>NC_086450.1:71446204-72140806 GCF_028390025.1 Pseudophryne corroboree
ACAGACCACGCTGCAGCAGTCTGCAGGTCTCAGTCTAGTACCTGAGTGTGTAATTACAGACTTCAGGATAGCCTCCTGCTATTTATCAGCAGGTACCTTCAAAGTGGCCGTATCCTAAGACGGCAGTGCCACCTTGACAAACGTGTGAGCGCCTTATCCACCCTAGGGGATATCTCCCAGCGTAACTTATCCTCTGGCGGGAAAGGGTACGCCATCAGTAACTTGTTAGAAATTACCAGTTTCTTATCGGGGAAACCCACGCTTTTTCACACTTCATTCACTCATTTGATGGGGGAACAAAACACTGCCTGCTTTTTCTCCCCACACATAAAACCCTGTTTTTAGTGTTACTTGGGTTAATGTCAGAAATGTGTAACACATTTTATATTGCCGGGATCATGTAACGGATGTTCCTAGTGGATTGTGTATATGTCTCAACCTCGTCGACACTGGAGTCAGACTCCGTGTCGACATCTGTGTCTGCCATCTGAGGGAGCGTTGATGGCCTTTGAGACGTCTGGGCAGGCGCGGGCTGAGAAGCCGGCTGTCCCATAGCTGTTACGTCATCCAGCCTTTTATGTAAGGAGTTGACACTGTCGGTTAATACCTTCCACCTATCCATCCACTCTGGTGTCGGCCCACAGGGGCGACATCTCATTTATCGGCATCTGCTCCGCCTCCACATAAGTCTCCTCATCAAACATGTCGACACAGCCGTACCGACACACCGCACACACACAAGGAATGCTCCAATGAGGACAGGACCCACAAAAGCCCTTTGGGGGGACAGAGTGAGAGTATGCCAGCACACACCAGAGCGCTATATAATGCAGGGACTAACTGAGTTATGTCCCCTATAGCTGCTTTTATATAATTTATACTGCGCCTAAATTTAGTGCCCCCCCTCTCTGTTTTAACCCTGTTCTGTAGTGTAGACTGCAGGGGAGAGCCAGGGAGCTTCCCTCCAACGGAGCTGTGAGGGAAAAATGGCGCCAGTGTGCTGAGGAGATAGGCTCCGCCCCTTTTTCACTGACTTTTCTCCCGCATTTTTATGGAATCTGGCAGGGGTTAATATACATCCATATAGCCCTGGGGGTTATATGTGATGTATTTTTGCCAGCCAAGGTGTTTATATTGCTGCTCAGGGCCCCCCCCCCCAGCGCCCTGCACCGTCAGTGACCGGAGTGTGTGGTGTGCATGAGGAGCAATGGCGCACAGCTGCAGTGCTGTGCGCTACCTTGGTGAAGACTGATGTCTTCTGCCGCCGTTTTTCCGGACCTCTTCTTGCTTCTGGCTCTGTAAGGGGGACGGCGGCGCGGCTCCGGGACCGAACACCAAGGACTGGGCCTGCGGTCGATCCCTCTGGAGCTAATGGTGTCCAGTAGCCTAAGAAGCCCAATCCGGCTGCAAGCAGGCGAGTTCGCTTCTTCTCCCCTTAGTCCCTCGCTGCAGTGAGCCTGTTGCCAGCAGGTCTCACTGAAAATAAAAAACCTAAATCTATACTTTCTTTCTAAGGGCTCAGGAGAGCCCCTAGTGTGCATCCAACCTCGGCCGGGCACAAGATCTAACTGAGGCTTGGAGGAGGGTCATAGTGGGAGGAGCCAGTGCACACCAGGTAGTCATAAATCTTTCTAGAGTGCCCAGCCTCCTTCGGAGCCCGCTATTCCCCATGGTCCTTACGGAGTTCCCAGCATCCACTAGGACGTTAGAGAAATATAAATGTATTTGCTCCCCTTGCATGGCAACATGGTTTGTTACAGATACAAAGTTACTAGTTCCATTTGTTTTACTTCCAAATCAGAATCAGGCTTTCTGTGACTTTAAGTCACTGCTTGTCGTGCCTGGCTTATATCTCTGGGCCTTCCAGCAGGCTCTGGTTCCTGACTCCAGTGCCGTAACTAGACATTCCAGTGCTGTGTGCAAGAAACGGCATTGGCGCCCTCCCCCTTATGCAAAATATGGGCGTTGCGCGCCGTAGGCGTGTGCAAAAAAGTTAGGGGCATGGATTCATAGGGAAGGGACGTGGCCACAAATAATACCAATTCATACTACGGTGCACAGTAGTCTCCATTATTCAAATTACGCCGCACAGTAGCGGCACTACACCAGGTAGATCCCCTTTTACACATTGCGGCAGACAGTCCCCCTTTTTACACATTACGGCAAACAGCGTCCCCCTTTTTACACATTGTGGCAGACAGCGTCCCCTTTTTACACATTACGGCAGACAGCATCCCCTTTTTACACATTACGGCAGACAGCGTCCCCCTTTTTACACATTACGGCATACAGCATCACAGTCAGCAGCACAGGCTCTTCCATAGGCTCTAGATCTCTTCTCCTTCCTCAACCACACCTGCTCGGCAGCTCCTTGCTGTGCAGCAGTAGGGGCAGGGCGCAGGGCAGTGTGGGAGAGATGTCTGACGTCATCATGTGACGTCTCTCCCGAATTGCAGGGGAGGGGGCCCGTTCACGCCAGGGCTGCCGCTGGGCCAATGAGAAGAGCAGCGCCCTGACAAACACTGGCCTTTAAGCCCAGCATCCTTCTGGACTGCACACCGCAGTAGTACATTACTAATACCTACTATGGTAACGAATATCAAGTGGAACCATACAGTTAATGCTGCTTGGACAGTTTGAGAACATGCCCTGTAAAGCCAACAGTAGCTCTGAGTTGTTGTTTCTTTGCAATGTGCGGGCATTAAAATAATCACCATATGCCCTATCTTGAAAAAGACTAGGGACTAGCGCTGCCGGGACCTTACAGCAGCAGCGGCGGCTTCAGCAGTACACAGGCGGGCGGCGGCTTCAGCGGGACACAGGTGGCCAGGCGGCGGCTTCAGCGGGACACAGGTGGGCGGGCGGCAGCGGCTTCAGCGGGACACAGGTGGGCGGCTTCAGTGGGACGCAGGCGGCGCCGCCTTCCGTGGGACACAGGAGGCGCTGCCTTCAGCAGTGAGTCTGGACCCGAAGCTAGCAGCAGTGTGGGTGTGATGCATGATGGTGCGCCCTCAGTGCATTTGCACTGTGGGCAAGGCACCATCGGCACACACCTAGTTACGGCTCTGCCTGACTCTGTTTACTGCCAGCCAGCTAACCATGTCCAGGTGCCGCCACCTGCCTAGTCTTTTTCAAAATAGGGCATAAGGTGATTATTCTATTGCCCGCACATTGCAAAAAAACAACTCAGAGCTACCATTGGCTTTACAGGGCATGTTCTCAAACTGTCCAAGCAGCATTAACTATATGGTTCCACTTGATATTTGTTTCCATAGTAGGTATTAGTAATGTGCTACTGTGGTGTGCAGTTCAGAAGGATGCATGAGGTATAAGTCCAGGAGAAGCATGAGGTATAAGTGTTATTCGGACACCTCACAATCCATGGTCAGCCTTTGCTGGACTAGTCCCAAAGTAGAACAAGACACCACAGTGTTCTATAGATTACCACTGGTGGAACGATGTAACTATGACAGAAGCCGGCTACTGTACCTGTCGTATTGATTCTTCGCTGGATGAGTGGGCTGTAGCAAGGTGGATTTCCCCCCTTCCCTTGAGTAATGGGAATTGGTTGATCAGATGGCCCCAAATGCTCAAGAGCGTCATTCCCCGGTTACATTCGGGATATTTGTACAAGGTCTAACATATCAGTTTTTGTTAAAACTTAACACAAGGAAGTTATTTTTTTAAAACAGATGGATATAATACCCAACACAACAACGCACAATTTAGTTGTCGCATACGGGCAAGCCAAGTCCACCACTGTTTTCTAAATTAAACTTTTCTATTTGATAATTCCCCCATCTCCAAATTAAGAGCCTGTGTTTTTTTTTCTTATGACGACCTACGAGGAAGATCTATTATTTCACTTGTCAACCTATGTTGAAAACTCAAAAAGATGCACAGATTTTGTTTTTTTAGTGTCACCTACAGTATGGGACAGTTTTACACCTCTTCATGTGATGACCCAAGTGCAGTCGGCGTTCATCACCCCATTTGTCCTGCGCAAGTTTAAGGTCATGCTGATTGGGATGAGTAACTAGATGGCCACTTTCCAGAGCTTGGTCAGTAACTGGGTGCAAAGGCTTTACTCAGGTTTATGTGGATGACATTGCCATATTCTGGTAAGAGCATGTAGGGAAAGTGTTAAGAAAGATTTAAGGGACAGGTCGCAGGACGCAGAAGTGGGATGTCAGAGGTGCAATACCTTGAGCACTGTTTGGGGTGGAAGATGAGTTCATTTAGAACCAGAGAACCCAGTGGTGAAGCGAGACCGGTATCGGCCCATGACCCAATGAGACTGACATTCATATTATACTGCAGCAATTCGTCTGTGACTGTCTTGCTGTAACCAAATCCCTGACAAACATCAGTAAGAAGTGACCCTATACAAGTGGAAATGTCAAGTTTATAGCTGTCATTACAGTCATAGAAAAGGCATGGGTACGTGGGTCATGTATTGGGGGGCACTGACCTATACCCAATATGTTTTTTGGGTTGTGTGCGAAGTACCTGAGGCATCTTAGTACGTACTTAGGTGGTCATTCTGCTTTTAGCAGCATTGCACCTGCTAGGCCGCCGCCCTCTGGGAATGTATCTTAGCTTAGCAGAATTGCGAACGAAAGATTAGCAGAACTGCTACTAAATATTTTCTTGCAGTTTCTGAGTAGCTCCAGACCTACTCCTAGATTGCGATCACCTCAGTCCGTTTAGTTCCTGGTTTGACGTCACAAACACGCCCTGCGTTTGGCCAGCCACTCCCCCGTTTCTCCAGACACTCCCACGTTTTTCCCTGACACGCCTGCGTTTTTTAGCACACTCCCGGAAAACGCTCAGTTACCACCCAGAAACGCCCCTTTCTTGTCAATCACTCACCGATCAGCAGAGCGACTGAAAAGCGCCGCAGGATCCACAGCAAATCTACTAAGTTTTTAGTTAAATAACTAAGCGCATGCGCCCTGCGTACCATGCGCATTTAGCAACAAATCGCAGCATAGCGAAAATCGGCAATGAGCGAACAACTCGGAATGACCACCTTAGAGCGTTACTCACAGGGCCTGTTCATTGGCAGTGGAAGTGTGTATGCTATTAATGGTGTCTTCTATATTTAAATGAATCACACAGTGGCCTGGGGGAGACTGCTGCCCGGGCTCTGATTGCCTTTTGGAATGGCCTCTGAGCTCCGTTACCACTATGTCTGCAAGCCAGAAAATTGGGCTGATGCAGATAGCAAGTAAATCAGCTGTGCTTTGCTTAGTGTGCATGGAAAATTCATGTATTCTCTATGCAACTGAATCTGAATGCATACCTGGTTTATTATTAGTCAGCAGTATCCGTGCAGCCTTGCACCTATCCTATAATAAGTGCTAAAATAAGAATTTACTTACCGATAATTCTATTTCTCATAGTCCGCAGTGGATGCTGGGACTCCGTAAGGACCATGGGGAATAGCGGCTCCGCAGGAGACTGGGCACAAAAGTAAAAGCTTGAACTAGCTGGTGTGCACTGGCTCCTCCCCCTATGACCCTCCTCCAAGCCTCAGTTAGGATACTGTGCCCGGACGAGCGTACATAATAAGGAAGGATATTGAATCCCGGGTAAGACTCATACCAGCCACACCAATCACACCGTACAACCTGTGATCTGAACCCAGTTAACAGTATGATAAACGAAGGAGCCTCTGAAAAGATGGCTCACAACAATAATAACCCGAATTTTGTAACAATAACTATATACAAGTATTGCAGACAATCCGCACTTGGGATGGGCGCCCAGCATCCACTACGGACTATGAGAAATAGAATTATCGGTAAGTAAATTCTTATTTTCTCTAACGTCCTAAGTGGATGCTGGGACTCCGTAAGGACCATGGGGATTATACCAAAGCTCCCAAACGGGCGGGAGAGTGCGGATGACTCTGCAGCACCGAATGAGAGAACTCCAGGTCCTCCTCAGCCAGGGTATCAAATTTGTAGAATTTAGCAAACGTGATTGCCCCTGACCAAGTAGCTGCTCGGCAAAGTTGTAAAGCCGAGACCCCTCGGGCAGCCGCCCAAGATGAGCCCCCTTCCTTGTGGAATGGGCTTTTACAGATTTTGGCTGTGGCAGGCCTGCCACAGAATGTGCAAGCTGAATTGTACTACAAATCCAACGAGCAATCGTCTGCTTAGAAGCAGGAGCACCCAGCTTGTTGGGTGCATACAGGATAAACAGCGAGTCAGATTTCCTGACTCCAGCCGTCCTGGAAATATATATTTTCAGGGCCCTGACTACGTCCAGTAACTTGGAGTCCTCCAAGTCCCTAGTAGCCGCAGGCACCACAATAGGCTGGTTCACGTGAAACGCTGAAAACACCTTTGGGAGAAATTGAGGACGAGTCCTCAATTCTGCCCTATCCGTGTGAAAAATCAGGTAAGGGCTTTTATAAGATAAAGCCGCCAATTCTGAGACACGCCTGGCTGAAGCCAGGGCTAACAGCATTACCACCTTCCATGTGAGATATTTTAATTCCACAGTGGTGAGTGGTTCAAACCAATGTGATTTTAGGAAACCCAAAACCACATTGAGATCCCAAGGTGCAACCGGGGGCACAAAAGGAGGCTGTATATGCAGTACCCCTTTGACAAACGTCTGGACTTCAGGCACAGAAGCCAGTTCTTTTTGGAAGAAAATCGACAGGGCCGAAATTTGAACCTTAATGGACCCTAATTTTAGGCCCATAGACAGTCCTGTTTGCAGGAAATGTAGGAAGCGACCCAGTTGAAATTCCTCTGTAGGGGCCTCTTTGGCCTCACACCACGCAACATATTTTCGCCAAATGCGGTGATAATGTTTCGCGGTTACATCCTTCCTGGCCTTTATCAGGGTAGGGATGACTTCTTCTGGAATGCCTTTTTCCTTCAGGATCCGGCATTCAACCGCCATGCCGTCAAACGCAGCCGCGGTAAGTCTTGGAACAGACAAGGTCCCTGCTGGAGCAGGTCCTTTCTCAGAGGTAGAGGCCACGGGTCCTCCGTGAGCATCTCTTGAAGTTCCGGGTACCAAGTCCTTCTTGGCCAATCCGGAACCACGAGTATAGTTCTTACTCCTCTCCTTTTTATGATTCTCAGTACTTTTGGTATGAGAGGCAGAGGAGGGAACACATACACTGACTGGTACACCCATGGTGTTACCAGAGCGTCCACCGCTATTGCCTGAGGGTCCCTTGACCTGGCGCAATATCTGTCTAGTTTTTTGTTGAGACGGAACGCCATCATGTCCACCTTTGGTTTTTCCCAACGGTTTACCATCTCTTGGAAGACTTCTGGATGAAGTCCCCACTCCCCCGGGTGAAGGTCGTGTCTGCTGAGGAAGTCCGCTTCCCAGTTGTCCACTCCCGGAATGAACACTGCTGACAGTGCTATCACATGATTCTCCGCCCAGCGAAGAATCCTTGCAGCTTCTGCCATCGCCCTCCTGCTTCTCGTGCCGCCCTGTCTGTTTACGTGGGCGACTGACGTGATGTTGTCCGATTGGATCAATACCGCCTGACCCTGAAGCAGGGGTTTTGCTTGAGTTAGGGCATTGTAAATGGCCCTTAGTTCCAGAATGTTTATATGAAGAGATGTTTCCATGCTTGACCACAAGCCCTGGAAATTTTGTCCCTGTGTGACTGCTCCCCAGCCTCTCAGGCTGGCATCTGTGGTCACCAGGATCCAATCCTGAATGCCGAATCTGCGGCCCTCTAGTAGATGAGCACTCTGCAGCCACCACAGAAGAGACACCCTTGTCCTTGGCGACAGGGTTATCCGCTGATGCATCTGAAGATGCGATCCGGACCATTTGTCCAGAAGATCCCACTGAAACGTTCTTGCATGGAATCTTCCGAATGGAATCGCTTCGTAAGAAGCCACCATTTTTCCCAGGACCCTCGTGCACTGATGCACTGACACCTGTCCTGGTTTTAGGAGATTCCTGACTAGCTCGGATAACTCCCTGGCCTTCTCCTCTGGGAGAAACACCTTTTTCTGGACTGTGTCCAGAATCATTCCTAGGAACAGGAGACGTGTCGTTGGAATCAGCTGCGATTTTGGAATATTTAGAATCCACCCGTGCTGACGTAACACTAACTGAGATAGTGCTACTCCGACTTCTAACTGTTCCCTGGACCTTGCCCTTATCAGGAGATCGTCCAAGTAAGGGATAATTAAAACGCCTTTTCTTCGAAGAAGAATCATCATTTCGGCCATTACCTTGGTAAAGACCCGAGGTGCCGTGGACAATCCGAACGGCAGCGTCTGAAACTGATAATGACAGTTTTGTACTACAAACCTGAGGTACCCTTGGTGAGAAGGGTAGATTGGGACGTGGAGATAAGCATCTTTGATGTCCAGAGACACCATATAGTCCCCTTCTTCCAGGTTTGCTATCACTGCTCTGAGTGACTCCATCTTGAATTTGAACCTCTTTATGTAAGTGTTCAAGGATTTTAGATTTAAAATTGGTCTCACCGAGCCGTCCGGCTTCGGTACCACAAACAGTGTGGAATAATACCCCTTTCCCTGTTGTAGGAGAGGTACCTTGATTATCACCTGCTGGGAATACAGCTTGTGAATGGCTTCCAAAACTGCCTCCCTGTCGGAGGGAGACTTTGGTAGAGCAGACTTCAGGAACCGGCGAGGGGGAGACGTCTCGAATTCCAGTTTGTACCCCTGTGATACTACCTGCAGAATCCAGGGGTCCACTTGCGAGTGAGACCACTGCGCGTTGAAATTTTTGAGACGGGCCCCCACCGTGTCCGAGTCCGCTTGTAAAGCCCCAGCGTCATGCTGAAGACTTGGCAGAAGCAGAGGAGGGCTTCTGCTCCTGTGAAGAGGCTGCCTGGTGCAGTCTTTTTCCTCTTCCTCTGCCCCGGGGCAGAAATGAGTGGCCTTTTGCCCGCCTGTACTTATGGGGACGAAAGGACTGAGTTTGAAAAGACGGTGTCTTTTTCTGCTGAGAGGTGACCTGGGGTAAAAAGGTGGACTTTCCGGCCGTTGCCGTGGCCACCAGGTCCGATAGACCGGCCCCAAATAACTCCTCCCCTTTAAACGGCAATACTTCCATATGTCGTTTGGAATCCGCATCCCCTGACCACTGTCGCGTCCATAACGCTCTTCTGGCAGAAATGGACATAGCACTCACTCTTGATGCCAGGGTGCAAATATCCCTCTGTGCATCACGCATATATAGTAATGCATCCTTCAAATGCTCTATAGTTAGTAATATACTGTCCCTATTCAGGGTATCAATATTTTCAGTCAGGGAATCCGACCACGCAACTCCAGCACTGCACATCCAGGCTGATGCGATTGCTGGTCGCAGTATAACACCAGTATGTGTGTATATACCCTTCAGGATATTTTCCAGCCTTCTATCCGCTGGTTCTTTGAGGGCGGCCGTATCAGGAGACGGTAACGCTACTTGTTTAGATAAACGTGTGAGCGCTTTATCTACTCTAGGGGGTGTTTCCCAACGCGCCCTAACCTCTGGCGGGAAAGGGTATAGTGCCAATAATTTATTAGAAATTAGCACTTTTTTATCGGGGGAAACCCACGCTTTATCACACACCTCATTTAATTCATCTGACTCAGGAAAAGCTACTGGTAGTTTTTTCACTCCCCACATAATACCCTTCTTTGTGGTACTTGTAGTGTCAGAAATGTTCAATGCCTCCTTCATTGCCGTGATCATGTAACGTGTGGCCCTACTGGACATTACGTTTGTCTCCTCACCGTCGACACTGGACTCAGTATCCGTGTCTGGGTCTGTGTCGACCCACTGAGGTAACGGGCGTTTTATCGCCCCTGACGGTGTCTGAGACGCCTGGACAGGCACTAATTGATTTGTCGGCTGTCTCATGTCGTCAACAGTTTTTTGTAAAGTGCTGACATTGTCACGTAGTTCTTTAAATACAACCATCCAGTCAGGTGTCGACTCCCTAGGGGGTGACATCACTAATACAGGCAATTGCTCTGCTTCCACATCATTTTCCTCCTCATACATGTCGACACAATCGTACCGACACCCAGCACACACACAGGGAATGCTCTGATAGAGGACAGGACCCCACTAGCCCTTTGGGGAGACAGAGGGAGAGTTTGCCAGCACACACCAGAGCGCTATATATATATCAATAGGGATAACCTTATAAGTGTTACTCCCTTTTATAGCTGCTGTTTATAATTTAGCTGCCAATAGTGCCCCCCCTCTCTCGTTTTTACCCTGATTCTGTAGGGACTGCAGGGGAGAGTCAGGGAGCCGTCCTTCCAGCGGAACTGTGAGGGAAAATGGCGCTTGTGTGCTGAGGAGATAGGCTCCGCCCCTTCACGACGGCCTTATCTCCCGCTTTTTTCTGGAAAACTGGCAGGGGTTAAATACATCCATATAGCCCAGGAGCTATATGTGATGTATTTCTTTTGCCATCCTAAGGTATTTCTGTTTTTATTGCGTCTCAGGGCGCTCCCCCCCAGCGCCCTGCACCCTCAGTGACCGGAGTGTGAAGTGTGCTGAGAGCAATGGCGCACAGCTGCAGTGCTGTGCGCTACCTTAGTTGAAGACAGGAACGTCTTCTGCCGCCGATTTCACCGGACCTCTTCGTTCTTCTGGCTCTGTAAGGGGGCCGGCGGCGCGGCTCCGGGACCCATCCAGGCTGAACCTGTGATCGTCCCTCTGGAGCTAATGTCCAGTAGCCTAAGAAACCCAATCCACTCTGCACGCAGGTGAGTTCGTTTCTTCTCCCCTTAGTCCCACGATGCAGTGAGCCTGTTGCCAGCAGGACTCACTGAAAATAAAAAACCTAAAATAAACTTTTACTCTAAGCAGCTCAGGAGAGCCACCTAGCATGCACCCTTCTCGTTCGGGCACAAAAATCTAACTGAGGCTTGGAGGAGGGTCATAGGGGAGGAGCCAGTGCACACCAGCTAGTTCAAGCTTTTACTTTTGTGCCCAGTCTCCTGCGGAGCCGCTATTCCCCATGGTCCTTACGGAGTCCCAGCATCCACTTAGGACGTTAGAGAAAGATACGTCTACAGCCTAATGTACCTCTGCGTAGCCTGTATTTGCATGAACACTGCTTCAATGAACTCTATCGGTGTTGAGCACCTCCAGTTACAGCTCAGTTCCACCGATTTGTTTGTTAAGCTGGCTATGAACTGTGCAGATATCACGCTGTGCAGCCAATGTTCCGCTGCCCAGTCCGATTATTGCGCAGTTGTGTACACAGCAGCCATGGACGATTGTTTAAAATCCAGCCATGCCTGCTCAGGATGCGGTCAAGATGCCGCCGGCCGGAATCCCGGCGGTCGAAATACCGACGCCGGAATCCCGATCGCCACAATCCCGACATATTCTCCCTCCGTGGGTGTCCACGACACCCATAGAGGGAGAATATAATAGTGTAGCGAGCGTAGCGAGGCACCGTGCCCGCAGCGTGGCGAGCGAAGCGAGCCCGCAAGGGGCTGCGTTCCGCTCACCACCCCTGTCGGGATTGTGTGGTCGGGATTCCGGCGTCGGTATTTCGACCGCCGGGATTCCGGCCGGCGGCATTTAGTACTGATCCCGCCTGCTCATCTAATCGTTCCTGCTGCACGACATTGGGCCTAATTCAGACCTGATCGCAGCAGCAAAATCTTTCTCTAATAGGCAAAACAATGTGCAGTGCAGGGAGGGGGGGGGGGGGAGGGGGGCAGATGTAACATGTGCAGAGAGAGAGTTAGATTTGGGTGGGTGTGTTTAACCTGAAATCTAATTTGCAGTGTAAAAATAAAGCAGCCACTATTTACCCTGCACAGAAACGAATGAACCCACCCAAATCTGACTCTCTCTGCACGTTACATCTGCTCTTCCTGCACTGCACGTGGTTTTGCACATTAGAGAAAGATTTTGCTGCTGCGATCAGGTCTGAATTAGGCCCACTGTCGGAAACTAGCTGAGAATGTGCATATTGAGTGTATATGATCTGTCTGACATTTCCTCCTGATAGTTCATTTAAAACATCACCTATGATGATCCGAATACTGATAAATGATAATCTTTCCGATAAGAACAGTAATTCAGAAGTGTGTGTCTTTGATCAGAAAATCGTTCACTCCGTAGGATTGTGAGGCAAATCTTTCAGGTGTGTACCGATCTTAAATGTAGATGACGTCAAGTTATATGTGCTGGCATGTGGCCATTTTCAGAGAATGTGCAATGTGTATACACTCCACAAATGGGCATGCTCAGCTCAGCATTGCCTCCAATGGGTGTCGTACGGTATGCCGGCGCTCGGGCTCCCGGCGCCGGGAGCCCGACCGCCGGCATACCGACAGCGTGGCGAGCGCAAAGGAGCCCCTTGCGGGCTCGCTGCGCTCGCCACGCTGCGGGCACGGTGGCGCGCACACTATTTTATTCTCCCTCCAGGGGGGTCGTGGACCCCCACGAGGGAGAATAGTTGTCGGTATGCCGGGTGTCGGGATTCCGGCGCTGGTATACTGTGCACCGGGATCCCGACATTCGGCATACTGGATACCACCCCCTCCAATGTTTGGTCTGCTTTGTGTACTGTGACATCATACTCCATCCAGTGGGGTGGGGGTGGGAGGCCTGCTGCACACAGGCCCTGTCAGGTGATATGCCCCTGTATTCATACTCCCCACACACAAACCTTCCGCCCAAAAAAAGAACACACAAGAAATTAGTCCTAGGAAGTATTTATAGAAATGAACTAAAATATCCACAATTTCTTTTAAAATACAAAGATAGTGGTAAACGACTTCCATCTGTTTCCTGTCGCAAAAATATTCTAAAAGCAGTTGAAAAAAACAATATAGATTTTTTTTAGCACCTTTTAGATGTATGAGGGATTCATGTCTTCCGATGACAGCATCGTACCTTACACCTGAGCGCGTTCCCAGCCGCACAAGTCCTACGGCTTATATGTACACAGGTAGAAAGCTGGAACCACCAGACTTCAGCTATTACAGGGCACCGTTTCTGCACAATATAATCCTGACATAACAATTACTAGAGATTAACACCATTCACTTCAGCAACTCAGGTGCTGGTCCGCTGGAGTAAGTGTGGCGCTCTAGAGGCGCATGGCAGCGGCCGGTGGGTTGTGTCGCATGTAGTGATGTCCGCTGTGGGCCTGAATGCAGAATGCATTGCAATACCCCTGCCATCTGTAACTGCCTGCAGTTTAGGCTGCGCATTACTTTAGAGAGTTCGTTGAGCAGACGTTCCTGTTGCGACAAGCAGTGACCGAGTATCTCACTGTAATCCTGTATAATCTCTCTGTGTGTGTAAATACTGATGCTTCTACCCTCTGACTGAGGAGAGTTATCAAGATATAGGGGGAAATGTATCAAGCCTTGGAAAGAGATAAAGTACAGTTAGGAGCTGATTGGTTGGTACTTGGTTTGCTTTGTTAAATCTCCCCATAACGATATACAGAAATGTAAAAACCTTCTAATATCCAGTGTATAACAGTGCCTCATCAATATTGTACAGCACTGCGGCTTGGCGCTATGTAATGCAAGTAGAATAATGCACTTATATCTTCATTAACAGGATAGAAACATCAGTCTTCTAAAATGTATTAATTAAAGAAAATAATATATATATATATATATATATATATATATATATATAAATACTGTGTGTGGGTATGTTTGCTTGCAAATATCTCAGTATATTGTAGTCTTTATATAATCAATAAGTACACATAGCTTGTTATTATATATTCCTTTGTATTTTTAAATGACCAGACTAAGGGCTGGCTTGCTAGAAACAGCCTTCTTGCATTGTCATGGTAATGCTTTTTGCAATTTTCCTATCTGCTTGTGACTGGAACATCATCGTTCTTGAAAGCCTAGTGACAGTTACATTTACAGACTGTTCTACGACATTGTGGTTCTCCTAGGGGTACAGCAAGGTACTGCAACACAAAAATATAAAAAAAAAGAAAAATGTGATATTAAATAATGTGATGTCCTCTTGGTTTTGCAGTGGTCACAGCTGTGTGTACTTGGATTGTAAACCTTATTGTGTACATTCCTGGTGGAGCTGGGAACGGTCAGGCTTAGGTGGACCCTTGCTCATCTTTCCTTTATCTCATCCGAACACGTAAAAGTGTATAAGCAAATACATAACAAAGACTCCTAAACACATTCATCCTGTATTACAAACTAGAAGGGTAAAGTGGCAAAACATGCCCTCATCCGTACATTGAGATCAAGTATAGAGCAGCCACAACATAGTGAGAACTGTATATTTACTTAACGGATGTCAACCGTATGAGCGCCTGGTGGGCACAGAGTGGATGGACTGGAATGAGGTTGACACTGCTTACTAAACACTTTAGGTCCACAACATTTCCATCTACATGGCTTTCTAATAAATATTGTGGAGATGACCTGGTGTTTATCAAGGAGAGAACTAGGAAACAGCCATTGACAAGAAATTAATGCAGAGATATGTGTGTGTCTCTGTAACTAAAAGTGGTTAAATATTACAGAATAAAATAGAGAGTATTTTAACTCGGGTGCAAAGAAGCCAAGGGTTTGAGGCACCCATCAGCTCTGCACCCATCGCACTACTGCCGTGCTCTCATAGGCTGGCTTCCTCTTAGTACAACTGGGTGAACCCCGTGCTCTGGAGAAGACTGGATGTAGATGGCACAGCTAGAATCAATATGATCTCAGGTGGATTCTCAGAGCATTTTTGGAAATGCAGCCTCTTTCACAACGTGAAATTGAAAGGGATTGTTTTGTTTTTGTAGCTGAGGCAGGGATTAGCTTAACCAGTGTATCCAAGGGATGTGGCCTTCAAAGGCTGGGACAGTAACACTGCACATAAGTGTTCAGCAGGAAAGAGCAGCTTCAGACTCTTTGGTCTCTGGACGCAAGAGATGGGATCTTGGGTAGTCCATGTGCAGCCTCTGCCAGGATAAACACCACTCCGGCTGCTCAGTCTGCTCTTAGTTCTGGCCGGTGGACATGAAGCTGTTTTCAATGCACAGGACGATAAAGTTTTTGCTGCAGCTCTGAGGACGCTGCTCCAGGAGCTTCCCGCTGGATAGAGATGACGCCTGGCCGGTGACTGCACTCTCGTCTGTGCGCCAGGTTTCACAGTAGCTCTCGGTTAGACGTCGGCCTTTTGTGTCGGACCCGTGCCAGATCATCTTCTGTGGCCTGTTATGAGAGACAGAGTTAGATGTGCCCTAGATGTGACACCATATATCATATGCAAAACTAAGTAATACCCCTTTCAGGCAGAAGCTCCGGCTCTGACCCATCTCCAACCCGGGATACTGAACACGGGTCCAAGCTGGGGCTTCGGATGTACTTCAGACTGCCGCTGGGATCCGGATTATCACTGTCCACACAGGACGCTTAGGGATGACAACATCTCCAAGAGCTCCGGAGCCTGCCAATCAGCCGCCTTTTTAGGTCATGCACTTCACACTGCAGCTGACCCAAGATGGACCCAGGCTTTCCCACAGCAATAACCCAGGTTCTCCGCTTGGTGTGAAAGGGGTATAATATTAAGAGATTTGCAACTACCTGAACCAGTCATCCCCAACCTAAGGCACACTAACAGACCAGGTTTTAGTGATATCCATGCTTGAGCACAGGTGACTTAGGCGTCTATTTACTAAGCCTTGGACGGAGAAAGAGTGGACGGAGATAAAGTACCAGCCAATCAGCTCCTAACTGCCATGTCACAGGCTGTGTTTGGAAAATGACAGTGAGGAGCTGATTGGCTGGTACCATCTCCGTCCACTTTATCTCCTTTCAAAGCTTACTAAATAGTCCCCTTAATTAGTACCTCAGTTATTTTGATTTAACCATTTGTGCTGAAGCCTGGATATCACTAAAACCTGCACTGCCTCCTTGAGGACCGAGATTGGGAATGCCTGATCAAAACCCTTCACTTCAAATGTATCTAACAAATTCAGTTCCATCAACTTCTACCAACTACAGTACTTGGACCAAGGCCATTAAATGTGAGGCATTATGGCTGTTTATGGCTTCTTCACAGTAGACTAGTAAATAATTATCACCCAACACAAACAAAGGCACTTTTTAATTTGAAAAAATATATAGTTTAATTTCCATGCAATATTTACTTAACATGACTGAAATATATTGCTAGTCTAACATTTGGGGGAGATTTATCAAATCTTGGCTGAGAGATAAAGTACCAACCAATCAGCTTCTGTCATTTTAAAGTCTGTGTTTGAAAAAATAACAGTAAATAGCCGATTGGTTGGTACTTGATCGCTCTTATAGTATTTTAAAAATGGATTTCCACCATTGGGCAACTGTTATTTATTGATTTTCTCCTATTCTTTTGCAAATTTGTTAAACTCATTACAATGCTCCTCTCTGTGTACTTTTCACAGGATCAGTGTCAAGAGAGTGACGCCTGGATCCAGACAGCCAGGATACCAGCGGCGACCGCAGCTTGTCCCATCTCGTGCTCGCTACGCTCGCCGTGCTTCAGGCCCCATAGGGACATTTGGTCGCCACAGGGTTGTATTCCACCTCGGGTGGTGGCGTGGCATTCCAACCGCCGGTATTTCACCGAGTGTCGGGATTCTGGCGTCGGTATCTTGACAGCCGGGATCCCAACAGCTGACAAATTGACTGCCTTGCCTCTTCACCAAATCCTTTATTACATCAAGGCAGAGTTGCTTATTTTAATTTGACTTGAATGCAAGAGCAATCTGCTTTGTGGGCACAATGGTAGGTGGTGCATAGAGGTATGTTATGCTGTGTTCATGGGCAATGCGGTTAAACACTCTTCTTGATATAAAGACACTGGAAAAGTAGAACGTTAAAGCTGTGCATCTAGTAACAGTTGCAGAAGGGTTTGCACAAATCAGCAGATTAAGGTCGTCTGAAGGTTAAGAACACCTCTTTAAAAGAAACAAGTTAATCATGTTAATATTACTACTAGCAATAACACACATATTTTGGGGATACTTTCCCATTAATGTATTAGATCTATTTCAGTTTGTCCTACCATGTAGAATCAGCTGTAACATCTTTCCCATCAAATGAGTAGATCCGAGCTCCTGGATTCATCTGTCCCTCGGACCTGGAGAAGAGTGTCTCCCAGCTGTCAACCAGTGTTTCATCCTGGAAACAGAGAGTCACATTGTGTAGCTTAATGGTACAATATACATTAATAATATTAGAACGGTATATGAATAGTTTGTCTGGGTGTGGCACACTGGTTGATACATCATTCATGATATCGCCGAATGATATATCGTCAGCGGATCGGACAGCGTGTGAATATCGTTCACAGAAATATCACGTAGATAAATCGGCATATCCTGCTGTCCGCCCAAACACTGGCTGCACGGACAGCCGACACTGACGTCACAGCTGGGCAGGCAGAATCAAATGCCCATCCAGTTGTGATGCCTGGCCCGACAGATCCAGCGGCCAATTGGTAAGTGTGTATACACTTTTTTTCACTTCCACCCCACTCTGTGCTATTCCTGCAATGTTTACCTCCACTGATTGCACACCCTGCCATTGCGCCCTACATACAGGGTACATCATACTACTTCACAAGTGTCAGATCTCCCATATATGCACTGGGCCCTTTTATGGCTCACCTCACACAGTGTAACCTTCGAAGTGCGCCCAACATGGCTGCCTCATCTGGTACGCTTGTGGATGGGATGAAAAATACATGGACCTGGTAGTTTTGTCAGAACCCTACTCTGATCTTTAGGACTCTGAAATCACCCCCATTTTGTGTCATCTCCTCTAGGGATGGACTATTCCACCCTGGGTAATCCTACGCTGAGCGCCCAAGATGGCTGCTGCACCCGGAACCTTGTAAGGGTGGAATACGCAACCCTTGGAAGTTATTACCCAAAATGCCTACACCAATCCTGCATTATGCTTTCTGTGTGCTCAAGGTTCTCTTTTATTATGTCTGTGTGGCTTATCTATTGCTGTCTTACTTAAATATTCTGTAGTATGTGCATTTTTTTGATGTCTGTAAAAGCGCCTTGAGTTCTGTTGGAGAAAGAGCGCTATATAAATAATTATTATTATTATACATGTGTTCAGGCGTGAGTGAGCTGCCAGGTCCCGTGCACCTCGCCATCTTTTTTTGCTGAAAATGCATCTTAACTGCAACGCAATGTGGCTAGGATGTACAAGGAGACTGTGCTGATTAACTTGATACATGCACTTGTATGTGTGTGTGACGGAGTCTGTATATGGATCAGAACAGAACTTGTACTGCTAAAAATTCTGCGGCTGCTTAGTAACAAGCACAAATATCCCATCTCTTCATATTCTCCAATCTGGTTCATTACTCATTCAGGAATGATTATTTACCTAAGTCCTCAGCTTTAGTTCCTTAGATGCAGTTAATTAAACTTGAGAACTTCCTGTCCTCACTTCCTCGCTTAATCTGCTCAGAATGATCCACAAAATAGAGAATTTGTTTTGTAACCATGGGGGTATATTTACTAAAGGTCGATTTTGTTTGGTTTTGTTCAATTTTAGATCGATGTTAAATCGATTTCAATCAAAATTGGGCTTCCAAGGTTAAAACACGCATTTACTAACATTTAAAAATGAATATTAAAAAATCATCTGCTAGTAAATGTGTGTTTTAATCCTGGAAGCCCAACATCGAATAAAATCGATTTAACATTGATCTAAAATCAAACAAAATAGACCTTTAGTAAATATACCCCCATGTGGCAACCCATGTACAATTATTTTATAAGCTTTTCACTTGGGTCCTGATTTAGAGTTGAATGTAAGTACTGTACGTGTCCCTACTATTGAGCTACCACACCTATAATTTTACGTGCATGCATCTTAAGATGTGTTTGGAACAAAGGGGGTAATTCAGATCTAATAGCTTGGCTGCTAATTTTGCTGTCCTGCGATCAGATAGTCGCCACCTTCAGGGGGAGTGTAAATTTGCCGTGCAAGTGTGCGATTGCATGTGTACGCCAAGCTGCGTAAATCCACTTTGTGCAGTCTCTGCGCTGCCCAGGACTTACTCCTCCAGTGCAATGAGAACAGGCTGATCGGGGCCGGAGCGGACGTCAGACACCCTCCCTGAAAACGCTTCGACACGCCTGCGTTTTTCCGGACACTCCCTGTAAACACTCAGTTGCCACCCACAAATGGCCTCTTCCTGTCAATCCCTTTTGCGAACGCCTGTGCGACTGGATTTTTCGCACCATCCCGTCGCTGACAAGCGATGCCCGTTGTTGTTGTCCGACATGCATGCGCAGTTAGTACCTGATTGGAACGCAGCCATCAGATCTGAAGTACCCCCAAAGACGTGACTGTTACCATCCTCGTCATATTTTTCAGGTGCCATATTTACGTAGCTAAGATATTTCAAGAGCTGCGTAACTCAAAATAAGATTCATCTGAAAAAGGCTACTTACTTTGAGACTGTTACCTCTGACACACCTTTCCTAGAAGATACATGCAACTCTAAAAGTATGCATTCAGGTTGTGTGCATGCACAGGGCCTAATTCAGAATTAATCGCAGCAGCAAATTTGTTAGCAGATGGGCAAAAACCATGGGGGTCATTCCGAGATGATCGTAGCTGTGCTAAATTTAGCACAGCTACGATCGTAAACTCAGACATGCGGGGGGACGCCCAGCACAGGGCTAGTCCGCCCCGCATGTCAGTTACTCGTCGCTCCCGCTGGCCGCAGCGGCTGCTCGCCGCGTCTCGCCACCCCAACGGTCCGGCCACGACTGCATTGGCCGGACCGCTCCCCCTAAACAGAGGCTTAACGCCGCTGTTCAGCCCCCTCCTGCCTAGCGACCGCCTCTGTCTCAGAGGCGATCGCGAGGTAACGAAAGCTGCCATGCGCCAGCGCCGCATGCGCAGTTCCGACCCAATCGCTGCGCTGCGACAAACTGCAGCGAGCGATCGGGTCGGAATGACCCCCCATGTGCAGTGCAGGTGGGACAGATATAACATGTGCGGAGAGAGTTAGATTTGGGTGGGGTGTGTTACTGAAATCTAAATTGCAGTGTAAAAATAAAGCAGCCAGTATTTACCCTGCACAGAAACAAAACAACCCACCCAAATCTAACTCTCTCTGCACATGTTATATCTGCCACACCAGCAGTGCACATGTTTTTGCCAAACTGCTAACAAATTTGCTGCTGCGATCAACTCTGAATTACCCCCATAGTCTATCTGCCTTGCAACAATGTAAATCATGCAGATGAACCTAACTGCAACTCTAAATCAAGGCTTTGATGTTTTAATTTATAGAAAGACTGTGGAATATTAATAAACATGTGACTTACTACTGACATGGTAAGCAGACCTCAATTTTAACATTCTGAAAAATTAAGACTCACCCTGAGATTGACAATAGGCACCGAGAGCCTGTCAGCTTTCCGGACAATGCTGTAGAGATCTTGCAGGCGGGAGGACAGGAACGCTCTGAATGTCCCTTGAAGTCCCGCTTTGCGAGCCTGCTCAAAGCACTGGAAATCCACCCCTCGGATGGAACGCATGCTGCCGCTCAAGGGACCGTTCAAAGCCACCAGGTGCAACTGCAACAGAAAAATAAGATGTGTTACAGTACGTCAACAAGGCAACATGACACACCTGACAATACACCGCACCGGTGCTCACCGCGGCCTGGTATTCCTGGTGTGTGTGTACAGGAGTGGGAGCGTTTCTCTCTGGCTCTGCGGGTCTGGGAAACACTGGAGGTGGCTGCCGCTCTTCTCTTTCTGGAAGTCTGGGAGGCTGCGGCACAGGAACGTTCTTATCGTTAGATTGATAGTACTCGGAGTCTCGATTGCCAGAAGGATACTGAACCACTGGCGGCTGTTCCGCAGCCACTTCATTACCCTGCATAGGAGAAATCCTAGTCACTGACTAATCACAGAGGTGCACACAATTCTAGAAATGTAGAGGCTATTACAGTTATATCGGACAGGTTGCTATGATTGCTCCCTCTTATACCCCTTTTACACCGCACAAATAACCAGTATCGACCGGGCATATTGCCGGGTCAACGTTCGGTGTGAAAGGGGCATAGCCGAAATCCCGGGTCGCCTGACCTGGCAATTCAACCCGGGTATAAAGCAGTGTTATTCCCGGGTTGAATACCGGGTCAATGGCGGCGTAAATGGGCTCCCGGGTCGACAACAGGGAGAGGCGGCGCAGATATAATCTCATCTTTCAGCGCCACCTCCGCCTCCACCTCCAGCTGCTCCGGCAACCCGCCCGGCATATTTTCGGGTCAGGGAAGCCAGCGTCAGCGTCCAATTCCCAGGTGGGATCTGGCATTGGCAGTGTGAAAGGGGTATTACTCTCCTAAATGACGATGGCCTACATTTCCTTCTCAGCAGGTGATGTGTCTTCTATTTATGTATGAATATGTTAGCTGCTTTCTAGATAGCTGCATGTCCGTAAGCTTAGATAAAAAAATAAGAATTTACTCACCGGTAATTCTATTTCTCGTAGTCCGTAGTGGATGCTGGGAACTCCGTAAGGACCATGGGGAATAGACGGGCTCGCAGGAGACTGGGCACTCTAAAAGAAAGATTAGGTACTATCTGGTGTGCACTGGCTCCTCCCTCTATGCCCCTCCTCCAGACCTCAGTTAGGGAAACTGTGTCCGGAAGAGCTGACATTACAAGGAAAGGATTTAGGAATCCAGGGCAAGACTCATACCAGCCACACCAATCACACCGTAAAACTTGTGATAACCTTACCCAGTGAACAGTATGAACAACAACTGAGCCTCACTCAACTGATGGCTCAAAACAATAACCCTTATTGAGCAATAACTATATACACGTATTGCAGGGAGTCCGCACTTGGGACGGGCACCCAGCATCCACTACAGACTACGAGAAATAGAATTACCGGTGAGTAAATTCTTATTTTCTCTGACATCCTAGTGGATGCTGGGAACTCCGTAAGGACCATGGGGATTATACCAAAGCTCCCAAACGGGCGGGAGAGTGCGGATGACTCTGCAGCACCGAATGAGCAAACACAAGGTCCTCCACAGCCAGGGTATCAAACTTGTAGAACTTTGCAAGAGTGTTTGAACCCGACAAAGTAGCCGCTCGGCAAAGCTGTAAAGCCGAGACCCCTCGGGCAGCCGCCCAAGAAGAGCCCACCTTCCTTGTGGAATGGGCTTTTACCGATTTTGGATGCGGCAATCCAGCTGCAGAATGAGCCAGCTGAATCGTGCTACAGATCCAGCGAGCAATAGTTTGCTTTTAAGCAGGAGCACCCAGCTTGTTGGGTGCATGCAGGATAAACAGCGAGTCAGTTTTCCTGACTCCAGCCGTCCTGGCTACATAGATTTCAAAGCCCTGACTACATCAAGTAACTTGGAGTCCTCCAAGTCCCGAGTAGCCGCAGGCACCACAATAGGTTGGTTCAATTGAAACGCAGATACCACCTTTGGGAGAAATTGGGGACGAGTCCTCAATTCTGCCCTGTCCATATGGTAGATCAGATATGGGCTTTTACATGACAAAGCCGCCAATTCTGACACACGCCTAGGTGATGCTAAGGCCAACAGCATGACCGCCTTCCACGTGAGATACTTTAGTTCCACGGTCTTAAGTGGCTCAAACCAGTGGGATTTCAGGAAATCCAACACCACGTTAAGATCCTAAGGTGCCACTGGTGGCACAAAAAGAGGCTGAATATGCAGCACTCCGTTAACTAACGTCTGAACTTCAGGCAGTGAAGCCAGGTCCTTTTGAAAGAAAATGGATAGGGCCAAAATCTTGACCTTTATGGATCCCAATTTTAGGCCCATAGTCACTCCTGACTGTAGGAAGTGCAGGAATCGACCCAGCTGGAATTCCTCTGTAGGGGCCTTCCTGGCCTCACACCAAGCAACCTATTTTCACCATATACAGTGAAAATGTTTTGCTGTCACGTCTTTCCTAGCTTTTATCAGCGTAGGAATAACTTCATCCGGAATGCCCTTTTCCGCTAGGATCCAGCGTTCAACCGCCATGCTGTCAAATGCAGCCGAGGTAAGTCTGGGAACAGACAGGGCCCCTGTTGCAACAGGTCCTGTCCGAGAGGCTGAGGCCATGGGTCCTCTGACAGCATTTCTTGCAGTTCCGGGTACCGAGACCTTCTTGGCCAATCCGGAGCAATGAATATTGTTCTCACTCCTCCTTTCCTTACAATTCTCAGTACCTTGGGTATGAGAGGAAGAGGAGGAAATACATAGACCGACTGGAACACCCACGGTGTTACTAGTGCGTCCACAGCTATCGCCTGAGGGTCCCTTGACCTGGCGTAAAACCTTTTTTAGCTTTTTGTTGAGGTGGGACGCCATCATGTCCACCTGTGGCAGTTCCCATCAATTTTCAATCTGCGTGAAGACTTCCTGATGAAGTCCCCACTCTCACGGGTGGAGGTCGTGCCTGCTGAGGAAGTCTGCTTCCCAGTTGTCCACTCCCGGAATGAACACTGCTGACAGTGCGCTTACTTGATTCTCCGCCCAGCGAAGAATTCTGGTGGCTTCTACCATCGCCACCCTGCTCCTTGTGCCGCCTTGGCGATTTACATGAGCCACTGCGGTCTGACTGGATCAGAACCGGGTGGTCGCGAAGCAGGATCTCCGCTTGACTTAGGGCGTTGTATATGGCCCTTAGTTCCAGGATATTGATGTGAAGGCAAGTCTCCTGACTTGACCACAGACCTTGGAAATTTCTTCCCTGTGTGACTGCCCCCCACCCTCGGAGGCTTGCATCCGTGGTCACCAGGACCCAGTCCTGAATGCCGAATCTGCGGCCCTCGAGACGGGAGCACTCTGCGGCCACCACAGGAGAGACACCCTGGCCCTGGGGGATAGGGTGATTAACCGATGCACTAAAGATGTGATCCGGACCACTTGTCTAGTAAGTCCCATTGGAAAGTCCTCGCATGGAACCTGCCGCAGGGAATGGCCTCGTATGATGCCACCATCCTTCCCAGGACTAGAGTGCAGTGATGCACTGACACCGGTTTTGGTTTTAATAGATTCCTGACCAGCATCACGAGCTCTTGAGCTCTCTCTATCGGGAGATAAACCCTTTCCTGGTCTGTGTCTAGGATCATGCCTAGGAGAGGCAGATGAGCTGTAAGAACCAACTGCGACTTTGGAATACATAGAATCCAGCCGCATTGCTGTTTCACTTCCAGAGAAAGTGATACGCTGTTCAGCAGCTGCTCTCGTGATCTCGCTTTTATGAGGAGATCGTCCAAGTCCGTGATAATAGTGACACCCTGCATCCGCAGGAGCACCATCATTCCCGCCATTACCTTGGTGATATTCTCAAGGCCGTGGAGAGACCAAACGGCAACTCTGAAATTGGTAATGACAATCCCGTACCTCAATTCTGAGGTACGCCTGATGAGGTGGCTAAATGGGGACATGAAGGTATGCATCCCTTATGTCCCGATACACAATAAAGTCTCCCTCTTTCAGGCTTGCAATGACCGCTCTTAGCGATTCCATCTTGAACTTGAACCTTTTCAGGTATATGTTCAGGGATTTTAATTCAATATGGGTCTGACCGAACCGTCTGGTTTCGGGACTACAACATGGTCGAATAATAACCCCCTCTTGTTGAAGGAGGGGAACCTTGACCACCACCTGTTGAAGATACAATTTGTGAATTGCAGTTAACACTGGTTCCCTCTCTTGGGGGGAAGCCGGCAGGGCCGTCGGTGAGCTTGTATCCCTGAGACACAATATCTATTGCCCAGGGATCTAACAGGGAGTGAACCCACTTGTGGCTGAACTTACGAAGGCGTGTCCCCACCGGGCCTAGCTCCGCCAGTGGTGGATTTTTGTAGAGGCCGGAGAGGACTTCTGTTCCTGGGAACTAGCTGTGTTGTGCAGCTTCTTTCCTCTGCCCCCGCCTCTGACAAGAAAGTACGCACCTCAGACTTTCTTGTTTCATTATTGGAAAGGCTGCATTTGATAATGTCGTGCTTTCCTAGGCTGTGCAGGAATATAAGGCAAAATAATAAGAATTTACTTACCGATAATTCTATTTCTCGTAGTCCGTAGTGGATGCTGGGGACTCCGTAAGGACCATGGGGAATAGCGGCTCCGCAGGAGACAGGGCACAAAAGTAAAAGCTTTAGGATCAGGTGGTGTGCACTGGCTCCTCCCCCTATGACCCTCCTCCAAGCCTCAGTTAGGATACTGTGCCCGGACGAGCGTACACAATAAGGAAGGATTTTGAATCCCGGGTAAGACTCATACCAGCCACACCAATCACACCGTACAACCTGTGATCTGAACCCAGTTAACAGTATGATAACAGCGGAGCCTCTGAAAAGATGGCTCACAACAATAATAACCCAATTTTTGTAACTATGTACAAGTATTGCAGACAATCCGCACTTGGGATGGGCGCCCAGCATCCACTACGGACTACGAGAAATAGAATTATCGGTAAGTAAATTCTTATTTTCTCTGACGTCCTAAGTGGATGCTGGGGACTCCGTAAGGACCATGGGGATTATACCAAAGCTCCCAAACGGGCGGGAGAGTGCGGATGACTCTGCAGCACCTAATGAGAGAACTCCAGGTCCTCCTCAGCCAGGGTATCAAATTTGTAGAATTTTGCAAACGTGTTTGCCCCTGACCAAGTAGCAGCTCGGCAAAGTTGTAAAGCCGAGACCCCTCGGGCAGCCGCCCAAGATGAGCCCACCTTCCTTGTGGAATGGGCATTAACATATTTTGGCTGTGGCAGGCCTGCCACAGAATGTGCAAGCTGAATTGTACTACACATCCAACTAGCAATCGTCTGCTTAGAAGCAAGAGCACCCAGTTTGTTGGGTGCATACAGGATAACAGCAAGTCAGTTTTCCTGACTCCAGCCGTCCTGGAAACCTATATTTTCAGGGCCCTGACAACATCTAGCAACTTGGAGTCCTCCAAGTCCCTAGTAGCCGCAGGTACCACAATAAGCTGGTTCAGTTGAAACGCTGACACCACCTTAGGGAGAAACTGGGGACGAGTCCGCAGCTCTGCCCTGTCCGAATGGACAATCAGATATGGGCTTTTGTGAGACAAAGCCGCCAATTCTGACACTCGCCTGGCCGAGGCCAGGGCCAACAGCATGGTCACTTTCCATGTGAGATATTTCAAATCCACAGATTTGAGCGGTTTAAACCAATGTGATTTGAGGAATCCCAGAACTACGTTGAGATCCCACAGTGCCACTGGAGGCACAAAAAGGGGTTGTATATGCAGTACTCCCTTGACAAATTTCTGGACTTCAGGAACTGAAGCCAATTCTTTCTGGAAGAAAATCGACAGGGCCGAAATTTGAACCTTAATGGACCCCAATTTGAGGCCCATAGACACTCCTGTTTGTAGCAAATGCAGGAATCGACCGAGTTGAAATTCCTCCGTGGGGGCCTTCCTGGCCTCACACCATGCAACATATTTTCGCCAAATGCGGTGATAATGTTGTGCGGTCACCTCCTTCCTGGCTCTGACCAGGGTAGGGATGACCTCTTCCGGAATGCCTTTTTCCCTTAGGATCCGGCGTTCATCTTAGTATCTCTTGAAGTTCCGGGTACCAAGTCCTTCTTGGCCAATCCGGAGCCACGAGTATAGTTCTTACTCCTCTCCGTCTTATAATTCTCAGTACCTTGGGTATGAGAGGCAGAGGAGGGAACACATACACCGACTGGTACACCCACGGTGTTACCAGAGCGTCCCAGCTATTGCCTGAGGGTCTCTTGACCTGGCGCAATACCTGTCCAGTTTTTTGTTCAGACGGGACGCCATCATGTCCACCTTTGGTCTTTCCCAACGGTTCACAATCATGTGGAAGACTTCCAGATGAAGTCCCCACTCTCCCGGGTGGAGGTCGTGCCTGCTGAGGAAGTCTGCTTCCCAGTTGTCCACTCCCGGAATGAACACCGCTGACAGTGTTATCACATGATTTTTCGCCCCGCGAAGAATCCTTGCTGCCATTTCCCTCCTGCTTCTTGTGCCGCCCTGTCTGTTTACGTGGGCGACTGCCGTGATGTTGTCCGACTGGATCAGCACCGGTTGACTTTGAAGCAGAGGTCTTCCTAGGCTCAGAGCATTGTAAATTGCCCTTAGCTCCAGTATATTTATGTGGAGAGAAGTCTCCAGACTTGACCACACTCCTTGGAAATTTCTTCCCTGTGTGACTGCTCCCCAGCCTCTCAGGCTGGCATCCGTGGTCACCAGGACCCAGTCCTGAATGCCGAATCTGCTGCCCTCTAGTAGATGAGCACTCTGCAGCCACCACAGAAGAGACACCCTTGTCCTTGGAGACAGGATTATCCGCTGATGCATCTGAAGATGCGATCCGGACCAATCGTCCAGCAGATCCCACTGAAAAATTCTTGCGTGAAATCAGCCGAATGGAATCGCTTCGTAAGAAGCCACCATTTTTCCCAGGACTCTTGTGCATTGATGCACTGACACTTGGCCTGGTTTTAGGAGGTTTCTGACTAGCTCGGATAACTCCCTGGCTTTCTCCTCCGGGAGAAACACCTTTTTCTGGACTGTGTCCAGAATCATCCCTAGGAACAGCAGACGTGTCGTCGGAATCAGCTGCGATTTTGGAATATTTAGAATCCACCCGTGCTGTCGTAGAACTACTTGAGATAGTGCTACTCCGACCTCCAACTGTTCTCTGGACCTTGCCCTTATCAGGAGATCGTCCAAGTAAGGGATAATTAAGACGCCTTTTCTTTGAAGAAGAATCATCATTTCGGCCATTACCTTGGTAAAGACCCGGGGTGCCGTGGACAATCCAAACGGCAGCGTCTGAAACTGATAGTGACAGTTCTGTACCACGAACCTGAGGTACCCTTGGTGAGAAGGGCAAATTAGGACATGGAGGTAATCATCCTTGATGTCCAGGGACACCATATAGTCCCCTTCTTCCTGGTTCGCTATCACTGCTCTGAGTGACTCCATCTTGATTTGAACCTTTGTATGTAAGTGTTCAAAGATTTCAGATTTAGAATAGGTCTCACCGAGCCGTCTGGCTTCAGTACCACAATTAGTGTGGAATAATACCCCTTTCCTTGTTGTAGGAGGGGTACTTTGATTATCACCTGCTGGGAATACAGCTTGTGAATTGTTTCCAATACTGCCTCCCTGTCGGAGGGAGACGTTGGTAAAGCAGACTACAGGAACCTGCGAGGGGGAGACGTCTCGAATTTCCAATCTGTACCCCTGGGATACTACTTGTAGGATCCAGGGGTCCACTTGCGAGTGAGCCCACTGCGTGCTGAAACTCTTGAGACGACCCCCCTTGTACGGCCCCAGCGTCATGCTGAGGACTTGGCAGAAGCGGTGGAGGGCTTCTGTTCCTGGGAAGGGGCTGCCTGCTGCAGTCTTCTTCCCTTTCCTCTACCCCTGGGCAGATATGACTGGCCTTTTGCCCGCTTGCCCTTATGGGGACGAAAGGACTGAGGCTGAAAAGACGGTGTCTTTTTCTGCTGAGATGTGACTTGGGGTAAAAAAGGTGGATTTTCCAGCTGTTGCCGTGGCCACCAGGTCCGATGGACCGACCCCAAATAACTCCTCCCCTTTATACGGCAATACTTCCATGTGCCGTTTGGAATCTGCATCACCTGACCACTGTCGTGTCCATAAACATCTTCTGGCAGACATGGACATCGCACTTACTCTTGATGCCAGAGTGCAAATATCCCTCTGTGCATCTCGCACATATAGAAATGCATCCTTTAAATGCTCTATAGTCAATAAAATACTGTCCCTGTCAAGGGTATCAATATTTTCAGTCAGGGAATCCGACCAAGCCACCCCAGCGCTGCACATCCAGGCTGAGGCGATCGCTGGTCGCAGTATAACACCAGTATGTGTGTATATACTTTTTAGGATATTTTCCAGCCTCCTATCAGCTGGCTCCTTGAGGGCGGCCGTATCTGGAGACGGTAACGCCACTTGTTTTTATAAGCGTGTGAGCGCCTTATCCACCCTAGGGGGTGTTTCCCAACGCGCCCTAACTTCTGGCGGGAAAGGGTATAACGCCAATAATTTTCTATCGGGGGAAACCCACGCATCATCACACACTTCATTTAATTTATCTGATTCAGGAAAAACTACAGGTAGTTTTTTCACACCCCACATAATACCCTTTTTTGTGGTACTTGTAGTATCAGAAATATGTAACACCTCCTTCATTGCCCTTAACATGTAACGTGTGGCCCTAATGGAAAATACGTTTGTTTCTTCACCGTCGACACTGGAGTCAGTGTCCGTGTCTGTGTCGACCGACTGAGGTAATGAGCGTTTTACAGCCCCTGACGGTGTTTGAGACGCCTGGACAGGTACTAATTGGTTTGCCGGCCGTCTCATGTCGTCAACCGACCTTGCAGCGTGTTGACATTATCACGTAATTCCCTAAATAAGCCATCCATTCCGGTGTCGACTCCCTAGAGAGTGACATCACCATTACAGGCAATTGCTCCGCCTCCTCACCAACATCGTCCTCATACATGTCGACACACACGTACCGACACACAGCACACACACAGGGAATGCTCTGATAGAGGACAGGACCCCACTAGCCCTTTGGGGAGACAGAGGGAGAGTTTGCCAGCACACACCAAAACGCTATAATTATACAGGGACAACCTTATATAAGTGTTTTCCCTTATAGCATCTTAATATATAATAATATCGCCACATAAAATGCCCCCCCTCTCTGTTTTAACCCTGTTTCTGTAGTGCAGTGCAGGGGAGAGCCTGGGAGCCTTCCTAGCAGCGGAGCTGTGTAGGAAAATGGCGCTGTGTGCTGAGGAGAATAGGCCCCGCCCCCTTTTCGGCGGGCTTCTTCTCCCGTTTTTCTGACAATCTGGCAGGGGTTAAATACATCCATATAGCCCCAGAGGCTATATGTGATGTATTTTTAGCCAGCATAGGTACTTTCATTGCTGCTCAGGGCGCCCCCCCCAGCGCCCTGCACCCTCAGTGACCGTTGGTGTGAAGTGTGCTGAGAGCAATGGCGCACAGCTGCAGTGCTGTGCGCTACCTCATGAAGACTGAGAAGTCTTCAGCCGCCGGTTTCTGGACCTCTTCTCTCTTCGGCATCTGCAAGGGGGTCGGCGGCGCGGCTCCGGTGACCCATCCAGGCTGTACCTGTGATCGTCCCTCTGGAGCTAGTGTCCAGTAGCCTAAGAAGCCAATCCATCCTGCACGCAGGTGAGTTCACTTCTTCTCCCCTAAGTCCCTCGTTGCAGTGAGCCTGTTGCCAGCAGGACTCACTGAAAATAAAAAACCTAACAAAACTTTTACTCTAAGCAGCTCTTTAGGAGAGCCACCTAGATTGCACCCTTCTCGGCCGGGCACAAAAACCTAACTGAGGCTTGGAGGGTCATAGGGGGAGGAGCCAGTGCACACCACCTGATCCTAAAGCTTTTACTTTTGTGCCCTGTCTCCTGCGGAGCCGCTATTCCCCATGGTCCTTACGGAGTCCCCAGCATCCACTTAGGACGTCAGAGAAATCAGAATTACCAGCTATAGCTGTGGAGACCAGGCCCGAGAACCCTTCTCCACACAATCCTCAGCCTTCCATATGCCTCTTAAGTCGGCATCACCTGTCCATTGCATATTACTACAGGACACGTCAAGCAGAAATCGACATAGCTTTGACTCGAGGACCCAGTATACTCATGTCTCTTTGGGCATGCTTTAGAATTATATATCTATCACTTAAGACAGCATCTTTAATATATCTATATATATCTCTATACATATATATATATATATATATATAAATATCTATATGCATACTAGGGTCTCAATTTCTGCTGATAAGGTACCTGTCCACGCTGCCACAGCGCTATAAACCCATGCCGACACAATCGCCGGTCTGAGTAGTGTACTAGAACGTGCACGCTATCTGCAGGATCCCTGAGAATAGCTAGTGCTACCGTCTGTGCAAACAGGACACCCTAGGGGAAGATTCTCAACACATCCTGGCCCTAGTGGGGAAAGGATACAGCTTGAGAATTTTTTTGTGGGAAGCTGCAGTCTCTTGTCTGGAGATTCCCGCTCTTTTTCCTCATGAGAGGAGGGAAGTTTACCTCAGCTTTCTTCCCCTTAACATGTGTACCCTTGTGTCAGGGACAGATGAGTCATCAGTGATATGCAAATCATCTTTTATTACAATAATCATATATTGAATAGCTTTTCAACCATCTTGGCTGTAACTTTGCATTATCGTAGTCGACACTGGAGTTAAACTCTGTGTCGATACCAGTGTTTATTATTTTGGATAGTGAGCATTGTGAGACTCTGAAGGTCTCTGTGCCATAGGGACAGACATGGGTAGATTTCCTGTCTGTTCCCTAACCTTTTTTGCAATAAATTCATCTTAGCACTTACACATATCCAAACAGGTGTCAGCGTTGTCGACTGAGACACCCTCTCACACACATATACACTCTATCACCTCCTTAGGGGAGCCTTTTACCTCAGACATGTCGACACACGCGTACCGACACACCACCCACACAGGGGATGCTCTATTTGAAGACAGTTCCCCCACAAGGCCCTTTGGAGAGACAGAGTATGCCAGCACACACCCCAGCGCTATATAACCCAGGGATTACACTACAACTCAGTGTTTACTCCGTAGCTGCTGTACATACAAATTTTGCGCCTAAATTTATGTGCCCCCCTCTTTTCACCCTTTGTGTACCAGGATACTGCAGGGGAGAGCCTGGGGAGCTTCCTTCCAGCGGAGCTGTGAAGGGAAAATGGCGCTGGTGTGCTGAGGAAGAAGGCCCCGCCCCCTCAGTAGCGGGCTTCTGTCCCGCTTTCTGTGTAAAAATAATGGCGGTGTTTTTTACATATATATACAGTGCCAGACTGTATATATGTATTTTTATTGCCAAGGTACTTCAATTGCTGTCCAGGGCGCCCCCCCCCCCCCCCAGCACCCTGCACCCTACAGTGACCGGAGTGTGTAAGTGTGCTGGGAGCAATGGCGCACAGCTGCGGTGCTGTGTGCTACCTTAAATGAAGACAGGAGTCTTCTGCCGCCGATTTCGTCGTCTTCACTCTTCTGTTCTTCTGGCTCTGCAAGGGGGGACGGCGGCGCGGCTCCGGGAACGGACGATCGAGGTCAGGTCCTGTGTTCGAAACCTCTGGAGCTAATGGTGTCCAGTAGCCTAAGAAGCACAAGCTAGCTGCAACCAGGTAGGTTTGCTTCTCTCTCCTCAGTCCCACGTAGCAGTGAGTCTGTTGCCAGCAGAAGCTCACTGAAAATAAAAAAACTAATAAATACTTTCTTTTCTAGCAAGCTCAGGAGAGCCCACTAGGAGCACCCAGCTCTGGCCGGGCACAGATTCTAACTGAGGTCTGGAGGAGGGGCATAGAGGGAGGAGCCAGTGCACACCAGATAGTACCTAATCTTTCTTTTAGAGTGCCCAGTCTCCTGCGGAGCCCGTCTATTCCCCATGGTCCTTACGGAGTTCCCAGCATCCACTAAGACGTCAGAGAAAAACTAATAAACAACACACAATTGTTTTACTTTTTTTTTTAATTGGCGCCCATAAAGAAAACACTGCGCTTACCTGGCCAGCGCCATTCAGTGTTGCGTAATCTCCGAGCTGCAAAACATAAAAGCACACACTCAAAGTACGATCAACTTGATATCCACCTCTACCATTATTAGACATTACCCCAATCTACCTTCTTTTGTATGCAATTATCATAACATTTTAAAATTACTTGTATAGTTTTTCACCAAGTCCTCATTTCTCCAGTGCCGCAAATGAGTTATTATAATAAAAGATTTTTAATTAGCACTTTGTACGGAAGACTAAATGTCTTTTCTAAAACTGCTTTTGGAGCAGAGGTTAGGCTATACTTTCAAGATACCGACTCCCGCAATCCCGACACCCGTCAGAACACCCACGCCGAAATCCATACAGACGGAATCCAGAAAGTAAGTATAAACAGGATGGTTAGGGTTTGTTCTGCTCCAGGGCGGTAATGTTTAGGCGCCACCCGGGGGGCGGGAAGGGTTAGGGCTAGACTGGGGAAGTGGTTGGTGGGGTGTAGATTAGGGTTAGGCTGCAGGAGGGGGGGGGGGGGGGGGGGTAGGCTGTGAGAAGGCAGGGGTAGGTTTAGCCACTAATGGGGAGGTTAGGCACTAAGGGGGAAGGTTAGGGTTTGGGACTAAGGGGGGAAGTTAGGGTTAGGCTACGGTGAGGGATGGGTGGGGGGAGTTTAAATACGTACATCGCCCCTGATGGGATCTTTACCATCGGTATGCCGACGTCGGTATTGTGACCGCCGGCATCCCATCCGCAGGGATCGCATACTGATCCCGAGGTTAGCATAACTGCTGCACAACACTAAGACACAACACTTCATTCTAAGCAAGGCACTCCCTGCCTTGAGTTTGTATGTTCTCCCATGTTTGTGTGCTCAGTTTTCCATCCACAGCCCAAAATTGTTATAATAAATAATAAACACAAAAACTATGGAATATAAATTGTATGGATCTTGAATAAAATATAAAATAACAAATATAAAAGAAGGACATTATCTGCAGAGACTAGGATAATATGGCAATACGTATATAAAGTGTAACTTTCATTCAGGTGGAAAACCATTTTATTTATTTTATGCATATATATCACCATAATTTTGTGTATTCTGTGTCCACAGATAGAATTATATATTGTACCGTTTGACCTGTGAATTTATTACAGCTGTATGTGTATTTTTTAACATTTATATTAATTACATATTTTTTTTATTTATTATAACAATAAAAATGTTATTGACATTTACAATTAACATAGGGGGTAATTCAGACCTGATCGCTCGCTAGCGTTTTTTGCAGCGCTGCGATCAGGTCAGAACTGCGCATGCGTATGCACCGAATGCGCAGGCCTGTCTCACAGGTACAAAAGCAGATCGTCGCACAGCGATGGGTTTGTGCAAATAATCCGATCTCAAGGAGATTGACAGGAAGAGGCCGTTTGTGGGCGTCAACTGACCATTTTCTGGGAGTGGTTGGAAAAACGCAGGCGTGTCCATGCATTTGCAGGGAGGGTTATTGACGTCAATTCCGGTCCCGGACAGGCTGAAGTGTTTGCAGCGGCTGAGTAAGTCCTGAATTACTCAGAGACTGCACAAGATCTGTTTGTACAGCTCTGCTACACACGCGTTCGCACAATTGCACAGCTAAAATACACTCCCCCTGTAGGCAGCGACTATCTGATCGCAGCAGTACAATAAACCCCTAGCGAGCGATCAGGTCTGAATTAGGCCCTTACTCACTAGCAGCGCTCTACCCTTTATTGTACTTGTATGATTGCAAGCCTTATAGTTTAGTGCAACAGCTTAGGGGGTAATTCAAACCTGATCGCTGGGCAGCGATTTTTGCAGCCCTGCAATCAGATAGTCGCCGCCTACAGGGGGAGTGTATTTTTGCTGTGCAAGTGTGCGATCGCATGTGTAGCAGAGCGGTACAAACTGATCTTGTGCAGTCTCTGCGCAGCCCAGGACTTACTCAGCCGCTGCAATCACATCAGCCTGTCCGGGACCGGAATTGACGTCAGACACCATCCCTTCAAACGCATGGACACGCCTGCGTTTTCCAAACACTCCCTGAAAACGGTCGGTTGCCACCTACAAACGCCCTCTTCCTGTCAATCTCATTACGAACGCCCGTGCGAATGGATCCTTTGCACAAACCTGTCACTGACTGGTGATTCGCTTTGCAGCTGTCTGTCGCACCTGCGCATTGCGGTGCATGCGTAGTTTAGATCTGATCGCTGCTGTGCAAAACTGCACAGCAGCGATCAGGTCTGAATTACCCCCTTAATGTGGTCTTTATAGTAAGTGGCATTCTTGATTTTATAGCGCCTGATTGCCTTTTTGGTGGTTTGGGGCCTTATTCAGGTTTGTTAGCAAACCAAAAAGTTAGCAATTGGGCATAACTATGCTGCACTGCAGGTGGGGCAGATGTAACATGTGCAGAGAGAGTTAGATTTGGGTGGGGTGTGTTCAAACTGAAATCTAAATTGCAGTGTAAACATAAAGCAGCCAGTAATTACCCTGCACAGAAACAATGTAACCCACCCAAATCTAACTCTCTCTGCACATATTACATCTGCCCCACTTGCAGTGCAGCATGGTGTTGCCCATTTAGTGTGATTTTTTGGTTTACTAACAAACCTGTTAACCCCCATTGTTGTTTACCTGACATTGTGGTTTTCCTGTAAGTTACCTGGCGGTGGTTGCATGTTACACTTATGTAAAATATTCTCGCTATTTTTCAGAAATGTGCTCATGGCTCTCAGAAGTTGATAACTCACAATAATTTTCCGGAATCCGTCTCTCACTCGTACATATAGTTCTGCCTGTTCCAGCACCAGCACGATGGTCCCTTCCCGCATAGTGTGACCCAAGCTGAGCATGGTCTGATACGTCTGCAGCACTGTAGCCTAAGGAATAAAAAAAGGGAGGGGGGAGTTAGATGTTTTAAATGTGGTTTAAGGATTATTAAACCGATGACCTAATAAGGTGGTCTTTAACAATTCAGCTACACCCTCTGCACGCACCTTACTTCTTACAGGAGTCACTTTTAAGAGATACTCACATACAGGGCCAGATTAATGCTGGTGGGGGCCCTGGACAACTAAGTGGTAGGGGGCCTCTTCCAATAAAATTAACACCCTACCCCACAGTGCCCCTCTTCCTATATGCCACACATGCCCCCCCCCAATATGCCTCCCCTATATGTCACATGGTGCCCCCCTTCCAATATGTCCCACAGTGCCCCCCCTGTATGGCAGTGACATGCAGTGAGGACAACGGCCAGGGAGGCACTGCTGCTTTATCACAGAGTATGCAGGTAGCACACGTCCAGACCAGCTGCCCCCCTCTCTCCCCTGGGTCCTGGGCAGACGTGTCCTGTGCAGAGACCCCCTTCTGGGAGAGTGTGGGTGCCGGTGCTGTTGCTGGCTGGGAGGGCAGAGGAGGATAAAGGAGAGGGAAGAGCGCCAGCCGCCGCCGCCGCACACACTCCCAGCTCTCATATCCTCTGCTGCCTGGTGTGTGACTCTGCCATCCGCCGGGACCCACCACCGCTTCCCCCTGCCTCATATGGGTGATTGGAGGGTGGATCCAGCACTGGATCCACTGTCCAATCATATCTGCCTCGCTGACAGGAGCGTGCTGTGATGTAGGCTGAAAGCCCGTCCCTGTTAGTGAAGCCACTTACATAGGTGCCGCTTTCTCAACTTTTTTTTAATGGGCTTTTACAGCCCACTGCTTGGCCCCCGGCCCCCGCTTTATCCCCGTTCCCGTTGTCAATGGGAGGCACTGCTATCGGTGCCTCCCAAACTTATTTAATGTAACAAAATTATTAGATTAATATAAAGAAGGGCAACGTCTCCACTTCTAAAAACCCGCACCTTAGTAATTTATGCCCCTAAAAATCGACACTACCATACAATATATTCCAAACATTAAACAAACTGTTAACGTGTGCCAATAGGTGACCTATGGCTCACTACTACAAGTAACAGCATGCCCTGTGACTCAATAACAGCCCACAATGGCTTCCTATACGGCACATGCTATGAATTCATGTCTCTGTCTTACCGTAGAAGATCCTGCAGCCCCTCCTGGGATTCCCGGTGGTCCTGGAGGTCCCGGTGGTCCTGGAATGCTCACAGCTATGAAATACAAATGATTGATTCAATTAACTGTTATTATTCTTGTTCCAATCACTCGGCAATGTCATAGTAACATTAATGCATTGCCATGTTGTTCATCAGTTACCTAGTAGAGTCTACTAACCTGGTCTATTAGGTCCGGGATACGATTGAGGCCCGGGAGGTCCTGGAGGACCAGGAGGGCCTGGTTGACCCTGTCTTCCTTCATATCCAACGCCGGGAGCACCTGGTGGTCCGCGTGGGCCTGGTGGACCTGTGACGCTCTCACCTTTATTTCCCTGGGAACACATTGATGATATTACTTAAATTGGATAGGTTTTACATACATATTGGACAAATGAAAGGAGGTATTATGTGAGTCAGAGATAGGGGCATTACCCAAATAACAGAGGAAGAGCCACCAAGCCTAACCTCATGCCCCATTTTGTGCTCCCTACCCAGGCTGCACTTGCGAGTTTGGCCAAGTCAGTGTGTGACAGCCATTCCTCTTGTTAGGTGTGCACACTCTCAGCACCGGAGCTCCATCCTACCCCCCACCATGTCATCGTCACTGCCAGGAGCACAAGATAAATATAAACACTTTGACCCCCATCTCCCTTATCAGCAGTAGTTTCCAGGTTCACAGAGAAACTTGTAAATGGGTAACATTGGAACAAAACGTACAGCTCACTTACTGGCAAACCTGGATATCCGGGATTACCAGCAGGCCCTGGAATTGCTTGGCCATATCCTCCACCGCCAGATTCTCCCTTTTCTCCCTTCTCTCCCTGATAGAAGAGAATACTAGAGTCAGCAAGAACACAATCTAATGGTCGCCTTCTTTTGTAAAAAAAAATAAGAATTTACTTACCGATAATTCTATTTCTCGTAGTCCGTAGTGGATGCTGGGAACTCCGTAAGGACCATGGGGAATAGCGGCTCCGCAGGAGTCTGGGCACAAAAGTAAAGCTTTAGGACTACCTGGTGTGCACTGGCTCCTCCCCCCATGACCCTCCTCCAAGCCTCAGTTAGGATACTGTGCCCGGACGAGCGTACACAATAAGGAAGGATTTTGAATCCCGGGTAAGACTCATACCAGCCACACCAATCACACCGTACAACTTGTGATCTAAACCCAGTTAACAGCATGATAACAGAGGAGCCTCTGGAAAGAAGGCTCACAACAACAATAACCCGATTTAGTTAACAATAACTATGTACAAGTATTGCAGACAATCCGCACTTGGGACGGGCGCCCAGCATCCACTACGGACTACGAGAAATAGAATTATCGGTAAGTAAATTCTTATTTTCTCTGACGTCCTAGTGGATGCTGGGAACTCCGTAAGGACCATGGGGATTATACCAAAGCTCCCAAACGGGCGGGAGAGTGCGGATGACTCTGCAGCACCGAATGCGAGAACTCCAGGTCCTCCTCAGCCAGGGTATCAAATTTGTAGAATTTAGCAAACGTGTTTGCCCCTGACCAAGTAGCTGCTCGGCAAAGTTGTAAAGCCGAGACCCCTCGGGCAGCCGCCCAAGATGAGCCCACCTTCCTTGTGGAATGGGCTTTTACAGATTTTGGCTGTGGCAGGCCTGCCACAGAATGTGCAAGCTGAATTGTACTACAAATCCAACGAGCAATCGTCTGCTTAGAAGCAGGAGCACCCAGCTTGTTGGGTGCATACAGGATAAACAGCGAGTCAGATTTTCTGACTCCAGCCGTCCTGGAAACATATATTTTCAGGGCCCTGACAACGTCCAGCAACTTGGAGTCCTCCAAGTCCCTAGTAGCCGCAGGCACCACAATAGGCTGGTTCAGGTGAAACGCTGACACCACCTTAGGGAGAAACTGAGGACGAGTCCTCAATTCCGCCCTGTCCGAATGGAAAAACAGATAAGGGCTTTTACAGGATAAAGCCGCCAATTCTGACACGCGCCTGGCCCAAGCCAGGGCCAACAGCATGACCACTTTCCATGTGAGATGTTTTAAATCCACAGATTTAAGTGGTTCAAACCAATGTGATTTGAGGAACCCCAAAACTACATTGAGATCCCAAAGGTGCCACTGGAGGCACAAAAGGAGGCTGTATATGCAGCACCCCCTTGACAAACGTCTGAACTTCAGGAACTGAAGCCAGTTCTTTCTGGAAGAAAATCGACAGGGCCGAAATTTGAACCTTAATGGACCCCAATTTCAGGCCCATAGACACTCCTGTTTGCAGGAAATGCAGGAATCGACCCAGTTGAAATTCCTCTGTAGGGGCCTTCCTGGCCTCGCACCACGCAACATATTTACGCCAAATGCGGTGATAATGCTTTGCGGTTACATCCTTCCTGGCTTTGATCAGGGTAGGGATGACTTTATCCGGAATGCCTTTTTCCTTCAGGATCCGGCGTTCAACCGCCATGCCGTCAAACGCAGCCGCGGTAAGTCTTGGAACAGACAGGGTCCTTGCTGGAGCAGGTCCCTTCTTAGAGGTAGAGGCCACGGGTCCTCTGTGAACATCTCTTGAAGTTCCGGGTACCAAGTCCTTCTTGGCCAATCCGGAGCCACGAGTATAGTTCTTACTCCTCTCCGTCTTATAATTCTCAGTACCTTGGGTATGAGAGGCAGAGGAGGGAACACATACACTGACTGGTACACCCACGGTGTTACCAGAGCGTCCACAGCTATTGCCTGAGGGTCCCTTGACCTGGCGCAATACCTGTCTAGTTTTTTGTTGAGGCGGGACGCCATCATGTCCACCTTTGGTTTTTCCCAACGGTTCACAATCATGTGGAAGACTTCTGGGTGAAGTCCCCACTGTTAGGTTCCTCGTGCTCAGAACAAGGGAGATGTTATGAAGCGAGTCCAGAGCACCAGGACGTAATGCTGGGAAAGGGGAATGGAAAGGGAATAGCCCCTGGCGCCCTATCTCCGTTGTCTCACCCGTGCTGTCAGTACACTCTTGCGAGACTATGGTTGCTTGAGCCCATGGCAGCCGCGTTTGAAGGGCGGATTACGTCTGCCCAACTTCGATGCCCCCTCAGGTCTTAATGAGAGACAAAGAGTGAACCGAGACAGGGTGATAACAAGGGGCCCTCTGACTAAACAACAAGGCCAGGGGCTACTAACAAACCTAAAACCAAAGTATGTGCGGCTTGCCGCCAAAGGAAAAGAACAACAAAGGAAATGCTGACCACACGCCGACACAATACTTGTGTACCGGCGGTGACAGCATAAGCAGAACCCTCTGCAAAACACCAGTGACAGAAATAAGGGAATACGGCGGCCTAAGCCGACGGACGCGGCCGTGCCGCTACTCACGGAACCGGTACGAATACTGGCAAACGGACAGGAACTCCCAATGCTGCTGACACAGACTCTCAGAACTGGAGGACAGGCAGAATCCCAAACGACAGACCGGTGGACACCAAGAAGCCAGAAACTTGCACAGGCAAAGGTACTGGACCTCAGGACAGGAACGCCTCACGGCAGGACACGGGATCAGACATAGGAATCGACACAGGGACTGACACAGGAATCGACACAGGAAGCTCAGGAACTAGCAGGAACCAAGCTCAGAACTCAAGCAGACTGAAAACCCAGGAATATCACCAGCATCTGTGAATTGCAAACAGCCAGCATATAACAGAGAGGCCTAATTAATAATCCCATGCAGCTGCCTTGTTGCATGATTCCAAACTGACCAGATGCAATTAGCAGCCAGGTGAGGCTGAACACAAGGGAACAAGCTGCAATTACACAGACTCACCAGCGGCAGCAGACAAGAGTATTCTAAAACAGAGCAACAGGAAATCCTGGCATGCAAGACAACTTTATAAACATAAAATAGGAATGAACCACTACCTGTGGTTCATAACAGTATCCCCTCCTTAAGGGTGAGCTCCGAGCACCCCATGACACCCACGGGGAACATAAACAGAAGTATAACATGAAATACAGAACAAAACTGCAAAACAGGAATGAGCCACAGCCGTGGCTCATAACATTACCCCCCCCTTGAGGAGGGGTCAAAAGACCCCAAAATTCAGACTATCCAGAACAAGGGATACAAAACACACAAAAAAAAAAAAAAAAAAAAACACCTGACACTGGTCTAACAGACAAGAAAACAAAAAACAAGTTGTAGCAACAACTTGTAACAGTGCCCTCCCCTTGATGGTGGCCACTGGACACAAGACAAGGAAAAAAAAAAAAAAATTCTTTTTATTTTTTTTTATCAAGGCAAGAGTCAAAAATTATTTCTTTTTCTTCTTCTTCTTTTTACAAAGCTCTTTAGGTCTGACCAAGGTAATTCCCCAAACATTGTCTGAACTGATGGTACCACCCAGCAAGGCTGCGTTCAAATCATAGACAGGTCTCTTACCCTTGGGAGCTGAACTTTCTGGTAAAGTACTATTATTAGAAGAAGAAGAAGTCAAAAAAGCACATCCTGCAGTCAAAACATCGGGCTGGGACTCTTGTGCAAAGTTTACAGTATTTGGTGGACTCTCAGCAGACAAGACGGGTGACTTAGAGGAACCTGAACCAATTTCTTTAGAACCATATCTTTTAACAATTGCATCACAGAATGCTAGGGGATCCTGAAGAATGGGATCTTCAGCTTTCATTAGGCTGGTTGCCCACTCAGAAGGCTCTCCTCTAAAAGAATAAATCAGATAGAGCCCAAGGTTTTCTGAAGTGATGCCCAGAAATGGTCTAGACAACATAATAGTGTAATAGTGTTTGAAAAGCGCCAGAAATTGGGCGAAGTCCCCATCAAAGGTTATGGATGTTGAGATATCAGAGTCAGGATCTGTTTCCTTCTCATCTGACTGACTGGAGTGCTTTGCTAGGACCTGGTCACTATTGACCTTACTCGAGGCTGAGACTCTCTGAACCCCACCTGGGGCTGAGACTTTCTGAACCCCACCCGGGGCAGTGACTTTCTGAACCCCACCCGGGGCAGTGGCCTCCGGGGACCCCGCTGGGGCAGTGGCCTCCGGGAACCCCGCTGGGACAGTGGCCTCCGGGAACCCCGCTGGGACAGTGGCCTCCGGGAACCCCGCTGGGACAGTGGCCTCCGGGAACCCCGCTGGGACAGTGGCCTCCGGGAACCCCGCTGGGACAGTGGCCTCCGGGAACCCCGCTGGGACAGTGGCCTCCGGGAACCCCGCTGGGACAGTGGCCTCCGAGAACCCCGCTGGGGCAGTGGCCTCCGAGAACCCCGCTGGGGCCAGCACCTCGGATTCTTTTACTGGGACCGGGCCGTTGGCCTCCCTGACTGGGATCGGGCCATCGGCCTCCCTCTCTGAGTCGATAATTATCGAAAGTTCTCCCGGGACTATGACTTCCGGGACTTTTGCTGAAGCAATAACGTTCAGATCCTCCACTAATGCTATGCTTCTTAAGTTCTTTCCTGGGGAAGCGACTTCTAGACCCTTCTTTGGGGCTGCGTCTCTCGAGACCCCACTTGGGGATATTACTTCAAAGATCCCTTCTGGGGTTTTGCTTCTCGAGTTCCCCTCAAGAACTATGGTTTTAGAGACCTTTTCTAGGGTTGCGCTTTTCAAGTCCCTACCTGGGGTAACAGCTTCTGAGACCCCTTCCGGTATGGACACCTGAACTATAATATTTGATGTCCCTCTATAAGCTAGGGCATCGGGTACCGCTCCAGCACTCTGGGCATCGGGTACCGCTCCAGCACTCTGGGCATCGGGTACCGCTCCAGCACTCTGGGCATCGGGTACCGCTCCAGCACTCTGGGCATCGGGTACCGCTCCAGCACTCTGGGCATCGGGTACCGCTCCAGCACTCTGGGCTACGGGCACCGCTCCAGCACTCTGGGCTACGGGCACCGCTCCAGGACCCTGGGCATCGGGCACCACTCCAGGACCCTGGGCATCGGGCACCACTCCAGGACCCTGGGCATCGGGCACCACTCCAGGACCCTGGGCATCGGGCACCACTCCAGGACCCTGGGCATCGGGCACCACTCCAGGACCCTGGGCATCGGGCACCACTCCAGGACCCTGGGCATCAGGCACCACTCCAGGGACTTGCAACTCCGCTTCCACAGGAACCTCAAGAGAGGAGAGAAACATTCTCTTTTGATTCCTGAATCTATAATGGGGCTCCCTTGCCCAAGGACCCCAATTATAGGACAGAGAGCTTTTTTGTGTGGGTTGTGTGACAAGTACCTCTGCCACAGTAGAGACAGGAGTAGGTCTTGTATCATGACTCAACTTGGCCAGAGGGCAAGACTCGTCACCACACTTTGGCTTGCGCAACTCACAGGTCTGCAGATAATGGCCTAAACCCCCCACAATATAGGCATAAGTTTAAGTTTCTGCGACGCAGACGCTCCTCTTCTGAGAGCCTGGGCCGCAGAAAACTTTTAAACCTTTTCTCTTCAATTAAACCAGAGGATTCTCTTGTCACCATACTGTGAGCAAGAGTCTCTTTAGAGATAGATGTACTCTCAACGACTTCTGGCAAAATGAGCAAGATTTTAGTCAGAAGGTTTTGCAGTTGCTTTAGGGATTGCTGCAAAACTTCTAGTCGCTCTGGTCTCAAAGCACTGAATACAGAGTTCAGGGCTGCGAGAGATGCCTGCAGGGCTTGCATAGTAGACATAGGAGGATTTAAAACTAGACAAGACAAGACAAGGCAAGACAAGACAAGACAAGGCAAGGCAAGGCAAGGCAAGGCAAGACTAAATTTTGCTAAACAAAACAAGCCTTTTTTTTTTTATTTTATTTTTTTTTAAACACCGGACTGGATTCTAAACACCGGACTGGATTCTAAACACTGGACTGGATTCTAGACTAGACACTGGACTGGGCCAAAAAAGAAAAAAAGTTTTATTTCTTTTTTGTGGTATGGCTGGTGATAATGTTAGGTTCCTGGTGCTCAGAACAAGGGAGATGTTATGAAGCGAGTCCAGAGCACCAGGACGTAATGCTGGGAAAGGGGAATGGAAAGGGAATAGCCCCTGGCGCCCTATCTCCGTTGTCTCACCCGTGCTGTCAGTACACTCTTGCGAGACTATGGTTGCTTGAGCCCATGGCAGCCGCGTTTGAAGGGCGGATTACGTCTGCCCAACTTCGATGCCCCCTCAGGTCTTAATGAGAGACAAAGAGTGAACCGAGACAGGGTGATAACAAGGGGCCCTCTGACTAAACAACAAGGCCAGGGGCTACTAACAAACCTAAAACCAAAGTATGTGCGGCTTGCCGCCAAAGGAAAAGAACAACAAAGGAAATGCTGACCACACGCCGACACAATACTTTTGTGTACCGGCGGTGACAGCATAAGCAGAACCCTCTGCAAAACACCAGTGACAGAAATAAGGGAATACGGCGGCCTAAGCCGACGGACGCGGCCGTGCCGCTACTCACGGAACCGGTACGAATACTGGCAAACGGACAGGAACTCCCAATGCTGCTGACACAGACTCTCAGAACTGGAGGACAGGCAGAATCCCAAACGACAGACCGGTGGACACCAAGAAGCCAGAAACTTGCACAGGCAAAGGTACTGGACCTCAGGACAGGAACGCCTCACGGCAGGACACGGGATCAGACATAGGAATCGACACAGGGACTGACACAGGAATCGACACAGGAAGCTCAGGAACTAGCAGGAACCAAGCTCAGAACTCAAGCAGACTGAAAACCCAGGAATATCACCAGCATCTGTGAATTGCAAACAGCCAGCATATAACAGAGAGGCCTAATTAATAATCCCATGCAGCTGCCTTGTTGCATGATTCCAAACTGACCAGATGCAATTAGCAGCCAGGTGAGGCTGAACACAAGGGAACAAGCTGCAATTACACAGACTCACCAGCGGCAGCAGACAAGAGTATTCTAAAACAGAGCAACAGGAAATCCTGGCATGCAAGACAACTTTATAAACATAAAATAGGAATGAACCACTACCTGTGGTTCATAACACCCACTCTCCCGGGTGGAGGTCGTGCCTGCTGAGGAAGTCTGCTTCCCAGTTGTCCACTCCCGGAATGAACACTGCTGACAGTGCTATCACATGATTTTCCGCCCAGCGAAGAATCCTTGCAGCTTCTGCCATTGCCCTCCTGCTTCTTGTGCCGCCCTGTCTGTTTACGTGGGCGACTGCCGTGATGTTGTCTGACTGGATCAGCACCGGCTGACCTTGAAGCAGCGGTCTTGCTAGGCTTAGAGCATTGTAAATGGCCCTTAGCTCCAGGATATTTATGTGAAGTGATGTCTCCAGGCTTGACCACAAGCCCTGGAAATTTCTTCCCTGTGTGACTGCTCCCCAGCCTCGCAGGCTGGCATCCGTGGTCACCAGGACCCAGTCCTGAATGCCGAATCTGCGGCCCTCTAGAAGATGAGCACTCTGCAACCACCACAGGAGAGACACCCTTGTCTTTGGTGACAGGGTTATCCGCTGATGCATCTGAAGATGCGATCCGGACCATTTGTCCAGCAGGTCCCACTGGAAAGTTCTTGCGTGGAATCTGCCGAATGGGATTGCTTCGTAGGAAGCCACCATTTTTCCCAGGACCCCTGTGCATTGATGCACTGACACTTGGCCTGGTTTTAGGAGGTTTCTGACTAGCTCGGATAACTCCCTGGCTTTCTCCTCCGGGAGAAACACCTTTTTCTGGACTGTGTCCAGGATCATCCCTAGGAATAGAAGACGTGTCGTCGGGATCAGCTGCGATTTTGGAATATTGAAAATCCAACCGTGCTGCTGCAACACTACTTGAGATAGTGCTACCCCGACTACCAACTGTTCCCTGGATCTTGCCCTTATCAGGAGATCGTCCAAGTAAGGGATAATTAAAACTCCCTTCCTTCGAAGGAGTATCATCATTTCGGCCATTACTTTGGTAAAGACCCGGGGTGCCGTGGACAATCCAAACGGCAGCGTCTGAAACTGATAGTGGCAGTTCTGTACCACAAACCTGAGATACCCTTGGTGAGAAGGGTAAATTGGGACATGGAGGTAAGCATCCTTGATGTCCAGAGACACCATTGTAAGTGTTCAATGACTTTAGATTTAAAATGGGTCTCACCGAGCCGTCCGGCTTCGGTACCACAATAGCGTGGAATATTACCCCTTTCCTTGTTGCAGGAGGGGTACCTTGATTATCACCTGCTGGGAATACAGCTTGTGAATAGCTTCTAATACCGCCTCCCTGTCGGAGGGAGTCGTCGGTAAGGCAGACTTTAGGAAATGGCGAGGGGGAGACGTCTTGAATTCCAATTTGTACCCCTGAGATCCTACCTGAAGGATCCAGGAGTCCACCTGTGAGCGAGCCCACTGTGCGCTGAAATTTTTGAGACGGGCCCCCACCGTACCCGAGTCCGCTTGTAGAGCCCCAGCGTCATGCTGAGGACTTGGCGGAAATGGGGGAGGACTTCTGTTCCTGGGAACTGGCTGTTTGTTGCAGCCTTTTTCCTCTCCCTCTGCCACGGGGCAGAATTGAGGAGCCTTTTGGCTTGCCCTTATGGGGCCGAAATGGACTGCGCCTGATATTATGGCGTCTTCCTATGCTGAGAGGCTACCTGGGGTACAAACGTGGATTTCCCAGCAGTTGCTGTGGACACTAGGTCTGATAGACCTACCCCAAATAACTCCTCCCCTTTATAAGGCAATACTTCCATATGCCTTTTAGAATCGGCATCACCTGACCACTGCCGCGTCCATAAACCTCTTCTGGCGGATATGGACAGCGCACTGACTCTTGATGCCAGTCGGCAAATATCCCTCTGTGGATCACGCATGCATCTTTTAAATGTTCTACAGTCAGTAATATACTGTCCCTATCAAGGGTATCGATATTTTCAGTCAGGGAGTCAGACCAAGCCACCCCAGCACTGCACATCCAGGCTGAGGCGATCGCTGGTCGCAGTATAATACCAGTATGTGTGTATCTACATTTTAGGATAGTCTCCTGCTTTCTGTCAGCAGGATCCTTAAGGGCGGCCGTATTAGGAGACGGCAGTGCCACCTGTTTGGACAAGCGTGTGAGCGCTTTTCTACCTTAGGGGGTGTTTCCCAACGTGCCCTATCCTCTGGCGGGAAAGGGTACGTTGCCAATAACCTTTTAGGAATTAACAGTGTTTTATCGGGAGAAACCCACGCTTCAGCACATATTCATTTAATTCCTCAGATGCAAGAAAAACTACAGGTAGTTTCTTCTCACCAAACATAATACCCTTTTTAGTGGTACTTGTACTATCAGAAATGTGTAAAACATTTTTCATTGCCTCAATCATGTAACGTGTGGCCCTACTGGAAGTTACATTCGTCTCCTCGTCGTCGACACTGGAGTCAGTATCCGTGTCGACGTCTGTATCTGCCATCTGAGGTAGCGGGCGTTTTAGAGCCCCTGATGGCCTTTGAGACGCCAGGACAGGCCCAAGCTGAGTAGCCGGCTGTCCCATGTCATCAAACTTCTTATGTAAAGAGTTAACACTTTCACGTATTCCTTCCATAAGCCCATCCACTCAGGTGTCGACCCCCTACGGGGTGACATCTCCACTACAGGCAATTGCTCCGCCTCCACATCATTTTCCTCTTCATACATGTCGACACAGCAGTACCGACACACAGCACACACACAGGGAATGCTCTGATAGAGGACAGGACCCCCCTAGCCCTTTGGGGAGACAGAGGGAGAGTATGCCAGCACACACCAGAGCGCTATATATATGTAGGGATAACACTATATAGTGTTTTTCCCCTTATAGCTGCTGTATATAGTTATACTGCGCCTAATTAGTGCCCCCCCTCTCTTTTTAACCCTTTTCTGTAGTGCAGGACTGCAGGGGAGAGTCAGGGAGACGTCCTTCCAGCGGGGCTGTGAGGGAAAATGGCGCCAGTGTGCTGAGGAGATAGGCTCCGCCCCCTTCTCGGCGGACTTTTCTCCCGCTTTTATCTGTAATCTGGCAGGGGTTAATATACATCCATATAGCCCTGGAGCTATATGTGATGTAATTTTAGCCAGCCAAGGTGTTTTTATTGCTTCTCAGGGCGCCCCCCCCCCCAGCGCCCTGCACCCTCAGTGACCGGAGTGTGAAGTGTGTATGAGGAGCAATGGCGCACAGCTGCAGTGCTGTGCGCTACCTTGGTGAAGACTGATGTCTTCTGCCGCCGATTTTCCGGACCTCTTCTTGCTTCTGGCTCTGTAAGGGGGCCGGCGGAGCGGCTCTGGGACCGGACTCCGAGGCTGGGCCTGTGTTCGGTCCCTCTGGAGCTAATGGTGTCCAGTAGCCAAGAAGCCCAAGCTGGCTGCAAGCAGGCAGGTTCGCTTCTTCTCCCCTTACTCCCTCGATGCAGTGAGCCTGTTGCCAGCAGGTCTCACTGAAAATAAAAAACCTAAACTAAACTTTTCCTAAGAAGCTCAGGAGAGCCTCCTAGATTGCACCCTGCTCGGTCGGGCACAAAAATCTAACTGAGGCTTGGAGGAGGGTCATGGGGGGAGGAGCCAGTGCACACCAGGTAGTCCTAAAGCTTTACTTTTGTGCCCAGACTCCTGCGGAGCCGCTATTCCCCATGGTCCTTACGGAGTTCCCAGCATCCACTAGGACGTCAGAGAAATAGGATTTTGGTACTTACCAGGTAAATCCTTTTCTTTGAATCCATAGGGGGCACTGGAGTACTCTTGGGATATGGACGGCTTCCGTAGGAAACAGGGCACTGAATATTTAAATTTAGAACACTCCACCCCTCCATATCCCCGAGTACCTCAGTGTTTTTTTACTGAGCCGAACAGGAACTATAGAGAGGTTGACAATGGAGTATTACATATAACATAACGGACAACAACGAAGTTGACACATAACGTTACTGACAACTAAACAGTTGACACCATAACCGATAGAACTTTATCATTTGAACCAGTCGGTGAAAATGTGTTACCATAAGATCCCCTGAGCTTACTACAAGCCAGGTAAAACTGCTCTGGGTGGGCGTCCAGTGCCCCCTATGGATTCAAAGAAAAGGATTTACCTGGTAAGTACCAAAATCCTATTTTCTTTTTCATCCACTAGGGGTCACTGGAGTACTCTTGGGACGTACCAAAGCTTCCCCCGTGGGCGGGAGAGCTGTTTGACACCTGTAACACTAGGCGGTCAAAGCTAGATGCTGATGTCGCAAAACGTATCAAACTTGTAAAAAGCGCACAAACGTGTGCACTGAAGACCATGTAGCCGCACGGCAAAGCTGCGTCGTAGAAGCTCTACGACCAGCTGCCCATGAAGTTCCCACAGAACGTGTCGGATGAGCTGTTACTGATGTATAGTCAGTTTTATCCATCTGGATAAGGTCTGCTTAGAAGCTGGCCAACCCATCGTGGCAGCGTCATAGAGAACAAACAACGTATCCGTCTTACGAACTGTAGACGTTCGGGATACATAAACGCGTAATGCGCGTACCACATCCAGAGTTCCAGAATGTGCTGTTAACACAGGAACTACTATTGGTTGATTGATGTGAAAAGATGACACTACCTTTGGTAAGAAAGCGGGATTCGTCCGAAGTTCCGCTCTGTCATCATGAAACACCAAATACGGTGGCTTGCATGACAAGGCACCCAAATCTGAAACACGCCTTGCCGAAGCTAAGGCTAGAAAAAAAATTGTTTTCCAAGTGAGAAACTTTATATCCACTTGCTGTAAGGGTTCAAAATATGAAGACTGTAAGAAATCTAAAACCAGATTCAAGTCCCATGGCGCTGTAGGTGGAATGAATGGAGGCTGTACTCGGAGGACACCTTGTAGAAAAGTGTGTACCGACGGCAATAGCGCCAATCGTCTTTGAAAATAAATTGACAACGCAGATACCTGCACCTTTTGTGTAGATAAACGCAGTCCTCCATCTAACCCCGTCTGTAGAAATAACAAAAGACGGGATAACTTGAAAGATGATGTTGGAAACTTCCGAGCTTCACACTAACCTATATAGGCACGACAAATTCTGTAATAATGAGCTGCCGTAACCGGCTTCCTAGCTTGTAACATGGCTGGTATAACCGATACTGGAATGCCCTCTCTCCTTAAGAGGGTGGTCTAAACAGCCACCCTGTCAAACGCAGCCGCACTAAATCGGGGTAAAAGAACGGACCCTGTTGTAACAGGTCTGGACGTAGTAGGAGCGGCCAAGGATCTTATGCGAGTAGTCCGCGGAGATCCGATAACCAAGCTCTCCGAGACCCATGAGGCACCACTAGTTGACGGACTCTCTTTTGATCCGTTTTAGCAACCGAGAGAGCAGCGGAAACGGTGGAAACAGATACACGAGGCTGTACGGCCACGCGATTGTGAGAGCATCCACCGCCACTGCCTTTGGATCTCTCGTTCTGGACACATACTGGGGCGTTTGGTAATTGTGGCGAAATGCCATCAGGTCCACCTGAGGGTACCCCACCTGTGGACCAACATGTGAAACACCTCTGGATGTAAGGCCCAGTCTCCTGGATGAAAATCCCGACGGCTGAGATAATCCGCCTCCCAGTTGTCCACTCCCGGAATGAACCCTGCCGACAATATCACCTGGTGGTATTCTGGCCAATTGAGGATTCGAGCTATTTCCCGCATTGCCATGCGGCTTCTCGTTCCTCCTTGGTTGTTGATGTATGCGACTGCCGTCTCGTTGTCTGACTGCACTTGGACAGTCTGAGAGCAAAGCATGTGTACTGCTTGTCGTAGTGCATTGTAAATTGCGCGGAGTTCCAGGACATTTATAGACAGCAATCTGTCCTGATCCGCCCAGAGACCCTGTCGCTGACAATTTTGAACTACAGCTCCCCAACCTCTGAGACTCTCGTTCGCCATTAGAATTATTCAATTCCAGCCGCTGCCTGCGATTAAACTGTGTACCTTGAGCCCCAGAGTAGAGACACCCTCGCCCTTGGCGACAACCTCACCCTATGGGGAATCTGCAGATGCGAGGCCGACCACTGTGCGAGCACATGCTGTTGAAATGGACGCGAGTGAAATCTTCCGAACTGAAGCGCTTCGAAAGCCACCACCATTGTTCCTAATAGGCGAATACACAAATGTACAGAGAGTGTGCGTGGCTTGAGCACTAATTGTACCAGATGGCGAATAATCTGTACTCTCTGTTGTAGTAGGTAAATTCTTTGATTTACCGTATCGAGAATCATACCTAGGAATTGAAGTCGTTGAGACGGAATTAAATGCGATTTCTTGAAGTTGACAATCCAACCGTGGTGTACGTTAGCAGCGCAAGTTGAAGGGGCATCTTCTAAGTACGGAACGAATGTCACTGCCAGGGATCTGAGATGAGCTATCATCACAGACATCCCTTTGGTGAATACCCGAGTCGCTGACGAGATGCCAAACGGTAGAGCCTAAAACTGTTAATGGGAAAAAGATACAGCAGCGCCTGGGATCAACAGAGCATACAATATAGCACAATTGTTGATCCCAGGCGCTGCTGTATCTTTTTCCTATTTCTTATATACAATTACAAACATACAGAAGTTTGTTTGCAGCAGCGAACGGGAACTAAAGAGATACGATTAAACTGGATATACATGTGCATATTTGCATGTGTATATATTTATATATATATATAAATATATTTAATTTTCCCGTAAAAATTAGCGCCTAGGTTCTTTGTTTTTTTTTGCTAAAACTGTTAATGGTTGTGGCATATTGCAAACCGCAAGAACCTCTGATGAGGCTGCCAAATCGGAATGTGTAAGTACGCATCCTTGAGATCTAGCGCAATCATGAACTCCCTTGGCTCTAAACTTGCAATCACTGAGCGCAGAGATTCCATATTGAATCTGTAGTAAGTTACGTACCGATTGAGACCCTTTAAGTTCAATATTGGCCTGACTGAGCCATCCGGCTTCGGTACCACAAACAGACTGGAATAATAACCCTGACCCTGTTGGTGTACAGGGGCCGGAATCAAAACTGCTGAATCCAGTAGGGACTGAATGGCAAGTTGCAGAACCGCCCTCTTGTCGTCCGACAGAGGCAATCCTGTCTTGAAAAACCGCAGTGGCGGAAGACAGTCGAACTCTATTTTGTAACCTTTTAACACTAAATTGCGGATCCACCCATCCGCCGATGTCTGGAACCACGCCAAATGGAACGTCTGAAGGCGTGCTCCTACAATTGGAGAACCGAGATGGGCTGGTAGCCCGTCATGCCACTGGCTTGTCGGTAACCTTAGCGTCCTGACGACTTGTGTTGGTTTGTTGGAAACCACGTCCACGACCACGTCTACCAGGCGTGGCTGTTCCTCTGCCACGTCCGCGAAAGGACTGCAGTCTAAAGGATTTGAACGAAGGTCCAGAGTACCTCCTTCTTGGTACCGGTGGAGGCAATGGTAAGAAAACCGACTTTCCACCCGTAACCTCAGAAATCCATGTGTCCAATTCAGGGCCAAACAACTTCTTGCCATCGTAAGGTAACGCCTCTATACCTCGTTTGACCTCTGCCTCCGCTTGCCAAGAAGGCAGCCAGAGTGCTCGTCGTGCCGTAACTAGCGACGATGAAATACGAGAAGTGAGCTGACAGACGTCAGTAGAAGCTGTACAGAGATACTCCGCAGCCTCACACATTTGATCAGCAAGAAGTATAAGGTGTTCGTCATGGAGGGCAGACTTAAGTTCTGTTATCCATACTATGAGCGCCTTAGTGACCCAGATACCAACCAAGCCAGGTCTCAGCAGCACTCCTGCTGCTACATACATGGACTTTAGCATAGTTTCTATTTTGCGATCTGAAGGGTCTTTAAGCGTAGTAGCCGCTGGCACTGGTATGGTTAATTTCTTCATAAGCTTCGACACTGACGAATCAACTATTGGTGGATTCCCCTGTACGTGTCACCGAGTCTGGAAACGGGTAACTAGACTTAAATCTGCGAGGTATAGAAAACCGTTTATCTGGAGTCTGTCGAGTTTCTACTAACATCTTATTAAGAGACTCCGACACAGGAAAACTTATTGGAGTTCTCTGTCGTTTAGTAAATATGACCTGATCATTTGTGAGAGGCTCCTGAGTTTCTGTAAACTTCAGAGACTGACGCACCGCTCTGATGAGATTATCAATTCCTGAGCTGTTAAAATCCTCACTATCTGACTCCACTTCGCCCTCCTCACCCTCATCTTGTGCCGTGAGGTCTGGCATGGATTCATCAGAATCAGTAGCGGATCTTGCCACGGGCAAGCAGGACTTTTGGGCGCCGCACCACGGCAAGATCCGCTGCTGATGTGCCGTGCGCCCCCCGCTGCCCCCCGCCGTGAAGGGAACTAGACGCGTAGCGTCTAGTTTCCCTTCGTGGAGAGGACGTTTACTGTGCGGTGCGCGATGACGTCATTGCGCACTGCACAGCAAAGGTCCTCTCCACGAAGGGAACTAGACACGAAGCGTCTAGTTCCCCTTCGTGGAGAGGACCTTTGCTGTGCGGTGCGCGATGACATCATCGCGCACCGCACTTCTTTCATCGGCGCTACTACTGTACAGGGGGCGTAAGTGACAACGCCCCCTGTATGAAGCCACGCTCCCATCGCCTGCCCGGGGCGCTCAAAACCCTGGAGCCGGCCCTGGTCAGAATGCAACATAGCAGAAACTGGTAAATCATAAGACATATGAAATTTATCCCGTCTACCCAAAATGGATTTGGACCTTTCGCAAGGCTGAGACCCCTCTGGTAGTTCTGGCGGTCTCACCCTAGACTCAGATCTTGGCGTTTCCCGCTCCTGTCGAGCGGCGGTCAATTCTGATTGCAACCCAGCCAGTACATTGGCTAGCATTTCCCATGGAGGGTCCGGGGAGGAAATTGTCTTTAAAACCGGAGCAGAATTTTTATTCGGAACCGAATCCACAAATCATACTGTATATGTGGTAGATCCATCCGCTAACACACTGCTACAGACTTTGCAATTAAGCTTTTTAGTTTTTGCTGGTGCCTTACTCATTATGGCGACAGACAATACAATACACAAAAAACAGACACTTGCACGACTCAGTAAAATAGTACCAAGGTGTCTCTATATATATATCTGGTCAAGTGCAGTACACGTGGCCAGTACTATGAAATGTGATCCCAAATTCCCACTAACACCCCTGCGCCTCCGGTGGAGTAGAGATGTAGTACTGGAACGATCTGGAATCACAACAGGAAGACCCAGGAAGCATGGTTAGAAATGGCTGCCATGCTTACCCATATAATCACAGTGCAGGTTAAAGTGACATTTATATGAAATCCTGTGTAATTAACCCTGCAGCCTAGCATACTGCTGTTGCTGCAGGTTTTCCCTCTCATGCCGCTGATTGTGTTACATAATCACAGTATAATGCCCCCCCCCTACCCCCTGCATGCTCCGTTGCGGATGCAGTGCAGGCGGGCAGCGCAGCGTGTGGGGCCACCAGCGGGAGCCGGGTAGCGGGTCGTGCAGGAACTGAGAGCGGGGAGCGCGTCTTGAAGCGCTGTGAACAGCGGCCGTGCAACGGTGGGGACCGGAGCAGCGGCGGCGTCTGCAGAGGGATCCCGGCATCACTCAAACAATGTCCCCACACAGCGGGGCGGCAGCGGAAGGTAATCAGATGTGCAAAGACACAAGCTGAGAAGAAAATGGCCCAGTCAGTGGGTAAAGGAGGCAAAACTTTTTTTAGGTATATAAGCGAAAGGAGAAAAATAAAAGGCGGAATTATAAAACTAAAGACGGACACTGGGACTTGTTGAAGGAGACAATTTAATAGCAGATCATCTTAATGATTATTTTTGCTCAGTATTTACTACTGAAAGAGAGGGGAAGGGGCCACAGTTAAGTTGCAGGGATATTCAGGAAAATGAAACAAGTACATTTACAGAGGAGAAGGTCCTAACAGAACTCTCAAAGCTGAATGTGGACAAATCTATGGGGCCAGATGGGATACATCCAAGGATACTAAAAGAACTTAAAGAGGTGCTGGTAGCACCATTGACAGAATTATTCAACCAGTCATTAGCTACAGGATAATTCCAGGGGACTGGAAAAGAGCAAACGTAGTCCCACTGCACAAAAGTGGAAGCAAGGAAGAGGCAAACAACTACAGACCAGTGAGTCTTACATCAGTAGAAGGGAAATTGATGGAAACACTCTTAAAAGAAAGAGTTGTAGATTATCTCAAATCCGGCAATTTACTGGATCCCAAACAGCATGGATTCACTGGGGGGAGATCATGTCAAACAAATCTTATTGACTTTTTTGATTGTGTGACTAAAGTGATGGATAAAGGTGGAGCCATGGATATAGCTTATCTAGACTTTAGTAAGGCTTTTGACACAGTTCCACATCGCAGACTGCTAAATAAATTTGAAAGTTTGGGATTGGATATTAGGATTATTGAATGGATAAAATCTTGGTTGAAGGATAGAAAACAGAGAATTGTGGTAAATGGAGTGCATTCACAGGAGGGAAATGTTACCAGTGGAGTTCCCCAGGGATCTGTACTTGGACCAGTGCTTTTTAATATCTTTATTGGTGACATTGCAAATGGCATTAAAGGGAAAGTATGCATTTTTGCAGATGACACAAAGGTATGCAACAGGGTAGACACACCAGGTGGGGTAAAACAAATGATTGAGGATCTAGGTAGACTAGAGGAATGGTCAAGAGTCTGGCAATTACAGTTTAATGCCAAAAAATGCAAAATGATGCACTAGGGTCTCAAAAATCCTAAAGCTAAATACAGTATTAATGGCACTATACTGGAAACTACTGAGGAGGAAAGGGATCTAGGAGTCACTATTTCAGATGACTTAAAGGCAGGTAAGCAATGTAACAAGGCAATGAGGAAGGCTAGTCAGATGCTTGGCTGCATTGGGAGGGGAATCAGCAGCAGAAAGAAAGAAGTAATAATGCCACTGTATAGGTCATTGGTACGGCCTCATCTAGAATACTGTATTCAGTTCTGGAGGCCATATCTTCAAAAGGATATTAATACATTAGAAACTGTACAAAGGAGGGCAACTAAAATGGTGCATGGCCTACATCACAAAACATACCCAGAAAGACTAAGAAATCTCAATATGTATAGTTTGGAGCAGAGAGGGGAAATGGGGGACATGATAGAAACTTTCAAATATATCAAGGGTTTTAACAAAGTCCAGGAGGGAAACATTCTCCAAATGAAGAGAAGCAATAGGACACGAGGACATGCACTGAGACTGGAGGGGGGGAGGTTCAGGGGAAATTTGCGGAAAAATTATTTCACAGAAAGGGTAGTGGACAAGTGGAATAGCCTCCCATCAGAGGTGGTAGAGGGTAAGACAGTAGAGCAATTTAAACATGCATGGGATAGACATAAGGATATCCTTACAAAGAAATAAGGATCAAATAAGGTTAGAGATAAAAATAATGTAAAAAAAAAAAAAAAGGGGCAGACTAGATGGTCCAAGTGGTTCTTATCTGCCGACAAATTCTATGTTTCTATGTTCAACATACCTCGACTCCTGCTGCTTGTGGTGAGGCTCCGACGGGGCTTCTCTGCAAGCGCCGGCCAGCCTGTGCAGGAGGATCTGTTTGGCTGTGAGGGTGCTCATTCAGTGAGGACCGACACGCCACAGCTGCTATTAGCAGCTTGCACTATCCCTGACCCTGCCTTTTGGAAGGGGGAAAGGGATGTGTATGAAAAAAGAAAATCACTTAAATCAAAAAATATTCAAAAGAATCGTGGACCCAGCCACATTGACCTGTTGCTACTTCAAGCACAGAAAAAACACTGAGGTACTCGGGGATATGGAGGGGTGGAGTGTTCTAAATTTAAATATTCAGTGCCCTGTTTCCTACGGAAGCCGTCCATATCCCAAGGGTACTCCAGTGACCCCTAGTGGATGAAAAATAAATATATTTTACAAAAATGTGTACATAATATAGGCTAAATGCTTGTATGTATATATCAGATTCTCACAGTATTGAGCAATAGATAGTCATTTACAAAGAGCCAAACATCCTCTCAGTATAATGAGTCATAAGGGTATATTCAATAAGTGTCGGATCCATTCCGACAAGCATTGTCGGAAAGGATCCGACAATGACCTATTCAATATGATCCCAAATCTGTCAGATTTGGCCACTGCTGCTGATGCTCACGCCGATCCCCGCTGCTGCTCCCCTCCCCGCCGGCCGGGTGTCCACCAGATGACACCTATCCCCCCGTGTGCTGACAGCTGTTGAATACGGCCCATAGTCATGAAACAGGATAAACTTAGTACAGGTTGAGTATCCCATATCCATATATTCCGAAATACGGAATATTCCGAAATACAGAATTTTTTGAGTGAGAGTGAGATAATGAAACTTTGTTTTCTGACGGCTTAATATACACAAACTTTGTTTAATACACAAAGTTATTAAAAATATTGTATTAAATGACCTTCAGGCTGTGTGTATAAGGTGTATATGAAACATAAATGATTTGTGTGAATGTACACACACTTTGTTTATTGCACAAAGTTATTAAAAATAATTGCTAAAATTACCTTCAGGCTGTGTGTATAAAGTATACACTTTATACACACAGCCTGAAGGTAATTGAAACATAAATGCATCCTGTGCTTAGACTTAGGTCCCATCACCATGATATCTCATTATGGTATGCAATTATTCCAAAATACGGAAAAATCCGATATCCAAAATACTTCTGGTCCCAAGCATTTTGGATAAGGGAGACTCAACCTGTAGTATTTTCGGAATACTTCTTCTCAGAGACGTTCTCCCAATGTGGTTTGCGCTGCGCATCAAGTGCACCTTGTATGGGAGTTCATATTTTGCAACATCACTGTTTTACTTTCTTAGCCGACCATGACGTTGGGAACATCTTCAATTAACGTTAAATTATATTCTGCTGCAAGTAATCCTTATTTACAGAACAATTCACTATGGTTTCATGAAGATACATCTTGTAGATCTAGCTACACCCTCATTCCCAACACTCACCCTTGTCAAGGAACTCAGATCATATGGGAAGGTTCCTGAAATAGATCAAAACACTGTCATGTAAGATTAACAAAATACCCTTCAATGCACACTTACAGCCTGACACTGACCTGCATGCAGCTCTGCTAAACATTCTGTCCGCCGCCGGAAAACTTATGCTAACATCCGTATTCTGCGTCACGCAGATCCTGCGCCTGCCTCGCCCCCAGCTCTTGTAAGCAGTCATCATCTCTACTTTTAGCACTTACACCTACCCTTGTTAGGTACAATGGGGCGTCTCCTCGGCAAACGCTAGACGCAGAATATGGCACTACTCTGGTTACATGCCTAGTACACGCTGACTTCTATTATGTGCGTACAGCTAGTTACCGCCCAAATAACACCCACTTCATGGATGCAACAAAACATCCGATGGCCGCCTGACTTGACATAGCCAGAGATGCGTACTGTATGGCCGCTACGTCGCAGGCCCAGCCAAATTGTGCCAGATGCAGCCGCACTCAAACTTATGCGCTTAATGCCTAATATTTATTGCATAAAGAAGACAGATACTTCCTTGTATTCAGCAAAATAGGACTGTGTGTGTAGAATAACAAATGCTAAATACTACTGAACAACGATAGAAAAGTTATATGAAATGCTACTTTAAGGGGGGAATTCAAATAACCTCGTAAGATTTTATCACTGGTCGACTTAATGCACTTATATTGCAACCTATGTTCAGCATGCACGCTCCCGCAGCCCTTGCTATCCAATTTCAAAATGCTTAACATGCCACCCATGTGTTAATTCTACAGTGTGCGACTTGGGGAAACTGCATGAAAAAGGGGGGAAATCACCTGAACGCCAGAAATGGCAACTAACACTGGATAACAGTATAGAATGTTATTACCAAAAGCAGAGTATTTGATGTTCTTAAAACATGTCAAATGGCTAATTGTTACCTTTGTTATTGACAGTGGAAATGATAGTAAACAAAAAAAAAAAAAGGGTTGAGATTACCTAAAGCAGGGATGGGGAAGTTTTGGTGCTCCAGCTGTTGTTGAATTACAGGGTTGCTATTTGGCCATGCTAAAACTGCAACAGCTGGAGGGCCGGAGGTTCCCCATCCCTGAACTAAAGGATAAAAAGGGAGCAGACTAGATGGGCCAAGTGGTTCTTATCTAATCAGATTTTATGTTTCTATGTAAGTGTTTTTCCACAAATTAAATTGTCAATATTTATTTATTTAAATGGGAGGGGTGCCCCAGAGGTTTTTACATTTTTACCTTACAATATTTTCCCTACTTTTCACCTGCTCAGGGTTTTGCGAATGAAAATCCACGTAATCTCCCTCCGTGACCCCTGTTAGCGCAGATTTTCCAATTGAATAGCAAAAAGTCATAGCCGAGGGTTTTTTAGCCACGTTAAGAAATTTCGTCCAGCACGCGACTAATTGAACTGGCCTCTAAGTGGACTTAACATTAGGTTTTGAAAAATCTAACATCAATAGTGTAGTCTGTGTAAATGCCTCAATGCTATGTAAAGTTATTTATAAACCTACTATTCTTGATAAAATAAGCTATAAACATGAGTACGGGATCCGACCAAGTGACTGCCGGGACGTCGGAGAGGTAAACTGGAGGGGGTGGGGGTGTTTATTCAGGTCTAGGCTGTGGGGGGAGGGTTAGACTGCGGGAGAGGGGTTAGTTTTAGGTTGCGGTGAGGAAGGGTTGGGCACCTCGGGTAGGGTTAGGGTTAAACTTAGGGTTAGGTTTAGGCTGCAGGAAGGGGGTATAGGGTTAGGGACCACCGGGGAGGGTTAGCGTTAGGTTGCGGGAGGGAGGGGGGGGAGGGTTAGGGGTAAGGAGCAGTTTGCTTCCAGACCCCTGTCGGAATTCTAAACAGCGGGATGGCGCGGTTAGTATTCTGACGCCAGCATTCCTCCCGCCAAAATTTTAGCTACAACATTTGTGTACCTCTGTCTTTCTCTATTTCGTACAATAATACAATTGCATTAGACTAAATAGCTGTTTGTGTGAGCTGCAGATCCTGTGACTCTGGTCCCATGACAGCTGTCAGTGCCTGAAGGTCAGATCAGAGCCAGAGAGTCCTGACAGCAGGAACTTTCCTCCAGTTTGATGACATCACAGGACTCTTCTCAGCAGCCAGCGAGCACCCTAGTACTGCCAGCATGGGAGATCTGCTCACTCTCACTGATATTCATGAGCATTTATAGTCATGAGATAGGTGGCTTTGTGCAGGGATGTAAAAATGTGAATTTACCAGCAAATGTACTGCTGTAATATTTGGTAACAGTAACATATATTTATATGCGGCCTGTTTAATGTCTAGTCATACTTCCATTACTAAGACTCTCTATTTGATGGGATTGCATTGATTCGTTGACCTCATATGGGGTGTGGCCTCGCTTTAAATTGATTTAGGCAGATCTTGGCGCCTTGCGGGAGGGGCTGCTTTGTTATACCGTATAATGTATAGCAGCCTTTCCGTCCAAGTCTATCCCCTGTATCTGCAGATTTGTCCCACTGCTTCAGACTACTGCCTCAGAGCTGAATAGAACATACTGCTACCGCTCCTGTATTACTTATTCTCCTAGCTAGAAATAATCCCTTTATATATCTTTCTTAGCTTTGTACTGTTTGTTTTTATTTTACCTGGTGGACCAACAGGGCCAACTTCTCCTTGATCACCTTTCGGTCCCGGAAATCCTCTCTCACCTTTCGAACCTGTAACATTAGAGTGGTAACTGGAATGAAATAGGGGTCGAAGTCTCCAGAGAAGAAGATATGAGAATCACTTTACACTTTAATTCTTTGAAATGATCTACGCTTCCCCTGAGGGTTCATGTACTGAGAGATCAGGGCCGGATTAAGGGAGGGGCGACAGGGGCGGTTGTCCCGGGGCTCCCACACATTAGGGGCCTCCACACAGTGCTGTGTGAAGTCAGTCAGACAAAACTTTCTGAGGAAGGAGTCCCCTCCTGTGGGTCAGCTATTCAGCCGCCGAGGATGTCATAAGTGTAGAGTGAGTCTCACAGGATAGGGATGTAAAATCCCGCGAGACGGTGACCCCTGAGACGGCCATATCTGTTGAAGGTGCGGTGGTGGGCTATCCCTGTCCATGCCACAGCAATCAGGTAAGACTCTGTGGTGCGGTGTGTGTGTGCGCACGCACACATGAACTGCCATCACTAGGGCCCCCACAAATTCATTGCCCCTTGGCCCCCCACCAGCCTTAATCCGGCCCTGTGAGAGATGAGGAACCATCTAAGGAAGAAGTGTGGGAAAGGAAAAGACCTAGATCATAGCTAGTGTGACGTTCTACACACAGAAAACAATTACATCGATCGCGTAAACAGAAAGACATAAAATCACACACACAGAAAAGTGAAAGGTGAAAGCAAAAAAACCTGTTCTAGAAGAATGTGTAGGAAATATGATCCAGAAATCGAATATCTCTCCTTTACAATCTACCAAAGGTTCATTGATCTTCACAACACCACCCACAGGACACGTTACCTGGATATCCTGGTTGCCCAACAGCACTTGGTTCACGGTATTGCTGGAAAAGATTAAAGCAATTCTATTACAAGCCAAGTGAATGGATTTATACGTTTCCCAATACAATGTTCTACTTTGTGCATGATTTTACACCTAGTAGGGATGTAATAGCAAAAGAGCGCAATCTGCCCATAGCAAACTGTTACATGATTCATTTCATTTACTAAACTGCCCCAGAAACTGACAGCTACAATCTGCAGAGCCGCTTTATATCACATTACATCTGTGCGCACCTCACCATTTTATTACATTATGCTGCATTATTGGGTACAATACTGTTGGGTACAAATGCGCTCAATAAGTTTACACCCTGATTTTTCAAAGTAGTTCCTGTTTCTACACATTATTTAAATGCAACCTACTGATTCAGTATTTCCAATAGCAGTCTGACTTTAAATGGACTGGATTTATGCACCTCAGTCTGCCCGCTGCTCCGCCTCTGCCTGCTGTTCTACCCCTGAATTGGCGAGGGTCTGTCTCATTGCACTAGCAGTAGGAGCAGCTGGAGGAGCAGCTTGTTCCCCGGCTCCCACTGCACATGCATGTTGGAGACGGGACAGTCCTTAGGATATTATTATACAGATAAATACATACATAGTGAAGCTGATGCAGAGTTGAAACCTAGTCAGTTTTGCAGATGTATCGTGCAAGATTTTGCTCTGTGCGTGCTCTGGAGATGAGCGCACACAAGTACTGGACAATCAGAGTCGTACGCAACATACATACTCGCATGCCTTGCAACAGAAGGGGTAGACAAACAAAAGATATTCCTGATGTGCGCAATAAATGTTACCCTAGGCAGCCGTCACACTTCACAAAGGGAACATCATGTCCCTAATCACAGAATACAAGTTATAGAATAATGGATGTGTGCATCGGCGCCCTTGTAACAAAGATGATGGCAGTAACAAATAGGTTTTATATAAAACCACAGTACTTTATTACATAAAAACAATGTACATGTATAATAACGTACAGATAAAATAACAGTGTGCCAATCCCAAACAAGATCTCACCCTCTATTGGATTTGCGGTGGGCAGAGAGCCTCTTATTAAAAAAAGGCAATCCGATCCCGGTGGAATATTCGTCGCACCACCGCAAAAAGCTTATTCCATTCGGAGGTTGGAGTAGGGAATCAGGCGATGCAGATAAAAAAACAGATGTCCGTGTCGTCCAAACGACGCGTTTCGGAGAATGTTCTCCTTTTTCAAGCTTGGATGACATGGACTATCACAGTTCATATATTTATACCCCCTTTAATTGAAATAATCAATCAATTAAGTTACACCAAACTTCCGGACCGTATTAACCGGAAGTGACATATGCGGCTCATACTGCATTTCCGTTTACGTTTCGTATACAAAAAAACCTATTAAACCAGCACTTATTAAAAAGCAGATAGTCAATGGTACATCACACTATATCCATAGGTGAGAATGGCACAAAATAGGAGACCTTGAAACAGCAAGATTAGATAAACAGTGTTTTACTTCCGTTCTCCGTAACCGGAAGTGACGAATGCGTGTCACCGCTACGTCCCATGCGTTCCATGCGGCGGCCATCTTTGGATATACGTCTCATCCACATTATTACAAATCTAAGGGACCCGGCTTTTTCCTCTTTCTATGGCCGGAAGTGGCGGATGCGTTTCACAGTTGTGTTCCATATAGTAACCATTTTAATTTTCATTCACAGTGTAGATCCGTAAAATTCTTGTGGATGACGTCATTCGGAACAAATAAATGAAAGATGCCATATCTCCTCAACCAATCTTAGCTGTACTTTATATTCCAGGCCAGTCCATCCCTATTACCGGGAGATAGGCATTTGATGGGAATATATGTCCTTATTCCAATATCTCAACTCGGAAAAGAGGGAGAATAAAAATATCATTAATAACAGTATACTCAATATTATAAAACACCCCTATAGAGACTATAATGTATGTGTCTAGTACACTAAAAAATCATTCTAAAAACCATTTCAATTCAAAATCTGAATTGTGCCCTTCTGGTAAAAGTGTGTTAAGATTAAAAATCCACCTCATTTCGCTCTGTGCTAATTTAGTTTCTATATTTCTGCATTTCCAGTTGCCTCTAATTTGTTGAATACCTAAAAACTTTTTATTCCTTTCTCACATTTGTCATGAACCAATGAAAAATGTTCGGACAGTGGGTGGGTCTTGAGGCCCTTTTTTATATTATAAATATGCTCTGCCATTCTTGTTTTTAGGCATCTAGTGGTTTTGCCTATATACAGTTTTCCACAATGGCATTCTATAAGATAAATTATGTTACGTGAATGGCAAGTAATAAATTCTTTTATTCTATATTTCTTGCCCTTTACTTCGAATTCTGTAATTTTCCTTTCTATCCCATTTTTTGTGGTGGATCTGCACATGAGGCATGATCCACAACGATGAAAACCAATACTCCGTTCGCTTGCTGCTTTTTCTTTTTGTAGTGTGCTTTTAACCAAGATGTTTTTAAGAGAAGGAGCTTTTTTATAAATAAATCTGGGTTGATCTGGTATAATATCGCATAAAATCGGGTCGTCTTTCAAGATTCTCCAATTCTTTCTAATGATACCCTCAACCTTCTTGTGGTGGGCCCCATATTTAGTTATATATGCCCATTCATAATGATTATCTTTTTCCTTAGGTTTGGGTTTCTCTTTAAGCAGATCCATTCTATCTAAGGTGCATACTTTATGTCTCGCTGTTTCCAAAAGATCTCTTGGATAACCCTTCTGTTGGAAACGTGTGGTCATTTCTTCTGTTTGTTCTTCTAAAGTGCTCTCGTTAGTGCAGTTCCTTTTCAGCCTTATAAATTGACCCAACGGAATATTTTCCAGCCATCTTTTATGATGTTGGCTGGAAATTTCAATATATGAGTTGGAATCCGTGGGTTTTCTATGTGTTTTAGTACAAATTTTGTTATTTTCTATATAAATAAACAAATCTAAAAAGGCTAAAAACTCTTTACTAATATCAAAGGTCAATGAGATATTAAAAGAATTCCGGTTAAGATCCTCACAGAACATGCTTAAGGGCACTTAACCGCCACCAGCAAACCAGGCTTGCCCCCATGGTGCTATTCACACCATGGGGGCAAGCCTGGTTTGCTGGTGGCGGTTCATCGTCAATATCGACGATATCTTTTTTATCTGGCAAGAGGGAGAAGTGCCCTTAAGCATGTTCTGTGAGGATCTTAACCGGAATTCTTTTAATATCTCATTGACCTTTGATATTAGTAAAGAGTTTTTAGCCTTTTTAGATTTGTTTATTTATATAGAAAATAACAAAATTTGTACTAAAACACATAGAAAACCCACGGATTCCAACTCATATATTGAAATTTCCAGCCAACATCATAAAAGATGGCTGGAAAATATTCCGTTGGGTCAATTTATAAGGCTGAAAAGGAACTGCACTAACGAGAGCACTTTAGAAGAACAAACAGAAGAAATGCCCACACGTTTCCAACAGAAGGGTTATCCAAGAGATCTTTTGGAAACAGCGAGACATAAAGTATGCACCTTAGATAGAATGGATCTGCTTAAAGAGAAACCCAAACCTAAGGAAAAAGATAATCATTATGAATGGGCATATATAACTAAATATGGGGCCCACCACAAGAAGGTTGAGGGTATCATTAGAAAGAATTGGAGAATCTTGAAAGACGACCCGATTCTATGCGATATTATACCAGATCAACCCAGATTTATTTATAAAAAAGCTCCTTCTCTTAAAAACATCTTGGTTAAAAGCACACTACAAAAAGAAAAAGCAGCAAGCGAACGGAGTATTGGTTTTCATCGTTGTGGATCATGCCTCATGTGCAGATCCACCACAAAAAATGGGATAGAAAGGAAAATTACAGAATTCGAAGTAAAGGGCAAGAAATATAGAATAAAAGAATTTATTACTTGCCATTCACGTAACATAATTTATCTTATAGAATGCCATTGTGGAAAACTGTATATAGGCAAAACCACTAGATGCCTAAAAACAAGAATGGCAGAGCATATTTATAATATAAAAAAGGGCCTCAAGACCCACCCACTGTCCGAACATTTTTCATTGGTTCATGACAAATGTGAGAAAGGAATAAAAAGTTTTTAGGTATTCAACAAATTAGAGGCAACTGGAAATGCAGAAATACAGAAACTAAATTAGCACAGAGCGAAATGAGGTGGATTTTTAATCTTAACACACTTTTACCAGAAGGGCACAATTCAGATTTTGAATTGAAATGGTTTTTAGAATGATTTTTTAGTGTACTAGACACATACATTATAGTCTCTATAGGGGTGTTTTATAATATCGAGTATACTGTTATTAATGATATTTTTATTCTCCCTCTTTTCCGAGTTGAGATATTGGAATAAGGACATATATTCCCATCAAATGCCTATCTCCCGGTAATAGGGATGGACTGGCCTGGAATATAAAGTACAGCTAAGATTGGTTGAGGAGATATGGCATCTTTCATTTATTTGTTCCGAATGACGTCATCCACAAGAATTTTACGGATCTACACTGTGAATGAAAATTAAAATGGCTACTATATGGAACACAACTGTGAAACGCATCCGCCACTTCCGGCCATAGAAAGTGGAAAAAGCCGGGTCCCTTAGATTTGTAATAATGTGGATGAGACGTATATCCAAAGATGGCCGCCGCATGGAACGCATGGGACGTAGCGGTGACACGCATTCGTCACTTCCGGTTACGGAGAACGGAAGTAAAACACTGTTTATCTAATCTTGCTGTTTCAAGGTCTCCTATTTTGTGCCATTCTCACCTATGGATATAGTGTGATGTACCACTGACTATCTGCTTTTAAATAAGTGCTGGTTTAATAGGTTTTTTTGTATACGAAACGTAAACGGAAATGCAGTATGAGCCGCATATGTCACTTCCGGTTAATACGGTCCGGAAGTTTGGTGTAACTTAATTGATTGATTATTTCAATTAAAGGGGGTATAAATATATGAACTGTGATAGTCCATGTCATCCAAGCTTGAAAAAGGAGAACATTCTCCGAAACGCGTCGTTTGGACGACACGGACATCTGTTTTTTTATCTGCATCGCCTGATTCCCTACTCCAACCTCCGAATGGAATAAGCTTTTTGCGGTGGTGCGACGAATATTCCACCGGGATCGGATTGCCTTTTTTTAATAAGAGGCTCTCTGCCCACTGCAAATCCAATAGAGGGTGAGATCTTGTTTGGGATTGGCACACTGTTATTTTATCTGTACGTTATTATACATGTACATTGTTTTTATGTAATAAAGTACTGTGGTTTTATATAAAACCTATTTGTTACTGCCATCATCTTTGTTACAAGGGTGCCGATGCACACATCCATTATTCTATAACTTGCAACAGAAGGGGCATAAATGGGTGTTCTTATGAATGCAAAGTTTCAATGGAATTATTGGCCACCACCGATACATCTGTTTTTGGGTGGATCTCTTGCTCCAGGGATAGGCCTGAGTGAGCACTGATAATGGTCTGAGAAATCAGGCTTAGCGGTACGGTCACATAGGGGTGCACACTTTTGGCTCAGCCCCATTCCTGTTAGACAGGGCAGAATCTTATCACACAGGCCTAGACACAGAGGCATGGGATAAAGGATTACTTTCTCATGTTCCATGAGGTGTATGGCGTGTAGAATTAACATGCAGGGTCTAGATTAGCCCTAGTACCAAAATGATCTACATATTCTTGATGGATACTTACTGGGTTCCCCGGGGGGCCAGGCGGGCCAGGAGGACCTGGTGGTCCCTAAACAAAAGACAAGTTGGAAACACAGTTGTCACAAATCTCCGCCGGCCAAGTAACAGTGTCCACAATGTGCTCAGAAATGTTTATAAATAAATGTGATGTCAGGTAGGTGGTAATGGGGAGCACTCACAACGACAGTCTGTGCTGTATAGTTACTGCACAATATACAGTAATATTGCTGTACCCATTACAACAGAAACCACCCCCCACTCACCCCTGGTATTTAGCTCTTGCCTCTAAGCTGGAAGCTCTGAGCTCCTTACCACGTACAGTATAGAGAGTCTGTTCTGCCTCTAAGCTGAAAGCTCTGAGCTCCTTACCAGGTACAGTATAGAGAGTCTGCTCCTGCCTCCAAGCTGGAAGCTCTGAGCTCCTTACCACGTCCAGTATAGAGTCTGCTCCTGCCTCTAAGCTGGAAGCTCTGAGCTCCTTACCAGGTACAGTATAGAGAGTCTGCTCCTGCCTCTAAGCTGGAAGCTCTGAGCTCCTTACCACGTACAGTATAGAGAGTCTGCTCCTGCCTCTAAGCTGGAAGCTCTAAACTCCTTACCACGTACAGTATAGAGTCTGCTCCTGCCTCTAAGCTGGATGCTCTGAGCTCCTTACCATGTACAGTATAGAGAGTCTGCTCCTGCCTCCAAGCTGGAAGCTCTGAGCTCCTTACCACATACAGTATAGAGAGTCTGTTCTGCCTCTAAGCTGGACGCTCTGAGCTCCTTACCAGGTACAGTATAGAGAGTCTGCTCCTGCCTCTAAGCTGGAAGCTCTGAGCTCCTTACCAGGTACAGTATAGAGAGTCTGCTCCTGCCTCTAAACTCTAAGCTCTGAGCTCCTTACCACATCCAGTATAGAGAGTCTGCTACTGCCTCTAAGCTGGAAGCTCTGTGCTCCTTATCACGTACAGTATAGAGAGTCTGCTCCTGCCTCTAAGCTGGAAGCTCTGAGCTCCTTACCAGGTACAGTATAGAGAGTCTGCTCCTGCCTCTAAAGTGGAAGCTCTGAGCTCCTTACCACATCCAGTATAGAGAGTCTGCTCCTGCTTCTAAGCTGGAAGCTCTGAGCTCCTTACCACGTACAGTATAGAGAGTCTGCTCCTGCCTCTAAGCTGGATGCTCTGAGCTCCTTACCATGTACAGTATAGAGAGTCTGCTCCTGCCTCTAAGCTGGAAGCTCTGAGCTCCTTACCACGTAAAGTATAGAGAGTCTGCTCCTGCCTCTAAGCTGGAAGTTCTGAGCTCCTTACCACGTCCAGTATAGAGAGTCTGCTCCTGCCTCTAAGCTGGATGCTCTGAGCTCTTTATTTTTAGCTCTAAAATCTTTCATTCTTATAGTCGCATTGCTGTAATAAACTCACCCTGACTCCATAGGCAGTGGAATCAGACGGCTCTCCTTTCTCTCCTTTCAGTCCGTTCATACCAGGCCGACCCTAGGTAGACAATGTAAGAGATGTTCTCAGTATGTTGCCTGTGTTTATACTGTGGGAAGGTTGGAACTGCGAGGAAACAGCTCACATAACATGTTTTAAATATTAGGAGAGAACAAAGAGAAAAGAAATTGACAGAGGGTGGGTGGGTTCTGGACAAACATATTGCACACCCATTTGGATATGTACACTTTGTCTGCAGAATTTCCATATCTGTATTTAGACACCCTAAAATTGGTGCTCCCTTAAATCTAGCACATACTGTAGATGTATCTGGAACCAATGTGCACTAATCATCATGGACTGGAACACTGAACTGTGTAGGAGCAGACAATAAACTTGGTAATAGTATCTCTACTTATCTAAACAAGTATTAGAAAACTTACATTTGTACAGTTCCACTAGTAGACATATTTACTAACAACAAGAATATCCACTAGTACATATTGTGCTGAATGAGGAATTGGTTTATAGATATGAGATAGGGCTCAGCGTAGAACGTGGGTGGGTTTGGTAAGAGCTGTTGCCTGATGTAAGTCTCAGCACATATGTACATTTTGGACTAGGAAGTAAGGCAACCGTATTGCTAAGGTTATTGTAGGATTAAGTCTATGGGGGGTATTCAAGTACCTGCAGTCTGTTCTTGCCGTAAAAAATTGTGGTAAATCCCTTTTTTTCTGGCAATTCAATTACCAGAAAGATTGAATTACCCCCCGGGGATCAATTTACAGCGGCTAATTGAATTCCCCCCCTAATTATTATTATAATCACCAGTGTAGCTTTATCCACTGCCCACATATTCATTCACAAGTGGAGAAAATATAGAGGTTACATGGCTCACAGAAAACATGGATGATGTGCAATATAAAAGGAAAAGATATGGAAGCTATGAGCATAGATGATGAGCTGCACAAAGGACGACTGTATACATTACATAGAGAAGAAGCAGAAGAGATGGGAAACAGAGACAGAGGAACTAGAAGACAATGGAGCCATAGATAGTCCTCTATACTATATATTATACTCACAGATCGTCCTGGGAATCCAATTTCTCCTTTCTGTCCAGGTGTGCCCTGGTGACACAAGGTGACAATATGATACAGCTCTGATTACAGTATATTCCTTCCTCACTCCTGCTAATCGTACTGTCTCATCATACTCACCAGGGGTCCAATGGGTCCAAATGGGCCTCTCGGTCCCGTCTCGCCCTACGATAACATAAATCAGTGTAGGCTATTGTGTTGTTATCTGTAACATAGAAACCTTATCACACAGTGGGGGTAATTCCAAGTTGATCGCAGCAGGAAATTTTTTAGCAGTTGGGCAAAACCATGTGCACTGCAGGGGAGGCAGATATAACATTTGCAGAGAGAGTTAGATTTGGGTGGGTTATATTGTTTCTGTGCAGGGTAAATACTGGCTGCTTTATTTTTACACTGCAATTTAGATTTCAGTTTGAACACACCCCACCCAAATCTAACTCTCTCTGCACATGTTACATCTGCCCCCCTGCAGTGCACATGGTTTTGCCCATCTGCTAACAAAGATGCTGCTACGATCGGGTCTGAATTAAGCCCACAGGCCGAAATAGTTATTTTAGAGAGTTCCCTCTGTCAGTATAAATCTTTGTTAAGAAAATACAGTAAGTAACGAAGTAACAGTATAAAATGGCATGAATGGAACCATGCGAAGATTCCACTTGTCCTGTTGGATATAAATGGGAAACTACTTGCAGTTATTTCCCATTACGCAAGTCTATTTCAATAGTGTTTTTAAGTATATTTTTACATGAATAGATGTCACTTTTGTCCATTACACATGGTAATACCCACTGTCTTGTCTGCATATAAAACATTACATGTGTGCCATAGTGACGAGGAACACAAAATAGTGGCTCATTAAAGGGTATCAGTCTCCTGGGGCAGAGATACAATTGATTCACTAGATTGAGATTATTTAAAAAAGAAAACAATTCATAAACACTCATGAGTATCTGTTTGACACGGGCACAGGAAATGAGGATCCGCGCATTCCACACGCAGAGATCTGGCCTGGCTTAGGTGAAGAAACTATTTTCTGAACGTTTGTTATGTGTCAGGATTTTCCAGCTTACAGTTCTTGCTCCTGATGGGGCAGATGTATTAAGCCTGGAGAAGTGATAAAGCAGTGATAAGTACAAGCTGATAACGCACCAGCCAATCATTACGGGTTTGAAAAATGACAGTTAGGAGCTGATTGGCTGGTGCGTTATCACCTCGCACTTATCACTGCTTCTTCACTTCTCCAGGCTTAATACATCTGCCCCATTGAAGTCACATATATTCAGTGTCATTTTTATACAGACTCGCTTTTTGTGACTAAAGGGCCATCTACAGTACAGAACGCAACTTCTACTTCTTTATACTGAAAGTTGTTGACCATCACTCTCCGTCCAGTTTCTCTTTCTTCAACCACAACCCCAGTAATATACCTGAACTCTACACCCCAGTCACGTGCACCGCTCACCTTCTCTCCTTTGAAAGTTCCGGTAAGTAGTGTGCCATCAGGTCCCACAATCATTCCAGACTCTCCCTTCTCTCCCTAGAAACAAGAACAGTGGACATAGATATCAAGCTGGCGGTACAGTAATACACAGTACGGCTGTGACAAGGGCCCAACCCTCAGCCTTGCTGATCAGGTAAATAACACAGCTATACATATGGTGGAGACAGACAGACAGACAGACAGACAGACAGACAGACAGACAGATAGATAGATAGATAGATAGATAGATAGATAGATAGAAAATGGTACAGTGTGCCCTAGAAATACGTTACTCTCACCTTCTGTCCATTCAGTCCAGGGTAACCCTGATCTCCCTGATCTCCTTTAAATCCTCTGGGGCCCTGGAAACATGAATGATATATGTCAGGAAGTGCAAATACAACAGCTACATAAGTATAAGCACACATCTGACTAGCTTACCTGTAGTCCAGTGCCACTATTACGGCCCTGCAAAGAAATGAATCATCGAGATTATAATGTATAATGAGACTGGCTGCTCTCTTCCATCTGACCCTCTATCATGGAACAACTAACGGCTTCAATTTAGAAAGTAGTGGCATTTGTTGTAACAGGGGAGATGTATCAAATCTTAGAGAGAGATGAAGCGGAGAGAGATAAAGTACCGACCAATCAGCAACTAGCTGTCATTTTACAGACTGTGCTGGGAAAATGACTTATGAGCCAATTGGTTAATACTTTATCTTTCTCCAAGTTTTGATACATCACCCCATAGCTCTGGTCGGATATATTTAAGTACTGGATGAGCCATAGATACTCCTTGTATTTGTAATTTAATGCACACATATACTGTATAGTGGTGTGTATTAACTAAAAGAAGAGATATGGATATTTCCAAACCCATTAGACGCAATATGCAAATAGCCCAATCCATGTAATAGCCAGCACCATTTGCATAGTAAGCCTTTGCATCAACGCTTCACTCCCCCGGCATTAAATGTGTAGTCATTGCTGGCTTGATTTAAAAAAGGTTTCCAAATAAAAGTCATGACTGAGAATCGGAAGGCATTCATTTTGCCGGCTGTCGGGATTCCGGTTCAAGATACCGACGCCAGAATCCCGACACCCCAGGAAATACTAGCAGCTGGTATCCCCACAGGGGGAATATAACCCTGTGTCAACCAAAGGTCGCCACTGGGCCCAAAGCACGGTGACCGCAGCGAGCCATGAGGGGACACCCTGTGCTTGCCGGCGGTATTCCAGCTGTCTGGATCCTGGCGGTCAGGAGACCAACGCCGGGATCCTGACAGCTGGAATTAACCCTCGTATTTCTCACACCCGTTTTTGCAGGAGAACAGACAGGATCTGGGATAAGTTCCCCTATCCATGTGCTTTTGTGAGCGTGGGCACAAAACTATGTCACTTATCTGGGATTCATGTTCTCCTTCTCTGTAGGATATACCAACCACTCACATTCTACCTATCATTTATTTAGCACATCCCAGAAAGGGATAGCTAGAATCTGATAGGTTGCAAGATCTCCACTTGTCCTCTTTAGAAAGTTTGATAAATATCCCCCAAAGTAGTAATGTATCATTTTATGATCACAGCTCAGAGCCACTCACCTCTCCATTACCTCCTCCAATTATTTCCTAAAAAATAAAATAAAACAAAGAGAAATAATTAGAAATAGACAGGTTCTCCAATGTGCAGATGAAAAATACCCCAACAAGATGGCGGAAAAACTGAAGACGGAATGTAGAAGCAGAAGCATCAGTGCAGCAACAGATAGTAATTGGCTTACTGTGCTCTCTCTTGATCTGTAAATGATTTGACCAGGAGGTCCAGGTGGACCAGGAAGTCCAGCTCCATCACGGCCAGGTTCCCCCTGCAAACAGGATTACATGTTGTGACTTCACAGCCACTGTCACATGGACAGGAAAGGGGTGAGGATCTGTTCCCATGTAGTCACCTTACACATGTGGGCATAGGGTTTTGGTTTTTTTTTTTATACTCCATAGTCCCAAATCAGTCCCATATTTCATATTTATAACTTAGTCCCATATTTCAGTCTAAAGGCGGGTACACACTAGTGGATATATCTGCCGATCAATTGATCGGCAGATATATCTATGGACGGATCGGGCAGTGTGTTGAGCATACACACTGACCGATCCGTCGGGGACTGATGTCATGAACTGGGCGGGCGTGTACAGTTCAGCTGTCAATCACTGCCGGCTGCCGCAGCTTGTGTACGGGTGGTCGCCCGACCGCCCGTACATACACAGCGACGCGCCAATATATTGGTAGATATATTGGCCGTTGGCTGTGCTGCGGGGCCGACGCGATACGTCTGTGAACGACAGAGTTCCGTACACACTGGCCGACGGACCCGCAATATATCGGCCGTTCAAGAGATCCGTTCAATATCGGCCAGTGTGTACCCACCTTTAGTCACCAAGAAAGACTTCATCCAACATCTGCTAACTACATGTCACTCATTCCCAGGACATAACAGAAGACAGTCCACTATTGCTGTTACTGTATTACCCTGAGAGGAGCCAGACTGGACATATATATAATATCTGATTATCCATTACACTCACCCGTTCACCTTGATCTCCTTTATCTCCCTTTGGACCCTGTAGAAAAAAAATATTTTTCAGATGATAGTCTTTAAATGATGTTCTTATTGTCTGCTGTAGTGGTATGGTAGGAACAACTGAACGACAAGGAAAATGAGTATAGGTAGAAATAATGTAACAGACAGAGTGCAGTAGAACAGAAAGCACAGAAGAAGAAAACAATAGAATGTGTATAATAGAGAGCACTGGGCTCTCTATTATACTGATAATACATTATTATTATTATTATAATACATTATTATTATAATTTATTTGTATGGTGCCAGAAGGGTCCTGCAGCACCCTACAAAGTACATAAATAAATTCATGGGACTGTGATAGTAGATGACTGAATAAAATGTGCACAATTTGTGGTGGACGGTGTGGGAATAGTATCACAGTAGTAACGGCTGCAGTTATTTAGAAACCGGGAACTAGTTGCCTGTAAGTAAAAATGTGCTATGCCTATAATGCATCTACTCAGTTGTATCTGGTTCCTGCAAACAATGAGCCTCCATCTGGTAGAGTGGACAAATATAATGTTGCTGAAAGTTTGAAGCCTCTATTTATCATCATCATTAACATGTATCGAGACAAAACGGGTAATTACATATTGCCGTCATGTACTATTATTTTATCGCCATGGCAGCTGAGCAACAATCATAGCAATATTAAAGGGATATTTATCAGTCTGGACAAACATAAGCAGCAGGTACGAAGGAAGTGAAGGCAACGATCACACTTTTATAACCAGGTTGAAAAGCTATTTTTACCTCTGGACCTGGGAATCCATCCAATCCCGGTCTGCCATCCAAGCCACCTGGTCCCCGATCTCCCTATAGCAGAAGGAATTGAAAAAGAGAAATTAAATAATAGCCAACACCTCTTTAATATTATTAGATTATTCCATATTTGTCAACTAGTAGATTCCGTTAACCTCTTATTTACTGTCTTTAGGGGTTCATGTACTAAAGCCTTGGAGAGATAAAGTGGAGAAAGATAAACTACCAACTAACCAGCTCCTGTTATTCTTCAAACACATCCTGTAACATGGTGGAGCTGGCTGGCTGGTACTTTATCTCTGTCCACTTTATCTCTCTCCAAGGCTTACTACACAGATCCCTTTCCTCACATTACAGATGACGAGATAAGAGCAATTAGATTGGGAATTCAATTAAAATATTGCTGAATTCACAAATACAAATTAATGACAAGATTTTGATATCTAGTCAGTGACTGACATCAGTGAAGATATTTTTGAAGACGTGAAACAGAAAAGTGTAATACATATTTATTCCATAGATGAGTAACCGGGTATGGAGTGCTTCTTTTACATACAGTACACATCTGGTTATACTATAAACTATTCATGGCCACGTGCTCTCTAGCAGTAGGCTGCTATTTTATGAAGGAGTTACTTGAAAAGTTTGACAGGTAGAAAAGGTCGCCACAGTCAAAACGTCAACATGGAAATGGTCGACACAAAAATGGTGTACTTTTTTTTTTTGGGGGGGGGGGGGGGGGAGAGGGCTGCCATCTGCCATTTTAAACCACATGTGACCCCAATTAGTGTATCGCTTCACTCACCATGCTTCGGGCAAGGTTACTATTCCTAATTGTAGTCCATGTGGATGGTACATGATGAAAATGTTGAAAAAAAACCCAACAAACCGCGTGTCGACCCTAGGTGCGTGGACAATTGTTATGTCGACCATTTGAACCCGGCGCCCTTTTGTACCTATCGACCTTAAACACTGTCTAACTTTTACATGTCAACTTTTTGTACATATCAACCTAATACATGTCGACCATATGGGGTTGACCTATGATCCGGATCCCATCAGTTACTTCCTAACAGGCCTGCAATGGAATGTCAGTCACTCAACCCATTTGTACAACTGCAGTCACATTGAATTATCTGTTACCTTTAGTCCCGAAAACCCTGGATTTCCTTGGTCTCCCTGAAGTAAAAAAGCAGATGTGTATTAATATTCTCAATCTGTAATGTAGCTACAGACACAACAATTTACTGATGCGCAATTCACATACGATATTCTTCTAACTTATAGGGTAAGCTTTAATCAATACGAAACATGATAAACTCTGAGACAAACGCGCCAGGCCAATCCAGTAGTACACAGACAGGCAAAATCATCATCCAGACTGCTCACACACTACTAAGCACACACACGAGAATATAGTAAGAAGTCCAACCTTTTGCCCAGGGATTCCTTGTATACCCTGATAAAGAGAACGTTTAGATATTTTAGTCAATACTAAGGATAAACTTCTGCTTATCTTACGTTACATAAACTAAAACCGTTTCACGTGTCAAATCTTATGTAGAAAATGACATTTATTGAAGCTCTATATTACAATTCATAAACAATTAATCACAGAAAAATATTAAGTTGATTTTTACATTTTGTCCACTTTAAGAAAGAAAACAATAAGGGTCTGTAATTAGAACGACCAATTCCCTGACAGACAAAATATTGCTGTGATTACCTGTGAAACCTGTGACCCTCGACCGCCATAACCAACTCCAGAACCTTCCATGTCATCCTGGAACAAAGAGAATAGAGTGTCACCGTCATGACAAGAAAGTAATGAAGCTATTATAGCAAGATACTGTATTGTACTTCATGTCTGCTCTGCTTGCTCTTTCGTTCTGCATCTTTAACTTTGTACTTTAGTCCTGAGATTGGCCCGCTCAACACAGCTTAGCATCCATGGTGAATCGTATTTTGAGGAGCCCCCCATAGGCTCTTGTGTGACTTGATGGATATAAGTGACACGTGACGGGTTTTTCAAAAATATTAATCACCCCTTCGATAAAAATCTTATACAGCACTATTGCTGGTGTCTTAGAAGAGTAAAACGCGTGCATGAAACTGTTGCAGGGTATATCTATCCCTTCTAGGTGGTCCACTACTGCTGCTGAAGAGGGTTGTGCAGGAGCTTTATGATGCGATTAAACGCAGGAATAACGACAGTGAGGTTCAGCCTCTCCGCAGCACAATACCGCAAATTGTGTCCTTGTATCATGGTGGGCGGTGCAGCAATTATGTGATACACAACAACACACCCACTGCACCTCCGACCTGGACTTCTCCAACTGGGATTTTCCAGAGGAGACTATTAAAAAACCAGCAAGTCACTGGCATATTAATAGTGGGTGCAAAGTGTGCGGTGCACATTGGTCCCCCCTGGCACAAACTACACCCATGTTTTTTTTAATACTTACCCTCCAGAGTCCTGCACCAGCAGCAGCGCTTCACAAATCACCAGGAAAATGGTGCAGCAGACATTTTCCCTGTGTTTCACAGTTTCACGCAGGCGCAGTAGGGAAATCACTGGGAAAATGGGCGCTGCGCTATTTTCCCAGAGACCTGCTCATGCGCACTAGACTTTAGGACAGCGCTAGGGTCACCTAGCTACAGAGCTACCTGCTAGAGAGGAGGTGGCCCAGACTGAGCCTGCACATAGGTCTCCTCCTCTCTAAATGTGCCACTGCAGCAAGTACAGTATGTATTAATTGCATTCTCTAATTTGGTTAAAGCCATGTAAGCTTCATTGTCATCCTGCAATCACGGGCTAATATAACCTCTTTGACTATTATTTTAGTACTTACAAATCCAACTGCAAATCCACGTGCTGGACCTGGAGGTCCTGGGGGACCGGGCAATCCACGTGGTCCAATTGGTCCAGGAAGCCCAGCAAACCCTGTTTCTCCATTGACACCTGGAACTCCAGGTTCCCCAGTACTGCCCTGTAAGAAAGTAAAAATGATTATAGTACATTAAATAGGGTCCACTACTAGGGCGGTGCGGCCGGTGCTGCCACACACAGCACACAATGCTCTGGGGGCAGAAAAAGTGTAAAATGCACATTATTGTGATATATAATTGCCGGGCACTGTAATCAGCAAACGCTCTGAGTGGCTGAAGAGAAGCTCTTTGCAGGATGCAGAAAGATTTGGTTATTATAAACCATAATAAATATGTTTCAAACAAATGTGTAGGCAGTTCTGTAAACTGTTTTCAAAAACATACAGTATAGCATTCATTTTAAATAGGTTCTGTATGCTAGTCTTTTTATTCTGTTGAAGTTATTTGGTTGTACACAAGTGTTTTACAAAAAAACAAAAACAAAAAAACATAGTAATTGTTCAGTGAAGACAAAGACCCATGTCCATTCTAAATCATATCTGACGCTCAGCTCCTGCCTTGCAGAAGAGTATATCTGTGCAAAGGAGAGGTCAGCATCCACTAGGGGGCACTACGGTACACACAAGTGCAGTCCTCTGTGTTCTTTCTGACTTTGTACTGTAAGATGCTGAGAATGTCTTCTGTCTTGAATTTTCATGTTTGTATCAACACCACATTTTTGCACTTTTGATTTTGTAATTTTTGTTACGTTGGGATTAATAAACCCTTCATCATTTTCCCGCCCCTGTTGCAAAAGTCACAAAATAATCCCCCTTGCAACACACACACAAAAAAATAATCCATTAATGAAAGGGTTGAGTTCAATGAGCCACGAGAACTGCTGGAACGTTTTCCTGTGCTCAGAGAATGATCTCTGTGGTAGCCTTTCAAAGACGGTTTTATATGCAGCTAATTGAATCTCGTCCAAAGCATCACACACAACAACCTACGGAGATGCACTTCAGGTTATGCTACAGGGTGCGTTCCTTTTGTACTGCATGCCAGGACAGTGGTCATTTAGTTTTGACAGCCAATGCCATTGGCCTTCCAGATGGCAATCCGATAAAAAGCACACATAAGGGTCAATCTCCTATGCATGCTGGGTAAAAAAGCACACACAAGGGTCAATCTCCTATGCATGCTGGGTAAAAGTCGGGATCAACTTCCTACACTCCATGCTGGTAGAACCAAACACGGCATCAAATTACAGTGCATGCTGGGAGTTTGGCGCCTGTTACCTGGGAAACTGCCTCATGGGAAAATTGAGCGAGAATCTCCCTTAGATAGGAGGGGATGGGAGGCAATTTGTTCTGTGAGACATTGAAAATATTTCTGAGGAAAATATTCAGATTGAAGTGCTGAAAACTCTAAATTACTCAGACACACACAAATGCGTAACTTACTTTTTGACCAGGAGCTCCGGGAAGTCCAATATCTCCATCCTCACCCTAGACAGTAATCAAATACATGGATCACATTAGTTTTAAAGGAATAACACGTTTGAGATGAATACATAAGGCAAACAGGATCTGCTTGCAGATTTGCAAGTGTGTTTTACATAATGCTAGTGACATTTTCCGAGAGTTCTGTAATCCTGGATTATTTTTTATCTGATCCAAGGTGATATTAATTTATATTTTCAATCAGAGCAAAAAACATGTTTGGCACGCATTTCTATAGCATGCACTAGGAATGTAGATGGAATTAAAAAATATATATTTTATTGAATACAGGGAACCTTCTAATGACAGACTGATAATATTTATTTTATAGACTGCAATGTGCTATATTTGATATTATAGTAATAGCTTTTGTTAAAAGAATCTGATTCTAGTGTATCAGAGAGGCAGGTGAGCTGTTAGGAAACAAGGGTCTGCTGGCCCGTCAAATGGTTTCACTCTGGTGGCAGGAAGTATAAATAAAGAATATAGATAAAACAGTAACATCCATTATGGGGGGCAGGATATTTTACGTCAGTCTTAAATGTACAATAAAAAGACCCATAGTTCTATTTTGTCAATATACCCCTGATAACCACTATCCCTATATTAACTCTATGGGGCATAGGCACTAATCCTTGGAGAGAGATAAGGTGTAGGGAGATAAAGTACCAGCCACTCAGCTCCTAATTGTCATGTTACTGTATTTGAGAGTTTTTTTGTTCTTCTTAATATAATGAAACCTAGCTTATTTTGCTATCAAAAGTTTACAAGTGTATGTATGCCAGACATAAACCTGGTGTGTGCATTATCTCTGCGGAGCTACATGCACTCTGCGATTCATCCAACTTTGCACAGGTGAGCCACTGTTTTTCATTGTGATTATACACCCACATTTTAAAAATAATATATAATATATATAATACATGGCCCCAGCACAGTGTTTCAAACACACTTTCCAGCAGTAGCACCGGACAGGTATCAGTCCACTCTTTTCTCTCTGTGCTCTCTTAACGGTGAGCAACCATATATACAGTCACTGGTGAATTCAACCAACAGCAGAAGCACACTGCGCTCTGAAGGATATGCCCTCATACTCTCATTGATCATTCAATGCCCAAGTGGCAAACAACCAACAGTAGAAGTGGCACATATCATACGATGAGCTTCTTCATTCATTCTGTCCTTCCTATTAGCTAGCCATGATGTATAACCTAATGTAATGGATAAGATTAGAAGTAATGGTATTACTGCATTAAGTCCAGGATGCATAGAAATGACAGATGTGTCCTCAGTGATCTTTGCTGCAGTCACGCCAAACAGCCCCTCTTGGTACGCCAGGTCGCGTAAGAATCTTTCAGTGTTTGGCGGCTTTTTGGTTGAAAATGCGTCTTAGTTGCAACGAAATGCGACTAGAACACATGCGGAGACTGTGCTGATTAATTTGATATATGACACATATATATCTGTGTGCGACTGAGTCTCTCTGACCCTGTACACAAAGTGCTACAATGTAACAGCCGCAGATTTTTACAAATGGAAGTTCTGTTCTGGGAGGGATGTACTAACGGGTAAATGCGGTAAAAACCCAGGTTTTGGGGTTGTAAAAGCAATTTCTAAATGTACTAAGACCTGGATGCCAGGTTCCTGATGCAGAGGGAAACACCAGCAAAAGCTGGCATTACCCTATAGAAGCCTATGGGCTTCTTTCCACATCGGTAATATCAGAGGGATCCAATTGGAGCCCTCCCAGTATCCGCCGCGGCCGCTGCATTCAGGCACCAGCGGCCATCAAGTCCATGGACCAGCGCCATCACAAAGGGCAGCTCTTATCGGGAGAGCTTCCCTATGCAATACTAATAGCATATGTTTAGGGCTGGTGCTAGGGTGTCGCCCCCCCCCCCCCCCCCCCCCTGCAAACTATAAATTTGCGCGCTCCCATACTTTACAAAGGGACAGCGCACATAATGCCCCCTGTAGCAGTGACGCTTATACACATAATGCTCCCTTTAGTAATGCCGCTTACACACGTAACGCCCCCTGAAGCAGTGACGCTTACACATGTAACACCCACTGTACCAGTGACGCATACACACATAACGCCCCTTGTAGCATTGACACTTACACATGTAACACCCCCTGTAGCAGTGACACTTACACACGTAATGCCCCCTGTAGTAGTGACGCTTACACACACAACACCCCCTGTACCAGTGACGCTTACACACGTAACGCCCCCTGTACCAGCGACGTTTACACATGTAAAGCCCCCAGTAGTAGTGATGCTTGCACACGTAACGCCTCCTGTAGTAGTGACGCCTGCACACGTAACGCCACCTGTAGCAGTGACGCTTGCACACGTAACTCCCCCTGTACCAGTGACGCTTTCACACGTAACGCACCCTGTAGCAGTGGCGGTTATACAAGACGCCCCTGTAGCAGTGACACTTACACATGTAACGCCCCCTATAGTAGTGCGCTTACACATGTAACACCCCCTGTAGCAGTGACACTTACACACTTAATGCTCCCTGTAGCAGTGACGCTTGCACAAGTAATGCCCCCTGTAGTAGTGACGCTTACACACCACACAACACCCCCTGTACCAGTGACGCTTACACACGTAACGCCCCCTGTACCAGCGACGCTTACACACGTAAAGCCCCCAGTAGTAGTGATGCTTGCACACGTAACACCCCCTGTAGTAGTGACGCCTGCACACGTAACGCCACCTGTAGCAGTGACGCTTGCACGCGTAACTCCCCCTGCACCAGTGACGCTTTCACACGTAACGCACCCTGTAGCAGTGGCGGTTATACAAGACGCCCCTGTAGCAGTGACACTTACATACACTATGCAGCATATTCACACACACACCACATACATACACACACACACACACACACATACACACACACATACATATACAGATACTGTATACACACACACACACACACTTTCACTCACTCACTCACTCTCTTTCCAGCCACTTACATAAGGAAGTCTGTTAGCTCATCCTCCTGTGTTGCAGGCTGCAGCCTGACCACGTGTAGCTCTGCCCCCTTTTCCCATGTAGCTCCACCCCTTTAGGGCCGCACACTGCACTCTGTGAGTCTGTGACAGGGGAGGGGAGAGGAGGCTTCATGCTGCCGCGCCGCTGCCTGTGTTAGACTATGACAGGCACAGCAGCAAGCATCAGCAGCAGGGACATTTGCTCAGCACAGGGATACTGAGCAGGGAGAGCGCCTCTCCTTCCTGGCGCCTCCCTGCACTGCATCCCTTTGCTGAGCGGTTAGCGCCGGGCCTGCATATGTTAGTACATATGCAATTAGTATTGGCGCGATGTGTGGCGAAATGTACTGCGAGAGGTTGGTGCATTCCACCCTCTGTCACACACAATATACAAGTGTCATATCAAATTAATCAGCATGCAACTAAGACGCATTTTCAGCTCATATGACGGTGACTTTCACAATGCATCACATGTATGCCTACTGCTGCAGAGCTACTGTATGTATCACGTATGCACCATTCATTTGGAGAGCGAGAAAGCGGCAGTTAAAGTTCTCATATTCTATGTTTTGAATAAGTTAAATATCAATCACAGTAGTAGCTGTTGCTGCATCACTACTTTATTGTATGGATAGTGCAGACTAAATATCCCTCCTGCTTCCACCTGTGTGTGGAGTATAAATCATCAGGGGTTCCCAAAGACAATCTGATCATATAATAATATCACAGAAATATATACAAACATCTTACCCGCTCTCCAGGAACGCCTGAGGTCCCTGGGACTCCATCTTTTCCAGGGATGCCCTAATAATAAAATCACACAACACAGTTTGCCTTGCGCTCCCACAGGTGGTACAGTCACACATACAGTAAGTACTTCCAGCATGCAGTCACTATACGGTAGGTAGGAATCTCAAGACCGACCTTCTGGGTTGAAATACAAATGTTGGGTTGAATAAAATGAAACTGAATGCACAATGCAGTGTAGTAGGATGCAAGGTAAATATCATGGGCTGTAACCCCTAGCAACCAACTAGATATCCGTTCTCATCATTCCAGAGCAGAGATAACTGCAACCTGTAATGAGGGGCTGCAGGTGGGGCCCAGATTCTGGTTTTGGGTTTCCCTGATTATAACATATAAATACAGTCTATTGATAGCCACCTGTGTGGGGTCTCAGGATAATGGCGCATTGATACTAAAGCCGGGTACACATCAACGCCTACGTCGGGCAGTATGTACCCATGATTGCACGCTCCCACGAGTCGCTAGCAATGTCTTCTGGTTGGCCCAGCTGCAGGGCCTATGGAAGATATCGCTAGCGACCTAGTGCTATGTAAATGAAGGACGCCAATATGTCGTTCCTTCCATCTGACTTGTATGGCCAATTCCCGCTGGCCTAATGCTGGGGACACACCAGAGCGATGTGTACCCAGCCGATATTGCGGGCGACGGGACTCTGCACCAGCAAGTGCATACACACTTGCCGATGCAGGGAGGGGCGACAGAGTGATGGGCAATGTCATGTTGCATTCCACACCATGGCACTGCTAGCGATGTTTTCTGACTGACCCTGCAGCAGAGCCAACCAGAAGACATTGTTAATGACGTGCATACTGGGCATACACACCAAATGATCCAGCTGATATATAGTTCCGATTCAGCCGGAAGAGACATAGGGGTATATGCAATTGCGGTCGAATTCCCGAAATTGTCGAATTTCGGGTCATTTTCGACCAAAAAAAAAAAATCGCCTATGCAATTCAGTGCTTTCCGACCAAAAAACGGACTTTCAAAATTCGACTTTTTGAAATTCGACTTTTTGCAAATTCGACTTTTTGCAAATTCGACTTTTCTGCAATGATACAAGTGCTGCAATTCGACCAAAGCATATTCAATTCAAGTTTGGAAATTCGACAGCAGTGCTTTTAGACAGCAAATTCGTCATTTTCAATCCGCCACACTTTGGAGGGTGAAAACAAATAAAAAAATTTTAAACATGTTTTTTTTTTGTGTTTTTTTTTTGGGGAATAGCAGATCTATTTATATTAGAAGGGATTAGGTACTTTTTTTTTTTTTTTTGGAGGCACAAATATTATTTATATATTTTTTAAAATATTTTTTTTTTTTTTTTATGCTGGAACGGTGAAATCATCAAAAAAAATGGCGTGGGGTCCCCCCTCCAAAGCATAACCAGCCTCGGGCTCTTCGAGCTGGTCCTGGTTCTAAAAATGCGGGGAAAAAATTGACAGGGGATCCCCCGTATTTTTAAAACCAGCACCGGGCTCTGCGCCTGGTGCTGGTGCCAAAAATACGGGGGACAAAAAGAGTAGGGGTCCCCCGTATTTTTAACACCAGCATCGGGCTCCACTAGCTGGACAGATAATGCCACAGCCGGGGGTCACTTTTATGCCGTGCCCTGCGGCCGTGGCATTAAATATCCAACTAGTCACCCCTGGCCGGGGTACCCTGGGGGAGTGGGGACCCCTTCAATCAAGGGGTCCCCCCCCCCCCAGCCACCCAAGGGCCAGGGGTGAAGCCCGAGGCTGTCCCCCCCCATCCAATGGGCTGCGGATGGGGGGGCTGATAGCCTTTTGTGATAATAAAAAGATATTGTTTTTTCCAGTAGTACTACAAGTCCCAGCAAGCCTCCCCCGCAAGCTGGTACTTGGAGAACCACAAGTACCAGCATGCGGGAGAAAAACGGGCCCGCTGGTACCTGTAGTACTACTGGGGAAAAAATACCCAAATAAAAACAGGACACACACACCGTCGACAGTAAAACTTTATTTCATACGTCGACACACACATACTTACCTATGTTCACACGCCGACATCGGTCCTCTTCTCCATGTAGAATCCACGGATACCTGAAAAGAAAAGATCAATATACTCACCTCAGCCATGGTCCAGAGATAAATCCACGTACTTGGCAAAAAAACAAACCGAACACCCGCTCCATGCCGGACTGAAAGGGGTCCCATGCTGACACATGGGACACCTTTCCACGAATGAGACCTGTCAGTGACAGCTGTCACAGAAAGGTCTCTAAGCCAATCAGGAAGCGCAACTTCGTTGCGCTCACCTGATTGGCTGTGCGCTGTCTGTACTGTGACAGCACATCGCAAAGCCGCTCCATTACTTTCAATGGTGGGAACTTAGCGGCTAGCGGTAAGGTCACCCGCCGGTCAGCGGCTGACCGGCGGGTGACCCCACCGCTACCCGCAAAGTTCCCACCATTGAAAGTAATGGAGCGGCTTTGCGATGTGCTGTCACAGTACAGACAGCGCACAGCCAATCAGGTGAGCGCCACGGAAGTAGCGCTTCCTGATTGGCTGAAGGGACGTCAGTGACAGGAGTCACGTGATGTCCCGGCATTCGGGAGAAAGGGGTCTGATGTGAAAGCATTGGACCCCTTTCTAGTCCGGTATGGAGCGGGTTTTTGCGTTTTTTTTTTTTTAAACAAGTACGTGGATTTTACTCTCTGGACGTGGATTTATCTCTGGACGCTGGAAGGTGAGTATAATTTTTTCACAGGTACCCTCGGATCGTCGGAGACCGTGGCAGTCGGCGTGTCAACATAGGTAAGTATGTGTGTGTCGGTAGTGTGTAATAAAGTTTTACTATCAAGGTGTGTGTGTCCTGTTTTTATTTGGGTATTTTTTTCCCAGTAGTACTACAGGTACCAGCGGACCCGTTTTTCTCCCGCATGCTGGTACTTGTGGTTCTCCAAGTACCAGCTTGCGGGGGAGGCTTGCTGGGACTTGTAGTACTGCTGGAAAAAACAATATCTTTTTATTATCACAAAAGGCTATCAGCCCCCCCATCCGCAGCCCATTGGATGGGGGGGGGGACAGCCTCGGGCTTCACCCCTGGCCCTTGGGTGGCTGGGGGGGGGGGGACCCCTTGATTGAAGGGGTCCCCACTCCCCCAGGGTACCCCGGCCAGGGGTGACTAGTTGGATATTTAATGCCACGGCCGCAGGGCACGGCATAAAAGTGACCCCCGGCTGTGGCATTATCTGTCCAGCTAGTGGAGCCCGATGCTGGTGTTAAAAATATGGGGGACCCCTACTCTTTTTGTCCCCCGTATTTTTGGCACCAGCACCAGGCGCAGAGCCCGGTGCTGGTTTTAAAAATACGGGGGATCCCTGGCCAATTTTTCCCCTGCATTTTTAGAACCAGGACCAGCTCGATGAGCCAGAGGCTGGTTATGCTTTGGAGGGGGGACCCCACGCCATTTTTTTTTCGGGTTTTTCACGTTTTTTTACCGTTTTTTAAAATCGCGGCAAAATCCGCCAAATCGGCCGATTTTCGCCCGCGACTCTGGCGAATCCGTTTTTCATTGAATATGGTGAATTCCGGAAGCCACCTTCCGGGATTCACCTGTCGAATTGAGTCGAATTAAAAAACGGCGAAAATTGCCGCGAATTCGACCGCAATTGCATATACCCCATACTGGGCGGAGATCATTCTAGTATGAACTTGGCTTTAGGGTCCCTGAAGATAGAGGCATAGACACCTTTAGTTACAGCTGAAATAAAAGACTGAGCCCACTGGAGCATACAGGGCGAATGCCAGCTGATGTTGGACTGACTGACATTGTTCCCACTGTGATATAAAATAATTAAGCTATTGGGTTTCAATAATCTGCTGCTATAACAGGTAATACTGTATGTCCAAGGAAGAATGCATGCTTCAGTTCAGTATCTAACATGCTCAACATCAATCAGTAATCTCCAAAGGACTAGCACACAGTAAGGGTGGTCTGTGTTGGAGTAAATAAAAACAGAGCAAGCAGCCATGTACTTGGACAAACCATGCTGTAATGTAAGGGGAGCAAATACGTTTATTGTATTTGCATGTGGGGTAAATACTGGCTGCTGTTGCATGTAGCCCACAAATGCTGGGCAGCTTTATTTTTACACTGCAATTTAGATTTGTGTTTGGACACCCCCCACCCAACTCTAACTCTCTCTGCACATGTTATATCTGCCCCACCCGCAGCGCAGCATGGTATTGCCCAGGTGGACAGTTACATGCCTTACTCCCACCTCAGAATCAGATCTATACCGAGCAGCTGCCACTGTGATTGGACTGAAATCCCAAACGGGGCTTCGCTACAGACGTACCAGACTCCGCACCTGCTCAGGAGGCACCTCTGCTGTAGGCTGGGCGAGCACACATTGCAGACCCCCACATGACTGACATTATAACAGCAGCAGTGATAGTTACACCACAGCCAGGAGGACATTATAATCTTAGTAAATAGCATTTACTTCATACATATTTACACCTTAAATAACCTCCTCTACTGCATAAACTTTCTATCGGCAGATGTTGGCTCGAATGACATCATCACACAATAACCTTACCTACTAAATATTAACTAACTTATCTAGAAATAACGACACAGGCCACTGAAATGCCATTAAAATCGGTCAACCGTTATTTATTTATAATACTTAAACTAGGTATGGTGGCAATAAGAATGAACGGCCAGATCATCAGTGACATGACGTCTTATTGCCGCTATACATGTCCACAACATGACCTTATTTATCTCATAGGCTACGCCAATAAATGCTGAGGCTCCAACTCTCTCCCCAATAGTGCCGGCCAGACAGCCAAGCACAATGACCCCCGGTAAGGAAGGCCAGAGTATACAATGTACTGGGCAAAGAGCGCACCTCCAAACAGCAGCGCAATAGCCGCTGTACTGCCGTTCATTCCCGCCACATATAGGTTCACAAATCCCAACCGGCAAAGAAAAAGAAAAAACGGGTGGGGAAAAAAGGTGCCTTGGGGAGGGAGGGTGGGAAATCTAAAGAGAAAGATGATACTCCTTCCTCACACAAAATGTCCACTAGCTCCTCCCTAAACACTCCCACTATTCTAAGTGCTTCCTGTCCCCAAACGTATTAACCGTTTAATTACCGCTTGCGCTTATTTAGCACTCGCTCTTCATTCCATGCACTCTCTTATTGCACCCCGCTAGGTAACCCCGCAGAACATTAGACATTACCGGAAGACCAGGGGGGCCGGGGTTTCCATCCGTTCCGGGGCGACCAGGTAGACCAGGGGGACCTGGTAATGTCGTGGTGTTCGTTCCAAACTGTCCTGGTACACCTGGTAATCCGGGTACGCCAGGAGGACCCGGTGGACCAGGCAAACCAGGTGGTCCCTGAAAATGAGACAGACAAAAGATGAGAACTTTATATCAGACGGCAGCCTCAGGCGATATGCCTCACTCGCTATTTGTCTCTTTCTACATTTCATAATTATACATCTGCTCCGGATTTCCACTGTACAGTAATACGATAATTGGGGTACAGACTCTGGGCTGGATTCTTATTTGTACGTTTTTGCACACAGCGGGCGAGGCATCTGCAGGAGATAGACGCCTCCTACATGCATCTGACTCGCGACATTAACAGTCCGCAGTCGGTCTGTCCAGACGGGCCCAGGAAGCCTGTGTCCGACGACATAGACCCTGGGACGGCACACCTACAAAATGGGGATGACACGCCCCCATTTTGTACAACGGTCCCAGTTTCTCAGTTTAAAGTTCCATACACACTTTGCGTTTTAGCCCAGCGATGAACGCGGACATCGCTGGGCTGAAAAGCGCTCAGTGCATACACACTGAGCGCTTTTCCCCCCTGCCCAGCGATGTCAGTGGGGGTGAGCGGCTTTCCATAGCAGAACGCTATGGAAAGCCGCTCACCCCGCCGTTCATCTACTGGTAATACCAGTAGATGAACGGCGTCCGCCAGCGATGAAGCGGGAGTGCTCCTCAGCGCTCACCGCTTGTGCATACAAAATGTGCGGCTTTGAGCTGAAAGCAGCTCAACACACCAAAAGTGAGCTGCTTTCAGCTCAAAATCGCCCAGTGTGTATGGGCCTTTAAACTAAAAAACCTTCTAACCTTCATAAACTGAAAAGTGATGGTGTTGCTTATAAAGGCCAATCAAATTCTAGCTTACATTTCTCTATTGCATCTTATGAAATGGTAGACAGAATGTGATTGGTTGTCATGAGCAACACTATCTCTTTTCAAATTTTAGAAAATGTATATCTACAACATGATGTTAGATTTGGTCCTATGTTAATACTTATAAGTATAAGGGCATGCATTAATAAAAGTTCCATTTCAAATGTACACTAGGTGTAAGCAATAATCTTTGGCCTGAATATTGTACTAATATTCTAATATTCTGTGTAGATCTTTACATCTTAACCATTAATCTTCTTATATTTAATACTTGGCAGCGGATTTTGTCAGTATGTAGCAGAGTTATAGACTTTAAATACACCATTCCCTACTAAGGGGAGTGTACATGATAGAGGGGGCTTTAGAATATTCCTTTATGCTCCTCTCATTAAGAAAACTCTGGGGGGGGGGGGGGGGGGGGGGGTTGTGCAGTCTCTGCTTTGTTTGTAACATATTCAGGCCACACCCCCAATGATATCTGATTTGCCACCGACACTAGGCCCCGCCTCTACAGTGAGATGATGATTTATTTATTTATTTACAGTTATTTATTTAGCGCAGACATATTACACAGCGCCGACGTGGAGCTTACAATCTATATAACCTACCACAATGGAAACACATATACACTAGAATTAATATTTTGTACCATGAGAGGAAACTGGAGCACTCTGAGGAAACTCACGCAAACGTGGAGAGAACATATAAACTCCATACAATAGGACACTGGACAGATATACTAACCAATACCACCATTAATACATAAATAGAAGTAATTTAGACACCGGAGCTCTGTCAAGCTGATTTCTGCAGTTACAGAAACTAAGACATAGGCCGGGATGTAATAAAATTCCAGTTCGCTAGCTATGCAGGATGCCAGACTAATTCAGACCTTTTTCTTAAAGGGGCACTCACGTACAAGGCTAAACCATGCCTTTTACATGATTGACCCTTTAAAAAAGTCAGAATTTAGCCGGCATCCTGCATAGCTGCCAAACTGGAACTTCATTACATCCCAGCCCAATATATGACATTGGATTACTCTTTGTTAATCATTAACCCCGTGATGTATACAGAGAAAGTGAAAGGGAAAATGTAAAACATATTTAGCGTCTTTGTACCATAGACTTACCCTGATGTTTTCCAGATCACCCCCATATCCAGAACCCTCCATATCAATGAATGTCTAAATACAAAGGATGTGAAATGAGTATATATCATGTGTAACCGACAATAATTACACTTTGTTAAATACTATACTGTACACATTGGGAGGTGATTCCGAGTTGTTCGCTCGCTAGCTGCTTTTAGCAGCATTGCACACGCTAGGCCGCCGCCCTCTGGGAGTGTATCTTATCTTAGCAGAATAGCGAATTAAAGATTAGCAGAATTGCGAATAGAAAATTCTTAGTAGTTTCTGAGTAGCTCGAGACTTACTCCTACACTGCGATCAGCTCAGCCCGTTTCGTTCCTAGTTTGACGTCACAAACACGCCCTGCGTTCGGCCAGCCACTCCCCCGTTTCTCCAGACACTCCCGCGTTTTATCCTGGCACGCCTGCGTTTTTCTGCACACTCCCAGAAAACGGCCAGTTTCCGCCCAGAAACACCCACTTCCTGTCAATCACACTCCGATCACTTCAACGATGGAAATTCTTCGGTCGGACGTGAGTAAATCTACTAAGTTTTGAGCTAAAATACTTAGCGCATGCGCACGGCGTACCACGCGCATGCGCATTTTTGCCTTAATCGCTCCGTTGTGAAAATCGGCAACGAGCGAAAAACTCGGAATGAACCCCATTGTTTCCTAGGCAGAGCTGGAGCATTGCGGGGAAACAGGGGCAGTCTCATCAAAACAGAGGGTGTAGCACGAGAGTGATCGTGGCAGCTGCGTGACGTCACACGCAGCCACCGCGATCAGACAGATGGCGGTGGGCTACCTGCGTCAGCAGGAGGTAACCCTAATTTCTGCAAACAAGCAGAAATTGTGGTGCGATCGCAGTTTCTGCTTGATGAAGGGGGGTGGGAGGGTGGGTGCGGCGGTCAGCATGTGATCACAAGGATTGCAAATTCTGCTACTTAACAGAATTTGCAATCCTTACTGAATCGGGCCCATAGTTGTAAAACTGGTAAAAGTCATCAATGAACTCTGAAGTGCGTAACTCATACTTTAAAGGGTATCCGGACTCTGGGTCGACACCACGTAGGTCGACATCCATTGGTCGACAGTGAATAGGTCGACACTAGAAATAGGTTGACACGACCATTAGGTCGACATGAACAAGCTCGACATGCAAAAAGATCGACATGAGTTGTTTAATTTTTTTTTCTTTTTTTAACTTTTCCATACTTTATGATCCACGTGGACTACGATTGGGAATGGTAACCTGTGCGAGTGCAGCAAGGCACCTTGCCTAAAGCATGGCGAGCGAAGCAAGCAATGCAAGGGGACACGGTGCACCAACTGGGGTTCCCGGTCACATTTTAAGAAGAAAGCGACACCAAAAAAAACATGAAAACCTCATGTCGACCTTTTTTCATGTCAACCTAATGGCCCTGTCGACCTATTTCTAGTGTCGACTTAGCCACTATCGACCAATAGGTGTCGACCTAGCCACTGTCGACCCTGAGTCCCATACCCCTTTAATCTCCAGAATCCTAAATGTTTGTTGTGTACTGATGTATATCCGTGCTCCTGTTCCATTTTTCTCGGCTGATGCAGATACTGTATATACAAATGCACTGAGCAGGTTCTCATTGATGAGAAATGCTAGGTTTGAATTTATTTAAAATGCCATTCTGAATGGATTAATAATGGTCTGCATATGCAACAGACAGTTTTCCCCAATGAAATTATAAAAATTATTAAAAAACATTTCCTGGCCTCTCCCTAGCCCACAATGATAGTCCAGCTTCTTAGAATGTTCTAAGAAAAGAAAGTGAATCCTCAAAATTCAACACTAACAAGTGGGTTTGAGAACCTTCTTACCAATTTATCCATTTTGGAACCTAGGCCTGGTGGTCCGGGTGGCCCTGGTGGTCCAGGAAGACCTCTAATGCCAACTCCAACGTCTCCCTAAAAATGGAAACATGATAACTATTTTTGCAGAAACAAACATCATACATACATGTTTAATTAGAGTCACTGCCTATTGCAATAACTTCAAATATATCCGCAAAAAGCATAGATATTTCAATGTATAAATATGCGTGTAACATACAAATACAGCACATATCAAATTGACTTATAAAACTGGGTAATTTTGTAACCCTTCCACATTGGATTAGGAGTACATTTTCCACAAAGCATAATAGTGAAATTACTTGTAATAATGTTTCCTGCCACTAGATGGCACTTTAAGAAAATCGTACTACGCATGTCAGATGCATGGGAAGTACGTAGAGCACGCATACTCAGGGTTTGTGAATCTAATTATCATATTAGCGTCCTGCCTAATAATAAACAATTTAAAACCTCTATAGTCTGAGGAGATGGGTCAGTAAATCACTTGCCGCAAAACAAACCGCAGGTATGTCAAGGAATAGCGGAGAACTGCAAGTACTTTGACAGTCAAGTTCCATGTTTCATTAATTATTATAAGTAGCAACTGTCATTCAGCGCAAACTGTGGTTGTCACCAAGACCTCACCAATTTACAATGATTTAGCAAACCATGCAATTAGCCATATCACAGCAAATACAGTTTTTGCATTTGGCCTATGCCATGGCAACAGGTTCCACTGTAAAAGCAATCTGATGTATGCTCCATCTGTATACTGGGCGGGATGTAATGCCGCCCAACTTCGGCCGACATGCAGAGTTCTGGCCAAACTCTGACTTATTTTTTAAAGGGGTAATCCTTTACAAGGGATTGCCCCTTTCAAAAAAAATGTCAGAGTTCGAGCAGAATCCCGTACATCGGCCAAACTCGTGCAGCATTTAAATCCGCCCACTGTTTTCATGTTACAATTAATCTAAGTGCTAATCTAATTCTTCTAAATATTGAATCTCTTTCATTTTACCTCATCACGTTATGCACTCCTGTAGTTGCGTTTCTTTTCTCTTACACAGCTTTTCTTACAGGTAGTCTTTTGTCATAAAGTCACATTTCACACACTGCATTCAAATGGTGACTCTATGTTGCATTTTGCAGTGGCGCATTCCTCACTACAGATTATAATTATGGCTTACATACTCACTTTGCCACTTTGATACATCTTTACAGCATTCTAAGGAACAATTCACTAACATATAACAGTTAAGAGCTTTTTCAAAATTACCATCTACTCAGCTGACACTGGAGCCATGTTCCTGGCCAACCACGATGCAGCTCATATACATTTGTATACGTTTCTGCTGCTACAGAGAAAGAGCGAAAATGCAAATCACCAAATCACATTAGTAATACCTTGTCTCCTTTCTGGCCGGCATCACCTGGGGTTCCTGGGAAGCCCTGAGGTCCAATTTCACCCTGTGTGCAACAAACATTGACACGATTAAGAATATATATATATATATATATATATATATGTAGTTCAACTCGCCGGGTGCCTCCGTTGTATGTCTGTATATACAGCGGGTAGTTGGCGGCACCCACGGTAAAAAAAAAAAAAAAAAAACAGTCAAGAATCCAAATAGAACTTCAACGTTTCGATTTTAGTATAAAATTGTCATCAGGAATGTACAACATATCAACAAGCTTACCTTTATACCTTACACGCCACCAGTGCCCGCGTGCTGAACCCCGCTGACTTCCTGCTTGTACTGACGTCATCAGCTACGGCCCCGCCGTTGCCTAGATTAGGTAAGCTTTGTGATACGTTGTACATTCCTGATGTAGATTTTATACTAAAATCGAAACGTTGAAGTTCTATTTGGATTCTTGACTGTTTTTTTTTTGACCGTGAGTGCCACCTACTACCCGCTGCATATATATATATATATATATATATATACAGGGGAGATGGCAGCCTGAAGTCCTGGTCTTGAGAAAGGCTCTGATGGGGGCCGAAACGTTAACCGTGACCCTGTAAATATGTGAGGTTGGAATAAAAGAAACCTTTTTTTCACTCTGGTGAGTGCGGTCTTTGCAAGCCATATATATATATATATATATATACATACACACATATACACACTGTATGTGTATATATATATATATAGAGAGAGAGAGAGAGAGAGAGAGAGAGTGAAATGTTGATATTGACATTGTATCTTTATTTTTGTAGTCCTGAGTGCCGCACTTATACTATTCTATATTTGTTTTTCACACATGCTTAAGCACTCATATTCTCCTATATTATTTAGTTGATATCGTTAAACTTTGGTTGCTTGGCGGTTGCCATTTTGAGATATCCACAGACTTGCAGTATCAATTAAATACAAGTTTAAGGAGTGATGTTCCCTTGATATGCTAATTAGCCCAAATCTGCATGGTGGAATACCAGCTTGATATGTCTTTTTTTGATACTTCATAGTTTTTTTTCCATTTTTGTGCTATTGGTAAGAGATACTCCTGATGAAGTTTTGTGAGGAGATGAAACGTGTAGGGTAAAAGAGGCTGTGAGGATTTGTAACTGAATGCTAGCACCTCTACAATAGAGATGAAAAAACTTTGACCTCAGGAGTGAGTAATCTTAAGGGCCCCATACACTAGAGCGATTATGCCCGATTTCAGCCCAATTCAGGCATTCGGCCCGATATATTGGGTGAAATCGGGCATTTTTCAGGTGGCTCCGTTCCGATCTGATCCAATGTGTGTTCCCGTGAGCCTCGGATCGGATCATCCAGATTGAATGTGCTGTACATTCAATCAGGTCCGACCTGGGGGCATGGTTGGGACCGCCCAGGATACATCAGATGCAAAATGACAGCATCCAATGTATCTTGGGCTATCCTGTCCCCCGGGAGGCTGCTGGGGTGATCGCTTGCAATCGCCTCCGATATGCGGTCGGATAAGTGTATGGGGCCCTTAACAGTGGTCTATTCCAATAATTCTATTGTGTCATATTGCTCTGGTCTTGTGTGAATTTGTATTTTCAATAATCTGTGATTTTAATAATTTTTTATACTTTTGCATCAATTATGTGTCCATTGGCCTGAATATATTGCGTGTCATTATATGATATAGTGGTATATAGAAAATATAGGATAAATGAGAACGAGGCATCAACATAATCATTAGAGATTAATCTATATCGGAACCAAGTACATTTAGCTCCATAAAGGAGTTAAAACCCCTTTTAACAATCAAAAGAACTCCTCCAAATGTTAATTTCTGTGTGTGTGTATGTATATATATATATATATATATATATATATATATATATAATATATAATACACACACACACACCCACCCACAACCACACAGAAACAGTTCACTGATTTCATTTATGAGTATGACATATAATACTATGTTAACAGGTGGTCCTGAGTATATAATACATCCGAGTATATAATGCAGATGAGTATATAATGCAGATGAGTATATAATACATATGAGTATATAATACATATGAGCATATAATACGAGTGACTTACAGCTTTGCCATCTTCCCCAGGATCACCCTGAAATGACAAATACAGAAAGTTTAGATAGTAGACACATCTCGGTGATCAGCTCCTCAGAAACCAATAATGTACATAGCGCCAACAGTTAGAATTAAAGATCTCAACCCAAAAAGTAAAATATTCAATAAGTTATTACTTAAAACATTTTTCCAGGCCTGATTCAGAGTCAAACCCACATGCTGCCGCACTGTGTGCTTATGATAAAATGTGGCTCTCAGCCTGTACTCAGAGATGGCGGCATCTATGCAGCCGCAACGTCCCATCCATCCGCTTGCTGAAGTAACTGCCATCACGGTCAGCAAGCAATTGCGCCCTACAGCTGGTGCTAGAGATTCATCTGAACCAAAGGGTCAGTGCGTACTCTCACTTCAGAATAGGTTGCAACTGCCCCTACACAAACATGACACGTCCTCGCAATACTTAGCCTAGGTGCGGACGACATGGCTGTCATCCATTTATACTATAGTCAGCCGCTGGTGTGGACGCAGCTGAGATGCATTTGACTCCGCCTGTAGTTACTCAGCGAAGCATACGATTGGCTACAAAGACTACAAGGATTATTTTCCTTTTACGAAGGATGCAAAAGTGAAAGTCTGAACTCAGCAGTAAACCGGCTTTCCATATGGTGTTTGGAAATATGGACTAGAACAATAGAGAGTAAGGTAAGAGCGTTGTATAGTGTTACTGAATATGTCTGTATATTCACAAGTGCATCATGTTAGAATTGTGACCACATAACCCGGCAGTGTCTGTAGTGTAGTATTCTCATATTCCCAGTATTCTTGCAAGAAGTGACTAAGACTTATAACACCAGGGCAGAGCCAGTGGGTCAACTCTGTGGCCGTAACTGAGGATAGTTTGGTAACAAGCCTGTGGGGTCAAATTGTGCAGATCTGTTTGTCTGATATTACAGCTAAACAACCGTTCACATGGGGCACTATTACGTATGAGCAGTTGATGACCAGACAAATAAGTTGCTTCGTTATCAACTGATCTAATTTAACAGCATGCCCGGATAAAATTCCGAAATATACCAATTCTTTTCTGTGAGGAAAAATAATAGTTTAATCTCAATCGCCTTGCAATGATTGAGCAATTTGCATGTGCAGGTGCCTCCAAGGGACGCTTTGGTCAGGCACCCTGCAGCCTGTGGAGCTGCACAGAGCGTCCTAGGGAAGCTTCAGGCAGACCTATACTTCCCAGAGCTGGTGACCCCTGACCCAAAGGCATGACATCATGATGTTACAGGTGTAGGGGGAGGGGCCAGCACAGGACGCACTGCCACCTTGTTACAGTGCTGGGACAACAGTGACAATGCTGATAGACTAGATTTACCTGTTAAACCAGCATAAGACTTGGCACAGCAGATTCAGGAAGGATCTATATAGATTGGTGTATTACTCATTAACACTTGCCAATGCAAAATGACTGGACAAACAATCAACACACTTGGCTGAACTTACAAACATGAAAGGCCTAATCCTACGAGTCTTCATTGGTCTTGTCTAACTGCATCAGACACCAATACATGTATGGATCTGGGGATAAGAGTGATCCTTCTCTAATTAACTAGATCAAGTTTATCGAAGCTCGGACTTATAGGGCCGTACGAGTTCGGCCGGAGTCTCGGAGCGCAATCAATTAGATCTGGCCCATATTTTTTACTTTTGCTTTGTTGCTGATTTAAAAAGATGAATCAACCAATAAATAAATATAAACATAACATTGAGGCACTGTACATTTATATTCTTATTCTTTATTAATTTATCAATTTCAGGTTATCCCTAGCTTGGCAACCTTTTTGGCTCTTCTGCAGTTGATTAACTACAACTCCAAGAATGCTCTGCCATTCAAAACTTGAAAGAGTAGAAAAAAGTTATACACCTGAGAAAGAAAACAGCTCTCACATATAGTACTTACAGGTTCTCCTTCATTTCCTGGAGGTCCCTGGGGACCGGGTGGACCCGGGAGTCCTGTGACTTGCTGCACGGTGCTGCCATCACTCTTCTGCAAAACTGACGGCCCTGGGGGACCAGCTGGCCCTGGTGGGCCGGAAGGTCCTGATTCTCCTTTCTGTCCCTTTACTCCCGGATACCCGAACCCTGCACCACCCTAAAGAGAGACGATTTGATATGTTACTGCACTTGTGGGTGACCAACCAATAGACCTTAAACCACTACAACATGCCCAAGGAAATACTCACTTTGACTCCAAGTTCTCCTTTTTGGCCCTACATGAATTAAAATACAAGTATTAATGATTATCTGAGTAAAACATCTCTTCAGATAGGAAATACAAATATTATATTATCTTTTATTTATATGGTGCTGCCGCAACAAAGTGTCCGCTGTACAGTATACTCATCTACAGTACATTAGATTTCTCCTCTCCAGGAGAAGTCCAGGATGGAGCTTATGAGGGTGGAGCCGGGGGCTTATTGTTACTGGATCTGGCCCCCTTTATGGTATAATGGAACAAATTACCGGTCTATGAAGGGGCGGGGGGGGGGGGGGGGTGGTAAAAAATGCAGCAAATTAGATATGATCGCATTAGAATTGACCCTGTCCCCTACCTAGGATGTCTTTGGAGGGTAGGTAAGTATGCCGTACAGGGATTATTAATGCAATTGTATATTACTACATGCAGCTGTGTCCTCATACATGTTTACTGCAGTCACGCCAAACAGACCCTCACAGCGCCAGGTCAAGTGAGACTTTGCTAGCACTGGGCATCTTTTTTGTGCTTTTTTACCCAAAAATGAGTCTTAGCCGCAACGAGATGTAACCAGGGCGCACCAGAAGACTGTGGTGATTAATTTGATATATGACATTTATCTGATATATGTGTGTGACTCTGAATCTGTATACAAAGTGCTACGATGCAGCAGCCGCTGCTTTTTTCCACGCCAAGTTCCTTCGTTGCTTCATATACAGACTCCGTCACACACTCACTATATACACGTGTCATATATCAAATTAATCAGCACAGTCTTCTGGTGCGTACTGACTGCATTGCGTTGTAACTAAGACGCATTTTCTGCAAACGAAAAATAAAAGGTCAAACTAGTAGAGTTGCATGAGACCTGGCGGCTCACTCGTACCAAGCATCTTATGCTCCATAGCGTATTTAGGTTTGATGTATGGGACTACCAAAAGCAGGGTGGAATGAGAGGGATAAATCTGGGGATCAACTCATTAAGCATAGTAAGAGTAAGTCATTAAAAGTTGTTTGGAGGAGGGGAGAAGAGTAGGAAGTAAATCCTGTAAACAACAAATGGGCAGACACCTAAGATCAGGGCTGGATTAAGGGGGGGGGCACAGTGTATGAGTTCCTCCACCGGTCAGAGCACACTGCCGATATGTTCTACCTGCCCACTACCGCTTGGGTGCTGTTTGGCAGCACATAGGCAGAAGGACATCATGCGGGGAGAGAGGAGACTACTAAGGTGCAGCAGCCTCCCTGGACCTCTCTGACTCCCTGTGCAGCAGTCTCCTCTCTCTCTCTACCCGATGTTCCACAGCATCGATTGGTAGTGAGGAGGTGAGAAGTGTTACAATCGCACAGATTGCCACCCCACACCCCCTCCAGTATTCGCCCTTGGGAGAGGTGTTGACAAGAGGGGGAGGGCCGGAGGAGTGGGGGCGGGCCTCCCCGGTCTTAACTGCCCTGGGCTCCCTGAAGGCTTAGTCTGGCCCTGCCCAGGATCAGCTGCTGTTGGGGGGGTGGAAGGGGTACAAATATGGACTGGTGACAGGGATAATGCTAGGAGAAAGAAAAGGCCCTGCCCATGAGGCTAGGGCCATCCACCTTATCATCAACTTTAGCCAAGTACCTACAAATATTATAGACTAACACCATTTCTAAAGCCCATATGATTCTTTTCCATATGATTTACTTAACAGAGCTATAAACAAGATATTTAAAACATCGCGCTGTGTGTTACTGTTTTTTTTACTTTAATAAATATAAGCAATATTGAGTTATATATATAAAAAAATATAAGGAAAAAGATATATATATTATAAGAGTGGCTCTGTATAAATCAGTGATGAGATCGGGAGATGTCCGCAAATGTCTCAAATAACATTTAATACATATACATATACATAAAAACAATGCCCTCCTGCTTCTTGTGCCGCCCTGTCTGTTTACATGGGCGACCGCCGTGATGTTGTCTGATTGGATCAGTACCGGCTGGTTCTGAAGCAGGGGCCTTGCTTGGCATAGGGCACTGTAAATGGCCCTTAGCTCCAGAATATTTATGTGAAGCGAAATCTCCTGATTTGACCACAGTCCTTGGAAATTTCTTCCCTGTGTGACTGCACCCCAGCCCCGAAGGCTGGCATCCGTGGTCACCAGGACCCAGTCCTGTATTCCGAATCTGCGACCCTCTAGTAGATGAGCCCTCTGCAGCCACCACAGCAGCGACACCCTGGTCCCTGCCGACAGGGTTATCCGCTGTTGCATCTGGAGATGGGACTCATCTACAGTACATTAGATTTCTCCTCTCCAGGAGAAGTCCAGGATGGAGCTTATGAGGGTGGAGCCGGGGGCTTATTGTTACTGGATCTGGCCCCCTTTATGGTATAATGGAACAAATTACCGGTCTATGAAGGGGCGGGGGGGGGGGGGGGGGGTGGTAAAAAATGCAGCAAATTAGATATGATCGCATTAGAATTGACCCTGTCCCCTACCTAGGATGTCTTTGGAGGGTAGGTAAGTATGCCGTACAGGGATTATTAATGCAATTGTATATTACTACATGCAGCTGTGTCCTCATACATGTTTACTGCAGTCACGCCAAACAGACCCTCACAGCGCCAGGTCAAGTGAGACTTTGCTAGCACTGGGCATCTTTTTTGTGCTTTTTTACCCAAAAATGAGTCTTAGCCGCAACGAGATGTAACCAGGGCGCACCAGAAGACTGTGGTGATTAATTTGATATATGACATTTATCTGATATATGTGTGTGACTCTGAATCTGTATACAAAGTGCTACGATGCAGCAGCCGCTGCTTTTTTCCACGCCAAGTTCCTTCGTTGCTTCATATACAGACTCCGTCACACACTCACTATATACACGTGTCATATATCAAATTAATCAGCACAGTCTTCTGGTGCGTACTGACTGCATTGCGTTGTAACTAAGACGCATTTTCTGCAAACGAAAAATAAAAGGTCAAACTAGTAGAGTTGCATGAGACCTGGCGGCTCACTCGTACCAAGCATCTTATGCTCCATAGCGTATTTAGGTTTGATGTATGGGACTACCAAAAGCAGGGTGGAATGAGAGGGATAAATCTGGGGATCAACTCATTAAGCATAGTAAGAGTAAGTCATTAAAAGTTGTTTGGAGGAGGGGAGAAGAGTAGGAAGTAAATCCTGTAAACAACAAATGGGCAGACACCTAAGATCAGGGCTGGATTAAGGGGGGGGGCACAGTGTATGAGTTCCTCCACCGGTCAGAGCACACTGCCGATATGTTCTACCTGCCCACTACCGCTTGGGTGCTGTTTGGCAGCACATAGGCAGAAGGACATCATGCGGGGAGAGAGGAGACTACTAAGGTGCAGCAGCCTCCCTGGACCTCTCTGACTCCCTGTGCAGCAGTCTCCTCTCTCTCTCTACCCGATGTTCCACAGCATCGATTGGTAGTGAGGAGGTGAGAAGTGTTACAATCGCACAGATTGCCACCCCACACCCCCTCCAGTATTCGCCCTTGGGAGAGGTGTTGACAAGAGGGGGAGGGCCGGAGGAGTGGGGGCGGGCCTCCCCGGTCTTAACTGCCCTGGGCTCCCTGAAGGCTTAGTCTGGCCCTGCCCAGGATCAGCTGCTGTTGGGGGGGTGGAAGGGGTACAAATATGGACTGGTGACAGGGATAATGCTAGGAGAAAGAAAAGGCCCTGCCCATGAGGCTAGGGCCATCCACCTTATCATCAACTTTAGCCAAGTACCTACAAATATTATAGACTAACACCATTTCTAAAGCCCATATGATTCTTTTCCATATGATTTACTTAACAGAGCTATAAACAAGATATTTAAAACATCGCGCTGTGTGTTACTGTTTTTTTTACTTTAATAAATATAAGCAATATTGAGTTATATATATAAAAAAATATAAGGAAAAAGATATATATATTATAAGAGTGGCTCTGTATAAATCAGTGATGAGATCGGGAGATGTCCGCAAATGTCTCAAATAACATTTAATACATATACATATACATAAAAACAATGCCCTCCTGCTTCTTGTGCCGCCCTGTCTGTTTACATGGGCGACCGCCGTGATGTTGTCTGATTGGATCAGTACCGGCTGGTTCTGAAGCAGGGGCCTTGCTTGGCATAGGGCACTGTAAATGGCCCTTAGCTCCAGAATATTTATGTGAAGCGAAATCTCCTGATTTGACCACAGTCCTTGGAAATTTCTTCCCTGTGTGACTGCACCCCAGCCCCGAAGGCTGGCATCCGTGGTCACCAGGACCCAGTCCTGTATTCCGAATCTGCGACCCTCTAGTAGATGAGCCCTCTGCAGCCACCACAGCAGCGACACCCTGGTCCCTGCCGACAGGGTTATCCGCTGTTGCATCTGGAGATGGGACCCGGACCATTTGTCCAACAGGTCCCACTGGAAAGTCCTTGCGTGGAACCTTCCGAATGGAATTGCTTCGTACGAAGCTACCATTTTCCCAGGACTCGTGTGCATTGATGTACCGACACCTGTCCCGGTTTTAGGAGGTCTCTGACTAGAGATGACAACTCCTCGGCTTTTTCCACTGGAAGAAACACTTTTTTCTGGTCTGTGTCCAGAATCATTCCCAGGAACAGAAGACGTGTCGTCGGGACCAGCTGTGACTTTGGAATATTGAGAATCCAGCCGTGCTGTTGCAGTTCTTCCCGAGAAAGTGCTACCCCCACTACCAACTGTTCCTTGGACCTCGCCTTTATCAGGAGATCGTCCAAGTACGGGATAACTAAAAACTCCCTTCTTGCGAAGGAGTATCATCATGTCGGCCATTACCTTGGTAAAGACCCTCGGTGCCGTGGATAACCCAAACGGCAGCGTCTGGAACTGATAGTGACAGTCCTGTACCACAAACCTGAGGTACTCCTGGTGAGGAGGGTAAATGGGGACATGCAGGTAAGCATCCTTGATGTCCAGAGAGGCCCTGTAATCCCCCTCGTCCAGGTTCGCAATAACCGCCCTGAGCGATTCCATCTTGAACTTGAATCTTTTGATACAAGGATTTTAAATTTAATATGGGTCTCACCGAACCTTCCGGTTTCGGTACCACAAACATTGTGGAATAGTAACCCTTTCCTTGTTGAAGGAGGGGTACCTTGACAATCACTTGCAGTGAATACAGTTTTTAGATAACCACCACACTGCCTCCCTGGCAGAGGGAGTTGCCGGTAAGGCAGATTTTAGGAAACGGCGGGGGGGCAGACGTCTCGAATTCCAGCCTGTACCCCTGAGATACTGTTTGAAGAACCCCGGGATCCGCCTGTGAGAGAGCCCACTGTGCGCTGAAATTTTTGAGACGGGCCCCCACCGTACCCGGGTCCGCCTGAGCAGTCCCAGCGTCATGCTGTGGACTTACCGGACGCAGGGGAGGACTTCTGCTCTTGGGAACTAGCTGTGTGCTGCAGCTTTTTCCCTCTACCTTTTCCTCTTGGCAGAAAAGATGAGCCTTCAGCCCTCTTGCTTTTCTGGGGCCGAAAGGACTGTACCTGATAATACAGTGCTTTCTTTTGCTGTGGGGTAGCTTGTGGCAACCAGTTTGATTTCCCAGCAGTAGCTGTGGAAACGAGGTCTGAAAGACCATCCCCAAACAGTTCCACCCCCTTATAGGGCAAAACTTCCATGTGCCGTTTTGAATCGGCATCGCTTTTACATAGCGCTTATTTGTGATGCCAGCCGGCAAATATCCCTCTGTGCATCACGCATGTATAAGACAGCGTCTTTTATATGCTCTATTGTCAGCAAAATATTGTCCCTATCCATAGTATTATCCGACAGGGAATCTGACCACGCAGCTGCCGCACTGCACCTCCATGCCGAGGCAATAGCTGGTCTCAATATAATGCCGTGTGTGTGTATATAGCTTTAAGGGTAGTTTCCTGCTTTCTATCAGCAGGTTCCTTTAGGGCGGCCGTATCCGGAGACGGTAGTGCCACCTTTTTTAATAAGCGTGTCAGCGCTTTATCTACCCTAGGGGGTATTTCCCAACGTGACCTATCCTCTGGCGGAAAAGCGTACGCTGCTTAGAAATTATCAATTTCTTATCGGGGGAAGTCCACGCTTCCTCACACACCTCATATTAATTTCTCAGATGCAGGAAAAACTACAGGTAGTTTTTTCTCACCAACATAATACCCTTTTTTGTGGTACCTGGGGTATTATCAGAAATGTGTAATACATTTTTCATTGCCTCAATCATGTAACGGGTGGACCTATTGGAGGGTACACTAGTCTCATCGTCGTCGACACTGGAGTCGGTATCCGTGTCGACATCTGTGTCTGTCACCTGAGGTAGCGGGCGTTTTAAAGCCCCTGATGACATTTGAGACGCTGGAACAGGCACAAGCTGAGTAGCCGGCTGTCCTATGTTGTCAAACCTTTTGTGTAAGGAGTTGACACCTTCCATAAGTCCATCCACACAGGTGTCGACCCCGCAGGGGGTGACATCACATTCACAGGCATTTGCTCCGCCTCCACATCATTTTCCTCATCATACATGTCGACACAGCAGTACCGACACACAGCACACACACACAGGGAATGCTCTGACAGAGGACAGGACCCCCTTTGGGGAGACAGAGGGAGAGTATGCCAGCACACACCAGAGCGCTATATATCACAGGGATATCACCTATAGAGAGTGTTTTCCCTTATAGCTGCATTATTATAATATACTGCGCCTAATTTCTCTTTCATCCATCTGGGGGACGCTGCGCAGTTACTTGTGGGGTTAGAGGTGTGTGGTTGTGGAGTTTGGCACAGAACTATTAAGAACTGACCCCTCCCCCCTCTAACCCCTCCCATCTCCTTCCTGCCCAGCCAGCACCTCAGTTTTAGTTTTGTGCCTGTGGAGTACAGACACAGATTTTTCTCTCATGAAGATTTTAGTTAGGTATTTTATTATTTTATCACTTGGAGTGCCTAGTCCCTGTATACAGGTGACAGGTGCTACTAGAGTGGGGTTAGCTAGAGATTCCCACTCTGTTCTGCCGCTGAAAGCCACCACACTTCGGTCACTGGGGCTGGATTCCTGTTCCTAAGAAGTCGGCAGTGAGGAGGTACAGGATAGACACAATCTGTCTGACAGTATTGGTCTATCCTTCCCTATATAATATAGAATATATAATATAGAATATTTGTACTTATACTTGTGTGCCTCTTCCCCCCCCCCCCTCCCCCTCCGCTCTCTCTCCGGAGGTGAGCGTTGGAGTGCAGTACCATATTCCACTGTGTTTTGACCAGACATTCTATAGACTAGAGGGCCAGTGCTCCTTCCCTAGCTATAAGTAGACTGTCACTGGCTGTAACTGCTGGTTCACAAAGTCTGGGCAATGTTACATTTAACTGAAGGAAAGGGGAAGAGAGTGGTGAGTCACTCTCCGGGGGATCGCTAGAGGCTGCCCGCACAGAGCCGCTGTATGTAGCGGTGCGCGGGAGCAGCTGCCCGAACAAAGCCATTACCTGAACACAGCCGCTGTATATAGCGGTGTGCGGGTGCCACTGCCCGATCAGAGCCGCTGGATGTAGCAGTGAGCAGGAGACGCAGGCTTCCGGCTATAGCAGGGGGACGCGGCGCTTACTTCAAAAGGACGGATTCCTGCCCTGCACTGCCTTGCGCGCCCTCCCGGCCAGCGTCTGCAAAGCACCGGGCGCCATCTTCTACGGAGACAGTACAAGGGGCGCTGTGCAGCACACACCTAACAGCAAGTATATTTTGGGGGCATAGTGTTACTCTACACTTGTAATGAGAGTTAACAGATTTAATTTTTGCACAAATTACTCTGAGCTTATAGTTCGTTTGTAGTGCACTTGTTTAAAGAAAATAAATAAATAAATAAAATAAAGTTTAATTATGTCAATACGTCATGAGTCAAGGCTAGCTAAGGGTAAAGCGGATGCTGATACCCTCTGTGCTTCATGCTCTGGTGCATCTGTGGTGATCCAACAGGGAGTTTCCGCGGATCAATCTATGTCTGCTTGGATCAGAGACATCTGGTGTGGGCTTAAAATATGGGCAGATGTCTTGCTAATTTAATTCAATCCCAAAACAAGTTTGTAAACTCTGCCGGCAGTTCTTCTGCTACAAAACGGCCATAGCCGTTGCCGCTATAACTTTCTGGGGGGTTCTGATTGACACAGCGCATGTGCTGTCTGCATGCACCTAGAACAATGTTCAGGTGTAGTTTTTATAAAAAGGGGAAGTAGACCCAGAGTGGGGCGAGATTTCGGTCTGGGAAGATGACTTTTCTACTAGCTCAGCTGTTAGATTGCTGATAGACTCCATCCGTCACCTTAATAACAGGGATATTTTAAAGGAGCCTGACTTAAGCCGGATTCTCGTTTCCAATCCCCTACGGCATAAAAAATTTCTATATCCTTTTACAGAGAGGATATCAGATTTTGGGAAACAGGCCAAAAGGTAGACGTTCCCATTTCAAATTTAGCAGGAACTACGGTTATTCCTTCTGTACAGTCTGTGACGTTGAAAGATCAGATGGAAGCAATGCCTAAATCTGTTTTCTTTATCAGGTGTTTCTCTTCAACCACTTTTAGCTGGCGCTTGGGTCCTCAAGGCCGCGGATGACTGACTAGCACAGGTCATCTCTGGAAGGTAGTCTGACGATCCATCGGAAGCCATTCAATTAACAGAACAGATTTCAGAAGGTTCTTACTTATGTGGGTGAGGCCTTGGTTGATCCTGCTGCACTACAATTCCGTATTTCTGCCTTGACCGTGACAACAAGACGGTCTCTTTGGTCTCGGGTTTGGAAGGCCGATTTTGACCCCAAACAGACCTTGTCGGCGGTACCATTTGAAGGTGAGTACTCTTTAGGTCGGAATCAAAGAAGATTATCTCACATTCTACAGAAGGAACCCCTTTCTTCCAGTTGCTCCTCCGAAACCGAATTCTACAAGGTTCCGGTACTTTCATATACAGGGGATACCCACGAAGGGAGGCATTCAGAGGTAGACGTAAACCTGCCAACAAACCTACTGCATGACGGTTCACGATCCTCGGAGGAGTCAGTGACGGTTGAGACTCGGTTACTACAGTTCAAAGAAGGGTGGTTCCTATCGAAACGAGGACCCAGTCCCATATCGGGTGTTCATCACACCTCTTTCAAATGGTTCCTTCGGACGTCGAGCTCTTCATCATGCAACAGCCATTTTGCTTACGAAATGAAGTAATTCTTCTAGGTCCCGCTCGGCAGAGAGGTCGGGATTTTACTCGTGGACAAACTGGAGGATTCATTTCAACCCAAAAGTTCAAAATGGAATCCATCCTCTCGGTTATTGTCGCCAAGGAAACGGGGATATTTGGTCTAATTGGACGTAAGACGCCTATCTGCTTGTTTCTATTTGGACGGGTCATCAATCTCTTCTGAGATTCGCGGTCGGCCTTGACATTTTCAGTTTCAGGCAGGGAATCAACATTATTCTGTATTTGGGTAATCTGTTGATCAAGGCAGGGTGGATTCTTCATCAGAACTTGCGTCTCGCTATGGAGTCTCTGCGGTCACTCGGATGAATAATTTATTGTCTGAAATCATCTTTGCTTCCTTCCCGGAAGATGATGTTTCTGGGACTTTTATTCGACACCAACAACCAGAAAAGTGGTTCTTCCTCAGGACAAGATTCAGGACATACAGTCCAGAATTCGAACACGGCTACATTTACCGGTGGTTTCGGTTCTCCGTTGCATGCAAGTGAGACAAGATGGTGGCAACCTTCAAGGCAGTTCCATATGCCACGTTTCAGACTCGACCCTTTTCAGACTCAGATTCTCAACTGTTGGACTCGGACAGGGCCTCATCTTGAATTACTGTTGGTCCGCGTGTCTGTACAGACTCGTCAGTCGCTTCGCTGGGGGTTTCACAGATACAATTTGACCAAAGTAGTTCCGTTCACAATTTGGTCTTGGGTGATGGTCACCACAAACACCGGCCTCAGAGGTTGGGGGGCGGTGTTTCAGACTCATCACTTTCAGGGACTCTGGACCAGTCAAGAGTTAAAGTTGCAGATCAGCATCTTGGAGTTACGGACAATCCGGTATGCACTACTTCGGATTCAAACCATGGTTCAAGGTCATCCAGTGCGGATTCAGTCTGACAGCGCCTCAGCAGTTGCTTACATAAACAAGGAAGTAGGTACTCGAAGCTGATCCGCAATGAAAGAAGTCGCTCAGACTCTCACATGGGCGGAACATTGGTTCCTGGCCATATTCGCGATTCATATTCCAGAAATCGAGAACTGGGAAGCGGATTTCTTAAGCCGTCACACGATGCATCCGGGAGAGTGGGAGTTTCACCAGGAGGTGTTTCTGACTCTAGTAGCCCGGTGGGGGTTGCCCGATGTAGATCTGATGGCGTCTCGTCTCAATAATAATCTTCCTCTCTACGGGTCGCGTACTCAGGACCCTCAAGCAATTCTAATCGATGCACTGACAGCACCGTGGCACTTTCAACTGGGATATGTGTTTCCACCATTTCCACTGATTCCACGTCTGCTTAAACGCATTCAGTAAGAAGGTCTCCCAATCATTTGGGTAGCCTCAGCTTGGCCACGCTGACAGTGGTACATTCTGCGTCACAATATGGTCGTCAAGGAACCATTCCGACTCCCTCTGTGTCCGGATCTTCTGATTCAAGGACCAGGTCACCGCCCAGATTGGGTCGGCTGGCTTTGACGATTTGGTTCTTGAACCCAACCTTTTAAGGGAAAAGGGTTTTTTTCTCGTCTTGTTGTGTAGACGATGTCTCAGGCCAAAAAAAAACAAAAAAAAACCCGGTGACTTCTAGAGTATACCACCGAGTATAGCGTATTTACATTGATTGGTGTCAAAAGCGTGGTTTAACACCGGATTTGTTTCGTATTCCTCGTCGGTTTATACTTCCTTCAGGAGGGTCTCAATAAGGGTCTGAGACTTCTTCACTGAAAGGTCAAGTTTCTGACTTATCGGTTCTTTCTTTCAAAAGAGACTGGCTATCTTTCCAGAAGTTCAGACGTTCCTTCAGGGAGTTCTTCGGATTCAGCCACCTTTTGTTCCTCTGGTTCCCCCTTGGGACTGTAACTTAGTCTTTACGGCTCTTCAGTATTCTCCATTTGAGCTATTTGGAATCTGTAAAATTGCGGTATCTAACGTTCAAAAGTTGTCTTCCTATTGACAATTGCCTCCGCAGGGCGAGTGTCTGCATGGACAGCTCTTTCTTGCAGACCACCCTTGTTGAGGTTTCATGATAGCCGGGTGATTCTGCGAACAAAAACCTTCCTTCCTTACGAAAGTTGTGTCAGCGTTTCATCTAAATTAGGACATTGTCCCTCCAGCGTTTACTCCTCCTTCCGGGGAGGATTCCCATTTGGCTCTCTTAGATATGCTCAGGGCCTTACGGATTTATTTATCTTGTCCAAATCCTGTCGGTCGTACGGCTGCATTGTTAGTTTTTAATTGATGCGCTCAAACGAGATTGGTCGGCTTCCAAGAACACAGTGGCTCGTTGGGTGATTTCGCCATAAAAACAGTTTTCTGATATTTCAATTTCTGAATCGATTCCAGCTCATTCGAGTTGGAGCTTCTTGGGCTGCTCGCGGGAATGCATCTATTGAGCAGCTATGTAGGGCGGCGACTTGGTCGCCTGTGCATACGGTTCAAAAAGGGTTTACCGTTTTTTTCATATTTTCAATTTGGAAACTGCCTCTGTTGGGCGTCAAATTTTACAGACGGCTATGCCGTCTACTTCTCCCTCCTCTCATTAGCTTGCTTTGGGAAATCCCACAAGTAACTGCGCAGCGTCCCCCAGATGGATGAAAGAGAAATAGGGATTTTTGTTTACTTACCGTAAAATCTCTTTCTCTGATTCCATCTGGGGGACGCTGCGATCCCTCCCATATGGTTGTCTGGTTTAACCAGTAAATTTTTTTCGGTCTATCTCCTTTGGCTTGGCTAAACGTTAACTGAGGTGCTGGCTGGGCAGGAAGGAGATGGGAGGGGTTAGAGGGGGGAGGGGTCAGTTCTTAATAGTTCTGTGCCAAACTCCACAACCACACACCTCTAACCCCACAAGTAACTGCGCAGCGTCCCCCAGATGGAATCAGAGAAAGAGATTTTACGGTAAGTAAACAAAAATCCCTATTTTTGTGCCCCCCTCTCTTTTTAACCCTTTCTGTAGTGCAGGACTGCAGGGGAGAGCCAGGGAGCGATCCTTCCAGCTGAGCTGTGAGGGAAAATGGCGCCAGTGTGCTGAGGGAGATGGCTCCGCCCCTTTTTCGGCGGGCTTTCTCCCGCTATTTTAATAATTCTGGCAGGGGTTAATATACACCTATATAGCCCCTGGGGCTATATATGGTGTCAGTTTGCCAGCCAAGGTGCTATTTATTGCTGCTCAGGGCGCCCCCCCCCCCAGCGCCCTGCACCCATCAGTGACCGCAGTGTGTGGTGTGCATGAGGAGCAATGGCGCACAGCTGCAGTGCTGTGCGCTACCATGGAGAAGACAGAAGTCTTCAGCCGCCGATTTTCCGGACCTTCTTGCTTCTGGCTCTGTAAGGGGGACGGCGGCGCGGCTCCGGGAACGGACGACGAGGTCGGGTCCTGTGTTCGATCCCTCTGGAGCTAATGGTGTCCAGTAGCCTAAGAAGCCCAAGCTACCACCACTTAGGTAGGTTCGCTTCTTCTCCCCTTAGTCCCTCGGTGCAGTAAGCCTGTTGCCAGCAGGTCTCACTGTAAAATAAAAAACCTAAACTATACTTTCTTCCTAGGAGCTCAGGAGAGCCCCTAGTGTGCATCCAGCTCGGCCGGGCACAGAAATCTAACTGAGGCTTGGAGGAGGGTCATAGGGGGAGGAGCCAGTGCACACCAGATAGTCCTAAATCTTTCTTTAGATGTGCCCAGTCTCCTGCGGAGCCGTCTATTCCCCATGGTCCTTACGGAGTTCCCAGCATCCACTAGGACGTCAGAGAAATCTATGTATGTACCTTTATGCCTAAGACTCTAACTAAGTCTTGAAAACATACGCTGCAGTGTGTTGAATTTTTCTTTTATATACATATTCATCTGTGAGATATTTTTTATTAGCGCCAGGAGGGTGGAATTGGCATACCACCAAGAGACAAGTTCTCTTTATCCTTTCCAATGAGCTATAAACAAATCTAATTATACAGAAATGCATCTGTACATGCAACACTCCCCATCGCAGATGCATATCGAGGTACTTTATTATAAGACATCTGTATACAGGCTAAGGGGTGTATTCAATAGCAGTCGGAAACTGCCGTCTTGTCGGAAAGACGGAAGATTCCGACTTTTTGAGGTCGGAATGGGTTCAGACCCATTCAATCAGGCTGCTTTTTTCCGACAAGTCGGGAACTCCGACTTGTCAGAAAACACGTGGATCGGCGGATTAGCCGCGGATCCACGTGTTTTGGCCCCAGTTCCAACATTGTCTATCCGACTTTAAAAATACTGACTTTAAAATATGTCAATCCGACTTTTAAAATATTAATTGAATACCGAGATGTCTGATTTTTTCCGTCGGAAAGGATCCGACATCTATTAAATACACCCCAAAGAGGGTAAAAGAGGAGAGGTTGGGAGCAGAATGGACCTCCAAAGACCAGTCAAGAGAGCGTACGGCATACAACACAAAAAGATTTTGAGGGTGGAATCCCTTTAACAGAAGGCAGCACAAGTAGAGATGGTTTATGAGGCAGGATGCTGTCCAGTAGCGGTACTCGGGCTTCTCACACAGCAGATGTATTAACCTGGAGAAGGCATAAGGAAGTGATAAACCAGTGATATGTACAAGATGATAAAGGCACCAGCCAATCAGATCCTAACTGTTAATTTACATATTGGAGCTGATTGGCTGGTGCCTTTATCACCTTGCACATATCACTGGTTTATCACTTCCTTATGCCTTCTCCAGGTTAATACATCTGCCCCACAGTCACTGCTGCAGGTGCATAGTGATTGGTCTGTATATCACAGCAGGTTTCCTCTTGTAGTGACTGTATAAGGAGGTGAGTGGTGTCTCGCAGTAGAGGAGATAACCAGGCTTGTGGCTATGTGAGGTCAGGTGGACACCCAATCTCTGTAACCTGACACAAAGCGCTTGCCTCAAGGTAGCAATGACCCTGAATGAGCTCATAAGGGAACCTCTCCAGAACATTATTTCCTGTGTGAAAGATTTAGCTTACTCCTTTAAAGACACAGGTTCTCTAACTTACCTTTTCTCCTCTAGACTCCACGCCTGAGCTTGTACTGACTCCGGTCTCCCCTTTAGGACCAGTTAGTCCAAAGTCGCCCTTCTGTCCTCTGTCTCCCTTCTCTCCTTTCTGCCCAGGCTGACCTATAATAGAGATTCCACAATCACCTATAATATCCGCTAATGTTATCCAGTCTCAGGAGCTCAATATTAGTATTACTATAGTATAAAGGCAAAATAAGTATATCACAAAATAAAGTTATTGTGGACAACAGCAGTTTGCTATTTAAATAATTTCAATACTGTTTCAGGCTCAACAGTCACTTATACTATATACTGTCACCACAATGATGACAAAGCACACCACAAAGCGCCTGATTGGTCCTCTTAGCACATATTGAGGGGCACATATAAGCTCCACTGTAGGGTCATGTCTCCACAGATGGGGAGTAGTCTCAGATGTGTGGAGAGGTGGAGGTTCATATATAGGCTCCACTCTAGGGATATGTCTCTGCAGACTAGAAGTGGGCCCAAATGTGTGGAGAGATGGAGGGGCACATATAAGCTCCACTCTAGTAAAATGTCTATGCAGACTAGAAATGGGCCCAGTTATGTGGAGAGGCAGCGGTGCACATATAGATTCTATTTTTAGGGACGTGTCTCCGCACAGAAGAAGTGGGCCCAGGTGTGTGGAGAGGTGGATGTGCTCCACTTTATAGGCTCCACTTTAGGGACATGTCTCCACTTTAGGGATATATCTCCACAGGTGTGTGGAGAGGCGGAGGTGCACATATAGGGGGTAATTCAGAGTTGATCACAGCAGCAAATTTGTTAGCAGTTGGGCAAAACCATGTGCACTGCAGGGGGAGGCCAGATATAACATGTGCAGAGAGATAGATTTGGGTGGGTTATTTTGTTTCTGTACAGGGTAAATACTGGCTGCTTTATTTTTACACTGCAATTTAGATTTCAGTTTAAACACACCCCACCCAAATCTAACTCTCTCTACACATGTTATATCTGCCTCCCCTGCAGTGCACATGGTTTTGCCCAACTACTAACAAACTTGCTGCTGCAATCAATTCTGAATTACCCCCATAAGCTCTACTTTAGGGACATGTCACTGCAGTATGGAAGTGGGCCCAGGTGTGTGAAGAGCTGGAGGATCATACAGTATATAAGCTCCACTATGGGGACATGGCTCTACAGACTACAAGTGGGCCCAGGCGTGTGGAAAGATGGAGGTGAGCATATAAGCTCCACTCTGAAGACATGCCTCCACAGACTGGAAGTGGGCCCAAGTGTGTGGAAAGGTGAAGGTGCACATATAGGCTCCACTCTAGGGACATGTCTCTGCAGAACAGAAGTGGGCCCAGGTGTGCGGAGAGGTGGAGTGTGTGTGTGTGTGTGTGTGTGTGTGTGTGTGTGTGTGTGTGTGTGTGTCTGATGTAGACCTGGATCTGAGCTTCTCCGCTGATGTACGACATGAACCACAAAACAAGCCCTGATAAAAGAATAATATGAGGCCCAGACACTTCCAGCTCTAGTTTGCAAAATGCAAGTCCTTCTGTGGAGCAGAAATGGCTGGACACTCAAACTTCTGCTGGTTCCAGCGCACACAAGGCGCTGGACGTACCATCAATGGAGCCATTATTAAAATTGACAATAACAATTCATTATAGAATTAGATTCTAAATGTAATGTAACACAACAATTTCCAATGGCCTTTTCCTATAACAAATAAAATCCAGAACGTGGAGGAGATGTATCAAACCTTTGGAAGAGTACAACTGGAGAAGTTTGCCCACAGTAACCAGCTACTAGCTATAATTTCATAGAATACTTAGAACTTATTGGTTGCTATGGACAACTTCTCCATCACCCCCTATGAATTTTCACACAACATTTCATGGGACCATGACCTGCTACTTCCACTCTTTGTATAGTCTCCTTTGTGATCACAGTCTCTTTCACCACGGAGGGTCTCTGTATGGGAGGTACTGTGATGGGTGCTTGTTCCTTGATTCTTGGTGGTGCCCGAGTAACCTAATTGATAATACAGGAGTCATTTAGTTAATGTACCTACTGGTGTTACATCCTTCTCACATCCGTACTCCATTTACAACCTTTGTGAACATTCCAAAGCAAACCCCTTTCCGGGCTTTTTAGGTCCAGGGGGTTTATCTACCATGCGTTGGGTTGATAGTCTATATGGCCGAAATTTAAAAGGCCAATAACTAACCAGTAGAACACGCGATATAAATGCAAATGCACAAGAAGACTCTATGGGGGGAATTAAAATGTTTGAAAAGTCGGGTGGGTGTCTGTTTTTTCCTGTCTATTAGATAGGGAAAAAACCGACACCCAACTGACTTTTCAAACAATTGAATATCCCCCTATTAGGTTAATGCAGCAGGGGAAGGACATTCGTTTTCATACAATTTTAATTAAACCAGCCAAGATCATTTTAATAAATAATGTTATATGTTAAACAGTATTATAGTATTTCCACTCTGCAATTTACAAGTAATACCAACAGAGGCTCCATATATGTATTCCCAATGTGATCTAAAGTTTGCAGAGCGGCCTGTTCTTAGTACATGTATTCACTACAGAAAGGAGGGATACGTCTAAGCATACAAGCTCACTTGATACATGGTAGATGAACTCTCTATCAGACAGACAGATCCAGGGCCGTCTTTTCGTATGGGCTCAATGGGCTCTTGCCCAAGGGCCCTAGGAGTATAAGGGCCCTAGGCTGATAGCTGAGGGTCCCCTCTTTCCAGGGGTATCTGATTTTTGAAAATCGTCCCTGTGGAACCGGAGATATCTGACTTGAAAGCAGTGGTCCCCAACCAAGCCTGTTAATTGTTCTTCCCAGCCTGATATCTAGGATTTTGTCTGACTTAAAGTATTTCTGAGGGTATAACCCAAAAGCTGTGACTCTCCCCTTTTAGTGGACACTGGCAGTTTGTCTCTACTATGCCCAGAACCAGAGATATCAGCCTTCAAGCAACTGGTCCCTGCTCCAGCTCCACACGCCTAATATGTAGTTTTAGATTTTCATTGGTGAATTGCTTTGGCTCCTGAACTCTGATCCCCAAGTCCCCAGAACCATCTGAAAGGTGGGACTCTCTAGTTTTTTATCCCATTCAAAGCTAAGAAATATATTTTCAGGAACCTGAGATATCTGCAGTCAAGCAAGCTACCCTCCCACCGGAAAATTATAAATATTAAGCCCACTCCACTATCCACCCCTCCCCTACGTATTAAACACCCCCTACCACCCTGGAATCATGTACCAGGGCTTCTTAATTCAGCCCAATGCCCCCTTCTACAGTTTATCTCCATCTGTGCAGTAAAAGAGTAATTAGCAGAAATTACTGTTCCAGGTTCTACACGCTGAGCGGAAGATAGTACACCCTTTACCGCCCGCGGGACATCAAAACTACGCTGATAGCACCCCCCCACCCCTTCCGCTGGAGGATGGGTAGGGGGCCCAGTGCATTGTTGTGCCCAGGGGCCTACACTGCTGTTAAGACGGCCCTGGACAGATCTATAGATTCATTTTTCCAACAAAAAGCAGTGACAAATGTTATTATCAGGGAAAGGTTGCACAGACTCCAGTCATACTGCAAAACCCCAGTGGGTATAGGGGGTAATTCAGACCTGATCGCTGGGCTGCAAACTTTGCTGTCCTGCGATCAGATAGTCGCCGCCCCAAGGGGGAGTGTAAATTCACCATGAAAATCCAGTGTGTGCAGTCTGTGCGCAGCCCAGGACTTACTCCTACAGTGCAATGAGAACAGGCTGATCGGGTCTGGAGCTGACGTCACACACCCTCCCTGAAAACGCTTGGGAACGCCTACGTTTTTCTGGACACTCCCTGTAAACGGTCCGTTGTCACCCACAAACGGCCTCCTCCTGTCAATCGCCTTGCGAACGGCAGTAGAAATCGGTTTTTTTTGCACCATCCCGTCGATGCCCGTTGTTGATGTCCGATGCGCGTGCGCATTGCAGTGCATACGCATGCGCAGTTAGGACCTGATTGCCCTCCCGGTGAAAACGCACAGCAGCGATCAGATCTGAATCACCCCCATAGAATGAACTCAGTGGACTGCCATATAACTATCCTTAGCCAGAAGTCTATGTTGCTGGACTTATTACAGCTATATGGCAAGTACTGGATACAAGCTTATTCATGGAATTACATGATACATGGTCACAAAAGAATATACAGCAGGTAAAATAAGTATTGAACACATCAACATTTTTCTTAGTAAATATATTTCTATTGGGGCTATTGTAATGACATTTTGAAATGAAATTTTCAGCAAATGTCAGCAACAACCCATGCAATCCACACATGCAAAGAAATCAACCCATAGATGTCCATAAATTAATTTATGTGTAATAATGTGAAATGACACAGGGAAAAAGTATTGAATACGCTTACTGAAATGTATTTAATAGCCTTTGTTGGTAAAGACAACTTCAAGACACCTCTTGTATGGAGGAACTAGTCGCATGCATTGCTCAGGTGAGATTTTGGCCCATTCTTCCAGATAAACAGTCTTCAAATCCTGAAGGTTCCGTGGCCTCTTCTATGAACTCTGATCTTTAGTTCTTTCCATAGATTTTCAATTTGATTCAAGTCAGGTGATTGGCTGGGCTATTGTAGCAGCTTTATTTTCTTTCTATGAAACCAATTGAGAGTGTCCTTGGCTGTGTGTTTGGGATCAGTCTTGCTGAAATGTCCGCCCTCGTTTTTCGGCTCCTAACTGCCACTTCACAGGCTGGGTTTGAAAAATGACAGTTAGGAGCCAATTGGCTGGTACTTTATCTCCATCCAAGGCTTAGTAAATAGACCCCTAAATCCTCCCAGTATTTCACAGGCTTGTCCAAATGTTGTGCAGCAAAGTTTAAACGAGCTTCAACATGCTTTTTCTTCAGCATTGGAGTCTTGCGCGGTGAGCGTGCATACAGGCCATGGCGGTTGAGTGCTCTACTTATTGTTTTCTTTAAAACAATTGTACCTGCTTATTCCAGGTCTTTCTGAAGGTCTCCACAAGTAGTCCTTGGGTTTTGGACAACTCTTCTGATAATTTTATCCCCTCCTCTGACTGAAATCTTGTGAGAAGCACCTGGTCGTGGCCGGTTTATGGTGAAATGGTGTTCTTTCCAGTTCCGGATTATGGCCCCAACAGTGCTCACTGGAACATTCAGAAATGTAGAAATCTTTCGGCAACCAATGCCATCAGTATGTTTTGCAACAATAAGCTCTTTGCTTTTACCCATCATGAGATGTTTCTTGTGTGACACCTTGGTAATGAGACACCTTATTATAGGCCATCAGTTGGGACTGAACCAGCTTATGTTAAGTTGCACTGACAATTACTAATTACTGTCTTGCTGAAATGTCCACCCTCGTGGACATTTCGGCAAGATTTCAGCTGGTGTCGCGGCTTTCCATGCCTTTTTGCACCTCCCTTTCTTCATGTGTTCAATACTTTTTCCCGGGATGCGGTTATGTGGTCAATATACCAGTGTCGGAATCCCGCCCCGTAGAAAGCCCAACAGTCGTCATACCAACTGACAGGGACAATTCCCACTCATGGGTGTCCATGACACCCATTGAGTGGGAATAGAACCTGTGGTGAGCGCAGCAAGCCACCGTACGCAGTGAGCCCACAAGGGGCTTTGTTGTGCTCGCCTTCCCTGCTGGCAATCTATACAATGGGATCCCGGTGTCAGGGTGGTGACCGGCGGTATCCCAACCACCGGTCACCCACACCCATCCCTTTTTCCCTGTGTCATTTCACATTATTACACATAACTTAATCTATGGACATCTATGGGTTGATTTCTTTGCATGTGTGAATTACATGGGATGTTGCTGACATTTGGTGAAAATTTCATTACATTAGCCCCAAACAAATATATTTACTGAGAAAAATGTTGATGTGTTCATTACTTATTTTACCCGCTATATGTGAGTAGATACATTCCTACCCATGTAATTCATTAATGTTTTATAAACTATCTGCGTCTTACCTCTACCACCTCTTTTTCTGGAAGGCCGCTGCCGAAGTCTCCAGAGATCTGTAACGATCAACACAAAAATCACGGGGTCAGTATTTTAGGTCGTCAAGCACCATATTGACATTTATGACGTTGACATGAGAATGTCAACACGCGCAAGTGTCTAGAGACATTGTGTCGACATGTTCAGTATGCAGATGATTAAATGTTGGCATGGTCAAGATACCAACAAGGCATTTTCCAGATAACCAGACTTCAACTGGTATATTGACATTTTGTCCATGGCAACATTTTGCAAATGTCAACATTTCAACTATGTCAACAACATAACATTCGACATCATGACTGCATACCAATAAAGCACCAAGCAAATGCAAGATTTCACTACCAGAGGAAATACACAACATAACCACTAGATGGCAGTAAGTCTCCAGAGACATGTAACAAGGGCCCTCATTCCGAGTTGTTCGCTCGCGAGCTGCTTTTAGCAGCATTTCACACGCTAAGCCGCCGCCTACTGGGAGTGAATCTTAGCTTAGCAAAATTGCGAACGAAAGATACTCAAAATTGCGAATATAAATTTCTAAGCAGTTTCTGAGTAGCTCGACACTTACTCTGCCACTGCGATCAGTTCAGTCAGTTTCGTTCCTGGTTTGACGTCACAAACACACCCAGCGTTCGTCCAGACACTCCCCCGTTTCTCCAGCCACTCCCGCGTTTTTCCCAGAAACGGCAGCGTTTTTTCACACACTCCCATAAAACGGCCAGTTTCCGCCCAGAAACACCCACTTCCTGTCAATCACACAACGATCACCAGAACGAAGAAAAAACCTCGTAATGCCGTGAGTAAAATACCAAAGTTCTTAGCAAATTTACTTGGCGCAGTCGCAGTGCGAACATTGCGCATGCGCAGTTTGCGGAAAATCGCTGCGATGCGAAGAAAATTACAGAGCGATCAACTCGGAATGAGGGCCAATGTTTTACAATCACTGGGTCTGATTCATGTTTGTAAGTAAAGCAAAAATAAAAAAAAAACAAGTAACTTTGTGTCTGGAACAAACCATGTTGCTATGCAAGGGAAACAAATACATTTATATTGTTTCTGTGCAGAGTAAATACTTGCTGCTTTTGCATGTAGCCCACAAATGTTAGCCAGCTTTATTTTTACACTGCAATTTAAATTTCAGTTTGAACACCCCCACCCAAATCTAACACTCTGCACATGTTACATCTGCCCCACCTGCAGTGCCACATGGTTTTACCCAGTTGTGTGCTGTTTTGCTTTACTTACAAATATGAATCAGCCTATCTGTGCAGTGAGCAATATAGGCTGCATGTAGATTGTGGTCACATTTTACCTATGTAAAAACTGGGTGTGGTATAAAAGATAGATAGTGTCTAGTTAGACCAGAGGTTCTCAAACTCGGTCCTCGGGGGCCCACACAGTGCATGTTTTGCAGTTCTCCTCACAGAATCGCAAGTGAAATAATTAGCTCCACCTGTGGACCTTTTAAAATGTGTCAGTGAGTAATTAATACACCTGTGCACCTGCTGGGTTACCTGCAAAACATGCACTGTGTGGGGTCCTGAGGACCGAGTTTGAGAACCTCTGAGTTAGACAGTCAATAGATAGTCACCATATGTTATGCTGCCCATACACTTGTGCGATGCCCCGCGACGCGACATCGCGAGCAATCGCAGCGGCAGTTCAGGTGCAATGAAATCGCACCTGAACTGCCAAGGTGATTACCATGCGATCATGCAATAGATCGCATGGTAATCACGTGATCAGCACGTCACGCCAAGTGGGAGCGGCCTCTGGCCACTCCCGGCGGGTGCCCATCGCACATCGTAGTGTGATATATCTCATGTGGTTTTAAACCACATGCGATCGCACTGCGATGCAAGAGATATTAAGTGCAGCACATAATATCTTGAGACGCGATATTCGAGCGACGTACCCGCGCATCGCGTCTCAAGGTACCTAAAATGTGCAGACAATCCCCCGATTTCTCTCACAGATGAGGTCGAAATCCAAGGATAGCACCGATTATCTCATAAGTGTATGGGCACCATTAGACAGACATTAGGTCGACAGTGTCAAAAGGTCGACAGGGTCAAAAGGTAGACATGAAAAAGGTAGACAGTACAAAAGGTCGACAAGGTCAAAAGGTCGACATGAAAATGGTCGACATAAAAAAGGTAGACACCATATTTTTTGCATTTTTGTGGTTTGTGTGGATAGTTTTGTCATCTGGAACCCCCAGTTGTAGAAAGGAATCCCCTCGCGGGGTTCGCTTCGCTCACCACGCTTTGGGCTCGGTGGCTCTATGCCAACATGGATAGAGAAGGTATGAAATAGTCCAAAAACATGTTACATTTAAAAAACAACATTTGTCTATCTTATGTCGACCATTTTCATGTCGTCCTTTTGTACTGTCTTTTTCATGTCGACCTTTTTGACCCTGTCGACCTAATGCCTAACATATGGTGTCTATCTATTGACTGTCTAACTAGACACTGTCTATCTATCAACCGGATACCGTAAAAAACAAAGACTGCCGCACCTGCAGTGTAACATGGTTTTGCCCAATTTCTAACTTTTTGGTTTGCGAACAACCCTGAATAACCCCCACAGTCACAAACTGCTTCATGAGACTGCACTGATTCATTTGCTATGCAACGCTGAGTCTCTGAATGGGATGGCAGTTACATTGCCGGCAGTCGGGATCCTGGCGGTCAGGTAACAGATGCCGGAATCCCGACTGCTGACAATGCCAGCACCCGGAATCCCGGCTCACAGGGGATATTCCCACTCGTGGGTGTCCACAACATCCATAGAGTGGGAATAGAACATGTGGCAAGCGCAGCGAGCCACCGAGCCTGCAGCGTGGTGAGTGTAGCATGGCAAACGCAGCGAATCCGCAAGGGGACTCTGTGTGCTGCAGGCATACTGATGGCCGGGATGCCATTGTCTGTATACTGACGGCCGGCATCCCAACCGTCGGTAATTCATACTGATCCCCTCTGAATCTGTATACGAAGATCCACAGTGCAGTGGCCGCAGCTTTATTACAACCAAGTTCTGCTGTGCTTTGTACAGAGTATATAGGCATTCACATTCACAGCCTGGAACATTTCCCCCAAAATATCCGTCAGTAGGCTTATCTGATGTGGGGGCATGACCACTAGTACAAGATACAGTCAGGTCCATAAATATTGGGACATCGACACAATTCTCATATTTTGGGCTCTATACACCACCACAATGGATTTGAAATGAAACAAACAAGATGTGCTTTAACTGCAAACTTACCGCTTTAATTTCAGGGTATTTACATCCAAATCAGGTGAGCGGTGTAGGAATTACAACGGTTTCTATGGGGTATATGCAATTGCGGTCGAATTGCCGAAAATGTCGAAAAATGGGTCATTTTTGACACAAAAAAAATGTCGAATTTGATTCGACTATGCAATACAGTACTTTTTCGACAAAAAAACCTGCCGTTTCATTTTCGACTTTTGGCAATTCGACATTTTTTCAATTCGACATGTCTGCAATGTTAAATTGTGGTTTTTCGACAAAAGTATATTCAATTGAAGACTGTTGATTCGACAACAGTGCTTTTCGACAGTCATTTCGTCAATTTCATTCCGCCTAATTTTTCTGTCGTGATCTAATAAAAAATTTTAAAAACATTTTTTTTTTGGTGCTTTTTTTATTGCTAATAGCATATCTATTTAGATTTGAAGGGATTATCTACTTGGTTTGTCTATTTAGGAGCCACGAGTATTATTTAATCGTTTTTTTCAAAGAATATATATATTTTTTTTACTTACTACAATAATATGGAGAGATCAGTGCATATTTTTCAGTTGGAAGGGGTGTGAAATGCTTAAAAATCCTGAAAAAAATGTGTGGGGTCCCCCCTCCTAAGCATAACCAGCTTCAGGCTCTTTGAGCCGGTCCTGGTTGTAAAAATACGGGGGGGAAAATTACAGGGGTTCCCCCGTATTCTAACAACCAGCACCGGGCTCTGCGTCCTGGTGTCAAAAATACGGGGACAAAAGACGTAGGGGTCCCCCGTATTTTTCACACCAGCACAAGGCTCCACTAGCCAGAGAGATAATGCCACAGCCGGGGGACACTTTTATACCGGTCCCTGCGGGCATGGCCTTAAATCCCCAACTAGTCACCCCTGACCGGGGTGCCCTGGAGGAGTGGGGACCCCTTAAATCAAAGGGTCCCCCCCTCCAGCCACCCAAGGGCCAGGGGTGAAGCCCGAGGCTGTCCCCCCCATCCAAGGGCGGCGGATGGGGGGCTGATAGCCAGAGTGTAAAATGAAAGAATATTGTTCTTTGTAGCAGAACTACAAGTCCCAGCAAACCTCCCCCGCAAGCTGGTACTTGGAGAATCACAAGTACCAGCATGCGGGGGGGAAACGGGCCCGCTGGTACCTGTAGTTCTACTACAAAAATAATACCCAAATAAAAACAGTACACACACCATGACAGTACAACTTTATTACATACATGCACACCAACATACACACATACTTACCTATGTTGACACGAAGAGTCGGTCCCCTTCTCAACGTAGAATCCACGGGGTACCTGTAAATAAAATTATACTCACAACAATCCAGTGTAGATCGGTCCTCTTCTTTGTTTGTAATCCACGTACTTGGCAAAATAAAAAAACGGAAAACACGGACCACGCACTGAATGGGGTCCCATATTTACACATGGGACCCCTTTCCCCGACTGGCGGGACCCCCCGTGACTGCTGTCAAAGAGGGTCCCTTCAGCTAATCAGGGAGCGCCACGACATGGTAGTTCTGCGACAAAAAACAATATTCTTTAATTTTACACTCTGGCTATCAGCCTCCCATCCGCCGCTCTTGAACTGTTGAATCCGTTATTTATTGAATATGTCGAATTCGGGTCCCGGCGGGATGGATTCGACTGTCGAATTGTGTCGAATCCAAAAACGGTCGAATTCAAGCCGCAATTCGACCGCAATTGCATATACCCCTATATGTGCCTCCCACTTTTTAAGGGACCAAAAGTAATGGGATAATCGACTCAAAAGCTATTTCATGGACAGTAGTAGGCTATTCCCTCGTTATTTCATCATCAATTAAGCAGGTAAAAGGTCTGGAGTAGATTCCAGGTATGACATTTGCATTTGGAATCTGTTGCTATCGGCTCTCAATATGAGATCCAAAGAGCTGCCACTATCAGTGAAGCAAGCCATCATTAGGCTGAAAAATCAAAACAAACCCATCAGAGAGATAGCAAAACATTAGGTGTGGCCAAATCAACTGTTTGGGATATTCTTAAAAAGAAAGAACGCACCGGAGAGCTCAGCAACACCAAAAGACCTGAAAGACCACGGAAAACAACTGCGGTGGATGACAGAAGAATTATTTCCCTGGTGAATAAAAACCCCTTCACAACAGTTGCCCAGATCAAGAACACTCTCCAGGAGGTAGATGTATATGTGTCAAAGTCAACAATCAAGAGAAGACTTCACAAGAGTGAATATAGAGGATTCACCACAAGATGTAAACCATTGATGAGCCACAAAAACAGGAAGACCAGATCAGAGTTTGCCAAACAACATCTGAAAAAGCCTTTACAGTTCTGGAACAACATCCTATAGACAGATGAGACAAAGATCAACTTGTACCAGAGTGATGGGAAGAGAAGAGTATGGAGAAGGAAAGGAACTGCTCATGATCCAAAACATACCACCTCATCAGTGAAGCATGGTGGTGGTAGTGTCATGGCGTGGGCATGTATGGCTGCCAATGCTACTGGTTCCCTTGAATTTATTGATAAAGTGACTGCTGACAAAAGCAGCAGGATGAATTCTCAAGTGTTTCGGGCAATATTATCTGCTCATATTCAGTCAAATGCTTCAGAACTCATTAGACGGCACTTCACAGTGCAAATGGACAATGACCCGAAGCATACTGCGAAAGCAACCAGAGTTTTTAAGGCAAATAAGTAGAATGTTATGCAATAGCCAAGTCAATCACCTGACCTGAATCCGACTGAGCATGCATTTCACTTGATGAAGACAAAACTGAAGGGAAAATGCTCCAAGAACCATCAGGAACTGAAAACATTTGCAGTAGAGGCCTGGCAGAGCATCACAAGGGATGAAACCCAGCTTCTGGTGATGTCAATGCGTTCCAGACTTCAGGCTGTAATTGACTGCAAAGGATTTGCAACAAAGTATTAAAAAGTGAAAGTTTGATTTAGGATTGTTTAGTTTGTCCCATTACTTTTGGTCCCTTAAAAAGTGGGAGGCACATATAGAAACCGTTGTAATTCCTACACCGTTCATCTGATTTGGATGTAAATATAAATACCCTCAAATTAAAGCGGAAAGTCTGCAGTTAAAGCACATCTTGTTTGTTTCATTTCAAATCCATTGTGGTGGTGTATAGAGTCCAAAATATGAGAATTGTGTTGATTTCCTAATATTTATGGACCTGACTGTATCTTGTATTAGTGGTCATGCCCCCACATCAGATAAGCCTACTGATGGATATATTTGGGGGAATGTTCCAGGCTGTGAATGTGAAATAATGCCCATTCTATACTTACCCTACACTTGCCTGTCCAGTCCCTACCCCAATCCACCACTCTAAAGTGTACAGAGTAGTAAGTACATAGGTGTGCGCAGGGGGGGTGCCTGGTGCGCACAGGCACCCCCTAATGTCTGGCACCCCGATCTCACATGCCTGATGCAGCAATCGCCAAGCAGGCTGATTACTGTCCCCTCTGCACTGCACCCTGTCAGGACTGCATTACTGACCTGACGCCTGGGTTAATCAAGGGTGCCACTGACACCGGCTTTCAAATTCCCAGCTCCACCTCCATGTATAAAAATAGTGTGATGTGACATGATTACGTCATGCTGCTCGCACGCCCATCCGTCACACCCGCCACACGCCCACCTCTCTCCTATGCTATGCCAACGCCAGCCACTGATGAGGAGCAGCATGCAGTCAGCGTTCCTCTTAGGAAGACAAATTTAATACTGGCAGACGGCCGGCAGCAGCATGAACACGTCACTTGTTTTTCCAGCAGCGGCAATACTAGTCTGCGACTGTCAGTGTCAGTGATAGACTGACTTGTAAGTAAGCTGCTGCATCTTGCAGGGGAAAGAGAGGGAGAGCCAGACCAGGCTGAGGATGAACAGTGTAATTGCAGTGAGTGCCATCAGGGGTGTTTGTTTGGAGCACACCACAACATCTGACAATGTATCTGCTTTATTAGGATTGGTACAAAGGTGGATATTTTATATGCGTTGACCATCAATAGATGGTGCTAGATACGCCCAAAAGGCGGTGCTAGACACACCCCTCCGATGGTGCACCCCCTAAGAAAATGTGCTGCGCACGCCAGTGAGTAAGTATAAGAGGATTATTAATCTGCAAATGGACTTGATACACATTTTTCATGCACTGTAAGGAAATGGGTATTTATGCCAAAAATGGCATTTAATTCAGCTTTATATGAGGTATTAAATAAGATTTTAAACCCAGTGCTGTAACTAGCCATTTTAGCGCTGTGTGCAAAAAAATGACAGTGGCGCGCCCCCCCCCCCATGTAAGAGAGGGGCAGTGCGCGCCGTAAGCGCGCGTAAAATTGATAGGGGCGTGGCTTCACGGGGAAGGGGCGTGGCCACAAAATAACAGCAATTCATACTACGGTGCACAGTAGTCTACATTATTCAAATTACGCTGCACAGTAGCGCCACTACACCAGGTAGAGCCCCTTTTATACATTACAGCAGACAGCGTCCCCCTTTTTACACATTGCGGCAGCCAGTCCCCCTCTTTACACATTGCAGCAGCCAGGCCCCCTCTTTACACATTGCGGCAGCCAGGCACCCTTTTTACACATTGCGTCAGCCAGACCCCTTTTTATACATTGTGGCAGCCAGTCCCCCTTTCTACACATTGCGGCAGCCAGGACCCCATTTTACACATTGCGGTAGCCAGGACCCCATTTTACACATTGCGGCAGCCAGGACCCCCCCTTTTTACACATTACGGCAGCCAGTCCCCCTCTTTACACATTGCGGCAGCCAGGCCCCCTCTTTACACATTGCGGCAGCCAGGCCCCCTTTTTATACATTGTGGCAGCCAGTCCCCCTTTTTACACATTGCGGCAGCCAGTCCCCCTTTTTACACATTGCGGCAGCCAGTCCCCCTCTTTACACATTGCGGCAGCCAGGCCCCCTCTTTACACATTGCGGCAGCCAGGCACCCTTTTTACACATTGCGGCAGCCAGACCCCTTTTTATACATTGTGGCAGCCAGTCCCCCATTTTACACATTGCGGCAGCCAGGACCCCATTTTACACATTGCGTCAGCCAGGACCCTATTTTACACATTGCGGCAGCCAGGACCCCCTCTTTTTACACATTACGGCAGCCAGTCCCCCTCTTTACACATTGCGGCAGCCAGGCCCCCTCTTTACACATTGCGGCAGCCAGGCACCCTTTTTACACATTGCGGCAGCCAGACCCCCTTTTTATACAATGTGGCAGCCAGTCCCCCTTTTTACACATTGCGGCAGCCAGTCCCCCTTTTTACACATTGCGGCAGCCAGGCCCCCTTTTTACACATTGCGGCAGCCAGTCCCCCTTTTTACACATTGCGGCAGCCAGGACCCCATTTTACACATTGCGGCAGCCAGGCCCCCTTTTTACACATTGCGGCAGCCAGACCCCCTTTTTATACATTGCGGCAGCCAGGACCCCTTTTTACACATTGCGGCAGACGGTGTCCCCCTGAGAGAGAGAGAGAGAGAGAGAGAGAGAGAGAAAGGGAGAGAGAAAGAGAAAAAGAGAGAGAGAGAGACATACTTACCTTCTCCCCGCTGACAGGCTCCTCGTGCAGCTCCCTCTCGGTGCAGGCTGTGTGAGGTGAGAAGGAGGGAGGGGGAGCAGGGAGCCGCAGCAGCGCTATTTGATTGGTAGTAAGCGCCGCTGCAGCATCCCCCTCTCCTTCTGTATTGGTTGCCTGGCGCTGCTGTGGATGCTGGGATGAAGGAACCGCATCCCAGCATCCATAGCAGCGCCGGGCAGCCAATACAGAAGGAGAGGGGGATGCTGCAGCGGCGCTTACTACCAATCAAATAGCGCTGCTGCGGCTCACTGCTCCCCCTCCCTCCTCCTCCTCAGCCGCGCTGGTCTCTCTCCTCCAGCGCGGCGCACGGCGCACACAGAGGCGGCATGTAATGAGTCAATTTGACTCATTACATGCCGCTGGCCGTTGCGCCCCCAGGGCAACTGCGCTGTGTGCCAAGCCCCCTTGGCACACACGTAGTTACGGCCCTGTTTAAACCTACCGGTAAATCTTTTTCTCCTAGTCCGTAGAGGATGCTAGGGACTCCGTAAGGACCATGGGGTATAGACGGGCTCCGCAGGAGACATGGGCACTATAAAGAACTTTAGAATGGGTGTGCACTGGCTCCTCCCTTTATGCCCCTCCTCCAGACCTCAGTTAGAGAACTGTGCCCAGAGGAGACGGACAGTATGAGGAAAGGATTTTGTTAATCCAAGGGCAAGATTCATACCAGCCCACACCATCCACACCGTTTAACATGGAATATACTCAACCAGTTAACAGTATGCAACAAAACAGTATCAGGCAAAGACTGATTACAACTGTAACATAACCCTTATGTAAGCAATAACTATATACAAGCCTTGCAGAAAATAGTCTGCACTGGGACGGGCGCCCAGCATCCTCTACGGACTAGGAGAAAAAGATTTACTGGTAGGTTTAAAATCTTATTTTCTCTTACGTCCTAGAGGATGCTGGGGACTCCGTAAGGACCATGGGGTTTATACCAAAGCTCCAGACCGGGCGGGAGAGTGTGGACGACTCTGCAGCACCGACTGAGCAAACGCAAGGTCCTCATCAGCCAGGGTATCAAACTTATAGAACTTTGCAAAAGTGTTTGAACCCGACCAGGTAGCTGCTCGGCAAAGCTGTAAAGCCGAGACGCCTCGGGCAGCCGCCCAAGAAGAGCCCACCTTTCTAGTGGAATGGGCCTTTACCGAATTTGGTAACGGCAATCCAGCCGTAGAATGAGCTTGCTGAATCGTGTTACAGATCCAGTGAGCAATAGTCTGCTTCGAAGCAGGAGCGCCCACTTTGTTGGCCGCATACAGGACAAACAGTGCCTCTGTTTTCCTAACCCGAGCCGTCCTGGCTACATAGATTTTTAAGGCCCTGACTACATCCAGGGACTTGGAGTCCTCCAAGTCATCCGTAGCCACAGGCACCACAATAGGTTGGTTCATATGAAACGATTAAACCACCTTAGGCAAAAATTGAGGACGAGTCCTCAACTCCGCTCTATCCACATGGAAAATCAGATAGGGGCTCTTGTGAGACAAGGCCGCCAATTCGGACACCCGCCTCGCAGATGCCGAGGCCAACAACATGACCACCTTCCAAGTGAGAAACTTTAATTCAACCGTCTGAAGCGGTTCAAACCAGTGAGAGTTTAGGAACCGTAATACCACTTTAAGGTCCCATGGTGCCACTGGGGGCACAAAAGGAGGCTGGATGTGCAGCACTACCTTCACAAAAGTCTGGACTTCTGGAAGAGAAGCCAATTCCCTTATAGATAAGCCCGAAATCTGTACCTTAATGGAGCCTAACTTCAGGCCCATATCCACTCCTGTCTGTAGAAAGTGGAGAAAACGGCCCACATGGAAATCCTCCATAGGAGCATGTTTTGGTTCACACCAAGAAACATATTTCCTCCAGATACGGTGATAATGTTTCGCCGTCACCTCCTTCCTAGCCTTTATCAGCGTAGGGATGACTTCTTCTGGAATACCTTTCCCAGCTAGGATTCGGTGTTCAACCGCCATGCCGTCAAACGTAACCACGGTAAGTCTTGGAACACGCAGGGTCCCTGCTGTAACAGGTCCTCCCTGAGAGGAAGAGGCCACAGATCTTCAGTGAGCATTTCCTGAAGATCTGAGTACCAGGCCCTTCGAGGCCAATCTGGAACAATGAGTATTGTCCGCACTCTTTTTCGTCTTATGATTCTCAATATTTTTGAGATGAGAGGAAGAGGAGGGAACACATAGACCGACTGAAACACCCATGGTGTCACCAGGGCGTCCACCGCTACTGCCTGAGGGTCCTTTGACCTGGCAAAATACCTCCGAAGCTTCTTGTTGAGGCGTGACGCTATCATGTCTATTTGAGGAATTCCCCAAAGACTTGTTATCTCTACAAAAACTTCTTGATGAAGTCCCCACTCTCCTGGATGGAGATCGTGCCTGCTGAGGAAGTCTGCTTCCCAGTTGTCCACTCCTGGAATGAAGACTGCTGACAGAGCGCTTACGTGATTTTCCGCCCAGCGAAGAATCCTGGTGGTTTCCGCCATTGCCACTCTGCTCCTTGTCCCGCCTTGGCTGTTTACATGAGCCACTGCTGTGACGTTGTCTGATTGAACCAGAACCGGTAGGTCGCGAAGAAGATTCTCCGCTTGTCGTAGGCCATTGTATATGGCCCTCAATTCCAGTACGTTGATGTGCAGATAAGCCTCCTGGCTTGACCATAGTCCCTGAAAATTTCTTCCTTGTGCGACTGCTCCTCATCCTCGGAGGCTCGCGTCCGTGGTCATCAGAACCCAGTCTTGAATGCCGAACCTGCGACCCTCTATAAGGTGAGCACTCTGCAGCCACCACAGGAGAGACACCCTGGCCCTGGGGGACAGGCTTATCTTCTGATGTATTTGTAGATGGGACCTGGACCACTTGTCCAGAAGGTCCCACTGAAATGTCCTCGCATGAAACCTGCCGAAAGGGATGGCCTCGTAGGCTGCCACCATTTTCCCCAGAACTCGAATGCATTGATGAACAGACACTCTTTTTGGTTTTAGCAGGTCTCTGACCATGTTCTGGAGGTCCTGGGCTTTTTCCATTGGGAGAAAAACCCTCTTCCGTTCCGTGTCCAGAATCATGCCTAGGAATGATAGTCGAGTCGTTGGAATCAACTGTGACTTTGGCAGATTTAGAATCCAACCGTGCTGTTGTAGCACTTTCAGGGAGAGCGATACGCTCTTCAGCAATTGTTCTCTCGATCTCGTTTTTATCAGGAGATCGTCCAAGTACGGGATAATTGTGACTCCCTGCCTGCGCAGGAGCACCATCATCTCCGCCATCACCTTGGTGAAAATTCTTGGGGCCGTGGAAAGCCCAAACGGCAACGTCTGAAACTGGTAATGACAGTCCTGTACAGCAAATCTCAGGTACTCTTGAGGAGGATATATGGGGACATGAAGGTACGCATCCTTTATGTCTAGTGATACCATAAAATCTCCCCCTTCCAGACTGGAGATCACTGCCCGGAGCGATTCCATCTTGAATTTGAACTTTTTCAAGTACAGGTTTAGGGATTTTAGATTTAAAATGGGTCTGACCGAGCCATCCGGCTTCGGGACCACGAACAGGGTCGAATAGTACCCTTTTCCCTGTTGGACTAGGGGAACCTTGATAATCACTCGCTGTTGACACAGCTTTTGAATCGCAGCTAACACTACTGCCCTCTCTGGGGGAGAAGCTGGCAAGGCCGACTTGAAAAATCGGCGAGGGGGCACCTCTTCGAATTCCACTTTGTAGCCTTGGGATACAGTTTCCATCGCCCAAGGATCCACATCTGACCGAACCCAGACCTGGCTCAAGAGTCGAAGACGTGCCCCCACCGGCACGGACTCCCTCAGTAGAAGCCGGGGAGGACTTCTGTTCCTGGGAACTAGCCGAAGCAGGCGTTCTTTTCCCTCTACCCTTACCTCTGGCGAGGAAGGATGAGCCCCGACCTCTTCTGGACTTATGCGACCGAAAGGACTGCATCTGATATTGTGGAGTTTTCTTTTACTGCGGGGGAACAAAAAGCAAAAAGGTAGATTTACCCGCGGTAGCTGTTGAAACCAGGTCCGCAAGACCTTCCCCGAATAAAACTTCACCCTTGTAAGGTAAAACCTCCATATGCTTCTTTTGAGTCGGCATCACCCGTCCATTGGCGGGTCCACAGGGCACGCCTAGCAGAAATCGCCATGGCGTTGGCTCTCGAACCTAGCAGCCCAACGTCTCTTTGAGCGTCTCTCATATAAAAGACTGCGTCTTTAATATGACCTAAAGTCAATAAAATGGTATCCCTATCTAGGGTATCAAAGTCAGCTGACAAGGTAGCTGTCCAAGCTGCAACTGCGCTACATACCCATGCCGATGCTATTGCCGGTCTGAGTAAAGAACCAGTATGCGTATAAATAGATTTTAAGGTAGTTTCCTGTCTGCGATCAGCAAGATCCTTGAGGGCTGCCGTGTCAGGAGACGGTAGCGCCACCTTCTTGGACAAGCGCGTTAAAGCCTTGTCTACCCTGGGCGAGGATTCCCACCGTACCCTGTCCTGCGCAGGGAAAGGATACGCCATAAGAATCCTCTTGGGAATCTGCAGTTTTTTGTCTGGAGTTTCCCAAGCTTTTTCAAATAACTCGTTCAGCTCATGAGATGGGGTAAAGGTTACCTCAGGTTTCTTTTCCTTATACATGCACACCCTCGTGTCAGGGACAGAGGGGTCATCTGTGATATGCAAAACATCTTTTATTGCAATGATCATATAATGAATACTTTTAGCCACCCTTGGGTGTAACCTTGCATCACCGTAGTCGACACTGGAGTCAGAATCCGTGTCGGTATCAGTGTCTGCTATTTGGGATAGAGAACGTTTTTGAGACCCTGAAGGGCCCTGTGACACAGTCAAAGCCATGGATTGACTCCCTGCTTTTTCCCTGGACTCTGCTTTGACCAGCCTCTTATGTGATAAGGTCACATTTGCATTTAAAACATTCCACATGTCCAACCAATCAGGAGTCGGCGTTGCCGAGGGAGACATCACAATCATCTGCTCCACCTCCTCCTTAGATGAGCCTTCCGCTTCAGACATGTCGACACACTCGTACCGACACCCCCCCACACACAGGGATATATTTATATGGAGACAGTTCCCCACTAAGGCCCTTTGGAGAGACAGAGAGAGGGTATGCCAGCACACACCCAGCGCCAACTGACACTAGAAACAACTTCCCAGATAATATAGCGTTTTTTTTATATATAATTATCTGTGTAATACACTCACTGTGCCTTACAAGTGCCCCCCACCCTACCTCTTTTCAGCCCTGTGTCACCGTGTTCAGCAGGGGAGAGTCCGGGGAGCCAGCTTCTCTGCAGTACACTGTGGAAAAAATGGAGCTGGTTAGTGTTGTGGGACCAAGCTCCGCCCCCTCCAGCGGCGGGCTTCGGTCCCGCTCAATTTTGTATAACTGGCGGGGGATTTTTATAACTACTGCCTCCGCAGCCTATATATACTTATATGCCAGTCCTAGAGGTTTATATTGCTGCCCAGGGCGCTCCCCCTGCGCCCTGCACCCATCAGAGCCTGCTCGTGTGTGTTGTGTATGGGAGCAATGGCGCGCAGCGTTACCGCTGCGCGCTTACCTCAGGGAAGATCAGAAGTCTTCTGCCGCCTTTGAAGTCTTCTTTCTTCTTAAACTCACCCGGCTTCTATCTTCCGGCTCTGTGAGGAGGACGGCGGCGCGGCTCTGGGACGAACGGCGAGTGGAGACCTGCGTTCCGACTCCCTCTGGAGCTAATGGTGTCCAGTAGCCTAAGAAGCAGAGCCTATCACTTAAGTAGGTCTGCTTCTCTCTCCTCAGTCCCACGATGCAGGGAGCCTGTTGCCAGCAGTGCTCCCTGAAAATAAAAACCTAACAAAATTCTTTTTTCAGAGAAACTCAGGAGAGCTCCCTGTAAAGCACCCAGTCTCCTCTGGGCACAGGATCTAACTGAGGTCTGGAGGAGGGGTATAGAGAGAGGAGCCAGTGCACACCCATTCTAAAGTTCTTTATAGTGCCCATGTCTCCTGCGGAGCCCGTCTATACCCCATGGTCCTTACGGAGCCCCCAGCATCCTCTAGGACGTAAGAGAAATACCCAACTCAACCACATGATGGCAGCAACTTGCAACTCCTTTCTTACTAATGACCTTTTTTACTTACCTTTTTTTAATTACCTTTTGTGTGGTACTTTCTATTCAAGGTTTTAGGACAGGCTAACATGATTCTCAGGTGCACACCACTAGCCAATGAAATAGCAATGTTCCATCTTGAAATATCTCCATGATAAGCAGCAATGCACACATTAATTAATACACATTAATATGCAAGGATACATCGTCAAAAAGAGTCTACATTTTACTGCCTGACAGGAATGTGCTGCGACCGAGTTGATGATGCTTTTAATCTGCCATACAAAATGGCTGCCAAGGGCATCAGCTGCATTTTAGTTGATCCCTAAAGGTAAATTTGCAGCATGGACAATTTCCTTTCATTAAAAAACCAGTCGGAAAATGAATAAGGATTTTTTCCATGTTTTGCGGATGTGCCTTTAGTTATCAGTAAGTACAATAGAAATGTCAAAAGCTCTATCTAATCTTGCATATGCTGAGGAAAATTACTGTTCCAAAGCAAATGTCCTATAGAGCTTTCACTCCGATAAAATGTTAATTCTTTACTATCTCTGACTCCAGCAGACGCTAAAAAGAAATATATTGTACTTTTGTAGTATTGTTCACAATTAGCAGCTAGAATTTGTCCAGTAGTATGCCCCACGTGGGTTTTGCACTCAAATGTGTATTTATACCTGAAAAAATCCCCATATGTATATATAACACAATACCGACGCCAGGATCACGCTCCCTCACAATCCTGACAGTCGACATGCCGACTAACAGGGACTATACCCACTCGCGGGTGTCCACAACACCCATAGAGTGGGAATAGAACCTGTGTCGAGCGCACCTCACCACCGAGCCCGCAGCGCAGCAAGCCCGCAAGGGGCTTTTTTGTGCTCCCCCCCCCCCCCTCTGCCGGGCCGGCGTCAGTATGGTGACCGGCAGTCTCCCGACTATCGGTCACGCGAACCCAACCCATATATAACACCTTTCTTCCAACCAGTGCTGGAGAGACAGTGGAGAGGTGGGCACATTCCCCCACATAAAGTGGGATTGCACCCTATATGCCAGCTCTAGAACAATGGACCTCATTGATGAAGTCACTAATGGGGGTCATTCCGAGTTGATCGCTCGCTAGCAGTTTTTAGCAGCCTTGCAAACGCATAGTTGCCGCCCACGGGGAGAGTATTTTTGCTTTGCAGGAGTGTGAACGCCTGTGCAGCAGAGCGCCTGCAAACACATTTTGTGCAAAACAAGACCAGCCCTGTGGTTACTTATCCTGTGCGATGATTGCTGCGACGAGTGACACGGTAATGACGTTAGATACCCGCCCAGCAAACGCCCGGCCACGCCTGCGTTTTTTTCAAACACTGCCAGAAAACGGTCAGTTGACACCCAGAAACGCCCTCTTCCTGTCAATCTCCTTGCGATCGCCTGTGCGACTGAAAGCTTTGCTAGAACCTGTGCAAAACCATGATGCTCTTTGTACCCGTACGTTGCGCGTGCGTATTGCAGTACATGCGCAGATTAGCCATTTTTTTCACTGATTGCTACACGGTGAACAACGGCGGCTAGCGATCCACTCGGAATGACCCCCAATATCCAGTTTCCTAAGGACAAACTTTTATGTTTCCTCAATTAACCACTAAAACCACTGAGAGAATCCATAGACAAAGTAACAATGCGCATCTGCAACGCGCCCAAACTCGACATAACAAGGGAATAGGAAAATCTGGGATCGGTATGAAATACCGGCATTTGGGATGCTGGCGGTCAGAATACAGATGGCGGCATCCCAATCGTGGGAATCACGACAGGGAAAGGGTCGGGATCCCAGCAGTCAGAATGCCAATATCGGAATCCCAGCACTGGTCAGGTTAAGGCTGCGGGGAGGAAGGGGTTAGGTTTAGGCTGTGGGAAGGGGGGTTAGGGATAGATACCCAAGTGTACTGTAAATTTGGTCAACATTAAAAAACACGGGCAAAATTTTTCAAGGACACATATTTAAAACCTTGGATATTAATGCAAATTAAGGACAGTTTGCAATAATGTGAACTGAATGCTAAGAAAGAACACGAAGGGCATTCACATAGGACAGGAGTGTCATAAACCTCCCAGCTATGTGTGCTCACACTTTAAGGATTTTGTTGGGAGGTGTTAAATGGTTGTCAGGGTATTGTGATTGGATTAGAATGGGAATAGGAGGTACTTTGGTAAGGTTTGTGGACGATATTTTTAAAGGCGTTAGGTCAGTTTAGAAGTTGTTTGGAGTATGGTGGCGGCGTAGGTTTAGGAGTAAACCTTTGTGCTGGCCAGTCTCAGTACGGCTTCTGTTTCATGGTTTGTTATGAAAGCTATTTTTCCCTGGGGGCAGTTCAGCCGTGGAGGAGGTTAGGCATGAACAGCAGTGTAGGACAAGGGGCAACACCGGACCAGGTGGGACCTTTCCTTCTCCGTGGCTGGACTGTCACCTCCTAAAGTCAATGCTGATGTGGGCAGATGGCCTCATTGGTTTGGTTGTCCCCGCAAGGATTGGGCAGTCATCCCAGCTTCTGCGAGTCGGATGGGCAAGGATGGTGGCAGTTGGCTCATCCTTGCCTGTCGGGAAGTTGGCACTGTTTATAAGTTTATTGCTAGTGCTTACGCTTAAGCTAGGCCGTTCTTTTCCTGCCACCATACTTTAGTTTAGATTTAAATTTAAATAAAAACTAGTTTAAACCCTCTCAATAAAAAGCTGACCCCTTTCAGCACAATTACAGTCGTTCGTGTGATTATTTTAGATAAGTTGGTGTGCGTGAAGTGTGGGTGCATCGGCTGTAGAGAGTTTAGGAATTTTTATTTCTGCAGCGGGGTACACTGGTATTCTACAGGGAATAACATCCGGGTGTAGAGTTGGATCTTGATCCGAGGCACCAACAGGTTAAAAACTTTGACTGTTCCCAGGATGCACTGCACCGCCTCCTCTATATAACCCCTCCTTCGTGCACAGGAGCTCAGTTTTAAAGTTGGTGCCTGCAGTGCAGGTCACTAACAGAGGGGGCTGCCTGAGGCAGCCCTGAAGACTTTTACTATGCTGACTGAGCCGCAGCACTTGTGCTGAGGCTTCATCACCTCCCCTTTGCGGCGCTGTATACTCCCGCGGCCTGGTTCCCGGGTACTTACAGAGGAGACGCACCGGTATTTTGGCACACCGCCGCTGCATCATCTCCAGGATCGCGTGGCTGCAGGACTTGGGGAGGAGGTAAGAGGGTCCCCCAGGGGGACCCACCGGGTACAAATCGTGATTCGCGCGCGGCCCATGGGAGACGGACCGCGCGGCTGGCGTGGACACTGTACTGCTCAGGGACTCCACTATATCCACCAGGGCAGTAAACGGAGCACAGGCATATATTTTATGCTCCACTAAGTACCGGTGGTGAAGTCCAGCACTGTGGGGATAGAGCGCTGCCTGTAGCACCTCCCTCCAGCTCCGGGTGCCATCTACTGCAGATGTTCCCTGCCCTGGAGCTGCTTTCACTTTCCCCTCACTCCCTGCTGAGACGTGGCGTCATTTTTAGCTAAGGGCCGCTCTCTATGGGATTGCTGGGTGCTGTCTCCTCTGTATAGCTGCCTGTTCCAGCGCCGTGCTTATACAGGACACTTGAGTATTCTACGTGTCATTTGACTGTGTTAGTTAAGAAATAAGCGTGTTGCTGACAGAATAGGTGGTACAATTATTCTGTGATATACATCCAGTACTGCTGTGCATCGTTATATTTCTCTGCATATAAATATCTGCTATTGTATGTAAATTGCCTATCCAGTTCAGTATTATTGTTGTGTACATTATTCCTGCATTGTGTTTGTGACTGAGTGTGCCATATAGCTACTATGGGGTATATTCAATTAAAGTTGGATCCATTCCGACATGTATTTGTCGGAATGGATCCGACAACCCCTATTCAATCCCATCTTAATTCGACTTTTTCAAGTCAAATTGAGATGGGACGCAGAGGAGGAGAAGGGGGCGAGCCGCGGGGAGACCAGCGGGGGGACAGCCGGCGGGCATACAGGGAAGATCAGCGCTACAGTAGCGCTGCAGCAGGATGTCACTCAGCCGCCCGACCTCACGGCAGCTTCCACCCGGCTCCAGCAGCGCGCTATTCCGCCTATCCACGTGCTTTTCGACAAGTCGAATTCATTGACTTGTCGAAAAATTTAGGGATATATTGAATAGGATGAATCAGGATTCGGCCTTAAAAAGTCAAAAACTGACGTCTTTTCGACAGACGGCAGTTTTCGACTTCAATTGAATATACCCCTATGTGTGCTCTCCTTTTCAAGTGTATCACACCCTTGCTATCACTATATTCTGAACCCTGTGAGGATAAGTGCGTCAGGGTCCACATTTATTTGAATATAAATATACATATAAAGTGCTACACAGTCTATACATCTCAGTGTATTTTTTACTGTGGATTTTTAGTCACCCCATACCGATTCATTTCTCTGTTTGTGTCCTGCTTTTATTAGCACATAAATCAGGGGATTGCGGTATTACTATTGTTTGGCTATATTGTACTGTGTGCCCCACGGCTACATTCCTCATAATGTCTGCCACACAGGGCGGGAATTCCGTGGACGCTCTTGCATCAGGCAGTACTGCTTCCACTGCTGCTGGGGATGTGGGTACTGGGTCCCTTACATCTCCCACTCCATCTGTGGCCCCCGTGGCCAACCAAGAGCCACCGTGGGCCACCTTTTTTTGTATGTTAAATACTTTGGTATGACATTTTACGCCCCCTGTGGGACTGCCTGTGCCATTGCAGCCACAAATTGTCCCTGTAGCCAACCCGCCTTGTGCGGACACACTATCACTGCAGATACAGGTTTTGAATAAATCCTTAGTTAAACAGAAGTCTACATCTCAGCCCCCTGGGGCTAAGGGGTCCTCTAAGCATGTGATTTCCTCCTCTCAATCCACTCATGTTTCAGACACTTCTGATGAAGATGGGGCAAATACTGATCCGACTGATTCTGACTCAGCGGACTCTAATGGGGAGCATGTAACTCAGGTTGATGTCCCTGAATTAGTGGAAGCTATCAAAATGGTTCTCCAGATTGATGATGAAGCTGATCCCACTACTGCATCAAAAAAGCCTGACAAATTCAAGCATCAGAAGGTGGCAAAGGTAGTTTTTCCTCCCTCTGACCTTTTACTTGACATACGTCAAGAGGCTTGGGTCTCCCCAGGAAAGAAGTTTGCCCTATCCAAGAAGATGTTGGCTCATTTTCCTATCCCTGAGGAGTTAACTAACAAGTGGGAAACTCCACCGCCAGTCGACTTGCATGTCGCACGGATCGTGGTTTCCTCTTCTCTGCCTGTCACCACTGTTACCTCCCTGAAGGAGCCGACAGATAAGTGTGTGGAGGGATGCCTGAAGTGTATTTATTCCCTAACTGGGGCAATTCACAGGCCCACTATTACGGCCTCCTGGGCTGCAAAAGCTATTGATGCGTGGGTCCAGGTACGCCAAATAGTGTCTGTCTCATATTACCACCGCCTCCCATTATATTGAAGAGGCGTCCTCTGAGGCAGGTATTCTGGTGTCCAAAGCGTCCACTACGTCTATTTTGGCTCACCGGATTCTATAGTTGCGGTCCTGGAAGGTGGACTTAGATCCTAAGAAGACTCTGGAGGTGTTCCCTTTTAAAGGGAGACATCCTTTTTGGAGAAGATCTTAATAAGATCATGACTGACTTAGCCTCTGCTAAGACTGCATGCATTCCTAATACTGCTCCTTCTGCTCCGAAAGCTAAAAGTTCTACTTTGCGTTCCTTTCGGAACTTAGGTAAATCAAAGGGTCAGGGGTACTCGAGCAAGCCTCTTACTTCAAGACCGGTAAGCCCAAATCTAAACAATCCTGGGCTGCCCGTCAGCCTGCTTCCAAACAGGACAAGCCTGCAGCATGACGGGGTGGGCCTCCCCCTGGGGGACCCCAGGGTGGGAGGCCGACTCCTGCAGTTCACCCAGGTCTAGTTAAGGACCACTTCAGAAGCGTGGGTGCAGGAAGTTGTCTCTCACGGGTACGCGGTCTCTTTCAAGAGCCGTCCCCATCGCCAGTTCTGCGCAACGGTCATCCCATCGGACCCGTTGAAGGCGCAAGCTCTTCACTTGGTTGTCCAATCACTCCTGGAGACAGGAGTAGTGGTGCCGGTGTCTATCTCCCAAACAGAGAGGGGCTACTACTCGACCCTGTTTCTAGTACCGAAACCCAATGGGTCTTTCCAGCCTATTCTCAACCTCAAGTCACTGAACAAGTTTGTGAGAGTTTCCAAGTTCCGTATGGAAACACTGCGCTCCATTGTACTGCCCATGGAACCTGGGAACTACATGGTATCCCTGGATATACAGGATGCTTACCTGCATATATCTATTGTCATTTCGCATCAGCAATATCTGCGGTTTGCTATTGGCAACCTCCATTATCAATTCAGGGCTCTGGCGTTTGGACTGACTTATGCCCCTCGGATTTTCACCAAGGTCATGGCCGTGATTACAGCTCATCTCCGTCAACAGGTAATCAGGATCCTGCCATCTCTGAACGACCTGCTGATCCTGGCAAGCTCCCAAGATGTTTTCCTGAGTCATCTCCAGCTCCAGGTGCAATTCCTCACAGCCCACGGATGGCTGATCAATTGGAAAAAGTCCTCCCTAGTCCCTGCATGGCGCATGGTGCACCTGGGGGCCCTGCTGGATACGCTCAGCCAGAGGCTGTTTCTGTCTCCAGAGAAGGTCCTGAGGCTTCAGGACAGGATCAGATACTTCGTCTCTCGCCCAAAAGTGTGTATTCACTCGGCGATGCAAGTACTAGGCCTGATGGTGTCGACTTTCGACATGGTGGAGTATGCTCAATTCCATTCTCGCCCTCTCCAATGGCAAATCCTATCCAAGTGGGACGGTCTGCCTCAGCGGCTCAGGTCTCAAATGATGGTCCTGACTCCGGAGGTCTGCTTATCCCTGTCCTGGTGGCTCCAGGATTAACAGTTGAACAGGGGCCGTCCCTTCTGGATTCCCCACTGGGTCCTCCTGACGACGGACGCCAGTTTACGGGGATGGGGAGCGGTGTTCGAGTAACAACTCTCCAGGGTCGCTGGACCAAGGAGGAGTCTCTCCTCCCCATCAACATTCTGGAACCGCGGGCAGTGTTCAATGCCTTGACACTAGCCCTGCCTTTGTTAAGGAACAGGCCTGTTCAAGTACAGTCGGACAACACCACCGCAGTGGCATACATAAATCGTCAAGTTGACACTCGAAGCTGGAAAGCCATGATGGAAGTGTCCAGAATTCTTCAATGGGCGGAACACCATCTGTCAACAGTATCGGCAGTGTTCATTCCGGGTGTCCTCAACTGGGAAGTGGATTTCCTCAGTCATCAGGACGTACACGCCGGAGAGTAGAGCCATCATCCAGAGGTGTTTCAACTCTTAGTGGACAAGTGGGGCCTACCAGACACAGACCTGATGGCGTCTCAACACAATCACAAAGTTCCGGTCTTCAGATCACGGACAAGGGATCCTCAAGCAGCGTTCGTGGATGCTCTGGTAATTCCATGGAATTTCGACTGCCATACGTGTTCCCTCCGGTGTCACTCCTGCCCATCACTCCATCGTGTCCCAGATGGCATTGGTTGTCAGACCTGCAGGGTCTATCGATGGAACGTCCTCTACTACATCTTCAACGCCCAGACCTCCTCGTTCAGGGCCCTTGTGTCTACCCAGACCTGGCCAGACTGGCTTTGACGGCGTGGCTCTTGAAGCGTCACTCCTGAGGGCAAAAGGTTTCTCTGAGGCGGTCATCCAAACTATGTTGAAGGCCCGTAAACCGGCTTCGGCTCGGATTTACTACAGGGTCTGGAACTCTTACTTCACCTGGTGTGCTGCTAAGAACTACGATGTTTACAAGTTCAGAACCCCATGGCTTCTGGCTTTTCTGCAACAAGGCCTGGACTTAGGCCTTCGTCTGGCCTCCCTCAAGGTTCATTTTTTTCTGCCTTGTCGGTGTGGTTTCAGAGGAAACTTGCATCTATTCCTGACATTCATACCTTCACTCAGGGTGTCTTGCAGATACAACCTCCCTATGTCACTCCTGTGGCTCCATGGGATCTGTCTGTTGTCCTTTATGCCCTGCAAGGGTCTCCCTTTGAGCCTCTTGATTTGGTTGACCTGAAATGGCTTACTATTAAGGTCCTGTTCCTGTTGGCTATTTCCTCTGCTAGAAGAGTGTTGGACTTAGGCGCTTTGCCCTGTCGTCCACCCTTCCTGATATTTCATTGTGACCAGGCAGTTCTCCGTACTCGCCCTGGTTATCTGCCTAAGGTGGTGTCATCTTTCCACCTTAACCAAGAGCTTGTGGTTCTGGCCTTTATCTCTCCTGGTTTGTCTTCCAAATAAAGGTCTTTGGATGTGGTACGGGCTCTCCGTATCTATGTGGAGAGGACTGCCTCCATTCGGAGGTCTGATTCCCTCTTTGTACTGTTTGGTTTTCACAAACGTGGCTGGCCTGCAAACAAGCAAACTTTGGCCAGATGGATTAGAATGGTGATTGCACAAGCTTATAGGCAGGCTGGTCTATCAGCTCCTACTGCTATCAAGGCCCATTCTACTCGGTCTGTTGGACCTTCTTGGGCAGCTCGCCATGGTGCGTCCGCAGAACAATTGTGCAAGGCGGCTACGTGGTCCTCTGTGAACACGTTCATAAGGTTCTATGCCTTTGATACTTCTGCTTCCCAGGATGATTCCTTTGGACGCAGAGTTCTTGTGCCCGCTACAGGAACTGCTTTAGGACATCACCGATGTTATTCCCTGTGGAAGACCAGTGTACCCCGCTGCAGAAAAGGAGATTTATGGTAGACTTACCATTGTTAAATCTCTTTCTGCGAGGTACACTGGATTCCACAGGGCGCCCACCCTGACGCACTTAGCTTCTTTGGGTTTGTATGGCATTAGCCACTGGTCCATTCTCCTGTCGTGAGAACGTGGTTCTATGTGACTAACATCTACTGTCTCTTTACCTGCTACTGCATTGGACTGGTTAACAAAACTGAGCTCCTGTGCACGGAGGAGGTGTTATATAGAGGAGGCGGTGCAGTGCATCCTGGGAACAGTCAAAGTTTTTAGCCTGTTGGTGCCTCGGATCAAGATCCAACTCTACACCCCGATGTTATTCCCTGTGGAATCGCAGAAAGACATTTAACAATGGTTTAACAAGGGGGTACAGCAGTAAGGAAGCGAGAGATGGGGGGGATTGGGTAGGTGGGGCACTCTTTTATTTGTACTGGGCCCCACACTTTCTGAGGGCAGCCCTGCTACACACTGGTGCATGATAAAACTTTATTTAAAAAAAAAACAGAGAAGTGCAGAAGCTATAAAACCTGACCAGCTGGGCAGTATTTTAGTCATGATGATGATGAGTAATGAGGATTACACAATTTCATACAAATACAGATGATGAACTCACCACATCGGAATCATCTCCTTCTTCATCACACTGTAGTTCCGCTGCCCTGGGGTCATTCTTAATTTTTAACTCTGCTATTACTCCCTAAAAAAAACAACATAAGAATATTGTATAAAACCAGCCATCAGTTTGAACACTACATTCAACGATCAAAACGGGTAAAGAAACTGATCAGACAATACGTGTCATCGACACCATCACCCCCCACCATTTAGTACACTTTTCATATAACAGGGAACGCCTGTTGTTGTTAAGTGTTATTAAGTATACATTTATTCCAGAAAATAGACATAGGTGGCCGGATGTGTTGGCTTGCGAGACGGCCAGAGCTCTTGGTTTTTTTAAAGCAGCAAATGCTTACAAGCAAAACCTGGTTGGTTTTGCCTTGTAAACGCTTGCTGCGTTCGACCGGAGTCTCAGAGCTGCGGCCGACTCACAAGCCAACACATCCGGCCAATGGTGTTACAGGTTGAGTATCCCATATCCAAATATTCCGAAATACGGAATATTCCGAAATACGGACTTTTTTGATTGAGAGTGACATAGTGAAATCTTTGTTTTCTGTGGCTCAGTGTACTCAAACTTTGTTTAAAACACAAAGTTATTAAAAATATTGTATTAAATGACCTTTAGGCTGTGTGTATAAGGTGTATATGAAACATAAATTAATTGTGTGAATGTAGACACACTTTGTTTAATGCACAAAGTTATTAAAAATATTGGCTAAAATGACTTTCAGGCTGTGTGTATAAGGTGTATATGTAACATAAATGCATTCTGTGCTTAGACTTAGGTCCCATCGCCATGATATGTCATTATGGTATGCAATTATTCCAAAATACGGAAAAATCCGATATCCAAAATACATCTGGTCCCAAGCATTTTGGATAAGGGATACTCAACCTGTAGTAACATTTTCTAACTTTAATTCACAAAATATTTTTCATGAAATGCTAACTGGCCTTCCAACCAAACCATTGTTCATTACCTGTTACTAGAAACCCAGACACTGTTTAAACTGTGCTGTAGTATTTAATTATTATGTGAAAAGGCGCAAGGCATTGAATAGGTGTTTAAATGGGGAACAGTGGTGCAAGGAAATAGGAATGGTCATCGATTATTTTGCACACATATATCGATCGAACACAAAGGGGGGGATCAATGTACATTTAAATTAGAAATAATGGAGGTCATTCCGAGTTGTTCGCTCGGTAAATTTCTTCGCATCGCAGCGATTTTCCGCTTAGTGCGCATGCGCAATGTTCGCACTGCGACTGCGCCAAGTAAATTTGCTATGCAGTTAGGAATTATACTCACGGTTTTTTCTTCGTTCTGGTGATCGTAATGTGATTGACAGGAAGTGGGTGTTTCTGGGCGGAAACAGGCCGTTTTATGGGAGTGTGTGAAAAAACGCTACCGTTTCTGGGAAAAACGCGGGAGTGGCTGGAGAAACGGAGGAGTGTCTGGGCGAAAGCTGGGTGTGTTTATGACGTCAAACCAGGAACGACAAGCACTGAACTGATCGCAGATGCCGAGTAAGGTTGAAGCTACTCAGAAACTGCTAAGAGGTGTGTAATCGCAATTTTGAGAATCTTTCGTTCGCAAATTTAAGATGCTAAGATTCACTCCCAGTAGGCGGCGGCTTAGCGTGTGTAAAGCTGCTAAAAACAGCTTGCGAGCGAACAACTCGGAATGAGGGCCAATGTCAAAACAGTATATTACTACACCATTTAAACAGGTGAATGAGCAAAAGGTTTTATTGCCACTGCCCTGGACTGCAGGAGCAAGAGTTGCATGCAATGCACATAGACATAATTATTACCAGTTATTCATATAGCGCACACATATTCCGCAGCGCTTTACTGAGAATATTTGCCCATTCACACCAGTCCCTGCCCCAGTGGAGCTTACAATCCATAGTCCCTATCACATGTACACACAGACATTCACACCAGGGTTAATTTTGTTGGGAACCAATTAACCTACCAGTATATTTTTGGATTGTGGGAGGAAACCGGAGCACCCGGAGGAAACCCACGCAAGTACGGGGAGAATATACAAACTCCACACAGTTAGGACCATGGTGGGAATTGAACCCATGACCTCAGTGCTGTGAGGCAGTAATGGTAACCATTACACCACCTGTACTGCCCATCCACTAAACACAATGTAGATTGACTCAGATGGTTAGGCAGCTGCTCTTACAGGTAGTCCGCTCTTCCTATGCCCAAAGATGCCTTGAAACAAACCTTAAATATAACAACTTAAAGATGCCGATGTCCTGCGTGCATGCATAGCTTTTATCAATATTCCAGAATATCGATTTGTTTCTGCAGATTATATTGCTGCGTGTCAATGATAACAGATAAAGCCAAAAGAATGGAAGGGGGCTAGGGGCACTGGGACTGTCCCTATGGGGAAGCCTAGCACTTAACAAGCACTAAGCACCTCCCCCCATCATTCTTTGACCACGCCCACATTAAAACATGATCACGCCCCCTGTCATGAAAGATGTAGAAGCCAAGTTAGGCCTATGAGGGCATATGGGTAGCAACAAGAAGGTAACCATAGAATGTAAATAATGATTGGCCGAAAACCAGTTTAATAATCGAGGATAAGCTAGTTAGCACTTTCCAGACATCACTATTCAATCACCGACTAATTAAGAGATTAACTAAGTGGTTTACATATTTGCTTCCATTATTCCTAACCTAGAACATCCACTTCTTAATAATTTTGAACAAAAAAACATGTTCCCTGATTTAGAGAGAGAGATAATACAGAGCAACAAACCGTGGTAGATTCCAGTTGTCTCTTAATATTTGCACTGCAGTTATTCTGTAGCCAATAGAATTGCTGACATGATGTCACTTTGCGGGAGGGCTTGTAACAAAGTAAATCTTATCTGTACCTGAATCTTGGACACTAAGTACAAAACAAAATCCCACAGTCCAGATGTAACACAAACAGGGACTCGGTCTCTCTTACAACATGGCTATATATTGAATCATCTCTGTATAAATAGCTGAATATGTCCAAGTAGATTACAATGTGTGTGTTCTAGAATTATCAGTGTTTATAGTTAATTGTTACTTCTAATTCAGTTGAACATAAAGTCCTATTTTACCATTGCTATATGACATGTAGTTACAGTAAGTCTTTAGTCAATTCTTAAACAGACGCCATGTCATGCAAACAAAACCAACATCCGCAAAATCCAGTTTGAGAATCTTGTTTTTGTTTTGTTTTTAAACAGGAAACTGAGTGCCGCTACCTGGTGACACTCTAATACTGAGGTTTGGGGAAGCGAAGACTAGTGGGCAGTGAAAACGCTGGGGAGTTAGAAAACGAGTTGCATAGCAACCAAAAGTTTTGTGGAGTCCTGATGTGTTACACTAAGGCAGGATAATGAGTAGATTTGGGGTTGATGATCCTGAAGAGGACAGGAGAGGTTCCCGTCCAGTGGAAGCAGGGAGACTTGACTTGTAAGTAGCCAATGAGAGTAAGGGTATGGGTTATTAGAAGCATGAGTGAAGGGTGGTGTGGGATACAGTTTCCACTGGAGGATGTTTCCTGTACATTGGGCCAGATGTATGAAAGTGCGCTGTGGTTTCTGCTGACCACAGCGCACCTTAAGCCTGTATGTTGCGCTTCCCCCTAATGTATGAACGGAGTGTTAACGCCGTGTGCATTGTCCGCCGCGCGCCCCCACCGCTTACCGCTTCCCCGCAGTGGTGACTGTCAAACGAAGGGCAGAGGCAATGTATGATTGCCTCTGCTGTGACTTTTCGACTCTTAAGTCCGCCGGGCCGGAACGCCTCCCCCGGCCAGGCGCTGTGTGTTACCCTCAATCATGGATGTGCTGTTGTTGTTTTTTTTTATAATGAAATTGAGATGAAAAAAACTTTATTGTTCCTGGACAAACCTCCGGCGGCGCATGAGCCGGAGGCTGCTAGCAGTGCCTGCTGGAAGGAGGGGAGAAGGGCGCATGCGCACAGACTGCTGCGCCGATAACAGCCTCGCCGATGTGGAAGAAGGCATATCACACTACAGGTGACATAACGCCCTCCCACATCGGCAGGCATGCAAATAATACATTGTGGCGGCGGGTGGGGGCGTATCACCACGATAATGTGGTGATACGCCCCCAGGCACATAACGTCCGTTAGGACGTTTTTCATACATCACCCCCACTATCCGTCTCCCTGTCTCACCGTCTGGCTTCAAAAAGTGGCGAACACGACCCCCCCCCACTTGCAGGCACATCCCCCAACATAAATCCAGACGCCACACACAGCTTCTCTCTCCCCCCCCCCAACCACTTGCAAAGTTGCAGGCACATCCCCCTTCAGAAAACAAGACAACCCCCTCAGCTACTCTCCCCCACCTGCAGGCACATCCCCCAACATAAATCCAGTCAACACACACAGCTTCTCTCTCCCTTCCCCACTTACAAGCACATCCCCCTTCAGAAATACAGACACAGCTTCTCTTCCCCTCCTTTCCCCCACCCCAACCACTTGCAGGCACATTCCCCTTCAGAATCTCTCTTACCCCCTCCCCCTCTTTAAAGCCAGCAGCCACGACACTCACTGGCAGGCTGCCAGCTTCCTCTATGAATCCCCTGCGCGCTTAAGGCTGACTTCCGACACCCACCACACAGCCGGCGCCGAACAGCGCACAGCCTATACGCGCATGCGCCTCCTGCTGCCAGCGGCGCGAGCAGGCCGAACGGATGAAGAGCGCATGCGCAGAAATATGCTGCCGATGAGGCCAGCCCAGCCGATGTGGAAAGTGCTCTATCGGCGGACAGGTATGATAACGCACTCACACATCGGCGGGGGCCATCTTCATACATTGTGGCGGCGGCTGCGGGCGTATCACCACGATAATGTGGTGATACGCCCATGGACACATAACGTCCGTTAGGACGTTTTTAATACATTACCCCCATTATTATTAATAGTTAAATATATAGTGTAGCATATTCTGTTACGCTTGGAGGCCAATGTACCATATCTTCTTATGTACAGGAAATGGGATGTGGTCAATTTACCTACACTTAAAATCCCAACGGTCAAAATACCGACAACCATTGACTGACGGTCAAAATACCAACAACCATTGACCGACGGCCAAAGTCCTGACAAGGTCAAAATCTCGACATGGTCAAAATACCGACATTTAAAATGTAGATAGGTCAAAAAGTCTACATGATTTTTTTCATTGAAACTGACTTGTTCATACTTTACCATCCCAGTGGACCAGGATATAATAGTGTGCCTGCGCGAGCCGAGCAAGGGGATGCGGTACACTTATACGGTGTCCATGTTAACCTATGTCGACATACACACACAAAAAACAACGAAGACTTGTGTAAATTTTTCGACCTGTCAACATTTTAAATGTCGGTATTTTGACTTTGCTAGTATTTTAAAAGCCGGTATTTTGACCTTGTTGGGATTTTGACCGTCGAGATTTTGATTATACTGTAGGTATTTCATACTAAACCCCAGGAAACATCCTCCAGTGGCAGCTACATCCCACTTCACCCTTCCCTATTTATTTCTCTGCACCAGCCATTGCCTATAACCCACAGGAGCAGGCAGCTATTATGGCAGCTTATTCTGCTAAATCATACTGGGTGGTTAAGGACAGCATCCTGACAAACATTAGTGAGTAATTTCCTTAAGAGTCTGTGGGGGCATCACATGGGTGCAGGCTGCCGTTGCACGGACAATATGGCGTTTCCTAAACCGATCATCTTCCTTCTGTAGTTTCCGGTCTTACTGAATTGTAAAAGAATATCCTTCTGTTCTAGCAGTGTATTTATAAATGCTTATTCCATCCTATAGCAGCCCTTCCTGCAGCTGACTTTTTCTATTTATCATATCATCTCGGTGCATTCTCTCTTCTAAATTGTACATTTTTAAAATTCTATCACTGCAGCACCCGAGAGCTGACACACATAGGACCTGATTCATGTTTGTAAGTAAAGCATAAATAAAAGCAAGTAAATTTCTGTCTGGAACAAACCATGGGGGTAATTCCAAGTTGATCGCAGCAGGATTTTTGATAGCAACTGGGCAAAACCATGTGCACTGCAGGGGAGGCAGATATAACGTGCAGAAAGAGTTAGATTTGGGTGGGTTATTTTATTTCTGTGCAGGGTAAATACTGGCTGCTTTATTTTTACACTGCAAATTAGATTGCAGATTGAACACACCACACCCAAATCTAATGGGCCCTACTCACTGGCCGAGGTGCCCGACGGCCGATACGGCCGACGAGCGACCCGGCGGCGGGGGGGGCAGTGACGGGGGGAGTGAAGCTTCTTCACTCCCCCCGTCACCCGGCTCCATAGACGTGCAGGCAAATATGGACGAGATCGTCCATATTGGCCTGCATGCACAGCCGACAGGAGACCAGCGATGAACGAGCGCGGGGACGCGCATCGTTCATCGCTTAAGTCTCCACACTGAAAGATATGAACGAGATCTCGTTCATTTATGAACGAGATCGTTCATATCTTTCAAAATATCGGCATGTGTGTAGGGCCCATAACTCTCTCTGCACATGTTATATCTGCCTTCCCTGCAGTGCACATGGTTTTGCCCAGTTGCTATCAAAAATCCTGCTGCGATCAACTTGGAATTACCCCCCATGTTGCCATGCAAGGGGAGCAAATACATCTATATTTTTCTGGGCAGGGTACAGATGTGTCCTCACACATCTTGGCTTTTTTTATAGCCACGGTGTGGCTGCTTTGTAATGCAAATGATCGCTGGGGCCGCAATCGCCTACACAACGGGCAATGGGGGTCATTCCGACCCGATCGCTCGCTGCAGTTTATCGCAGAGCAGCGATCGGGTCGGATCTGCGCAAGCTCCAACGCCGCAGTGCGCTGGCGCATGCTGGACGGCCGAAGGTCGTTGTTCCCTAGCGATCGCCTTTAACTGATTGACAGGCAGAGGCAGTCGCTGGGCGGGAGGGGGCTGGATGGCGGCGTTAAGCCGCCATTTAGGGGGGCGCGGTCCAGCCAACGCAGGCGTGGCCGGACTGTTGGGGGGGCGGGCCACGACAGCTGCGTGACGTCACACGCAGCCGCTGCGACCCGGGCAGCGAAGAGGTTCTCCCGGTCAGCCGAAGGAGCTGTGCTGGCCAGGAGTTACTCCTCAAATGCAAAAGCGATGCTTTTGCATTTCTGCGGGGGTGGGGGGCTGGCACTGACATGCGGGACGGACTAGCCCTGTGCTGGGCGTCCCCCCGAATGTCTGAGTGCCTGATCGTAGCTGTGCTAAATTTAGCACAGCTACGATCAACTTGGAATGACCCCCAATATAACTATGGGTGGCGGGAGAATATCGTCCCGCTACCCGTCCCCACAGTGTGTCCTGGTCCCCTTCTTACTATACAGGGCAGTGGGAGCCTCTTGCTCCCGCTTCCTGGCCGCTAGCTCCGTCCTGTGCCCTAGTGTGGAAAGCGTTTTTCGGAAGCGTGCGTATGCACGCAACCGTGAACGCCACAGCATGTCACTTTGTTTGTCCCGCAATCAAAGTTGTACACGTCTGTAAATACTGGCTGCTTTTGCATGTAGCCCACAAATACTGGCCGCTTTGTTTTTACACTGCAATTTAGATTTCAGGCTGAACACACCCCACCCAAATCTAATCTCTCTGCACATGTTACATCTGCCCCACCTGAAGTGCAGCATGGTTTTGCCCAACTGCTAACAAATTTATTGCTGCGATCAACTCTGAATTACCCCCATTGTACGGTGTATGGAGATACAGATTTTCTGAAAATGGGAGAGAATGCTGGGACTTGTAGTTGTATAACAGCAGTTTCCATTTTTGCGATATAAAGAAGCATTGTATTACTGTCAGGATAATAAGCACCAGTAGTGGATACTTTCTGATTCCTGATTAAAGAGGATATCACTTCCTAACGGAGTAGATTAATGTAAAACTATACTTGCTTAAAAGCTTTTTAAGTGACCTTTAAAAGGACGTTATTTATCTGAGGTTTAGCGCAGTACATTATAAAGGATTATTCTGTTTCCTAAAGCTATCAGACCATATGAATCTCCTCCTCCTTGTAGCGACAAGATTTATGTGCACTTGCATACACTCGCAGCTTGCAGGGGCAGAGACAGTGACCTCTCTTATCCTGTTGGCAAAGACATCTCTCTACATAAAGTCAAATACAACCAACAGACTTGTCATTCCTTCAGCTGTTCCGCACCCGCCACAGCCCTCCCTCTGTACAGTAATTATCACACACATATTCTTCCATTTCTCTCAATTTCCCCTTTGTCTCAGCATCTCCTTAATTTCCAAGGGAAGAAAACGCCCCCTTTGTTCGCACATTGCAGAGAGTAGATTCCAAGCATTTTACCCAGAATTCATCCATTTACACCCCCGGGAAAGAGTCTAAAAATCCATGTAGCAAGCACAAAAAATATATATCAATGGGGAAATAAATAGACACAAAGGAGGGAGTAAAAGGAGCTACACAGAGATAAAGAGACACTGGGGGTAATTCCAAGTTGAACGCAGCAGGAATTTTGTTAGCAGTTGGGCAAAACCATGTGCACTGCAGCGGAGGCAAATATAACATTTGCAGAGAGAGTTAGATTTGGGTGGGTTATTTTGTTTCTGTGCAGGGTAAATACTGGCTGCTTTATAGTTACACTGCAAATTAGATTGCAGATTGAACACACCCCACCCAAATCGAACTCTCTCTCCACATGTTATATCTGTCCCCCCTGCAGTGCACATGGTTTTGCCCAACTGCTAACAAAATTCCTGCTGCGATCAACTTGGAATTACCCCCACTATGCATCCAAAAGATATCACACACCAAACATAGGGCCTAATTCAGACCTGATCGCAGCAGCAAAATCTTTCTCTAATGGACAATGGGGGTCATTCCGAGTTGTTCGCTCGTTGCCGATTTTCGCTATGCTGCGATTAGTTGCAAATTGCACATGCGCAAGGCACGCAGGGCGCATGCGCTTAGTTATTTAACAAAAAACGTAGCAGCTTTGCTGTGGCTTCTGCGGCGCTTATCAGTCGCACTGCTGTTCGGTAAATGATCGACAGGAAAGGGGCATTTCTGGGCGGCAACTCAGCGTTTTCCCGGCGTTTGCTAAAAAACGCAGGCGTGTCAGGGAAAAATGCAGGAGTGGCTGGAGAAATGGGGGAGTGCCTGGGCGAACGCAGGGCGTGTTTGTGACGTCAAACCAGGAACTAAACGGACCAAGCTGATCGCAGTTCGTGAGTAGGTCTGGAGCTACTCAGAAACTGCAAAGAATTATTTAGTAGCAATTCTGCTATACTAAGATACACTCCCTGAGGGCGGCGGCCTAGCGTGTGCAATGCTGCTAAAAGTAGCTAGCGAGCGAACAACTCGGAATGAGGGCCAATACCATGTGCAGTGCAGGTGGGGCAGATCTAACATGTGCAGAGAGAGTTAGATTTGGGTGGGTTATTTTGTTTCTGTGCAGGGTAAATACTGGCTGCTTTATTTTTAGACTGCAATTTAGAGTACAGGGGGTCAATCAGATCTGATTGCTAGGCAGAGATTTTTGCAGTCCTGCGATCAGATAGTCGCTGCCTACAGGGGGAGTGTATTTTCGCTGTGCAAGTGTGCATTCCTATGTGTAGCAGAGCTGCACAAACTGATTTTGTGCAGTCTCACCCTCCCTGAAAACGCCTGAGCCCGCCTGCGTTTTTCTGGACACTACCTGAAAACGGTCAGTTGCCACCTACAAACGACCTCTTCCTGTCAATCTCCTTGCAAACGCCGGTGCGAATGGATCCTTACGCATGCGCAGTTCGGATCTGATCGCCCGCTGTGCGAAAACGCACAGCAGTGATCAGATCTGAATGACCCCCGCAGTTTGAACACACCCTACCCAAATCTAACTCTCTCTGCACATGTTATATCTGCCCCACCTACAGTGCACATGGTTTTTTCCATTAGAGAAAAAGATTGCTGTTGTGATCAGGTCTGAATTAGGCCCATAAGTGTACAGAGTATTGTACATAAGTGGTATTATATCATACATATGCGTAGCTGACAGTACTCTTGTCCGTAACACATAATAGATGTCGACAGTCTGTGTTCTGAACTATTTTTCTAGTTGCCTACGAGAGAGAGAGACTCCCAAACTAGGAGTATACCTGTCCGAGAGCAAGTACAGCATGCTACCCAGTGGTCCGTAGTTCTTAAATGTCACAACAAGGTTGGCAAACAATTTATAGGGATCCTGTAACCACCACCTCACACTAGCCAGATGTAGAGACTGCGGGGCCCTGCCCCCTGTGCGACGGAACAGTTTGCATAATCCTCCCTACGGCCCTGCCAGCAATATCTCATTATCCATGTTATTTGCATGGTTGACTGTTATCATGATGATTTCTCTCCTGTGCACAGCAGGCTTCCTGACTGTAATCCAATATGAATAATATTCATCAGCAGAAACTATAGTCAGCTGCTTTCAATCTTAACACGTACATGAGCATTATTGGCGTAAATATTATGTGTGGGGATCCAATATGGCCGAGTTGTCCATCGGAAGTGGCAGAGAACGTCATCCCGCAGTGACCATGCCAAGTGTCCATGTCTACTACTGTGAGAACGGGTGGTATTCATGTGACCGCCGGTCAGCTGACCGACAGTCAGCTGACCGACAGTCACATGACCTCCTCAGTGAGCCCGACGGCTCACTATCCCGATGGTCGGCATGCCGACCAACAGGGACTATTTCCACTCGTGGGTGTCCACGACACCCATATAGTGGGAATAGAACCCGTGGCGACCGTAGGTCGCCACCGAGCACGCAGCGTGGCAAGCGCAGCGAGCCCGCAAGGGGCTTGCTGCACTCGCCCCTCCCCGCCGGGATCCCGGCGTCGGTATGCTGCCGGGATCCCGGCGTCGGTAAGGTAACCGGCGGTCAGGAGACCGCCGGTCACCAGTACTACACCCAGAACGGGTGGTATTCATGTGACCGCCGGTCAGCTGAGTGAGTCAGTGAGAACAGCTTCAGCCTCCAGTTGAAGAATACGGACGACAACAGAGGACAATAGCTTGCATTCAACTGCACAGCAAATGTTATAACATATGCAGGTAATAACTTTAACAAACATTTAGATCTTTTTGTGATGTTTATTTGAGGCTCTTTATATTGGCAATTTATATTCTTCTAGGTTTATGATGCAGAAAAATGTATCTATGAGCGCATTTTGACGAGGCGGCTGCGGGGCATGCTGGGAGGGATCCGATTGAATCCCTCACGGCAGTGTCTAGTTGCCCTTCACGGAGAGGACCTTTCCCATAATCCCCTGCGTTCATGTCACCAACTACTTGGAATAGCAACCTGTGGCGAGCGAAGCGAGACACCGAACCCGAAGCATGGCGAGCGTACAATGGTGCATAGATAAAACAAAATAACCTAAAACAAACGGAGAATGTATAAAACATTAACGCGCTATAAGGGCGGAAGTTCTCCTCTGCCCTCTTGTGCTGTCACTTCTTGGTCCTTTCCATGAGGGGAACATAGACACAACTGATCCCTCACAACAACGCTGCGGAGAGAAGCCCATAAGCTCCCACTGGGTAACGCCAGCAAAAGCTGCCATTCCCCTCTGGCTCTGCGGTACACTCAGAAAATGCGGTAAATGGGGGTGTACCACATTTTCCGTTTAGAACATCCTGCCCAATGTGAGCTGGGTGTGTATCTAATATTTTGTATTTGTTTTCTGTGTCTATTTACAAGTACAAAATAACAAGCTAGAATGTAACCATCTAAAACTAATACATCATGCGGAAACAGTCATGCAACAGAGGTTTTCTTGGCTTTGCTGCTAGAGTTTAAATGTTTGGCACCACCACTATTGTAATCAAACAAAGAATCTACTGTATTTTCCTTTTAACAGGTGACCGGTTTGTAACCTTATCCTGAAAAGACTTTTACCTGATAACGGTCAGGGTCAGCACCTCCAGCCTGAGCGATGAAAAGCCCGGAACCCTCTTCTAGTTCCATCTCGTCAGGTGACCTCTCGAATCGTACCCGTTCCAGCTCATCACAGTCCATGAACAGCACAACCTCCTCTTCCTCCACACTTAAGGCGAAACGCGTCCAACGGTCCCTCAGTGATGGGACATTAAAGGTGGCGGCAGCATAGGATTTCACGGAGCCCGGCTCTGTGTAGTAAAAAATAATCTGCTGCTTACCATCTTTGACTTCAGACAGCTTCACCCCGACGTACATTATGGTCTGTGAGGCGTCAGTAATCGAGAATAGAATTCCAGCCTTGTTAGTGGTCGGCTGAATGTGGAATATCAGAGAGAAGTCCCTAAACAATGGGTTCGGGAGGTGGTACTGTGCCACCTGTCCGGTGTTGGCGTCCTCTTTGAACACATATCCAGGACTCCTGTCAGGACCAAAGATTTGGGTGATCTGTTCCGGTGGTGGATCTCCAATGAGCTGTAACAGGCCGACTTCATAGTTTCCCTGTTCTGTGAAAAGATTAAAGGACAATGCGAGAAATTAGAAAATAATTCTGCAACACAAGTAAATCTGACCCATCAATGGAGTGCCCGCAATTCCACCTGTACAATCAAATACTATAATAAGCGTACAAAAAAAAAATAATCCTATAAATTAATAAATTCTTACAATATTTTAATCAGGCATCGGACAAACAATGTAAAAAATAAATAAATCAAAGACAACCTACAATTTTTACCAGGCAATTTTTTTAATATTCAAACACAAACTGGTGTCATAGAACTATCTATGTAACTACGTTCATTTAATCCCTCCATTAAATTGCTTAGTAGTTTCTTGCAGATATAAATGAAGGTCAATTAATATTTAGGAAAACTATTCTTTTCTAGCAATGTAAATGGTAATAAACCATTCGGATGGAGTGAGGTGCATTTCAATTCTAACACACAAATAAAGGGGTAAATTCAATTGGGTGCGAGCGACACGAAGTGCCAGCGCAATTTACCCCAGACTTGCAGATTTTTGTATGCAATCCTACGGGGCTGCAAACAAAAATCTGCTAGTCCGGGGCTACCGTAAGTGCGGCATACGGCAGCACTTAATCATGCCGCAAGCCAACTCACTCCTACTTAATTGACCCCAGGGTATTTCAAACATTTAAGCTAATATATCAATGTAATGGCAATCATAATTCTTCACATGTGAGTGGCAGCATGGTAGGGTACGCAAGGCTTTATATAAACCCCTGTTGGCTGTTTAATAATTACACTTTTAAATAATAACCAGAGCAGAATATTTTGATCATTATACAATTTTCTGTGCTCCGAGTACTGTACATAAGCAACAGCACCACCCAATGTCAGAGAGGATTGTGGTCACTTCCAGAGCGGTGAGGTTGTTAGTGCAATACTAATAAAGTTTATTGTAAAACACAAATTTATCTGACCTTTTAAAAAAGAGAATGAGGCCCATGTTTTCATCAGTTGACGTATATAATAATCTTTTATTGAAAAATAAGAATTTACTTACCGATAATTCTATTTCTCGGAGTCCGTAGTGGATGCTGGGGTTCCTGAAAGGACCATGGGGAATAGCGGCTCCGCAGGAGACAGGGCACAAAAGTAAAGCTTTCCGATCAGGTGGTGTGCACTGGCTCCTCCCCCTATGACCCTCCTCCAAGCCAGTTAGGTACTGTGCCCGGACGAGCGTACACAATAAGGGAGGAATTTTGAATCCCGGGTAAGACTCATACCAGCCACACCAATCACACCGTACAACTTGTGATCTAAACCCAGTTAACAGTATGATAACAGCGGAGCCTCTGAAAAGATGGCTCACAACAATAATAACCCGATTTTTGTAACTATGTACAAGTATTGCAGATAATCCGCACTTGGGATGGGCGCCCAGCATCCACTACGGACTCCGAGAAATAGAATTATCGGTAAGTAAATTCTTATTTTCTCTATCGTCCTAGTGGATGCTGGGGTTCCTGAAAGGACCATGGGGATTATACCAAAGCTCCCAAACGGGCGGGAGAGTGCGGATGACTCTGCAGCACCGAATGAGAGAACTCCAGGTCCTCCTTAGCCAGGGTATCAAATTTGTAGGATTTTACAAACGTGTTTGCCCCTGACTAAATAACCGCTCGGCAAAGTTGTAAAGCCGAGACCCCTCGGGCAGCTGCCCAAGATGAGCCCACCTTCCTTGTGGAATGGGCATTTACATATTTTGGCTGTGGCAGGCCTGCCACAGAATGTGCAAGCTGAATTGTATTACACATCCAACTAGCAATAGTCTGCTTAAAAGCAAGAGCACCCAGTTTGTTGGGTGCATACAGGATAACAGCAAGTCAGTTTTCCTGACTCCAGCCGTCCTGGAACCTATATTTTCAGGGCCCTGACAACATCTAGCAACTTGGAGTCCTCCAAGTCCCTAGTAGGTGCAAGGCACCACAATAAGCTGGTTCAGGTGAAACACTGACACCACCTTAGGGAGAGAACTGGGGACGAGTCCGCAGCTCTGCCCTGTCCGAATGGACAAACAAATATGGGCTTTTTTGAGAAAAAAACCACCAATTTGACACTCGCCTGGTCCAGGCCAGGGCCAAGAACATGGTCACTTTTCATGTGAGATGCTTCAAATCCACAGATTTGACTGGTTTTAAACCAATGTGATTTGAAGAATCCCAGAACTACGTTGAGATCCCACAGTGCCACTGGAGGCACAAAAGAGGGTTGTATATGCAATACTCCCTTGACAAAGTTCTGGACTTCAGGAACTGAAGCCAATTCTTTCTGGAAGAAAATTGACAGGGCCGAAATTTGAACCTTAATGGACCCCAATTTGAGGCCCATAGACACTCCTGTTTGCAGGAAATGCAGGAATCGACAGAGTTGAAATTTCTTTGTGGGGCCTTCCTGGCCTCACACCACGCAACATATTTTCGCCACATGTGGTGATAATGTTGTGCGGTCACCTCCTTTCTGGCTTTGACCAGGGTAGGAATGACCTCTTCCGGAATGCCTTTTTCCCTTAGGATCCGGCGTTCCACCGCCATGCCAACAAACGCAGCTGCGGTAAGTCTTGGAACAGACATGGTACTTGCTGAAGCAAGTCCCTTCTTAGCGGCAGAGGCCATAAGACCTCTGTAAACATCTCTTGAAGTTCCGGGTACCAAGTCCTTCTTGGCCAATCCGGAGCCATGAGTATAGTTCTTACTCCTCTACGTCTTATAATTCTCAGCACCTTAGGTATGAGAAGCAGAGGAGGGAACACATACACCGACTGGTACACCCACGGTGTTACCAGAACGTCCACAGCTATTGCCTGAGGGTCTCTTGACCTGGCGCAATACCTGTCCCGTTTTTTGTTCAGACGGGACGCCATCATGTCCACCTTTGGTATTTCCCAACGGTTTACAATCATGTGGAAAAAACTTCCCGATGAAGTTTCCACTCTCCCGGGTGGAGGTCGTGCCTGCTGAGGAAGTCTGCTTCCCAGTTTCCATTCCCGGGATGAAACACTACTGACAGTGCTATCACATGATTTTCCGCCCAGCGAAAAGTCCTTGCAGTTTTTGCCATTGCCCTCCTGCTTCTTGTGTCGCCCTGTCTGTTTACGTGGGCGACTGCCGTGATGTTTTTCCCACTGGATCAATACCGGCTGACCTTGAAGCAGAGGTCTTGCTAAGCTTAGAGCATTATAAATTTACCCTTAGCTCCAGTATATTTATGTGGAGAAAAGTCTCCAGACTTGATCACACTCCCTGGAAATTTTTTCCTTGTGTGACTGCTCCCCAGCCTCTCGGGCTGGGCTCCGTGGTCACCAGCATCCAATCCTGAATGCCGAATCTGCGGCCCTCTAGAAGATGAGCACTCTATAACCACCACAGGAGAGACACCCTTGTCCTTGGATATAGGGTTATCCGCTGATGCATCTGAAGATGCGATCCGGACCATTTGTCCAGCAGATCCCACTGAAAAGTTCTTGCGTGAAATCTGCCGAATGGAATTGCTTCGTAGGAAGCCACCATTTTCTACCAGGACCCTTGTGCAATGATGCACTGTTTTTAGGAGGTTCCTGACTAGCTCGGATAACTCCCTGGCTTTCTCTTTCGGGAGAAACACCTTTTTCTGGACTGTGTCCAGAATCATCCCTAGGCACAGCAGACGTGTCGTCGGGATCAGCTGCGATTTTGGAATATTTAGAATCCACCCGTGCTGTTGTAGCAGTATCCGAGATAGTGCTACTCCTACCTCCAACTGTTCCCTGGACTATGCCCTTATCAGGAGATCGTCCAAGTAAGGGATAATTAAGACGCCTTTTCTTCGAAGAAGAATCATCATTTCGGCCATTACCTTAGTAAAGACCCGGGGTGCCGTGGACAATCCAAACGGCAGCGTCTGAAACTGATAGTGACAGTTCTGCACCACGAACCTGAGGTACCCTTAGTGAGAAGGGCAAATTTGGGACATAGAGGTAAGCATCCCTGATGTCCCGGGACACTATATAGTCCCCTTCTTCCTGTTCGTTATCACTGCTCTGAGTGACTCCATCTTGATTTGAACCTTTGTAAGTGTTCAAAAATTTTTTAGAATAAGTCTCACCTAGCCTTCTGGCTTCAGTACCACAATATAGTGTGGAATAATACCCCTTTTCTTGTAGTAGGAGGGGTAATTTAATTATCACCTGCTGGGAATACAGCTTGTGAATTTTTTCCCATACTGCCTCCTTGTCGGAGGGAGACCTTGGTAAAGCAGACTTCAGGAGCCTGCGAAGGGGAAACGTCTCGACATTCCAATCTGTACCCCTGGGATACTACTTGTAGGATCCAGGGGTCCTGTACGGTCTCAGCGCCATGCTGAGAACTTGTCAGAAGCGGTGGAACGCTTCTGTTCCTGGGAATGGGCTGCCTGCTGCAGTCTTCTTCCCTTTCCTCTATCCCTGGGCAGATATGATCTTATAGGGACGAAAGGACTGAGGCTGAAAAGACGGTGTCTTTTTCTGCAGAGATGTGACTTAGGGTAAAAACGGTGGATTTTCCAGCAGTTGCCGTGGCCACCAGGTCCGATGGACCGACCCCAAATAACTCCTCTTCCTTTATACGGCAATACACCTTTGTGCCGTTTGGAATCTGCATCACCTGACCCCTGTCGTGTCCATAACATCTTCTGGCAGTTATGGACATCGCATTTACTCTTGATGCCAGAGTGCAAATATCCCTCTGTGCATCTCGCATATATAGAAATGCATCCTTTAAATGCTCTATAGTCAATAAAATACTGTCCCTGTCAAGGGTATCAATATTTTTAGTCAGGGAATCCGACCAAGCCACCCCAGCTCTGCACATCCAGGCTGAGGCGATCGCTGGTCGCAGTATAACACCAGTATGTGTGTATATACTTTTTATGATATTTTCCAGCCTCCTGTCAGCTGGTCCTTGAGGACGGCCCTATCTATAGACGGTACCGCCACTTGTTTTGATAAGCGTGTGAGCGCCTTATCCACCCTAAGGGGTGTTTCCCAACGCGCCCTAACTTCTGGCGGGAAAGGGTATACCGCCCATAATTTTCTATCGGGGGGAACCCACGCATCATCACACACTTTATTTAATTTATCTGATTCAGGAAAAACTATGGTAGTTTTTTCACATCCCACATAATACCCTCTTTTGTGGTACTTGTAGTATCAGAAATATGTAACACCTCCTTCATTGCCTTTAACGTGTGGCCCTAATAAGGAATACGTTTGTTTATTCACCGTCGACACTGGATTCAGTGTCCCTGTCTGTGTCTGTGTCGACCGACTAAAGTAAACGGGCGTTTTAAAACCCCTGACGGTGTTTTTGAGACGTCTGGACCGGTACTAATTGTTTGTCGGCCGTCTCATGTCGTCAACCGACCTTGCAGCGTGTTGACATTATCACGTAATTCCCTAAATAAGCCATCCATTCCGGTGTCGACTCCCTAGAGAGTGACATCACCATTACAGGCAATTGCTCCGCCTCCTCACCAACATCGTCCTCCTACATGTCGACACACACGTACCGACACACAGCACACACACAGGGAATGCTCTGATAGAGGACAGGACCCACTAGCCCTTTGGAGAGACAGAGGGAGAGTTTGCCAGCACACACCAAAAACGCTATAATTATATAGGGACAACCTTATATAAGTGTTTTCCCTTATAGCATCTTTTTTATATATTTCTAACGCCAAATTAGTGCCCCCCCTCTCTGTTTTAACCCTGTTTCTGTAGTGCAGTGCAGGGGAGAGCCTGGGAGCCTTCCCTCCAGCCTTTCTGTGAGGGAAAATGGCGCTGTGTGCTGAGGAGATAGGCCCCGCCCCTTTTTCGGCGGCCTCGTCTCCCGCTCTTAACGGATTCTGGCAGGGGTTAAATATCTCCATATAGCCTCCGGAGGCTATATGTGAGGTATTTTTAGCCAAAATAGGTTTTCATTTGCCTCCCAGGGCGCCCCCCTCCCAGCGCCCTGCACCCTCAGTGACTGCCGTGTGAAGTGTGCTGAGAGGAAAATGGCGCACAGCTGCAGTGCTGTGCGCTACCTTTAGAAGACTGAGGAGTCTTCTGCCGCCGATTCTGGACCTCTTCTTATTTCAGCATCTGCAAGGTGGCCGGCGGCAAGGCTCCGGTGACCATCCAGGCTGTACCTGTGATCGTCCCTCTGGAGCTGATGTCCAGTAGCCAAGAAGCCAATCCATCCTGCACGCAGTGAGTTCACTTCTTCTCCCCTAAGTCCCTCGTTGCAGTGATCCTGTTGCCAGCAGGACTCACTGTAAAATAAAAAACCTAAGCTAAACTTTTCTAAGCAGCTCTTTAGGAGAGCCACCTAGATTGCACCCTTCTCGGCCGGGCACAAAAATCTAACTGGCTTGGAGGAGGGTCATAGGGGGAGGAGCCAGTGCACACCACCTGATCGGAAAGCTTTACTTTTGTGCCCTGTCTCCTGCGGAGCCGCTATTCCCCATGGTCCTTTCAGGAACCCCAGCATCCACTAGGACGATAGAGAAATACTAATTTAGCGTCTTCATATCTACAGCATCTATTATTGTAATTTTTTTTCAGTAAGCATACCTGCAGTAACACCAATTGTTATGTCCGTAAATGGTCACACCATGAAAACTTTCACTATTACCGACATGTCTTTAAGACTCCCATAACACATCACCAAGGGACGAGAGAAGGGGTGTGGTGGGGTGGGTACTGATTGCCCAGACCTGGCTTGTTGGAGGAGCCCACCATAGAAGTTGAAGAGGACAGTGGGCCTAATTCAGACCTGATCGTAGCAGCAAATTTGTTAGCAGTTGGGCAAAACCATGTGCACTGCAGGGGGGGCAGATATAACATGTGCAGATATAGTTAGATTGGGTGGGGTGTGTTAAAACTGAAATCTAAAATTGCAGTGTAAAAATAAAGCAGCCAGTATTTACCCTGCACAGAAACAATATAACCCACCCAAATCTAACTCTCTCTGCAAATGTTATATCTGCCCCTCCTGCAGTGCACATGGTTTTGCCCATCTGCTAACAAATTTGCTGCTACGATCAGGTCTGAATTAGGCCCAGTGTCCCTCTTTGCAGCGCTGCTGAGGGGACAAACGCCCCCTCTTTGTGGTACTGCACATAGTAATTTTTTTTCTTACATTTTATTGGGAGGGGACGTGGTCATGCGTCCCAGATTTGATTACACCCCCACAGTGAACTGGCCTTTGTCAGTACTTGACGGCCCTGCAAAAAACTACAGCCTGCAATAGGATACCTTAGTATTTATTGCTAACACTGGGCTTGCAGCATTTGCGATTTCTAAACTGATATGCGATCGCAGCTCTGGGTGGACATGTTCATCTGCAACTGCAGGCCTTATTCAGCTTCAGTTGCAATTTTGCAAAATCGCAAATCAGACGATTATTAGACGACTATCGGATGATTTCTGTATGTGCATCGCAAGTATGCGAATGCATCCGAAATTAGCAAATGCATTGGTGGGCGTCTTTTATCTTTCTGGGCGGATCGTCACATGCGTTTTTAGCAGTTCTGAGAAAATTCCAATTTCTGTCTCAATAGCGATACAACTGAATAAGGCTCTGAGTAAGTCTGAGCTTCCTCAGATTAGCAGTCGCAGTGCAGCCTTTGAGGCCAAGGAAACTGCGTCTTGGATGCCGTCCTCGGCCTTGCCGCTCCCGGAAAACAGGGGCCGGACGCCCCTTCCCTCCCCGCGAACGCCTCTGCCTGTTAATCAGAGACGATCGCAGAGCCCGTCTGCACATGTGCCGTTTACCGACCATCGGGAAACTGCGGGTTGGATCACTTATGTGTATACCCTTATTCTAGAAATCCAATTTTTCACTTTAATATAATCCTCATTTTAGTTTACTATACCAATAGCCATTTATCATATGAATAGATGGCTCTTACATGTTGCTTTAATGTAAGTTTTCACAATGGTTTAGTAACGCAAATGCAGTGCTAATCGAGAATGGCAGACGTAGCGGAAAACATCCACAGATGCATCCTTTCCCAGCAAGATTTTCCCAGATTTCTGTCAGTTTTATCCCAGGAGATATGCTACTTAAAGAGACTTCATGGGAAAATTCTTAGGCAAGAGGGAACAGCTGATATTTTAATGCCTGTCAGAACTAAATGCAACTGAACTGTACATAAAGAGTCCTTTACTTGTGCACAAGTGCTATGTACGTCCGCAGCTAATCGTAATCACTGTAATCACTCAGATATTTCTCAGCCCAATGCCAGCATTTGCCCTATCTCACCAACGCTTGCTACTCCCGATAAAGCCAGTACCATGCTGGTCTATCCTCCCGATTATTGTGAGTACAAAGAGGAGAGGGGAGTATCTGGAGGTTTCCTGAATGTATCATCAGCTCGGTTTCCTCAGCAAAATGTTTTGGAATTCGCTACCTGCGCACTACCATATTTCTGTGAATGTCCACACCTAATCCTAAATCGTTGACATGGGTCAATAAATTAGTAGACCTGTTTGTCACAAGTCATAAAAATTATTTCACTGTCTCCTTAACTTGCTGACAACAATATAATCTTATGTTCCATGTTAAACTTTAGTTGTGAGACTGGCACCCCTGACCTGGCCTATAAATTAACTCGGAGCCAGTTAAATCAATGGTGCATTTGAATGGAGACTCTGAATACTGGTTGAATATAGACTCAAAATTGACTGCACACAAAATGGCTGCCTCCACTATGGGCGGGTTGTGAACTTAGGGGTACATGTATCCAGGGGTGTCACTAGCCCTGGTGACACCCAGTGCGGATTGAGGACCCATATGAGGGTGTGGCAGCATGTGAAGGGCTGTGGTCTTACAGCCGGGTGTGGTTCACCAAATCGACAGTGTCTAGGTCGACAATGTTTTGGTCGACCACTATAGGTCGACAGTCACTAGGTCGACATGGATGGAAGGTCGACAGTGTTTCTAGGTCGACATGTGCTAGGTCGACAGGTCTAAAGGTCGACATGAGGATTTTTTTTTTTTTTTTCGTTTTCTTCGTAGAGTGACCGGGATCCCAAATTAGTGCACCGCTTCCCCTCGCATGGCTCGCTTCGCTCGCCATGCTTCGGGCATGGTGCCTTCGCTCCGCTACCGCTTCGCTCGGCACACTTTACCGTTCCAATCGTAGTCCACGTGGATCGTTAAGTATGAAAAAATAAAAAATTGTGAAAAACTCATGTCGACCTTTAGACCTGTCGACCTAGCACATGTCGACCTAGAAACCCTGTCGACCTTCCATCCATGTCGACCTAGTGACTGTCGACCTATAGTGGTCGACCTAAACATTGTCGAGCTAGACACTGTCGATCTTCAGACCGGATCCCCTTACAGCCTGACCCCTGTTTTCGTCACTCCATGGGTCCCAGAGATGGTGGGCTCCCCCGGCGGAAACTGCCAGTGCCGGTCCTACACTGTGACACTGTGCTGTATGTAGTGTTAAAGTACAGCACCCGGCTCCTGTCCCTGAAGAGGAGCCTGCACTTTGGTGTCACCCATTGGTAGGTGACACCCGGAAGTGGTCTGCACTCCGCACATCCCCGTAGTGACGCCACTGCATGTTTCAAGCAATTTTGTTGTTATCGCAGAAAAAAGGTTTATTATTATTATTGCTTCTATAAAATGCACTAAATGACAGACTGCGGCAAGATCAGAGGTTTTCCCAGCAGCGCCGAGCATCCTAGTGACCATTATACAATACAGTGAGAAGTGGGGTATGGGTCGACCCAACTTAGGTTGACACTCATTAGGTCAACCACTGAAGGTCGACATTGCCATTAGGTCGACATGCATAAGGTCGACACGGGCGTTAGGTCGACAGGTCAACATGAGGTTTTTGACTGTTTTTGGTGTCGTTTTCTCCATAAAGTGACGGGGGACCCAAATTAATGCACCGTGTCCCCACGCATGGCTCGCCATGCTTCAGGCAAGGTGCCTCCCTCCGCTACCGCTGCACTCGGCACAGATTACCATTCCAATCATAGTCCAAAAAATGATTAAAAAAAAAAAAAAAAAAACCTCATGTCGACCTTTTGACCTGTCGATCTAGTACATGTCGACCTAACGGCCATGTCAACCTAGTGGCATTGTCAACCTTCAGTGGTCGACCTAATGAGTGTCGACCTAAGTTGTGTCGACCTAACGACCGTAACCCGAGCATTCTATGGACTTATATGCAATCAAAAGCATGAGAACCCTCCCCTTATCAGATATCTCCTCCAGCCTCTCGTCACTCATTAAGTCCCCAATATATTGAGTTTCTCCAAACTCATTGCCACTACTTGCTCAGGGCTTCAGTCATCAGAAAGTCTCCTGCAGAGAGAGAGAGGGCACAGCGGATAACTGGGATGTACTTAGCTCATACAGTCTCATCAGGTGATCATTTCAATTTCTCACTCGGAAGACCAATGGCTCTGCAAATCAGAATAATTGATTTGCTTCCAGGCTGCCTCTCACATGCAATACTGCAATACTCACCCCATGAATGGGATAAATTTACTAAAATGGGGATGTTGCCCGTAGCAACCAATCAGATTCTACTTCTTATTTATCTAGTACCTTCTAGAAAATAATACCTGGAATCTGATCGGTCGCTATGGGCAACATCACATCTTAAAAAGAACTCCCATCTTAGTAAATTTACCCCAATGAGTTTAAAAACCACAAAAGCAAGAAATATATGCAGCTAGATGCATCATCGCTTGGAAAGTGATAAAATGGAGAGCGAAAAGTGCCAGCCAATCAGGTCCTAACTGCCATGTCACAGGCTGTGTTTGAAAAATGGCAGTTAGGAGCTGATTGGCTGGTAAGTTTTCACACTCCATTTTATCACTTTCCAAGTGATGATGCATCTGGCCCATAATATTTTAAAAATGGTCTCAATTGAACCACCAGCCTACTGGGAAACTCGCTGACAGATGCAGACATTTCTGGGTCGGGGCTTAGTGACACAGGGGCAGGGGAAAAAAAATGTTGCCATGTCTGTCATCGATGGCGGTGTACCATCGTATATCCACCATCACTGGCAAACACTACTCAGAGGAGCATTTCAAAGCATCAATGTTGACTACATAATGTACAATGTGACTGTACCAGGATAGTCTGAGGGTGAAACTTCAAATCAACAGCAGACACATGCCACAGTGATTTCTGCAATACTATACATAAAAGAAAGAAAAATAAAACCCTAATTTTAGCATGGGATTCCGGCTTTAACGTATGCCTTTTATCAGTAAGTCATAGATTGCCTTCATTCCATCAAATGACTAACATTTATTGGTTTGTTCATGTCCACTTGCAAGTTTGACAAAATATTCAGATTTTTATTCTAGTATCCGTCTGTGCTTTTCAGACACAAATGCTTAATTTCGGGATATGGCCGTTAGGTCGACACAACTTAGGTCGACAGTCATTAGGTCGACCACTGAAGGTGGCCATGGGCATTAGGTCGACATGGACATTAGGTTGACATGCACTAGGTCGACATGAGTTTTTCACATTATTTTTTTGGGGGACTTTTTCATACTTTACGATCCACGTGGACTATAATTGAGAACAGTAATCTGTGCCGAGTGCATCGGCAGCGGAGCGAAGCACCTTGCCCGAAGCATGGCGAGCGAAGCTAGCCATGCGAGGGGACACGGTGCACTAATTGGGGTTCCCCGTCACTTTACGAAGAAAATGACACCCAAAAAAGTTAAAAAAAAACTCATGTCGACTTTTTCACCTGTCGACCTAGTACATGTCGACCTTCAGTGGTCGATCTAATGACTGTCAACCTAAGTTGTGTTGACCCAACGACCCATACCCTATACTTTTATTTCCCTAGGATATAACACAAATCTGTTTAAAACTCTGCCTACAACTGTAGTGAATACAGAACTCACAGGAAAGTCACGTCTGCGCATGCATCTCGCAGGCTATTTCATAAGATCTTACGCTTTGGATATTTAAATGCATGGCTAAAAAGCTCAGACTGAAGCAAGATACAATGGGGGTCATTCCGACCTGTTCGCACGTATCGGTTCTTCGCTGCGGTGTGAACAGGTCGGAAATGCGCATGTGCGGCGGACGCATTGCACACGCGTGTCGTTGCCTGGCGACGACCGCCAACTACAAATGTGATTGCAGCGGCAATCGCAAAAAGATGGATAGGCGGGATGCGTTCTGGGGCGGATACTCACCGTTTCCAGCCGTTTTCGGGGAGTGGTAAGAAAAACGCAGGCATGTTCAGGCGAACGAAGGGCGGATGTTTGACGTCAAAGCTGGGACCTGCATCGCTGGATCCATCGCACAGGGTAAGTAGGTCTAGGGCTAGTCTTGTGTGAAACTTTTTTAGCATAGCAGGGCTGCACAAGCGTTCGCAGCCCTGCTATGCTAAAATACACTTCCCCATAGGCGGAGATTAGTTGATCGCACCAGCAACAAAAAGTTGCTTGGTGCGATCAACTCGGAATGAGGGCCATTGGGGGTCATTCCGAGTTGATCGCTCGCTAGCTGTTTTAGCAGCTGTGCAAACGTGAAGCCGCCGCCCTCTGGGAGTGTATTTTAGCAGAAGTGCGAATGAAAGGATCGCACAGCGGCTACAAAAAAAAATTGTGCAGTTTCAGAGTAGATCCAGACCTACTCCTAGATTGCGATCACTTCAGACTCTTCAGTTCCGGATTTGATGTCACAAACGCCGGCGTTTATCCAGGCACGCCTGCGTTTTTTTCGGTCACTCCCTGAAAGCTGGCAGGTTGACACCCAGAAACGCCCCCTTCCTGTCAATCCCTCTGCGGTCTGCACTGCGACTGAAATCTTCGCTAGACCTTGTGTGAAACTACTTCGGCCGTTGTGAAAGTACGTCGCGCGTGTGCATTGCGCCACATACGCATGCGCAGAAGTGCCTTTTTTTGCATCATCGCTGCACAGCGAACATTTTTAGCTAGCGATCAACTCGGAATGACCCCCATTGTCCTCAGCAAAAGTGTCATGGTGGCACAGACAAAGCAATAGATTAAAAGTCATCTGAAAGGTGGATTCGGTGGAACAAAGATCAAATAACGTGAGAATGAGAATGCAGTACAACAATAGGAAGCTACATCCCAACCATGACACTTTAACAGCGCAAACCGACAAACATTCCTTTTATGTGATGCTTCTCTGATTATTGCATTCTGACTCATCTTTTCACAGGATTCCTTATCGGACTGTGACTGTCTATATGAATGTGTTGACATGATGGAGAAAGTCCTTATCGTTTCCTGGCTGAGCGCTCAGAATTCACACTCTAGGGCGCAGATTAAGAGATTTCGGACTACAATGCAGCTCTGTCCGACTTGTGAAGTACAGTGGAAAGAGATGCCAACAGTACAAGAACAGTGTACCAGTGGGAAAACTCCCTGGACATACTGTAACTAGCTGTATCTGTAACTGAACTAATTGCTGCTGAGGAGAACAAACAGCTGCTTCAGTAGAGAAGATAAAGCTGCTTAACATGCAGACAAGTATCTGCCACTGGATAGAGGCTATAATAAGCAAGTGATGGAGACTTGGACTGAGTGTATGCGGCCTCAAGGAAAAGGGTCGCGCACACGCACTGTGGCCAGTGCGCGTGCGCAGACCAGATGGACGAGGCCACTGCATATACATGCATGGCTGCATCCATCTCTAAATCAGCCCTAATGCCCCCAGTATAGTGCCAGATACACATACTGCCCCCAGTATAGTGCCAGATACACATACTGCCACCTGTATAGTGCCAGATACACATACTGCCACCTGTATAGTGCCAGATACACATACTGCCACCTGTATAGTTCCAGATGCACATACTGCCCCCTGTGTAGTGCCAGATACACATACTGCCACTGTATAGTTCCAATTACACATACTGTCACCTGTATAGTGCCAGTTACACATACTGCCACCTGTATAGTGCCAGTTACACATACTGCCACCTGTATAGTGCCAGTTACACATACTGCCCCCTGTGTAGAGCCAGATACACATACTGTCACCTGTATAGTGCCAGTTACACATACTGCCCCTAGTATAGTGCCAGATACACATACTGCCACCTGTATAGTTCCAGATGCACATACTGCCCCCTGTGTAGTGCCAGATACACATACTGCCACTGTATAGTTCCAATTACACATACTGTCACCTGTATAGTGCCAGTTACACATACTGCCCCTAGTATAGTGCCAGATACACATACTGCCACCTGTATAGTGCCAGTTACACATACTGCCACCTGTATAGTGCCAGTTACACATACTGCCACCTGTATAGTGCCAGTTACACATACTGCCCCTAGTATAGTGCCATATACACATACTGACACCTGTATATAGTGCCAGATACACATACCGCCCCCTGTATAGGGCCAGAAACACATACTGACACCTGTATTGTGCCAGTTACACATACTGCCACCTGTATAGTGCCAGTTACACATACTGCCACCTGTATAGTGCCAGTTACACATACTGCCACCTGTATAGTGCCAGTTACACATAATGCTCCCTGTATAGTGCTAATTAAACATAAAGCCCCTCCCCAGCAGTGCTCAATGCCCCGGACCTCCTCCTCCTCTTCCGCCGCGCTGCTGCTGAGTTGGATTGCTGCTGGGCTGCCTCCGCTAGAACGCTGCCATCAGTGTCTAGGGGCAGGAAAGTGCAGCGTGCGCCTCTCCTGTCCCATCGCTGAAACCAGTCTCCAGCGGGCATTTTAAATATGGTGCCGGCTTGTGGGCCAATTAAAGCTAGCAGTTTGGAAGCCAATCAGGAGCCGCAGATACTGGACCATGAGCCCGAATTGACTGATGGCCAGCACCACATTTTAAATGAATATGGCTTCTGTGCCGGGCGAGGAGGGTAAGCACCGGTGGGGTGACTGTGGCCACACCCCCCCAGGCCACAGTGTTCTGGGCAATTGCCCTGCGTGCCCACCCCTGTGTCACTCACCACCATTACCATCTCTCTCACTCCGTGCTGCGATCCGTCAGAATAGAACACACGAGTTTGTATTTCTCCAGTCCAGCTAAGTAATTTAGGACCACATTCTGCCTGTATATGTGGATCCCATGGCTGCCAGACTTAAGCTGGGTACACACTAGACGATTTTTTTGGACAATTTGTCGTTCAGCGATGTATCATAACAATAAGTCCACATCGTCCCATGTGTAGGCACTATTGTGTGCTCATGTGAGTCGTTCGCCTTTGGTCGACCCTACATGCTGCTCAATCTGAGGATGTCATTAACGATGCATGTACACATCGTGCAGTGTGTACGCACTACTTACATATATACCTGATATATCGTTAAGAACCAAACGATCAAATGATGCATGATATATAGTTTGGTCGTGTGAAAGATTGCACTGTTTGTATGCACTATGGTGGTCATTCAGAGTTGATCGCTAGCTGCATTCGTTCGCTGTGCAGCGATGATGCAAAAAAAGGCACTACTGCGCATGCTTATGTGGTGCAATGCACACGCGCGATGTACTATTACAACAAACAATGTAGTTTCACACAGGGTCTAGCGAAGCTTTTCAGTCGCACTGGTGGCCGCAGAGTGATTGACATGAAGTGGGCGTTTCTGGGTGTCAACTGACCGTTTTCAGGGAGTGTTGGGAAAAACGCAGGCGTGACAGGAAAAATGCAGGCGTGGCTGGGCGAACGCAGGGCGGGTTTGTGACGTCATAACAGGAACTGAATGGTCTGAAGTATTTGCAAGCGCTGAGTAGGTTTAGAGCTACTCTGAAACTGCACAATAAAACTTTGTAGCCGCTCTGCGATCCTTTCGTTCGCACTTCTGTTAAGCTAAAATACACTCCCAGTGGGCGGCGGCATAGCGTTTGCATGGCTGCTAGAAACTGCTAGCGAGCAATCAACTCGGAATGACCACCTATATCATTTGCCCGGGAGTTCAAGGAAAGTCGTTGACGACATTGCATCATTTGCCTGTCGTCAAGTGTGTGCCCAGCGTTACTACCCTATGCTGAGAGTTTCTGGCTGTCTTAATGCGTAGCCATCGCTCAATCTTCAGTCATCATTATTAGTACAGACACTTGCATCCGGCACATGTTGGGCGCATAAGTTCTGTCTGAAATTGGCGCCCCATCTCTGTCTGCACGCCGCAAACAAGTAGGGAAAACGTGCCACACGCACAAGACACTCCCACGATACACACTAAAATCACCCAGAAACAGAGCAATCCGGCCACACACGGAATGTGTGTATGCATGGTGCAGCACATGCACAGTCTGCGAATGCTTACTGCAGCGCAATCTACTGATAATCACAGAAAACTTCAAACTCAGAATCAGGATACATCAACTGCAGTACGCACAGATAGAGTGCCTGATTCAGAGGGGTGCTGACGGCAGCTACCCGCCCTGAAAACGGCCATGACACACATCCATTTTCCTAACCACTCCCCATAAACTCCAAATGGTCACTTCCTGTCAATCTCTTTTCCTTGAAATTCTCATTGCGAGCGAGATCGCAGCCACTCCTTGGTGCATGGGCATTGCAATCGCAGCACACGCACAGCCTGCCGATAATCGCTCCATTGCGTGAACATCAGCCATTGCGTACAAACATGAATTATTATTATTATTACCAGTTATTTATATAGCGCACACACATTCCGCAGTGCTGTACAAAGAATACTTGCCCATTCACATCAGTCCCTGCCCCAGTGGAGCTTTCAATCTATATTCCCATTCACTAGGGTTAATTTTGTTGGGAGCCAATTAACCTACCAGTATATATTTGGATTGTGGGAGGAAACCGGAGTACCCAGAGGAAACCCACGCAAGTACGGGGAGAATATACAAACTCCACACAGTTAGGGCCATGGTGGGAATTGAACCCATGACCTCAGTGCTGTGAGGCAGTAATGCTAACCACTACACCATCCGTACTGCCCTATTTAGACCCAAAGACCCACAGAGAAACAGCAACTTTGAAGAGGTGCCGCTTAGTAAGTACCCCCTTAGTGTATATGGGCTTTATATGACAGTATATTAGGTAGTTATGTTGCGCTCGATATGAAGTGGCTATTTGCTCACTTAAGGGCCCTACACACTTGCCAATAACGATTTTCCATATGAACGATATCGTTCAAAAATAAACGATAAATCATTCATATCAGTCAGTGTGTATGCATCAACGATGAACGATGCGCGACCCCGCGATCGTTCATCGTTGATCTATCCTCGTTTATATATGCAAGTCAATTTGGACGATACAGACGTATGTACTCTCATGTCGTCCAAACTGACCATGGATATCGTCTAGCGTGTAGGCAAAAATCGTTGTCGGAAAAATCGACCATCGATAATATCATTGGTCGATAAAATCTGTAACATCGCCCAGTGTGCAGGGCCCTTTACTGTCACTGCCATACATTATATAACACAGGACACTTTAGAAAATAAGTTACAGTATATGACTAAAGTTAGAGAGTATCATATGATAAACTAATCCAAAACATTCAAATATGTCTAATAAAATCAGGTCGTTCTTTTATGTACAGCAACACGTATTTCCGTCAGAGGGAAACTAGAAACCTAAATGCCAAATAAAGTTTTAAAGTGAAGAACAACTGGTAACATTTAAAATGACATGACGTTTCCCACGGGAGATTAATTCAATGTACTCCAGATTTTCTGTGTGTAGGATAGAGAGGACCTCAGGCCTTGGGATACAGGCAGTAAAAGGCAGCGAGAAACTGCCCTGGAAATCCAAAAGAGACAGAGGAGGGTGGAGCAAGAGGGAAGAACAAAATAGAACCATGGATTCCGTATTGACGTAAGAGTCTATGGGTAATAAAAGCGTGAGAAGTAGCGGGAGACAGACAGTGACAACAAACAAATAGTATACTAAGCACAAGTTGCTATAACTTGATGATACGAGTACAATAAATAATAAACTACGTCTTACACCTTAGTCCGCACATGCACTGTCAATGTTCAGCTGTCATGAAACATTTAAAACCACTTGTGCATGAAATATATGACTCGGAGTCTTTGCTTTGTTGCTCAGGGTGAAAGCAATCATGACAGTTGGCAAGCAATGATTACTTTGATCTGCTATCTCATGTTTCCTGGTAATCGGCCACCAGGGTATACAGGAAAACAGGCCTCCATGCATACGGCAGACGTATTTGCTATTTGTACAGGTAAACAGAGGGCTTGGCAGAGAGGACAGGCAAACGCCATGGTGACCCCACATTCACTGTCATTTAATCATGTGCCGACTTATCATCAGAGAATACAGAGGACTGGAACAGGATCAGCTGGTTCTGTAGAAGAAGTCTATGCCAATTTTAATTCATGCGAATCGGAATACCTAGGAGGGCTCACGAGGGCAGGACAGTATTTCATAAAAAAACAAAAAACTGTGTTTTATGATAAATTGTATCTGAAGATTTGGTGAGACATTTGTCTGAAAATGACAGGTATCCTGTACAATTCAGGGCAAGGGGATTGGAGTCATTCCAATAATACGTCTATTTTGCTACTATTATAAATAAAGGCCCCCATCCAGTAGTGCGACATGGCCACTTTTCATCCAATTCCGGATTGAGTGATTGGATGAAAAGGGTCACACTGCATGTCATTTTCCTCTGACTACGATACGAGGCACCTTCCCGTGCTCCTCGGATCGGAGTCGCAGATTGCCATGGCTGCCGCAAGGATTTGTCTGATCCCACAGCCATGACTGGGATCGCATACGTTACAACGTATGCAAAAGGACCGCATACAATGTATCATGTGCAGTCCAGCTTCCCGGGAGCTGCTGGTGAGTTGGCGGGGTATCGCATGTGAAGTTCACTTGCGATACCTCGCACTAGTGGATACCTCGCATTACTCAAAATACAGTTTAAAAGCTTTATTAATAGCTATATATTATATTTATTAGGACCTATTTGTAAGCCACAATATCACACTTTTGCCCTTTGTTCTAATGGTGAGCCCTGCCTGGCCACGGTGAATTTTTTATTCCACCGTTCGAGTCCCACCAAGCGTGAGGGTACGGAGAAGTGTCACATGAGCTGTGAGGTAATAATATGGGTTTTACAAGCTCTGACCACAGGCAGGGTGCACAGGAAATCTCTGCTTCTATAATGTACTACTGAAATAAGCTCCTGTAAAGTATATCTATATAAATAACCCTGAGCTATGATGTCATCATATTAGTGTTCAAACATCATAGGGAAAATCTACTGCAATGTTTTACTAATATAAGTCACCTTGTATTTCTGTGACCTGTATAAAGGACTTTCTCCTACAACTCCTCTTATATCCACAGAAGGCAATGTATTATCACAGATATCACACATCTGACTACCCCACAGCATTTCTGAACAATTGATAGGTAATGCCAGTTAGGGTATAAAAGGTTTTTCTCAATCCCGCTTTTGTACACATGTGATTACAGAATATTTTGTGTTGGTAATTATAATGAAAATATTCGGTGCAGTCCAAAAGGCGGCTTCCCAAATCATCCTATATAATAAAAGGCTAACGCTGCTCCTCACCTCTCTGGGGGGAATTCAAGTGTTTTGCACACAGCCGGGCACACACATCCGCCAGCACTGACATTACTGTTATGTTGTTCCGTCATTTTGACGGACTGGTAACGAGTGTTCTATAATATATCAGACACAAAGGTTGTCATTCCGAGTTGATCTCTAGCTGCATTCGTTCGCTGTGCAGCAATGAGGCCAAAAAATGGCACTTCGGCGCATGCGCGGCGTACTATTACAACGAACGATGTAGTTTTACACAGGGTCTAGCGATGCTTTTCAGACGCACAGGCAGCCGCAGAGTGATTGACAGGAAGAGGGCGTTTCTGGGTGTCAACTGACCGTTTTCAGGGAATGTTCGGAAAAACGCAGGCATGCCATAAAAAACGCAGGCGTGACTGGCTGAACGCAGGGCGTGTTTGTGATGTCAAATCAGGAACTGAATGGTCTGAAGTGATCGCAAGCACTGAGTAGGTTTAAAGCTACTCTGAAACTGCACAAAATAATTTTGTAGCCGCTCTGCGATTCCTTCGCTCGCACTTCTGCTAAGCTAAAATACACTCCCAGTGGGAGGCGGCATAGCGTTTGCAACTTTGCACGGTTGCTAAAAACTGCTAGCGAGCTAACAACTCGGAATGACCACCAATATCTGTTGCCTCTACATAATGCAAGCAGCGTTTGTTTGTTTTTTTGGCGTCAACAAAATTCACAAAACTGTAGCCAATCAACTGGCTAGAAACCAGTGACATCACTGCGAGGTACAAGTCTCTACTGGGTTTAGGTGACTGGTGCATTTTAAACATGGCTGCATCTAGCGAATGACAAAATGTAATGTTCACATCATATTTAGATAACAAAATACATTATAGGATAACCCTAGATGTAAGTTTACCCTAAATGAAAAACAGAGGCTTGTAACCAATGAGACGTGTTGATTGTCAAGTTTTACTCTTATTGTGGGGAGATGTATCAAATCTTCTAAAGAGGAATCAAAACTTTCTACCTGTCATTTTATAGACTGTACTAGATAAATAACTGCTAGAAGCTGGTTGATTGGTTGCTATGGGCAACCTATCCACTTGTCCTCTTTACAAGGTTCGCTACATCCTCCCCTGTGTCTGAAGTACAACTTCCATAATGCTCCATCAGTGGCTTGATGGGAGTAGAACCCGCCAAACGTAAGTATAGAGAGAATTGTTGCTACTGGACCCTCACAGGAGATGGGTGCGCCTTCCCTGTCCAAGCCTTGTTTGCAACTTTGCATATATGGGCTATTCACCACTGGGCGGAACATGGATGCACTTTCTAACTTTGCAATGTGGCATACATCATACCCTCCAACATTTCTCATGGTACAAATTAGGAAAGGGGGCATGGCCACAGATAAAGGGAGTGTGCCACACCCCTTTTCCTCTACTTTCAATGGAAGAGCCAAAAATTGGTAAAGACCATAAAAAAAGGTACTGTACCTGCTAAAAAGGTACAGTTGAAGGGTATGCATACATTAGTCTACTTACGCCCCCTGCTGGAGAGGTGCAAATATATTTCTGTAAAGTCGGTACCTCTCTGACAACCATATACATATTATGGTTTCAGCATGGTCATAAATGCCAGAATGAATGAGTTACCCACTAAAACACGGCATAAAAATAAATGAATATACTGCACAAGTTCCAGCTGCTAAAGACACACAGATGGGAAGCTGCACCTATAAGTGTCATGTATAAATATTCATTGCCATTTTCAGGAACCGACCTCGCAGCTATGCTATCCAGCTTTATGAGAAAGTCACAGACCTTCACAGCAACGCCAATCCCTGTAATTAGAGCTGCATTCTTCATGAAAGAAGTTTCTTATAATCTGCTTTTTATAGCAAACCACATAAGCGGTCTTGTGACTAAAATCCTAACGTTGCAATTTCCAAGAAAGCCACCTTTTAGCAAAACACGTTCTGTTGACCACCGACTACTAACAACTCACTTACCTGACCACTCCGAAGAATTAGAGACTTCAGCGGTCTCCGAACCTGTGAAAAAATGAATATATACACAAGAAGACCCAGAATCCTCCGCAGGGAGAGAGTCACATGACACGGGGAGATGTGCTCCCTTCAGAAGGTCCCAGCAGGAATCCTGTAAGGCCCTACAGAACCCCAGGCATGGGACTGGCGGCGACACTAAAGAGGAAGTAATACACCTTGGCACCAGTAGCAAACAGAAAAACCACTCCAGGTAGCGGTGACAATGAGAATTAAGAAGCCCCTCCCAATCATGCAAAGCAGCCTCAATTTCCACCACACTTGTATGATTCAAATAATTTGGTAGCATAAACGTTTCAATTCCCAATTTGCGGCAGAAAGGCAGATTGGTGGGGATGGGCAAGCAGTGGGCGTTTGACGGAGTCAATCTGGGCAAATGGAAAGCAGTCTCTGTGTGATTATTTCTAAAAGCTGTAGAGGTAGAAGCTTTAGTGCTGGTTAGTAAATCAGGATCAGATCTACTGGCATTAGGTGGTCCCAATGAATGTATCACATGTGTATTAGGAGCAGGAGTAATATCAGCAGTGGCAGCTATCCCAGAATGTTTAGGAAGGCCAATTCTCTCGTCAGACTGATTTGACTCAGAAATATCATTATGCATATTATTGGTCATATGTACCACTGCCTCTGAGGAATTTATCACATAATGGGATAGGCCACTGGCAATAGAGCCTGTTATTGTCATCGCACTGCGCATGCTGCCTGCGTGCCCGTTCTGCGTGTCCAGAGGGGCGGGATGTAAGAGTGATCCATCTAAATCCGAGCCGCCGCCCCTGGGGAATGATTTGATGGGCGATGGTGTAGCCTCAGCCTCCGCTGCCGAGAAGGCTGGTAAAGAGGAAATACCTGGTTGAGGTGATGTAAGATTTCCTGGGGACACCTGAGTGACGTTCAATGTCTGGTTGCCGGAGCTGGAAATCTGGCTAGGTTTTTGTGTGGCTGTGATATTGTTCTCGTTCTGCCCTGAGCCATCCTGACTTAAACTGGCGCTCTCATTTATCTGATCACCGTGCACGGTCGCATTGGTCACAGACTGCAGCCCGTGCAGGGCAGGTGGGTGATTCGTGGGGGCCTGGGAGCTCTCCTCTGGATTTTCTTCCCAAACATTCATGAAATTTCGAATATTTTCCGCAACATTCAAGATCTCGGCTCCCACGCCGGCGATATTCTCCTTATCTGTAATCTTTTCAGGCGTCGTAGTGCCAGGCACAGAGGTGAATTCTTCCTTAGATGTCGGTGGTGAAGTCTGGGCAGAGTCCACATTCACCTCGTCCTCGTGAATCTGAAAAATACTAAATATGTTCTGGTCCTGCGGCTTCCTGACAGTGCTGGGTGACTGTAGAACCTGCTGCCGACTGTCGGATGAGACTGGTGCAGTCACAGTACTGGGATGCTGACTGTCTTTCGTTCCTGTGCTGGCATTTGTTGTTGCAGCTGCTGGGACAGAGGTTCCATCAGATGGAGTAGACAGAGGCTTAGTAGCTGTGGATGGAGCTGTTGTAGCTGCAGGCTCTGATGATGGAGACGTTGCAGGTGTCAGGTCCTTTACAGACTGTGATGTGGATGAGTTTCGGTCTGTAGCTGCCACTGCTTCAGTGAGGTTTCCATCTCCTGGCGGGGATGTAGCTGGTAGAAGTTCTGCAGCAGCAGTAGTCAAGACTGGAGGCAGCGTGCTTGGGGGGGCAACAGAGGTTGCTTGTTTGGTACCCCAAAGCCAGTTAAAAATCTGTGCCTGCGATAGTGCAGGTGCGACCACAATTATTAGGACAGCAAGCACTGGCCAGACCTGTGCCACAGCCATGGCAAAGAGGATCTGCAAAAACTTTCAGAAACGTGCCTGTTCACATTGGTTTGTCCTCTACAGCTAGCAAAATACACATTACCCTTTAAATGAGAAGAACTGCTGGAGGTGTGGCTACTCAAATACCAATCCAACCCTCCTTATCATACACTGGCCCCACACTGAGTGTGGAAAAGCTGAAACAACCTCGCAGTACTTCACAACTGACCTAACCCTTGACAGAAAAGAAAAGACATATGACAAAAGGCATACTGTTGCTGAGCTAAAGGCATTGAGATAGGCTGCAAGTGGAAGGAAAATCCTTTCACCCAGCATGAAATCAAGAGCTATGTGATTATTATAGCCCTGCAATGAAACTACTTCATTCATTCAGAGTTTAGGGGAACACAGAGAGGCATATGTTGGTATTCCATACTGCACGTGGTCACATACCAATGTTGTCAAACATGCAAAGATGTCTTTAGCAATCAAAGGAAATCCAAATTAATATTTATATATATATATTTTTTTTTTATTATATTTTAAGCAAAAAATAGTCACTCATGGAAACAGTGTCTGGTTCAAAGGTCTTTGCTGCTCCGCTGCATCATCTCATGCTGAGTCCTGGATATATTCTGAGGGGGGAGTTTGGAATGCATGTTGGCTCTTTAATTGCTCAATTAGTCATTAGTTACGGTTAGGGAGGGGGGCTAATTTTACAACTCAGAAAAGAGTTTCTCTAACTCTCCTATGCTAAATATACTGATTGCAGAGAATACAACCAAAAGCAGAACATATCGTATAGGTGCAATCATTTATTCAATGATTACTTGCACCCAGTTCTAGAAGCATTTCAATAACATAGTTGCAGCAGAACATCTGGATTGCAACTTCTGTCATTCATAGTATCTCCTTACTGTGCCGTACATTATGTGAGAGACCTGGAATTCCCGCAGCATTAGATAAGAGCCAATCAGAGTTTAGACAAACTATTCCTTTCTTTGTGGTTCTTTGTCAGCCTGGATGTTACCTGCGTTTCCTTTGAGTCTTATGATGAAAGTTTGGGAAAACTTGCCTAAACAAGATCGGAACACATGCCAGGAATTCCCAGTGTTTGTTCTTGTGTTTTAAGGTTTGACTAAAAGCCAATGAAATAAAAATGTCTGGAATAAGCTGGCACCGGAGAATTAAGCAAGATAGATAGATAGATAAAGGCAGGAGAACCTAGGCTAGCAGCAGCAGTAACTATGTATCTACAGTATCACATGCATCTGGGTGTGCTTACAAGCAGTGGAGTAGTAACGTTTTCCTGCAGCAAAAGGCAAGTATAAATGTATCGCACACCAGCATTTAATATCAGTCGCTGCAGTCTTAAAACAATGGTACTAACCAGGTCACAGAGGGTGAACCACGGAATGTATTACAGATGCCGTTGATTACTAGTAAAGAGATTAAATGCATTTTCTTGGCAAGTGTTTTCACCTACAAAATGTCTGTCTTCTCTATACAAACAGTTACACAAAAACATTATACATTCTTTGCCAATTACTTGTACAGACTATTATACAATTAGGTATATTGCCTTATTGAAGGGGAACTCCACCCAAACATTACTGTACCATAATTATCCTCCATCTACTGGGAGGGCTGTGGTATAATAGATCTACACCATACTTCCAGGAGGGGGCAGCCAGGATGGCTCAGTGGGGGGAGGGGAGAGAGGCGTGGCAGGGTCTGTGATGAAGAAAAGGGGCGGAGCATGGGACATGGCCATGTGATTGCATCATTAACGCCCACTACACTATGCTGAGACTACCAGCATTGTGAGGCTGGTGTGGGGCCTTGTTGATTCGATTCAGGTCGACAGGTACAAAATGTTGACAGGGTCAAATGGTTGACATGACAATTGTTGACATAAAAATGGTCAATGCATTTTTGGGGTTTGTGTGTGACCAAATCTTGTATAATTTTATGTTTCGTAACCATCAGGTCTGTGACTCCAGTTCGACACGCCTTAGGGTGACACCAATTGGTCACACCTTAGGTCGACATGGACAAAAGGTTGACATGACAAAAAGGTTGACATGACAAAAAGGTCGACATGGAAAAAGTTCGACATGAGTTTTTTATGTTTTTTTGGTGTTGTTTTATTCGTTGAGTGACCAGGAACCCCAATTAGTGCACCGTGTCCCCTCGCAGCTTCGGGCAAGGTGCCTCGCTTCGCTTGGCACAGATTACCGTTCCAATCGTGGTCCACGTGGATCGCTAAGTATAAAAAGTTTCAAAACAAGATAACAATCGTGAAAAACTCATGTCGACCCTTTGTCCATGTCGACCTAAGGTGTGTCGACAAATCGGTGTCAACCTAAGGTGTGTCGACCTTTTTGTTGTCGACCTGGAGTCCGGATACCACCACCATCAGCACAAAACGGAAACCTTTGCGGGCTCGCTTCGCTTGCCACGCTTTGGGCAAGGTTACTATTCTCAATAGATGTCCTTGTGGACAGTAAATCAAGCAAATGTTGGGAAAATGTGAAAAACTTAAAAAATAAATAAATTCTGAGCTAGGTTTTTCCCCCCTGCTTATTGGCAGCTTAATACTGCCAGGGAGGGTGTTCGGCAAAATCCACATTTATGAGTCTGAGGCCTGACCTGGAAAAGAACCTTAGAAGCAGGTCCCTCACTTATACCGCTTTCACATCGCAATGCCGGGTCTCATCTGGGATTTGGAAATGGGTCCTACCCGGGTGGGACCCGGCCTTGGACCCTACCCACCGCCATCCCGACCCGGAAATATGCCGGGTCGGGTTGCCATTGGGGGCGGGGACAGAGGTGGCCATCTCTGCACCGCCTCTCCCTATGCAGTGAAAGGGTCGAATTCCCGGGTTGAATTACCGGGTCAGGCAACCTGGGAATTCATCCATGGCCCCTTTCACACCGCACAGCGACCCATGTCGACCTGGCAATATTCCGGGTCAATACCGGGTTATTTTTGCGGTGTGAAAGGGGTATGAGGGGTGTGTGTAACACCTTCTTAAGATGGTATCACCTAGTGGAGGAAGGCTTAGCTTTTATGCGTTTGATAAATGAAGCCTCTGTGCAGTCATCACAGCAGGCTACAGGGACACCGGTAAAATCCTAACTCATAGGAACAGCCGGAAAAATATGGAATTTCCTTGCATTAGCTTGATAAATAGGACAGAGCAGTGAAAACCCTTTCATCTGCAAAATGGGGTAACCACTGCTTGGAAAATAAATAAATATATAAATATATATATATATATATATATATATATATATAGCTCTTTCAGGGGCCTATTCATCATTAGTAGTAGTAGTGCCTATTCATCATTGTCAGACTCAGGTTGCAGATTCAATTCTACTAGGGCACAGGTTCTCAAACTCGGTCCTCAGGACCCCAAACAGGTCATGTTTTCCAGGTCTCCTCACAGAATCGCAAGTAAAATAATGAGCTCCAATGTGTCAATGAGTCATGAATACACCTGTGCACCTGCTGAGTGACCAAAGCTGTCTGGGGTCCTGAGGACCGAGTATAAGAACTACTGTATTAGAGCAATGCATTATTCTTCTGCTGCCTGGATAACTGTTCTGAAAAGCATCCTTAAATTAGCGAAGGAACTTGTCCATTTTTGCAACCATCAATGGTCTATGGCCGTTGGCAAGTGTTTTTAATTTCTTTCCATCAATAGTGAGACACTGATACTGCACCATCGTTGGTGGCGCCATGATCCTGAAGAACACTGATGGCACCGGACCGATGTCTGAGGTCTGCACATGCTCAGTACTCAGCCATTGACCGCTAAACCAGAGCCGGTCCTAACCAATATGATGCTGGTGGCTGGTGCCCCCTAGCACCACCGCTGGTTCCGCCTCTGACCTTGCACCTCTTTCCCAGCGCCATCACACCTCACCCATAGCAGTCTTTATTTTGGGGTTTGTACCCCCTATATTTTAAATAAAAACAGTTTGCACATTTGATGCACAGCCCAAAAAGGAGTGTGTTTTTGCTGTCAAGGGGCATGGCCACACAATAGTAACCCCAATTCCAATTACACCACACAGTACTGCAACTTTATTCACATTTGATCATGCAATAGTGTCCATAATTCATATTACATCCCACAGTAGTATCACTTTACCTTATAAACGTTACTCCTCACAGTAGAGCCCCTTATTCACATTACATCACACTGACTTGCTCCTTATTCACATTACACCACACCCTATTGCTCTTTATTCATATTAAACACAGTAGTGCCCTTTCTATACGCAACACCACATAGTAGAGCACCTTATACACCTAATGCTACACATTAGTAATGCATTTATACACATAATTCCACACAGTAATGCCCCTTACACATGAGATACATTATTAATGTCCTTATAAACATAATGCGCCTTACACATTGACAACCTTTATTAATGCCCTTTTATACATAATGTCCCTTACACATATGCCGCACATTTTTAATGCCCTTATACACATAATGACATGCATAGTGCCCCCTACACATTTGCTGCACATTATTAGTGCCCCTATACACATAATGACACACATACAGTAGTACCCTGTTACACATATGCAGCGCATTATTAATGCCCTTATACACATAATGACACATAGTGCCTCTTACACATATGTTGTACATTATTAATGAATTTTTACATGACACACATAATGCTCCTTACACATATTCCAAACACTACTGCACAACCAACCCACTCACATGCACACATCACTCACACTGTCACTAACACTGTGACCTCTGCCTCTGCTTGGAAACAGATGTGTCCTCATAAATCTTGCCTCAATGCTAACGTCGGGCACCTTTTTTTAATGAAAATGCATCTTATTTACATTGGTATGTGGCTAGGATGCACAAGCAGCTTCTGCTGATTACAATTATATGCAGCATGCCTATATACCAGGGCTGGCCAAACCAGTCCTCGAGATCTACCAACAGTTCACATTTTCCAGACCACCTAGCTGCTGCACAGGTGTAGTCATTACTAATTAAGATGTGCTGCATTCATTCCTAACTGACAATTCTACAGCTCTCCAGGAGGCCTTGAAAACATGAACTGTTGGTAGATCTGGAGGACCGGTTTGGCCAGCCCTGCTATATACTGTGTGAGACTGTGGCTGTATCTGCATATGAAATGCTACACACAGAATATACTGTAGGCATGCCGCATATCATTTTAATCAGCTGAAGCTGCTGATGCCCCTAGGCATATCAAATGCCCTAGGCAATTGCCTAGTTTGCCTATGCCTATGGCTGGCTCTGCGCTAAACCATCAATGGTTTTTGGCCGATGCTTAAAAACCAATGACCATCGATGGAAGAGCTATCAATGGCCATCACTAACCTAAAATGCACTTTACCCTGCCAGTGTTAGTGCACCTGTGTGAACTTAATTCATCCAATCACACAGCAAGGGCCACAGGAGGCAGATGCGTACAGCCCTCTCTCCAATAGGAAGGAGTGATGCTCAGTGAGCTTCAGCAAATAGAGTTCTGAAAACTGAAAGTATGCCTTTCTTGTCCTGTAATTGATGCAGAAAATATCTGCAATATCTCCTGCGTACCCAAAATGAATAGGTCTGATTTGTTATTTTGCAAAAACATGTGGAAACTAAGGCTTCCGCATGTAACAGGGCAATGGGGGTCATTCTGAACTGAACGCACGCTGCAGTTTATCGCAGCGGTGCGATCGGGTCAATGCGCCGGCACATGCCAGACGGCCGAAGGCCATCGGGCCGCTCCGATCGCCTCTGCCTGATTGACAGGCAGAGGTGGTCGCTGGGCGGGGGGGTTTGAACGGCAGCGTTTGTCCGCCATTTCGTGGGCGGGGGGCGGGCCGCAGCTGCTGCGTGATGTCACACACAGCTGCTGGGGGACGGGAAGCGATTAGTAGCTTCCGGCCAGCACGCTACAGCTGCGCTGGTCAGGAGCTACTCTTGAAGTGCAAAGACATCGCCGCTGTGCGATGCCTTTGCACTTCTGCGGGAAGGGGGGCTGGCACTGACATGCGGGGCGGGATAGCCCTGTGCTGGGCGTCCCCCCCACATGTCAGTGTGAATGATCATAGCTGTGCTAAATTTAGCACAGATACGATAATCTCGGAATGACCCCAATATACGATAATGAATAGGACCCCCAAATCAAAGAAAAAAAAGTGAATGATGTGATGTGATATCCTTATCTAGATGTGCTACGATTCCATTAACTCTTTTATCTGTTTTATCTTGGAAAACAATTTCACTCTGATGTCATGAATTGAACACAGTTCACGGATTATCTTAAGACAGATAGATGAGGAGCTGTCTGTTCTTGTCTTTACCAAAGCGTATGTGAAATGAAAACATGCCATCATCATTTCTCAGTGTGTAGGCTTTTGATAATCTTTGACTGTAGGTAGGTACCTTGTCTGTATGTCGGCAGTGTACTAATGTCAGTGGGGTCCATCTGTATGTTGGCAACTGTGTGGCAACTGGCAATTCATGTGTGGCAACTGCTTGTGGACCACTATGGGGGAAATGTATCAAACCTCAGAGAGAGAGAGATAAAGTAACAATCAACCTGCATCTATCATTTTGTAAGCTGTGTTTGAAAAAGACAGAAGCTGATTGGTTGGTACTTTATCTCCCTCGACTTTATCTCTCTCCGAGGTTTGATACATCTCCCCTTATGTGTCATAGGAATAGTAATATAATGACATGCGAAGACGCTTGCAGATTTAGTGGAAGTTCTAAAGAAACAGACAAATATGTCACTATTCAGTATGCTTTGGATTTGTGAGGTAACCTCAAATGAACCTGACAATGAGACTCTCCACCCAGGACTGCACTGTGATCATGCCAACTGGGATGGGCACCATCACCGCCAAAACTGAATCGCCAGATAGTAACTGGCAGAGATAGCTGTGACCAATCTCACCTGCTGTAACTTCTCAGACCCATCAGCGTTTCCTCTGGGCTCTAAGAGCTTCAAGTTTCCTGGGAAAATAAATCCCAAAGCAAAACATCCAGATGCTTTGGCAACTACCAAGGGAGCAGACACAGAGTGACCCATTGCCGATCATTTATTTTCTCTACAGTTTTACAAGTTCCCAGCTGACTTTACTAGCGCAAAGAGCAGTAAATTGTCATCATGTTTGAGGGCGTTTCAATAGCCCAGAAAGATGCAGCGGTTAAGATTCATCTGTATAAACCAACACTCAACAAGGCTGTGCCCCCTGCACATTTTAGATTTTGTAAGAGATATGCGGTTGGAAAAATGAACTTTTGCATCCATTCCCGCCATGAGACACCAAGCTTAGAGCAAGGGGCAAAGGGGGTCATTCCGAATTGATCGCTCGCTGGCTAGGTTTAGCAGCCGTGCAAATGCTATGCCGCCGCCCACTGGGGAGTGTATTTTAGCTTAGCAGAAGTACGAGTGCATGGGCAGCCGAGCTCTGCAAAAACTGTTTGTGCAGTTTCTGAGTAGCTCTGAACCTACGCAGCTCTTGCGATCACTTCAGCCTATCCGTGTCCGGATTTGACGTCATACACCCGCCCAGCGAACGACCAGCCACGCCTGCATTTTTCCAGACACGCCTGCGTTTTTGCAAACACTCCCTGAAAACGGCCAGTTGACACCCAGAAACGCCCCCTTCCTGTCAATCTTCTTTAGGCCGTCAGTGCGAAGAAAAACTTCGCTAGAACCTGAGCACAACCACAAAGGGTTTTCTACCCGTACGTCGCGCGTGCGCATTCCGGGGCATACACATGCGCATAAATGCCATTTTTTCACTTGATCGCTGCGCTGCGAAAATCGGCAGCTAGCGATCAACTCAGAATGACACCCCAATAAACAAAGCACGTCTCATTTATTTTTTATTGTAACAGAAAAAAAACAGTTGATACAAAGTTGAAAAATTACGTCTGTAAATCTGCCACGTAGGCTAAATAGAGATAGTAGGTGTCACTCTTATTCATCGGCGGAGATTCTAAAGCCTATATAATTTATATAGTGATTTTATCAGTGCATGCGAGACTGACTAATACACTGACACCATTACGACCACAAGATCCTCATTTTTTTGGTCATGTGCTAGGTTGCAAATAAATTAAAATAAGATTTTACTTACCGATAAATCTATTTCTCGTAGTCCGTAGTGGATGCTGGGGACTCCGTCAGGACCATGGGGATTAGCGGCTCCGCAGGAGACAGGGCACAAAAATAAAGCTTTAGGATCAGGTGGTGTGCACTGGCTCCTCCCCCTATGACCCTCCTCCAAGCCTCAGTTAGGATACTGTGCCCGGACGAGCGTACACAATAAGGAAGGATTTTGAATCCCGGGTAAGACTCATACCAGCCACACCAATCACACCGTACAACTTGTGATCTGAACCCAGTTAACAGTATGACAAACTTAGGAGCCTCTGAACAGACGGCTCACAATAATAACAACCCGATTTTTTTGTAACAATAACTATGTACAAGTATTGCAGACAATCCGCACTTGGGATGGGCGCCCAGCATCCACTACGGACTACGAGAAATAGATTTATCGGTAAGTAAAATCTTATTTTCTCTGACGTCCTAGTGGATGCTGGGGACTCCGTCAGGACCATGGGGATTATACCAAAGCTCCCAAACGGGCGGGAGAGTGCGGATGACTCTGCAGCACCGAATGAGAGAACTCCAGGTCCTCTTTAGCCAGGGTATCAAATTTGTAGAATTTTACAAACGTGTTCTCCCCCGACCACGTAGCTGCTCGGCAGAGTTGTAATGCCGAGACCCCTCGGGCAGCCGCCCAGGATGAGCCCACCTTCCTTGTGGAATGGGCCTTGACAGATTTAGGCTGTGGCAGGCCTGCCACAGAATGTGCAAGTTGAATTGTGCTACAAATCCAACGAGCAATCGTCTGCTTAGAAGCAGGAGCACCCAGCTTGTTGGGTGCATACAGTATAAACAGCGAGTCAGATTTTCTGACTCCAGCCGTCCTTGAAATATATATTTTCAATGCCCTGACAACGTCCAGCAACTTGGAATCCTCCAAATCGCTAGTAGCCGCAGGCACCACAATAGGCTGGTTCAGGTGAAACGCTGACACCACCTTAGGCAGAAACTGAGGACGCTTCCGCAGTTCTGCCCTGTCCGAATGGAAAATCAGATATGGGCTTTTATACGATAAAGCCGCCAATTCTGACACTCTCCTGGCTGAAGCCAGGGCCAGTAGCATGGTTACTTTCCATGTAAGATATTTCAAATCCACCGATTTGAGTGGCTCAAACCAATGGGATTTGAGAAAATCCAAACTACATTAAGGTCCCACGGAGCCACTGGGGGCACAACCGGGGCTGTATATGTAGTACTCCTTTTACAAAAGTCTGGACTTCAGGAACTGAAGCCAATTCTTTCTGGAAGAAAATCGACAGGGCCGAAATTTGAACCTTAATGGACCCCAATTTGAGGCCCATAGACAATCCTGTTTGCAGGAAATGTAGGAATCGACCCAATTGAAATTCCTCCGTGGGGGCCTTCCTGGCCTCACACCACGCAACATATTTTCTCCAAATGCGGTGATAATGTTGTGCAGTCACCTCCTTCCTGGCTTTTACCAGTGTAGGAATGACCTCTTCCGGAATGCCTTTTTCCCTTAGAATTCGGCGTTCAACCGCCATGCCGTCAAACGCAGCCGCGGTAAGTCTTGGAATAGACACGGTCCCTGCTGAAGCAGGTCCCGTCTTAGAGGTAGAGGCCACGGATCTTCCGTGAGCATCTCCTGAAGTTCCGGGTACCAAGTTCTTCTTGGCCAATCCGGAGCCACTAGTATCGTTCTTACTCCCCTTTGCCGTATAATTCTCAGTACTTTTGGTATGAGAGGCAGAGGAGGAAACACATACACTGACTGGAACACCCACGGTGTTACCAGAGCGTCCACAGCTATTGCCTGAGGGTCTCTTGACCTGGCGCAATACCTGTCCAGTTTTTTGTTGAGGCGAGACGCCATCATATCCACCTTTGGTTTTTCCCAACGGTTCACAATCATGTGGAAGACTTCTGGATGAAGTCCCCACTCTCCCGGGTGTAGATCGTGTCTGCTGAGGAAGTCTGCTTCCCAGTTGTCCACTCCCGGAATGAACACTGCTGACAGTGCTATCACATGATCTTCCGCCCAGCGAAGAATCCTTGCAGCTTCTGCCATTGCTCTCCTGCTTCTTGTGCCGCCCTGTCTGTTTACGTGGGCGACTGCCGTGATGTTGTCCGACTGGATCAACACCGGCTGACCCTGAAGCAGGGGTTTTGCCAGGCTTAGAGCATTGTAAATCGCTCTTAGCTCCAGTATATTTATGTGAAGAGACATCTCCAGGCTTGACCATACTCCCTGGAAGTTTCTTCCCTGTGTGACCGCTCCCCAGCCTCTCAGACTGGCATCCGTGGTCACCAGGACCCAGTCCTGTATGCCGAATCTGCGGCCCTCTAACAGATGAGCACTCTGCAACCACCACAGAAGAGACACCCTTGTCCGTGGCGATAAGGTTATCCGCTGATGCATCTGCAGATGCGATCCGGACCATTTGTCCAGCAGATCCCACTGAAAAGTTCTTGCGTGAAATCTGCCGAATGGAATCGCTTCGTAAGAAGCCACCATTTTTCCCAGGACCCTTGTGCAATGATGCACTGACACTTTTCCTGGTTTTAGGAGGTTCCTGACTAGCTCGGATAACTCCCTGGCTTTCTTCTCCGGGAGAAACACCTTTTTCTGGACTGTGTCCAGAATCATCCCTAGGAACAGCAGACGTGTCGTCGGAAACAGCTGCGGTTTTGGAATATTTAGAATCCACCCGTGCTGTCGTAGAACTACTTGAGATAGTGCTACTCCGACCTCCAACTGTTCTCTGGACCTTGCCCTTATCAGGAGATCGTCCATTTTCTTTGAAGAAGAATCATCATTTCGGCCATTACCTTGGTAAGGACCCGGGGTGCCGTGGACAATCCAACCGGCAGCGTCTGAAACTGATAGTGACAGTTCTGAACCACGAACCTGAGGTACCCTTGGTGAGAAGGGCAAATTGGGACATGGAGGTAAGCATCTGTCCCGGGACACCATATAGTCCCCTTTTTCCTGGTTCGCTATCACTGCTCTGAGTGACTCCATCTTGATTTGAACCTTTTTATGTAAGTGGAAAGAGTTTTATAGGTCGGTGCGCTTTGTCCAACGTTCAAATGTTCCTTCAAAGGAAGGGGTCGTCAAAAGTCCAGATGTTGGGACTTAATTGGTCGTGAATGTTCCGTATCAGTAACTTTCTAGCAACGACTTCGTACTCTATAGACACCTCCCAAACTTCTTTGGTGGCTGCTCAGTTCTTCAAGATATGACCTAGGTATATTCAGTCATGCAATTCTGTGGAGGCAGGGGAGAAGAACTGAGGAAGCCGCTGAGTGTGTTGGGAAGGCGGAGAAACGCGTTTTCAGAGTGACTATAACCAGTGACGATCATCTCCTGCCCATATTGACGCGATTACCAGCTTGTGGTCGGCATAATAATCAGTGTACCTGCAATAACGGTGGGGAACAGCCACTGAGAATAAAGAGAGACAGATAGGCCTGATCTCAAGAATCCATCCGGTACTTACATTTTATATATGTGTTTACAATATTCCGATTAATCCCTTTTTATGTAAGCGTTCAAATATTTCAGATTTAGAATAGGTCTCACCGAGCCGTCTGGCTTCAGTACCACAATATAGTGTGGAATAATACCCCTTTCCTTGTTGTAGGAGGGGTACTTTGATTATCACCTGCTGGGAATACAGCTTGTGAATTGTTTCCACTACTGCCTCCCTGTCGGAGGGAGACGTTGGTAAAGCAGACTTCAGGAACCTGCGAGGGGGAGACGTCTCGAACTTCCAATCTGTACCCCTGGGATACTACTTGTAGGATCCAGGGGTCCACTTGCGAGTGAGCCCACTGCGTGCTGAAACTCTTGAGACGACCCCCCACCGCACCTGAGTCCGCTTGTACGGCCCCAGCGTCATGCTGAGGACTTGGCAGAAGCGGTGGAGGGCTTCTGTTCCTGGGAATGGGCTGCCTGCTGCAGTCTTCTTCCCTTTCCTCTATCCCATGGCAGATATGACTGGCCTTTTGACCGCTTGCCCTTATGGGGACGAAAGGACTGAGGCTGAAAAGACGTTGTCTTTTTCTCCTTTATACGGCAATACTTCCATGTGTCGTTTGGAATCTGCATCACCTGACCACTGTCGTGTCCATAAACAACTTCTGGCAGATATGGACATCGCACTTACTCTTGATGCCAGAGTGCAAATATCCCTCTGTGCATCTCGCATATATAGAAATGCATCCTTTAAATGCTCTATAGTCAGTAAAATACTGTCCCTGTCAAGGGTATCAATATTTTCAGTCAGGGAATCCGACCAAGCCACCCCAGCGCTGCACATCCAGGCTGAGGCGATCGCTGGTCGCAGTATAACACCAGTATGTGTGTATATACTTTTTAGGATATTTTCCAGCCTCCTATCAGCTGGCTCCTTGAGGGCGGCCCTATCTGGAGACGGTACCGCCACTTGTTTTGATAAGCGTGTGAGCGCCTTATCCACCCTAAGGGGTGTTTCCCAACGCGCCCTAACTTCTGGCGGGAAAGGGTATACCGCCAATAATTTTCTATCGGGGGAAACCCACGCATCATCACACACTTCATTTAATTTATCTGATTCAGGAAAAACTACAGGTAGTTTTTTCACACTCCACAAAATACCCTTTTTTGTGGTACTTGTAGTATCAGAAATATGTAACACCTCCTTCATTGCCCTTAACAAGTAACGTGTGGCCCTAAAAGAAAAATACGTTTGTTTCTTCACCGTCGACACTGGAGTCAGTGTCCGTGTCTGTGTCTGTGTCGACCGACTGAGGTAAAAAGACGTTTTAACGCCCCTGACGGTGTTTGAGACGCCTGGACAGTTACTAATTGGTTTGCCGGCCGTCTCATGTCGTCAACCGACCTTGCAGCGTGTTGACATTATCACGTAATTCCTTAAATAAGCCATCCATTCCGGTGTCGACTCCCTAGAGAGTGACATCACCATTACAGGCAATTGCTCCGCCTCCTCACCAACATCGTCCTCATACATGTCGACACACACGTACCGACACACAGCACACACACAGGGAATGCTCTGATAGAGGACAGGACCCCACTAGCCCTTTGGAGAGACAGAGGGAGAGTTTGCCAGCACACACCAAAACGCTATAATTATACAGGGACAACCTTTATATAAGTGTTTTTCCCTTATAGCATCTTAATATATATAATCATATCGCCAAATAAGTGCCCCCCCTCTCTGTTTTAACCCTGTTTCTGTAGTGCAGTGCAGGGGAGAGCCTGGGAGCCTTCCCACCAGCATTTCTGTGAGGGAAAATGGCGCTGTGTGCTGAGGAGAATAGGCCCCGTCCCCTTTTCGGCGGGCTTTTTCTCCCGTTTTTCTGAGACCTGGCAGGGGTTAAATACATCCATATAGCCCCAGGGGCTATATGTGATGTATCTTTTAGCCAGTATAGGTATTTCATTGCTGCCCAGGGCGCCCCCCACAGCGCCCTGCACCCTCAGTGACCGCTGGTGTGAAGTGTGTGACAACAATGGCGCACAGCTGCAGTGCTGTGCGCTACCTCATGAAGACTGAAAAGTCTTCTGCCGCCGGTTTCTGGACCTCTTCACTTTTCGGCATCTGCAAGGGGGTCGGCGGCGCGGCTCCGGGACCGGACTCCATGGCTGGGCCTGTGTTCGATCCCTCTGGAGCTAATGGTGTCCAGTAGCCTAAGAAGCCAATCCATCCTGCACGCAGGTGAGTTCACTTCTTCTCCCCTAAGTCCCTCGTTGCAGTGAGCCTGTTGCCAGCAGGACTCACTGTAAAATAAAAAACCTAAAAACTTTTTCTAAGCAGCTCTTTAGGAGAGCCACCTAGATTGCACCCTGCTCGGACGGGCACAAAAACCTAACTGAGGCTTGGAGGAGGGTCATAGGGGGAGGAGCCAGTGCACACCACCTGATCCTAAAGCTTTATTTTTGTGCCCTGTCTCCTGCGGAGCCGCTAATCCCCATGGTCCTGACGGAGTCCCCAGCATCCACTAGGACGTCAGAGAAATATATTTATCTTTGCAACATAAATGACATCACAATACTTTTAGCCACTTACACAATGGCATTTAAAATCGATCACTAAAAGCGCGTTTCACACACATCAATGAACTGCTGAGCTCTTGGCACAATACAAAAGAGTTCTCCATAAGCACTCATTCATTCACTGGGATTGATGAGTGCAATTTATCAAACTATGGGGCCTGTCTACTAAGCCTTGGAGAGAGATAAAGCGAACGGAGATAAAGTACCAGCCAGAAAGCCCCGAACTGACATATTTTAAACACAGCCTGTAATATGGCAGTTAGGAGCTGATTGGCTGGTACTTTATCTCAGTCCATTTATATCTTACTCCAAGGTTTAGTAAATAGACCCCATGGCCTTTTCACAGGTTTCGCAGTCAGCGAGCAGTTACATAAAACTATTCAGTATAAATCTTGTGAAATTATTACAATTAGTTCATTATAGAAACTACCAAAAGCTAACTAACGGCTGGCAATTTTTACTGACACATTACAATGTTATACCAAAATGTGAAAGAAAATGAAGCTACAATCAACAATTACAGCACGGTGAGTAGTCATGGGATATAAATAAAATAAGGGCCTAATTCAGTCCTGGTCGCTGCAGCAGCAGCAAACGCAAGCTGAAGCACTGTGCTGTGTGCGCGCACGCATGCAGCCGCACTGCGCGTGCACACACTGTGAGATGCGAAGGCATGTGTGATCGCATCTGCCTAATTGACAGGCAGAGGTGGTTGTGGGGGCATGTCAGCGGCGTTGCAGCTACATGCAGGTGTGTCCAGACTGTTTGCAGGGCGAGCTACGGCGACTACACGATGTAACGCGCAGCTGTTGCGCCCTGCATTGGCAGGGAACTGCTCGTCATGTGCAAAAACATCTCCGCTGTGCGATGCTTTCACACGTCTGTGGGGTGAAGGAGGGGGGGGGGGGGGGGCGTAGGGCCTGGCATGCTGGGTGTTCTCCTGCCTAAGATTTTGATTGTGCCTTTTTTTGCACATCTACGATCAGGTCTGAATTAGGCCCTAAGTTGCAACACTATACAAATTCCCAAATCACTTCTGTGCATGTTATTGCAGGCCCAGCAGGTAGCCAGCAGTACTGGAGATGTAGCTTCTAGTTTTTCTTTCACTGTGAGTAAATTTACTAACAAAAAGTCTCTCAGGAATATACTATTTTAGCACTGTTCAGTGCCACTATTAGATGGAATAGACTACAGTGTGAATTGTGGGAACACATCTAAAACATTAAGGAGTAACGTTATGTAACTAGGCAGGTTACTTTACAACAGTGTAAAGTTTTGGGGAATGTTAGTCCTTACACCGCATAACACTGGGAATGGGAAGCCCCAGAGCTGCCACCCTAGATGGTCCAGTATTTCCACCACTAAACGTCATTACTGTATCTGCATCCACAATTAGGACCTGGGGCTAGATGCATCACCGCTTAGAAAGTGATAAAATGGAGAGTGAAAAAATACCAGCCAATCAGCTCCTAACTGCCATTTTTTAAACACATCCTGTGACATGGCAGTTAGGAGCTGATTGGCTGGTACTTTTTCACTCTCCATTTTATCACTTTCCAAGCGAAGGTGCATCTAGCCCCTAAACTTAAAACACGGCACATCTAGTCAGGTGACTTAAGTCTCTCTGCCAACATGAGTTTCCCTCACCTGCAGGGAACAAAAATACCTTTCTGACCTCTAATTAGTGACTTATACATCTACTCCACATTCCCAGTCTCCCAAAGCATGTCCCTGTCTGTTTCAGCCATGTTTCTGTTCACTTTGGGGCTTATTTAGCTTTTAACACAGCATACAAGTATACTCAAATTAACACTGGTACAAATACAAAACAATGGTATGCTATGGGGCTGATGTAGACTGAGCATTATGGCGGTCTGCTTAGATGGATGAAACTACTCTGCATAAGCCCAGAAAACGGCCATATGCACAGTTGTGTCTGACAGGAATTTATGCCTGCCTGCGCATGTGGAGGTGGAACATTGGAGTAAAGGGGTGTTCTCGCCTATTCCATGCACAGTGAAGGCATACACATATAATTATGAACATGTGGGGAGTGGACAACAGAAGCAGACACCTACATCTAAGGGTGTGTACACACGGTGAGATATTTTCTTTCGATTTTGACTATACAGTCAAAATCGCAAGAAAAGTTAGTGCAGATCGCAAGGTGAAAGTCACCTTGCGATCCCGATGCGCGGTCCCGCCTTGTCGGCATCGCAAGAAAAGATAGACTGTGCAGGCAAGTCGATCCTTGCTATATCGGTCTACTATCTAGTTCATCTCACATGTCAATGACATCTCACATAAGCCAAAATCTCACATAAGCCAAAATCGTAAGCACACATAGTCCATATCTCAAGAAAAGTTAGTCAAAATCGGTGGTGCTGGGCTCCAGGGAGTTCAAGGGAAATCACAAGTGAAAATCGGGCATAGCAAGGATCTCACCGTGTGTACACACCCTAAGATGTGCTATTTACAGGTGGTCAGTGGGAGGTTTAAATGCTTTGTAGATGATGACCAGTGCTAGTTAACCGCTTGTGACTGGCTGATTGCAAATGTACTGCTGATGCTGACATTGTTTAGGTGCATTCAGAAATGCCGGTGTTCGGGATGTCGACAGTCAGAATCCTGACATCAGTCAAAATGGCGGTGCCAGAATACCAACAGCCGGCATCCCAATCATAAGTATGCCAGGGCATGTTGGGGTTAAGCTCCAGGGTGGGTAGGGCGGTGGGGTGTTGGTAATTAGGTTTAGGCACCACCAGGGAGGGTTAGGTTTAGGCTACGGGGGAGGGAGATAGGTTTAGGCACCACCAGAGAGGGGTGGTAGTGGGGGGGTTAAGCTGTGGTAAGGGAAGGTTAGGGGGGCAGGGGAGGAGGGTAAGTATACTTATTGTTCACCTGTAAGGATTCTCACCAGTGGGATACCGCTATCGGTCTATTGACCGCAAGCGTCCCAACCGCCGGTCATGCGTATGTATTCCGCTTGGGCGTGCTGCACATTTTTATGTGTTTTAAAATTATTGTTTTTATGTATTTATTTTTTGACTTGAGAGTGGGAGTTGTTATCCTTACTGTTTCAATAGAAAGGGTTTTTTTTGTGTGATATCAATCCCTAATAGCGAATGTGTCTTTAGAAAGCAATACAAATTGTAAAAAACATGGACGTACGAGTACGTGGCATAAACCAGATGCATATTCCGCTGGTGGAGAATCAAGCACATCACCCGCTCAGCATATACGTTATTTATGCGTGCATGATTTTTAGCATCAATTGCGCCCATTCTGCAACTAAGTGTGCATTAGCACATACTGTAGGAATGATGACAATGGGGGTCATTCCGAGTTGATCGCTCGCTAGCTAGTTTTAGCAGCCGTACAAACTTAGTAGAAGTGCGAACGCCTGTGCAGCCGAGCTCTGCAAAAACAGTTTGTGCAGTTTCTGAGTAGCTCTGAACCTACTCAGCTCTTGTGATCACTTCAGCCTATTCGTGTCCGGATTTGACATCATAAACCCGCCCAGCCACGCCTGCGTTTTTTCAGACACGACTGCGTTTTTGCAAACACTCACTCAAAACGGTCAGTTGACACCAAGAAACGCCCCTTCCTGTCAATCTTCTTGCGGCTGTCAGTGCGACTGAAAACTTTGCAAGACCCTGTGCACAACCACAACGGGGCATACATATGCGCAGAAATGCCATTTTTTTGCCTGATCGCTGCGCTGCGAACAATGGCTGCTAGCGATCAACTCGGAATGACCCCCATTGAGTACAAGCTGTATCATGTCCAGAAATTGACCCCTCCAATTATGCGGACAGATAAACCCGTGCTCGTAATGTAGGGCTGAATTCCTTTCGCTAAGGCATGTTCACCAACGTGTCCTGTCAACAACAGGAGCAGAACAGTAGGAAGAGAAGAAACAGGCATGCAACAAATTAATGGGGTCTTTCTTATGGGACCACACAGAACGTATTAAAACACCATTTACAGCACTGGGGAATTTAGTACATTTTTGGCAGAAAAAATATTGCTGAAAACACTGGGAGACGTTTGTTCCTAGATGCTGCGCTCCTACATACAACATACCAAAGGAAACAATAAAAACATCATAAAATGAGAACAATGAACAGATATAGGTGGTCATTCCGAGTTGTTCGCTCGTTGCCGATTTTCTCTATATTGCGATTAGTCGCTTACTGCGCATGCGCAATGTTCGCAGAGCGCATGCGCTTAGTTATTTTACTCAAAAGTTTGGTATTTTACTCACAGCATTACGAGGATTTTTCATCGTTCTGGTGATCGGAGTGTGATTGACAGGAAGTGGGTGTTTCTGGGCGGAAACTGGACGTTTTATGGGAGTGTGTGAAAAAACGCTGCCGTTTTGGGGGAAAACGCAGGAGTGGCTGGAGAAACGGGGGAGTGTTTGGGCGAACGCTGGGTGTGTTTGTGACGTCAACCCAGGAACGACAAGCACTGAACTGATCACACTGGAAGAGTAAGTCTCGAGCTACTCAAACTGCAAAGAAAAATCTTTTCGCAATATTGCGAATACTTCTTTCGCAATTCAGCTAAGCTAAGATTCACTCCCAGAGGGCGGCGGCTTAGCGTGTGCACTGCTGCGAAAAGCGGCTAGCGAGCGAACAACTCGGAATGAGGGCCATAAAGTGTCAGACTATTGGGATGTGTTGCTCAATTATCAGTTTATACTCTAGAATGTTTATTTATGGTTATATTCTTAGATGGAGATGTAAACCCCAGATATATATAAACCGCAGCATCACTAAACAGTAACTTTGCTGGGAGCGGCTCATTGGAGCTTTGTTAGGCTATGAATCAATAATTCCCATTGTTGTCTGCCAGAACAGCCGCATAATCTCTGGCACAGGCCAGACAATCGGTTCTAATACCATTAGGAGCAGAGATCGTATAGCAATTAGATGCAGGCTACAGAGGTGACACATGTCAAAGCAGTCACTTTAAATGCAGAGAGTTGCTTTGTGCCCTGGGAAAGATCTTTGCGTGACTTGGTAAATTAGATTCAAGTGCTTGAACAGGTTAAAAAAACTATTTGGCTAGAATTGCCTTCTGTAGAACAGTCAGCTGTAACATGCGGAACAGTGCAGAGCACTGCTTTGTGTGTAACTTGGTCCAGTGAAGTCGCCCATTTGAGTCTTTATTATTACTTAGAAAACATAATATGGTATAGCGCATACTTACCTACTTTCCCATGTTTTCCGAGAGGCTTCCGAAAATCAGGTGGCACTCCCGGACCACCGGAAGGACAGGCAAGTGACACGCCCCCCACCCCATGATCTCCCGCAGCCGTACTTGAAAGTAGAGATGAGCGGGTTCGGTTCCTCGGAATCCGAACCCGCCCGAACTTCAGTTTTTTTTACACGGGGCTGAGCGACTCGGATCTTCCCGCCTTGCTCGGTTAACCCGAGCGCGCCCGAACGTCATCATCCCGCTGTCGGATTCTCGCGAGGCTCGGATTCTATCGCGAGACTCGGATTCTATATAAGGAGCCGCGCGTCGCCACCATTTTCACACGTGCATTGAGATTCATAGGGAGAGGACGTGGCTGGCGTCCTCTCCGTTTATAGAGAAGAGAGTGAGACTAGAGTAGAGAGAGACACAGTATTTACTTTAGTAATTTTGGGGAGCATTAGGAGGAGTACTACTACTTGCTGAAGTGATAGTGTGACTGTATATCTGACTTGTGGGGGAGACAGTGGGGAGCAGTTAGAGTCTGAGAGCAGGAGTACATATTTTAACATACAGTGCACACTTTTGCTGCCAGAGTGCCACACTGCCATTGTGACCACACTGACCACCAGTATATATTGTGATTGTCTGCTTAGGAGTACTACTTGCAAGTTGCTGATAGTGTGACCAGTGACCTGACCACCAGTTTAATTAATCACCACCAGTTTAATATATATATATATATATAATTGTATATAATATATATATAATTGTATACCACCTACCCGTGTTTTTTTTTTTCTTTCTTTCTTCTTGATACATACTACTATAGTAGCTTACTGTAGCAGTCTGCGGTGCTGCTGAGCTGACAGTGTCCAGCAGGTCCGTCATCAGTCATTACATAATAAATATATATACCTGTCCGGCTGCAGTACTAGTGATATTATATATATATATATATATATATATATTAATTTCATCTCATTATCATCCAGTCTATATTAGCAGCAGACACAGTACGGTAGTCCACGGCTGTAGCTACCTCTGTGTCGGCAGTCGCTCGTCCATCCATAATTGTATACCACCTACCCGTGGTTTTTTTTTTCTTTCTTTCTTCTTGATACATACTACTATAGTAGCTTACTGTAGCAGTCTGCGGTGCTGCTGAGCTGACAGTGTCCAGCAGGTCCGTCATCAGTCATTACATAATAAATATATATACCTGTCCGGCTGCAGTACTAGTGATATTATATATATATATATATTAATTTCATCTCATTATCATCCAGTCTATATTAGCAGCAGACACAGTACGGTAGTCCACGGCTGTAGCTACCTCTGTGTCGGCAGTCGCTCGTCCATCCATAATTGTATACCACCTACCCGTGTTTTTTTTTTTCTTTCTTTCTTCTTGATACATACTACTATAGTAGCTTACTGTAGCAGTCTGCGGTGCTGCTGAGCTGACAGTGTCCAGCAGGTCCGTCATCAGTCATTACATAATAAATATATATACCTGTCCGGCTGCAGTACTAGTGATATTATATATATATATATTAATTTCATCTCATTATCATCCAGTCTATATTAGCAGCAGACACAGTACGGTAGTCCACGGCTGTAGCTACCTCTGTGTCGGCAGTCGCTCGTCCATCCATAATTGTATACCACCTACCCGTGGTTTTTTTTTTCTTTCTTTCTTCTTGATACATACTACTATAGTAGCTTACTGTAGCAGTCTGCGGTGCTGCTGAGCTGACAGTGTCCAGCAGGTCCGTCATCAGTCATTACATAATAAATATATATACCTGTCCGGCTGCAGTACTAGTGATATTATATATATATATATATTAATTTCATCTCATTATCATCCAGTCTATATTAGCAGCAGACACAGTACGGTAGTCCACGGCTGTAGCTACCTCTGTGTCGGCAGTCGCTCGTCCATCCATAATTGTATACCACCTACCCGTGTTTTTTTTTTTCTTTCTTTCTTCTTGATACATACTACTATAGTAGCTTACTGTAGCAGTCTGCGGTGCTGCTGAGCTGACAGTGTCCAGCAGGTCCGTCATCAGTCATTACATAATAAATATATATACCTGTCCGGCTGCAGTACTAGTGATATTATATATATATATTAATTTCATCTCATTATCATCCAGTCTATATTAGCAGCAGACACAGTACGGTAGTCCACGGCTGTAGCTACCTCTGTGTCGGCAGTCGCTCGTCCATCCATAATTGTATACCACCTACCCGTGGTTTTTTTTTTCTTTCTTTCTTCTTGATACATACTACTATAGTAGCTTACTGTAGCAGTCTGCGGTGCTGCTGAGCTGACAGTGTCCAGCAGGTCCGTCATCAGTCATTACATAATAAATATATATACCTGTCCGGCTGCAGTACTAGTGATATTATATATATATATATATATTAATTTCATCTCATTATCATCCAGTCTATATTAGCAGCAGACACAGTACGGTAGTCCACGGCTGTAGCTACCTCTGTGTCGGCAGTCGCTCGTCCATCCATAATTGTATACCACCTACCAGTGGGTTTTTTTTTCTTTCTTTCTTCTTGATACATACTACTATAGTAGCTTACTGTAGCAGTCTGCGGTGCTGCTGAGCTGACAGTGTCCAGCAGGTCCGTCATCAGTCATTACATAATAAATATATATACCTGTCCGGCTGCAGTACTAGTGATATTATATATATATATATTAATTTCATCTCATTATCATCCAGTCTATATTAGCAGCAGACACAGTACGGTAGTCCACGGCTGTAGCTACCTCTGTGTCGGCAGTCGCTCGTCCATCCATAAGTATACTAGTATCCATCCATCTCCATTGTTTACCTGAGGTGCCTTTTAGTTGTGCCTATTAAAATATGGAGAACAAAAATGTTGAGGTTCCAAAATTAGGGAAAGATCAAGATCCACTTCCACCTCGTGCTGAAGCTGCTGCCACTAGTCATGGCCGAGACGATGAAATGCCAGCAACGTCGTCTGCCAAGGCCGATGCCCAATGTCATAGTACAGAGCATGTAAAATCCAAAACACCAAATATCAGTAAAAAAAGGACTCCAAAATCTAAAATAAAATTGTCGTCGGAGAAGCGTAAACTTGCCAATATGCCATTTACCACACGGAGTGGCAAGGAACGGCTGAGGCCCTGGCCTATGTTCATGGCTAGTGGTTCAGCTTCACATGAGGATGGAAGCACTCAGCCTCTCGCTAGAAAAATGAAAAGACTCAAGCTGGCAAAAGCACCGCAAAGAACTGTGCGTTCTTCGAAATCCCAAATCCACAAGGAGAGTCCAATTGTGTCGGTTGCGATGCCTGACCTTCCCAACACTGGACGTGAAGAGCATGCGCCTTCCACCATTTGCACGCCCCCTGCAAGTTCTGGAAGGAGCACCCGCAGTCCAGTTCCTGATAGTCAGATTGAAGATGTCAGTGTTGAAGTACACCAGGAAGAGGAGGATATGGGTGTTGCTGGCGCTGGGGAGGAAATTGACAAGAAGGATTCTGATGGTGAGGTGGTTTGTTTAAGTCAGGCACCCGGGGAGACACCTGTTGTCCGTGGGAGGAATATGGCCGTTGACATGCCTGGTGAAAATACCAAAAAAATCAGCTCTTCGGTGTGGAAGTATTTCAACAGAAATGCGGACAACATTTGTCAAGCCGTGTGTTGCCTTTGTCAAGCTGTAATAAGTAGGGGTAAGGATGTTAACCACCTCGGAACATCCTCCCTTATACGTCACCTGCAGCGCATTCATAATAAGTCAGTGACAAGTTCAAAAACTTTGGGCGACAGCGGAAGCAGTCCACTGACCAGTAAATCCCTTCCTCTTGTAACCAAGCTCACACAAACCACCCCACCAACTCCCTCAGTGTCAATTTCCTCCTTCCCCAGGAATGCCAATAGTCCTGCAGGCCATGTCACTGGCAATTCTGACGATTCCTCTCCTGCCTGGGATTCCTCCGATGCATCCTTGCGTGTAACGCCTACTGCTGCTGGCGCTGCTGTTGTTGCTGCTGGGAGTCGATGGTCATCCCAGAGGGGAAGTCGTAAGCCCACTTGTACTACTTCCAGTAAGCAATTGACTGTCCAACAGTCCTTTGCGAGGAAGATGAAATATCACAGCAGTCATCCTGTTGCAAAGCGGATAACTGAGGCCTTGACAACTATGTTGGTGTTAGACGTGCGTCCGGTATCCGCCGTTAGTTCACAGGGAACTAGACAATTTCTTGAGGTAGTGTGCCCCCGTTACCAAATACCATCTAGGTTCCACTTCTCTAGGCAGGCGATACAGAGAATGTACACGGACGTCAGAAAAAGACTCACCAGTGTCCTAAAAAATGCAGTTGTACCCAATGTCCACTTAACCACGGACATGTGGACAAGTGGAGCAGGGCAGGGTCAGGACTATATGACTGTGACAGCCCACTGGGTAGATGTATGGACTCCCGCCGCAAGAACAGCAGCGGCGGCACCAGTAGCAGCATCTCGCAAACGCCAACTCTTTCCTAGGCAGGCTACGCTTTGTATCACCGGTTTCCAGAATACGCACACAGCTGAAAACCTCTTACGGCAACTGAGGAAGATCATCGCGGAATGGCTTACCCCAATTGGACTCTCCTGTGGATTTGTGGCATCGGACAACGCCAGCAATATTGTGTGTGCATTAAATATGGGCAAATTCCAGCACGTCCCATGTTTTGCACATACCTTGAATTTGGTGGTGCAGAATTTTTTTAAAAACGACAGGGGTGTGCAAGAGATGCTGTCGGTGGCCAGAAGAATTGCGGGACACTTTCGGCGTACAGGCACCACGTACAGAAGACTGGAGCAACACCAAAAACGCCTGAACCTGCCCTGCCATCATCTGAAGCAAGAAGTGGTAACGAGGTGGAATTCAACCCTATATATGCTTCAGAGGTTGGAGGAGCAGCAAAAGGCCATTCAAGCCTATACAATTCAGCACGATATAGGAGGTGGAATGCACCTGTCTCAAGCGCAGTGGAGAATGATTTCAACGTTGTGCAAGGTTCTGCTGCCCTTTGAACTTGCCACACGTGAAGTCAGTTCAGACACTGCCAGCCTGAGTCAGGTCATTCCCCTCATCAGGCTTTTGCAGAAGAAGCTGGAGACATTGAAGGAGGAGCTAACACGGAGCGATTCCGCTAGGCATGTGGGACTTGTGGATGGAGCCCTTAATTTGCTTAACAAGGATTCACGGGTGGTCAATCTGTTGAAATCAGAGCACTACATTTTGGCCACCGTGCTCGATCCTAGATTTAAAACCTACCTTGGATCTCTCTTTCCGGCAGACACAAGTCTGCTGGGGTTCAAAGACCTGCTGGTGAGAAAATTGTCAAGTCAAGCGGAACGCGACCTGTCAACATCTCCTCCTTCACATTCTCCCGCAACTGGGGGTGCGAGGAAAAGGCTCAGAATTCCGAGCCCACCCGCTGGCGGTGATGCAGGGCAGTCTGGAGCGACTGCTGATTCTGACATCTGGTCCGGACTGAAGGACCTGACAACGATTACGGACATGTCGTCTACTGTCACTGCATATGATTCTCTCCCCATTGAAAGAATGGTGGAGGATTATATGAGTGACCGCATCCAAGTAGGCACGTCACACAGTCCGTACTTATACTGGCAGGAAAAAGAGGCAATTTGGAGGCCCTTGCACAAACTGGCTTTATTCTACCTAAGTTGCCCTCCCACAAGTGTGTACTCCGAAAGAGTGTTTAGTGCCGCCGCTCACCTTGTCAGCAATCGGCGTACGAGGTTACTTCCAGAAAATGTGGAGAAGATGATGTTCATTAAAATGAATTATAATCAATTCCTCCGTGGAGACATTGACCAGCAGCAATTGCCTCCACAAAGTACACAGGGAGCTGAGATGGTGGATTCCAGTGGGGACGAATTGATAATCTGTGAGGAGGGGGATGTACACGGTGATATATCGGAGGATGATGATGAGGTGGACATCTTGCCTCTGTAGAGCCAGTTTGTGCAAGGAGAGATTAATTGCTTCTTTTTTGGTGGGGGTCCAAACCAATCCGTCATTTCAGTCACAGTCGTGTGGCAGACCCTGTCACTGAAATGATGGGTTGGTTAAATTGTGCATGTCCTGTTTATACAACATAAGGGTGGGTGGGAGGGCCCAAGGACAATTCCATCTTGCACCTCTTTTTTCTTTTTTTCTTCTTTGCGTCATGTGCTGTTTGGGGAGTGTTTTTTGGAAGGGCCATCCTGCGTGACACTGCAGTGCCACTCCTAGATGGGCCAGGTGTTTGTGTCGGCCACTAGGGTCGCTTATCTTACTCACACAGCTACCTCATTGCGCCTCTTTTTTTCTTTGCGTCGTGTGCTGTTTGGGGAGTGTTTTTTGGAAGGGCCATCCTGCGTGACACTGCAGTGCCACTCCTAGATGGGCCAGGTGTTTGTGTCGGCCACTAGGGTCGCTTATCTTACTCACACAGCTACCTCATTGCGCCTCTTTTTTTCTTTGCGTCATGTGCTGTTTGGGGAGTGTTTTTTGGAAGGGCCATCCTGCGTGACACTGCAATGCCACTCCTAGATGGGCCAGGTGTTTGTGTCGGCCACTAGGGTCGCTTATCTTACTCACACAGCTACCTCATTGCGCCTCTTTTTTTATTTGCGTCATGTGCTGTTTGGGGAGTGTTTTTTGGAAGGGCCATCCTGCGTGACACTGCAGTGCCACTCCTAGATGGGCCAGGTGTTTGTGTCGGCCACTAGGGTCGCTTATCTTACTCACACAGCTACCTCATTGCGCCTCTTTTTTTCTTTGCGTCATGTGCTGTTTGGGGAGTGTTTTTTGGAAGGGCCATCCTGCGTGACACTGCAGTGCCACTCCTAGATGGGCCAGGTGTTTGTGTCGGCCACTAGGGTCGCTTATCTTACTCACACAGCTACCTCATTGCGCCTCTTTTTTTCTTTGCGTCATGTGCTGTTTGGGGAGTGTTTTTTGGAAGGGCCATCCTGCGTGACACTGCAGTGCCACTCCTAGATGGGCCAGGTGTTTGTGTCGGCCACTAGGGTCGCTTATCTTACTCACACAGCTACCTCATTGCGCCTCTTTTTTTCTTTGCGTCATGTGCTGTTTGGGGAGTGTTTTTTGGAAGGGCCATCCTGCGTGACACTGCAGTGCCACTCCTAGATGGGCCAGGTGTTTGTGTCGGCCACTAGGGTCGCTTAGCTTAGTCATCCAGCGACCTCGGTGCAAATTTTAGGACTAAAAATAATATTGTGAGGTGTGAGGTATTCAGAATAGACTGAAAATGAGTGGAAATTATGGTTTTTGAGGTTAATAATACTTTGGGATCAAAATGACCCCCAAATTCTATGATTTAAGCAGTTTTTTTGTGTTTTTTGAAAAAAACACCCGAATCCAAAACACACCCGAATCCGACAAAAAAAATTCGGTGAGGTTTTGCCAAAACGCGGTCGAACCCAAAACACGGCCGCGGAACCGAACCCAAAACCAAAACACAAAACCCGAAAAATTTCAAGTGCACATCTCTACTTGAAAGTGGGAGGTGCGGGTAGACTGATGACAGGATTTGCGCTGAATTGCATCATCATAACCCTGCCGGAATTTAATAATGGGACAGCGCTACATTGAAGCGATCACGCCCTCGCACCTCCCACCCATGTTGAGGCCACATCCCCTTTTATACTGACCTGGATGCGCCATTCCGCATGATGAAGCCAAAAAGTCAGAACGCATGGTATAGCGTCAACACTGTGTTCTGCGCTTTATAAAAAAAATAATAATAATTGTTCATATTAGTCCAAGCCCCAGTGGAATCTACTATCTAAGGCCCTAATTCAGAGTTGATTGCAGCAGCAAATTTGTTAGCTAATGTGCAAAACCATGTTGGTCATTCCGAGTTGTTCGCTCTGTAAATTTCTTCGCATCGCAGCGATTTTCCGCTTAGTGCGCATGCGCAATGTCCGCACTGCGACTGCGCCAAGTAAATTTGCTATGCAGTTAGGTATTTTACTCACGGTTTTTTCTTCGTTCTGGCGATCGTAATGTGATTGACAGGAAGTGGGTGTTTCTGGGCGGAAACTGGCCGTTTTATGGGTGTGTGCGAAAAAACGCTACCGTTTCTGGGAAAAACGCGGGAGTGGCTGGAGAAACGGAGGAGTGTCTGGACGAACGCTGGGTGTGTTTGTGACGTCAAACCAGGAACGACAAGCACTGAACTGATCGCAGATGCCGAGTAAGTCTGGAGCTACTCAGAAACTGCTAAGAGGTGTTTAATCGCAATTTTGAGAATCTTTCGTTCGCAATTTTAAGAAGCTAAGATTCACTCCCAGTAGGCGGCGGCTTAGCGTGTGCAAAGCTGCTAAAAGCAGCTTGCGAGCGAACAACTCGGAATGAGGGCCCATGTGCACTGCAGGGGGGGCAGATGTAACATGTGCAGAGACAGTTAGATTTGGGGGGTTCACTATGATATGCCGGCGGTCGGGCTCCCGGCGACCAGCATACCGGTGCCGGGAGTCCGACCGCCGGCTTTCCGACAGTGTGGCGAGTGCAAATGAGCCCCTTGCGGGCTCGCTGCACTCGCCACGCTACGGACACGGTGGCGCGCTACACTATTTTATTCTCCCTCCAGGGGGGTCGTGGACCCCCACGAGGGAGAATAAGTGTCGGTATGCCGGTTGTTGGGCTCCCGGCGCCGGTATGCTGGTCGCCGGGAGCCCGACCGCCGGCATACTGAAGACCACACAGATTTGGGTGGTGTGTGTTCAAACTGACATCTAAATTGCAGTGTAAAAATAAAGCAGCCAGTATTTACCCTGAACAGAAACAAAATAACCCACCCAAATCTAACTCTCTCTGCACATGTTATATCTGCCCCCCCCCCCCTGCAGTGCACATGGGCCCTCAATCCGAGTTTATCGCTCACTAGCTACTTTTAGCAGCCGTGCAAACGCATAGCGGGGGAGTGTATTTTCGCTTTGCAAGTGTGCGAACGCCTGTGCATCCGAGCGGGTACAAACACATTTTGTGCAGAACAAGACCAGCCCTGTAGTTCCTTATTCTGTGCGATGACTGCAGCGACGAAGGTCCCGGAATTGACGTCAGATACCCGCCCAGCAAACGCCTGGACACGCCTGCGTTTTTCCAAACACTCCCTGAAAACGGTCAGTTGACACCCATGAACTCCCACTTCCTGTCAATCTCCTTGCGATCGGCTGTGCGAATGGAATCGTTGCTGTAAGCAGTGCAAAAACAACAATACTCTTTGTACCCGTACGCCGCGCATGCGCATTGCGCCCCATACGCATGCGTAGTTTTGCCATTTTTTTGAGCGAACATCGGCAGCTAGCGATCAACTCGGAAGGACTCCCCAAGGTTTTGGCCATTAGCTAACAAATTTGCTGCTGCGATCAGATCTGAATTAGGCCCTAAATTCTCTACACTACAAACATGCTAACATTAACCTATCAGCATGTTTTGGGGAGTCATTTTGGGATTTTGACCTCAATGGCAGCACAGCTGTGCCTCACCAGAGGCCTGGTTCATGTATATAAGTAAAGCAAAAAAGCAAGTAACTGCACAAAACAATGTGGCACTGCAGGTGGGGCAGATGTAACATGTGCAGAGAGATTTAGATTTAGGTGGGGTGAGTTCAAACTGAAATTTAACTGCAGTGTAAAAATAAAGCTGTCTAACATTTGTGGGGTGGGCTACATGCAAAAGCAGCAAGTATTTACCCTGCACAATATAAATATAAATGTATTTGCTCCTATTGCACGGTTTGTTCCAGATACAAAGATACTTGTTTTTTTGTTTTGTTTTTACTTTACTTACAAGATGAATCAGGCCCCAAGAGAAAATCCCTTATGAAGACAATAAAGGAATAACACGGGAAAAGGAAATAATTCCCAGAAGCATTGTTCTTTTAAATATGACAGTTTAGAAACTTAACAATTCACAAGCAAGTTGTACCAGGGGAGTCATTCAATAATATGACGTGTTTTGTATCTTCTAAAAAAGTTTCCATCCAAAAATATTATCCCATATTAACCCACAATCCTTCACGCCATCTAGCAGAGGAGTAGTGTCTGAATTGCAGAGTACGTATTTTGTTTGGAGAACACTGATTAGCTGCCAGTTAGTTGTCCAGCCATTTCTCTTTGACACTGGATTTTGTTGTCCCTGAACTATTTGCCAGTACTGTACCACACAGTATCACTAGTTGTGTAACTCTCATACAACTAAAATGATACGCTTGCAATGGTCACATCATTTTCTCACTCTGCAACTGTTCTTTATTACCAGTTATTTATATAGCGCAGAGGATATTTAGTCATTCACATCTGTCGCTGTCCCAGTGGATCTTACACTGTATATTCCCGATTACATGTACATGCACATATACGCTAGGGTTAATTTTGTTCCAGTAGCTAATTAGCCTACCAGTATGTCTTTGGATTGTGGGAGGAAGCCAGGCTACTTGGAGGAAACATTGGGAACATACAAACTCTACACAGATTTAGCCTTGGTGGGAATTTAAGCCAAGACCACATGTGGAACATACAAACTCCATACAGATGAAGCCTTGGTGGGAATTTAAGCCAAGACCACATGCAGAACATACAAACTCCACACAGATCCTTGGTGGGAATTTAAGCCAATACCTCAGAGTTGAGAAGCTGCAAACTACCATTACATCAACTCTGTTGAAATGCTAATTACAGAGGGCTTGGGATCTCAGATTTATGATAACATGTCCTATTCCCACCCACCCATATTAAAGACTTCCATGTGTTGTTATCAATGGACATAAATACCCACCCCACATACCTTGCAGTGTTCTACACTGGAATAATCTCTAGTAATGCCTAATTCACTGCCCACTCTTCCATTTATTACATACAATAGGCATGCTTGTTCTGTCCCCTAAATGCTTTCAGTTTTGGGTGGCACGGGCATCTTTTGCATATGATGAAAGTATATGCGTAAGACCCTGGAGCCTATTATCAATCAATATTTGTGGGATATCACCTAAAACACCCGTTTTTGGTGGATACCCACAAATATTAAGTATCCCCCCACAGAACCTACGGGGGACTGCAGCATATATCGGAAATATCTTCTGCAATTCCCTGCTGTCGATTGCAAAATTAGCTCCCTTAGAAACCTATGAGGGCTGCTTATTTGAAGAAATTCCAAGCTTGGCCCCCGTAGCTAATGCCATCTCCAGATTTCTGCAAATAGTACCACTTGTACATGCGTGCATTGAACAACAAGGTGTGATACAGGATCTTGATGACTGGGATGTCGGCGTTCACATGACCGACACTGATACCCCGACAATTAGAATGCCGACAGGGCACTGGGTCATTATTTTACCCCTCCCCTGTCTCCTACCTTCACCCTAACCAGCCTGGAGTGGCGGCTAGGGCTAAGATAGTGGGGGGAGGCGGCTAGTGCTAAGATGCTAAGACACCGGGGATGGCAGCTAGGGCTAAGACTCGGGTGTGTGGGGGGGGGGGAACGCATATACGGATAACCTCCCCTTGAGTGCTTAACCCTAGCTCCCCAGTCCCAACCCTAACAGTGGCCCCCTTACTTACCTTCAGGATGTCGGTGTTCAATTTTCCCGTGCTGGGATTCTGAGTGGTGTCACCACCGAACCGCCAGAGACCAAAGGTATCACTGTCTCAGTTGCACTCAAAAAATTCTGTATTTCGGAATATTCCATATTTTGGCATTTTGGATATGATAGACAACCTGTATTGTAGTATACTGGGTATGAATGATTGCAGAACATAAATAGTCAGCTTATATATTACCGTTCCCTCAACCACGAGGATATATTGTTTTGCAGGTCTCCAGGGAAAGTTATCCCACACTTTTAGCATGCTTCACTGGTGCTAATAAAATGCAAAATATCCAGCTAAGCAATCATTTACATATACCAGTTACAGGGCAATAAATCTCTACTTGTTCTGCTCTTTACGGTTGAAAATGTACTACATCCCACCTACTGAATGCTGTCAGTCCCTGAGGGCATACGTTTAAGTTTCCCATTATTGAACCTTAATTGAGGACAAATAGTCAATGGTAGATATTTCGGAGATGTGGCCTGATGGCCGTTAAACACAGAGCCTACAGTATGTCTCATTAACCTCTCACAGCTATAAAAGAAAAATACTTTGTCTTCTCAAAAACCATACTGATCAGTTGGGGAATACATAACGGAAATGTCTCCCAAACAGATTAATAAAGAACATAACAGAGCAGTAGTCAGCTGATTACTTCTAAATACAAGCGTAAGGCACCACAGAATATGCTGGCGCTATATAAAGGTTAGTAGATAAAATAAGAAACAAACTCATTTGTTGCCCCAGATTGGTGACAGAAATACCGTAAGCACTACTAGACAGCAGTGGCCAAATACCTCACCGCACGTCCCTGCTAGACAGAGCTGTAGAGATCTACTTAACACTGAAAGCTGCTTCATTCTTCCTGGCAAAGCTTAGCTGTAGGATCCAGGGTGCAGTCTCTGGGGGACCCATGTGGAGTCAGAGGCTCATTAGAAGTAAGAGACAGACATTTCAGACATTGACCATCAGAAACAGGGTATTACGGATCATCAGGAAGCTGTGGGGGACAGACCCACCCAGAGGTACCAGTCTTGTGAATAAAAGGGGGCCCTGAGGTTCCACCAGTTTTAGATGCCAGTTGGAGTTGTTTAATGCAGCATTACCAGAAATTCCTAAAGAGAAACAGTAATTAGATTGTACTCATCGGGCCTTAGACGGACCCTCTGAGCAGAGAGAGACCTCCAGGGATGTAGTGTCGGGGCTCAACCATTATAGGTCTTTGTTAGACTCTTTAAGACTGGACTCCTATTTCATTTTATGAGATTAGTCATACATCAAGTACAATATCAAAGGGGTATCCTTTTAAGAAAGCTCAACATTGTACAATTTTTACTATCAGACACTTGAAAGCTCACAAAGACTCTCTCTATGCCTTGGGTCTTCCCACTCTTACTGCCACTGATTCCCCCCATGCAGAAAGGCAGCGTCAGCTGAGGACCATTTAGCCATTGCTTCTCCTCTTCTCTCTTGTATGAAGACATATGAGACATCTACAGGGGGGTACACACTGAGAGATGTGTGCTGAGCGATCTATCACAGACTGCTCAGCACACAACTCTCCCCCCACTCAGCACGATGTGTGCTGAGCGGAGGGGGGAGAACGGGGGGCGCTCGCTTCACAGAGCAGTGAAGTGAACGACCTGCTAGATTGTGCCTGCGTGCAGGCACAATCTAGAACCGGTGACTGTAACGCGCGGGGCCGTGCATCGCTATCGCTATGGGCATACACACGGAGAGATCTGTGCTTAACTGCTAAGCAATCTAGTCAGATTGCTTAGAAATTAAGCACGGATCTCTCCGTGTGTAGCCCCCTTACCTCTAAGGGGTCTGTTTACTAAACCTTGGAAAGAGATAAAGTACCATTCAGCTCCTAACTGACATGTTAGAGGCTGTTTGAAAAATTAGTTTGGACTCAGTTAGCTGTTACTTTATCTCTCTGCAAGGTTTAATAAATAGACCCCTAAGACTGATCATTCACATTCACATGTTGTATAACCTCATCCTATACAATGTACTATAGTATAAGTTCACAGAAAGTACACGGAGGGCATTCATATATGACAGTAGTGTCATAAACCTCCTGGCCCAGTGAACTCATGCTCTTGTCAGGCACACAATGGGTTAGCGGTTTTTGTTGGGAGGGGTTAAAAGTTGTTGACAGGTCTGTGATTGGTTTAAGTAGATAGGGGAGGGGGTTTAGGTGTGCTAAGTAGGGAATCTTCTAGTAAATTAGCCTCTCTTCGTTTGTGGACACTACCCATCCGTCCCTCCCTTCTGTTGGTTTTTAGTGGTTATTTGTGTCGGCTGTTTATTGAGTGGGTTGTGGTGTGGCCGGTTTAAGAACGGCTTAGGTATTGGTATAATTAGGTATAGGTTAATTTCCCCTGGGGGGCAGTTCGGTCAGGTAGGAGTATGGGTGTGGTCAGTTAGGCGGACCGGAGGGCATCACCTGACCAGGTGGACCCTCCTTTCTCCTTCTACATGGCTGAACTGCTGCCTCAAGTCAGTGCTGATGTGGGCAGATGGCCTCATCAGTTTGTGGTGTTGTCCCCGCAAGGCTTGGGCAGTTGGTTCGCCTTGGCGAGTCAGACGGGCAAGGAAAGGGGCAGTTGGTCCGTCCTTGCCTGTCGGGCAGTTGGCCCGAGTTATCAACGTTTATTGTTTTACTTTGACTTATACTAGGCCATTCTTTCCCTGCCACCATACATTAGTTAGTTTTAAAATTTATATAGTTGATCCCTCTCAATAAAAAAGCTGACCCATGTCACCGCAGCCATTGTTGTCCTTGTATTATTCATAGATAAGTTGGTGTGCAAGGAGCGCGAGTGCTTGGGTCATGGAGCGTTTATAACATAGGTAGCCGGTTATAGCTGGTTATGCTTATGCTACATGTCATTACATTCTCCAATATGCCAGTCTAATTTTATTTCTACACTTTTTTTTTTCTCCACCATTTTTCGCACCTCTTGTTCTTCTATTGATATTTAGAGTAGATGGGCCAAATTGTTCTTATCTGCTGACGAATTAAATGTTTATATGATTCTTCCTGCTTCTTCCTCATTCTCTCCCCTTTCAACCACCCATCCATCATCTCTTCTTCTCTTTGCTCCTCCTTTCCCCTCTCATTTCTCCTCCTCCCCTTTGTATATATTTCCCTTTTGCCATATTCTGATCCCTTCTCTCTCTCTCTCTCTCCTTTTACTTCCCTCTACCAAGTAATCATTCGGCAGGCTTATATTCTATAGGCATTTGGATGACTTGGGACAGGCAGGGGAAAATAGGGAGAAAGATAAAAAAGGAATAAACCAGTAAAAACATGTCCAATATAAATGCTGCCATTTATAGTGCTATTTGGATAAGTTGTATAATGTTAATGCATACATTTTTATAATGTTTCAATATTTTAATATATGGATATTTGCTTTAAGTATAGAACCTGCAAAGAGGATTGCAAAGCCTGTTACGTACAGCAGCTCCATATTTGTGAAGCCACCTGTTAGACCCTTCTCTAAGTGCAGTGTGGGCAATGCTGGTTCCTCTTGACTCAATGGAATGTACCCATTGTGGATAGATCATTGATGTTGCTATTCCAATTATCCACAGAACCCCCAGATTACCAGTAAATTAAATCATAAAGGTGCGCCTATATTAATTCCAAGGGCTACTTCTTTTCATAAGCAAATAACTACCAGTGGCAAACGCAGGATTTCTAGAGGGGGGTTTCCAAATGAAATCCACAATCTCTCACTATGCGGAAAATGGAATGCAGTATTAATATTTAACACTATAGATTGTCTATAGTATAGGCTGTAGCAAACATTTTTAAATAATATAAATAAGATAAGTGGTCAGGAAAAGGTTAAACATACTATAATAAATAAACAAGTATAATAGAACCAGTACTGCACTTTCTAAGCACACATTCTCCCACCTCATGGTAAGGCTCCTGTTTCTTCTTCCTGGTAGATACTCTCTGGCATACCTCCCAACATGATCCTCTCCAGGAGGGACACAATGCTCTGCTTCTGGACTTTTTCTTTATTTATGATGGCCAGCACCTGTGTTGAACAGGTTAATGGATAAGAAAGGTGTTTCACCACAGGTGATGGCAAGCATACAGTAAGAGGGAAGTCCAGGAGCAGAGCATTCTGTCCCTCCTGGAGAGGCTCATCTTGGGAGGTATGCTCTCTGGTCCAGTGCACGGATTGAGGACACAAACATTAAACTTGGTAGAAGAAGCTGCTGCCACTGTGCTCTGTCCGTTAAACTGCAATGTGGCGGCATCTCTACTAATCGTTTTATATACCATTGCTATTGTCATAATTTGAGCCATTTGCCAAGGGGAGAGGGGTTTCTGGGCAACCGGAAACCCCGCCTGCATTTGCCTATGACTATGGAAGAATCCACAGAAGCAATCCACCACATTAATGTGAATGTTCTGCATGCACACCAAGGTGACTTCCTCCACAGTCTGTGATTGACGATTTTACATTACACCACCAGCAGCCCCGCTAGTTCTGGGAACCGACTTTAATTTCACTCAATCTCACTGATGATCTTCTATGATTGCAGCCCCATCGGCCTTCCAGCTGTCAAACAAATTTTTAGACCATTCCTTCCTATCTGTGATTCTATGCATAAACATCAATTTGCCCAATTTAACGGGGCTTAGTGACCTTACTTTTTCTCTAATCAAGCCTTCTCATCAGGACTGCTAGGCTTATCTGTTCTGTGATGGAAAGTACAAGACTTGAACCGAATCCAGCACTTGAACTGAATAGAGAAACATATGCAATTCATCCAAAGGAGGCATTTAGCTATAAGCAAATATTACATTTCAGTTTCACCAAACATTTCCTACATACATGCAGGGGATTTTAGTAACATAGTATCTGAGGTTGAAAAAAGACAATTGTCCATCAAGTTCAACCTATTTGTGGTACACACAGTACCATGCATGACTGCTCTTTGCAAAGCACCAGGAGGAAGCATTGGGTGTGATTCAGAGATGGACACAGGGGGTAATTCCAAGTTGATCGCAGCAGGATTTTTTTTTGCAATTGGGCAAAACCATGTGCACTGCAGGGGAGGCAGATATAACATGTGCAGAGAGAGTTAGATTTGGGTGGGTTATTTTGTTTCTGTGCAGGGTAAATACTGGCTGCTTTATTTTTACACTGCAAAAAGGATTGCAGATTGAACACACCACACCCAAATCTAACTCTCTCTGACATGTTATATCTGCCTCCCCTGCAGTGCACATGGTTTTGCCCAATTGCTAACAAAAATCCTGCTGCGATCAACTTGGAATTACCCCCACAGTGTATACAGCAGCCCGAAGACGCTGTATGAGATCACTGGCCATCTGAGTAAACCTTCTTTGATCCATAGCAGAGGCCAACACTGTCCTCTGAACTCCCAGAAAACGGGTGAAACGCTGCATGGTGCCACCCCCTGTCAACCAATGCTGGAACAGCTTCATGCAGTTAAACACTGGGGTCTCTCTGTAGCTAAGTGGGAGACTTGTGTCTCCACCATGGGGGTAATTCCAAGTTGATCGCAGCAGCAAATTTTTTAGCAGTTGGGCAAAACCATGGCCCTCATTCCGAGTCGTTCGCTCGGTAATTTTCATCGCATCGCAGTGAAATTCCGCTTAGTACGCATGCGCAATAATCGCACTGCGACTGCGCCAAGTAATTTTACAATGAAGATAGTATTTTTACTCACGGCTTTTTCTTCGCTCCGGCGATCGTAGTGTGATTGACAGGAAATGGGTGTTACTGGGCGGAAACACGGCGTTTTCGGGGCGTGTGGATAAAAACGCTACCGTTTCCGGAAAAAAAGCAGGAGTGGCCGGAGAAACGGAGGAGTGTCTGGGCGAACGCTGGGTGTGTTTATGACGTCAAACCAGGAACGACAAGCACTGAACTGATCGCAGATGCCGAGTAAGTCTGAAGCTACTCTGAAACTGCTAAGTAGTTTGTAATCGCAATATTGCGAATACATCGGTCGCAATTTTAAGAAGCTAAGATACACTCCCAGTAGGCGTAGGCTTAGCGTGAGCAACTCTGCTAAATTCGCCTTGCGAGCGATCAACTCGGAATGAGGGCCCATGTGCACTGCAGGGGAGGCAGATATAACATTTGCAGAGAGAGTTAGATTTGGGTGGGTTATTTTGTTTCTGTGCAGGGTAAATCCTTACTGCTTTATTTTTACACTGCAATTTAGATTGCAGATTGAACTCACCACACCCAAATCTATCTCTCTCTGCACATGTTATATCTGCCTCCCCTGCAGTGCACATGGTTTTGCCCAACTGCTAAAAAAGTTCCTGCTGCGATCAACTCAGAATTACCCCCCATGTCTCTTCTCACAGTCTTACAAAGTACGAAGCAGTGGCACATTTTACCTATGAGCTGCAGGACTGCAGCCCATCAGAAAAATCTGCCACTTGCAGGGACTACCTAGTGGTGGTAGTGACTTCCCATTGGAAGCAATCCCTGCTAATCACAGCCAGACAGGCAGTCTCAGGGGAGGTGATTTCTCCCCCTGGGACTGCCAGTCCGGACTACCATAGTAGAGAGACCGCTCCCCAAAAGATGCCACTCCCCTGCTATTACAGCAGCCCAATCTGACTATAGGGATTGCAGCCGATGCAATTCTTAAAAGCCAGACTGTTCTCTACCAGCGCTGGACTTATGTCCTTTCCCCATGTGTAATCTTCGCCTCTTGCTGCCACAGGACTTAAGCTCCGCCTCATGGTGATGTCAGCCGCTACTCCAGACAGGTCAAGAGCCACTGCCGGTACTAAGGATCTACAAGAGGATTGCAACTACATGTGCAGTAACACATCAGGTTGGAGGGCAAACTTCACTGGCTCCTTGTGCCCAGCATGCATCACAGTAAGGAGACAATGCAGTAGCGCACTGCTTTCTAACACAGTGGACCAGTGGGAAAGTTGCCCATTGCAAGTCAGCTTTGAGGTAGCATTTATCAAACACATTCTATAATATGACAGGTACAAGCTGATTGGTGTATCTGGGCAGCCTCTCCACTGGTCCAGGTCTCCACCCTTTTCACTGCTTGATACAGTACAGTATATCACCTGTTAAATCTACTATTTGTGTCATGGACCAGGATAATTCATATGTCCCATATGGGCTAAAATATAGCCTTCCAAATGTGGAATTCCTCTCCCAGTTGCACAAGATGGCCGACTCTCCACATGCAGCATTCCTAACATTACATTCAGACATTTTTGAAGCATGTAAATACCTCATAAATAATGTGCAAACTCTCAACATGCTCTTCTACAATGTGAGCCCATAACATAGCTATATATTTATTTCGGAACGAAACTAACTGCATACAGTTCAAAAAATGTTCTGTTATGATGTGTCAGTTGTTTTTTTTCTATGTATTTACTACATACTTGCCTACTCTCCTGCAAGTTGTGGGAGACTCCTGATTTTTCGACCAGCCCCCGCACCCACAGAAGAGTGGCCAGATCTCCCACATCCCGTTTGCTTCCTAGTAAAGGATGAGGACATTATACAGGAAGTTGCATTGCCTTATGGAGGGAACGGGGCTAAATGACACAAAGTTGCGTTATTTAGCCCTGCCCCCTACCTATGGTTCTGCAAATCGCTGCATTTTTTGGGGCGGGGCCTAGTGATGTGCAACTCGGACCCACCTTCCGTCAACATTTCCTCTTTGGGCTACTCCCAGGGAGAGGAGCTGTTTAAAGTAGGCAACTATGATTTACTATGAGAGTTATAAGAGTCATCTCCTGGGGGAGATAGTGACACCTATGTGAAAGTATAACAGTATTGTGATACTCACAGCTCGTGTTAATGGGCATCAGGGGAGCAAGCAAACACAAACTTAGGGGTAGACCTGTCAAGCCGTGGAGAGAAATAAAGTTTAGAAGTTGCTCATAGCAACCAATCACATACCCACCAACATGACCTATTCCATTAGGTACAAAATGCTCTGCTCTTGGACTTTCTGCCAAGAAAGTCCAGTAATAGAGCATTTTGTACCTAATGGAATGGGTCACACTCATGTTGGACGGTATCTAATCAGCTTCTGTCATTTTTGTAACACAGCCACTATAATGAGTTAGAAGCTGACTGTTTGGTACTTTATCTCTCTCCACGCTTCCATGAATCTCCTCATTTAAGCTATTCAAAGCTTTGATAAATCTACCCCAAATGATGTCTCTCTCTCTCTCTCCAAGATTTTATAACTCTCTACCACGAAGACAAAAACATGATAGTGGGACAAAAACAGAAGGCACTCCGGGCCAGTTTGGATCTTTTGGGAGGACAGAGACCCCATAGGAAAGATTTACTCCAGGGACACATAAACCAGCTTTTACTTGTCCAAACATATTGGAAAACTTTCTAGCACACATTACATTTTCTTGGGAGTTTAAAAGGCATATTGATGTTTCTCTCACAAGTCACAATTAGGGTTGCAAAATGGCCACTGAATAGTGGTGGCACGGCAATGCCAACATGGAAATTGCCTAGCAATGGCATGTAACCATCACAAGGAAACCCATCAATGGTTAAACTGTGCGTATGTGCAATAGAAGCCGTAGCGAGGTGCATGCGTACAGTGCTGAGGGCACCACTTCCAGGTGTCCACAGCTGAACGTAAGCCAGAAGTCATTGTATGGGCATTGGAAAGAAGCATCCAATAGCTGGCAACCATTGCAAAGCCCGTATTTGTTGTAAAAAGCATGTGTATCTAAAAAGGAACCAATGGCGGCTCCAGAAGTGCGGCTGCAGCTCAGTCCAAAATTCAAATAGGGGAGCCACACCAACTGCCAGTGAGTCCTGAAAGGTGATGTTTGGCAGTGCCTGGGGTGGCAGTTGGTGTGGTATTCCTATTGGAATTTTGGCCTGTGTGCAACCCCACCTCTAAAGCTGCCAATGATTGAAACCATAACAGTTGCCAACCATTGGTTCTGTGGCTGAGACAGGGTTCTGTGCCTGAGGCAGGGTTCTGTGGCTGAGGCAGGGTTCTGTGGTAGTCATTGGCTGACTGATTTCAAGACTATATTTCGCCTGGTTTTCATCAACCAGTCTCCATATGGGTCCCTCCCTGATAAAAGAGATATTATAGCAACTCACCCCCTAAAATGCATTGTAAGTGCATGATATCCATCTCATGGAGGATCCTATGGAGAAAGATATTCTAGGCCTGACCACTGGGGGGAGCACCATCAATAAATAAGATTTTACTCACCGGTAAATCTATTTCTCGTAGTCCGTAGTGGATGCTGGGACTCCGTAAGGACCATGGGGAATAGTGGCTCCGCAGGAGACTGGGCACAACTAAAGAAAGCTTTAGGACTACCTGGTGTGCACTGGATCCTCCCACTATGACCCTCCTCCAGACCTCAGTTAGGATACTGTGCCCGGAAGAGCTGACACAATAAGGAAGGATTTTGAATCCCGGGTAAGACTCATACCAGCCACACCAATCACACCGTATAACTCGTGATACTATACCCAGTTAACAGTATGAAATATAACTGAGCCTCTCAACAGATGGCTCAACAATAACCCTTTAGTTAGGCAATAACTATAAAAAGTATTGCAGACAATCCGCACTTGGGATGGGCGCCCAGCATCCACTACGGACTACGAGAAATAGATTTACCGGTGAGTAAAATCTTATTTTCTCTGACGTCCTAAGTGGATGCTGGGACTCCGTAAGGACCATGGGGATTATACCAAAGCTCCCAAACGGGCGGGAGAGTGCGGATGACTCTGCAGCACCGAATGAGCAAACTCTAGGTCCTCCTCAGCCAGGGTATCAAACTTGTAGACTCTTGCAAAAATGTTTGAACCCGACCAAGTAACAGCTCGGCAAATTTGTAAAGCCGAGACCCCTCGGGCAGCCGCCCAAGAAGAGCCCACTTTCCTCGTGGAATGGGCTTGTCCAGATTTAGGGTGCGGCAGTCCAGCCGCAGAATGTGCAAGTTGAATCGTGCTACAGATCCAGCGAGCAATAGTCTGCTTAGAAGCAGGAGCACCCAGCTTGTTGGGTGCATACAGGATAAATAGCTAGTCAGTTTTCCTGACTCCAGCCGTCCTGGAAACATATACTTTTCAGGGCCCTGACTACGTCCAGTAACTTGGAATCCTCCAAGTCCCAAGTAGCCGCAGGCACCACAATAGGTTGGTTCACATGAAAAACTGATACCACCTTAGGAAGGAATTGGGAACGAGTCCTCAATTCCGCCTTATCCATATAAAAAAACAGATAAGGGCTTTTGTATGACAAAGCCGCCAATTCTGATACACGCCTGGCCGACGCCAAGGCCAACAGCATGACCACTTTCCACGTGAGGTATCGTAGCTCCACGGATTTAAGTGGCTCAACCCAATGCGACTTCAGGAAATCCAACACCACGTTGAGATCCCACGGTGCCACTGGAGGCACAAACGGGGGCTGACTATGCAGCACTCCCTTAACAAAAGTCTGAACTTCAGGCAGTGAAGCCAGTTCTATTTTGGAAGAAAATCGATAGAGCCGAAATCTGGACCTTAATGGGACCCAATTTTAGGCCCATAGTCACCCTGACTGTAGGAAGTGCAGAAATCGACCTAGCTGAAATTCCTACTTTGGGGCCTTCCTGGACTCACAGCTCGCAACATATTTCCGCCATATGCGGTGATAATGGTTTGCGTTCACTTCTTTCCTAGCTTTAATTAGCGTAGGGATAACTTCCTCCGGAATGCCCTTTTTCCTTCAGGATCCGGCGTTCAACCGCCATGCCGTCAAATGCAGCCGCGGTACGTCTTGGAACAGACAGGCCCCCTGCTGCAGCAGGTCCTGTCTGATCGGCAGAGGCCATGGGTCCTCTGAGATCATTTCTTGGAGTTCTGGGTACCAATCTCTTCTTGGCCAATCCGGAACAATGAGTATAGTTCTTACTCCTCTCCTTCTTATAATTCTCATTACCCTGGGTAAGAGAGGCAGAGAAGGGAACACATACACCGACTGGTACACCCACGGTGTTACCAGAGCGTCCACAGCTATCGCCTGAGGGTCCCTTGACCTGGCGCAATATCTTTGTAGCTTTTTGTTGAGGCGGGACGCCATCATGTCCACCTGTGGCCTTTCCCAACGGTGTACAATCATTTGGAAGACTTCTGGATGAAGTCCCCACTCTCCCGGGTGGAGGTCGTGTCTGCTGAGAAAGTCTGCTTCCCAGTTGTCCACTCCGGGAATGAACACTGCTGACAGTGCTAACACCTGATTTTCCGCCCATCGGAGAATCCTTGTGGCTTCTGCCATCGCCATCCTACTTCTTGTGCCGCCCTGTCGGTTTACATGAGCGACCGCCGTGATGTTGTCTGACTAGATCAGCACCGGCCGGTGTTGAAGCAGGGTCTAGCCTGACTTAGGGCATTGTAAATGGCCCTTAGTTCCAGAATATTTATGTGTAGGGAAGTCTCCTGACTTTTCCATAGTCCTTGGAAGTTTCTTCCCTGTGTGACTGCCCCCCAGCCTCGAAGGCTGGCATCCGTGGTCACCAGGACCCAGTCCTGTATGCCGAATCTGCGGCCCCCTAGAAGATGAGCACTCTGCAGCCACCACAACAGCAACACCCTGGCCCTTGGAGACAGGGTTATCCGCTGATGCATCTAAAGATGCGACCCGGACCACTTGTCCAACAGATCCCACTGGAAGATCCTTGCATGGGACCTGGCGAATGGAATTTCTTCGTAAGAAGCTACCATCTTTCCCAGGGCTCGCGTGCATTGATGCACCGACACCTGTATTTGTATTAGGAGGTCTCTGTCTAGAGACGACAACTCCTAGGACTTCTCCTCCGGGAGAAACCCTTTATATCCTGTTCTGTGTCCAGAACCATACCCAGGAACAGTAGACGCGTCGTAGGAACCAGCTGCAACTTTGGAATATTCAGAATCCAGCCGTGCTGTTGTAGCACTTCCCGAGATAGTGCTACTCCGACGAACAACTGCTCCCTGGACCTCGCCTTTATAAGGAGATCGTCCAAGCACGGGATAATTATTTCGGCCATTACCTTGGTAAATACCCTCGGTGCCGGGGACAGACCAACGGCAACGTTTGGAATTGGTAATGACCATCCTGTACCACAATTTTGAGGTACTCCTGGTGAAGAGGGTAAATAGGGACATGCAGGTAAGCATCCTTGATGTCCAGTGATACCATGAAATTCTCCAGGCTTGCAATAATCGCCCTGAGCGATTCCATTTTGAACTTGAACCTTCGTATATAAGTGTTCAAGGATTTAAATTTTAGAATGGGTCTCACCGAACCGTCTGGTTTCGGTACCACAACATTTTGGAATAATAACCCCGGCCTTGTTGAAGGAGGGGTACCTTGATTTCACCTGCTGGAAGTACAGCTTGTGAATTGCCGCCAGTACTACCTCCCTTTCTCCGAGGGCAGCAGGCAAGGCTGATGTGAGGTAACGGCGAGGGGGAGTCGCCTCGAACTCCAGCCTGTATCCCTGTGATACTACTTGCAGAACCTAGGGATCCACCTGTGGGCAAGCCCACTGGTCCCTGAAGTTCCCGAGACGCGCCCCCACCGCACCTGTCTCCACCTGTGGAGCCCCCGCGTCATGCGGTGGACTCAGAGGAAGCGGGGGAAGATTTTTGATCCTGGGAACTGGCTGTCTGGTGCAGCTTTTTCCTTCTTCCCTTGTCTCTGTGCAGAAAGGAAGCGCCTTTGACCCGCTTGCTTTTCTGAAGCCGAAAGGACTGTACCTGAAAATACGGTGCTTTCTTAGGCTGTGAGGAAACCTGAGGTAAAAAAATTTCTTCCCAGCTGTTGCTGTGGATACGAGGTCCCAGAGACCATCCCCAAACAATTCCTCACCCTTATAAGGCAGAATCTCCATGTGCCTTTTAAAGGCAGCATCACCTGTCCACTGCTGGGCCTCTAATACCCTCCTGGCAGAATGGACATTGCATTAATTCTGGATGCCAGCCGGCAAATATCCCTCTGTGCATCCTTCATATATAAGACGACGTCTTTAATATGCTCTATGTTAGCAAATATTATCTGACAGGGTATCAGACCACGCTGCAGCAGCACTATTTATGCTGAGGCAAATGCAGGTCTCAGTATAGTACCTGAGTGTGTATATACAGACTTCAGGATAGTCTCCTGCTTTTTATCAGCAGGCTCCTTCAACGTGGCCGTATCCCAAGACGGCAGTGCCACCTTTTTTGACAAACGTGTGAGCGCCTTATCCACCCTAGGGGATATCTCCCAACGTGACCTATCCTCTGGCGGGAAAGGGTACGCCAGCAGTAACTTTTTAGAAATTACAATTTTCTTATCGGGGGAACCCACGCTCTTTACACACTTCATTCACTCATCTGATGGGGGAACAAAACACTGGCTGCTTTTTCTCCCCAAACATAAAACCCCTTTTATGTGGTACTTGGGTTCATGTCAGAAATGTGTAACACATTTTTCATTGCCGAGATCATGCAACGGATGTTCCTAGTGGATTGTGTATATGTCTCAACCTCGTCGACACTGGAGTCAGACTCCGTGCCGACATCTGTGTCTGCCATCTGAGGTAACGGGCGTTTTTTGAGCCCCTGATGGCCTTTGAGACGCCTGGGCAGGCGCGGGCTGAGAAGCCGGCTGTCCCACAGCTGTTACGTCATCCAGCCTTTTATGTAAGGAGTTGACATTGTCGGTTAATACCTTCCACCTATCCATCCACTCTGGTGTCGGCCCCACAGGGGGCGACATCCCATTTATCGGCCTCTGCTCCGCCTCCACGTAACCTTCCTCATCCAACATGTCGACACAGCCGTACCGACACACCGCACACACACAGGGAATGCTCTGACTGAGGACAGGACTCCACAAAGTCCTTTGGGGAGACAGAGAGAGAGTATGCCAACACACACCAGAGCGCTATATAATGCAGGGATTAACACTATAACTGAGTGATTTTTCCCCCAATAGCTGCTTGTATACACATATTGCGCCTAAATTTAGTGCCCCCCCTCTCTTTTTAACCCTTTGAGCCTGAAAACTACAGGGGAGAGCCTGGGGAGCTGTCTTCCAGCTGCATTGTGAAGAAAAAATGGCGCCGGTGTGCTGAGGGAGATGGCCCCGCCCCTTTTCCGGCGGACTTCTCCCGCTTTTTCTGGAATTCTGGCAGGGGTATTTTTACACCTATATAGCCTTCCTGACTATATATGGTGTAGATTTGCCAGCCAAGGTGTCTTATATTGCCCTCAGGGCGCCCCCCCCCCAGCACCCTGCACCCATCAGTGACCGGAGTGTGAGGTGTGCATGAGGAGCAATGGCGCACAGCTGCAGTGCTGTGCGCTACCTTGTTGAAGACAGAAGTCTTCTGCCGCCGATTTTCCGGAACACTTCTTGCTTCTGGCTCTGTAAGGGGGCCGGCGGCGCGGCTCCGGGAACGAACACCAAGGTCGGGTCCTGCGGTCGATCCCTCTTAGGTAGGTTCGCTTCTTCTCCCCTTAGTCCCTCGCTGCAGTGAGTCTGTTGCCAGCAGATCTCACTGTAAAATAAAAAACCTAAAATATACTTTCTTTCTAGGAGCTCAGGAGAGCCCCTAGTGTGCATCCAGCTCAGCCGGGCTGAGGTCTAACTGAGGTCTGGAGGAGGGTCATAGTGGGAGGAGCCAGTGCACACCAGGAAGTCCTAAAGCTTTCTTTAGTTGTGCCCAGTCTCCTGCAGAGCCGCTATTCCCCATGGTCCTTACGGAGTCCCAGCATCCACTTAGGACGTCAGAGAAATTATAGTTAAGACTGTCATCTTGCAGTGCTATTCATTGACACTATTTTTCATAAACTAGTTTAAATGAAGATGTGATCTGTCTTTCACCACATGTCGGCGTTTTCCATTAGCGGTTAAGCAATTGCCCCATATGTTTTGGTGGGTGGTGAAATGCATCAACCATTAGATGACATGTAGCTACAGGGACCATTTCCTATAAGAAAGAATCTCATCTATCAGTACAAGTCCCTCACCGTCTGTCTGCACGTGCAAGGACTAAGGCGCCTACTTTGAGAGTCTTCAGATGCTTAATTACTGCTTGGTACACATGCCCTATGGCAGGTGCAGATTATCTCAATGTGGTCCCTATATAAACAATTCTACATCTCTATACACAACCACTATCAGCAACACTCATGCATCACTGTCATATCACGCCCATCTCCGTGCGTCCGCTAAGCCACCACCCAGGAATGCCCAACACATTTTCGAAACATTTCTGAGGCCCTGCATCTCCCGCCTGCCCCAACTGCAGCTCCAGCTCTGCGCGCACGGAATTTAGACGCATGCGCACCAGAAAAAATTGTTCCACCGCACTTGACATTGCCGGAGTCCGACTCAGGATCAGGCCCTATGGGCGTCATTCTGACCTGATCGCACGCTGCAGTTTATCGCAACGGTGCGATCGGGTCAGAACTGCGCATGCCAGACGGCCGAAGGCGGAGGTGGTTGCTGGGTGGGGGGGGGGGGGGGGGGGGGGAACGGCGGCGTTTAGCCGCCGTTTTGCGAATGCAGTTCGGCCAACGCAGGCGTGGCCGGACTGAACAGGGGGCGGGCAGCAGCGGCCGCGTGATGTCACACGCAGCCGCTGCAGGCCGGGGAGCGATGAGTAGCACGCTAAAGCTATGATCATCTCGGAATGACTCCCTATATGTGAAGGAATTGCACAGGAACGGTAATACTGTCTCTGCAGAATGTACTTCTATCCCAATGTTTAAGCCTCCCAGTATTTTATTTGACATGAGATCAGCTATCTGGCACTGTGTGCTGCTACTCAGCATTCATCCATCTAGTATTCATAACTACTTTTTCCATCTGTATTAATTAAGAAGGACAGGGTCCAATCCCTGTGGTACACCACTAATAACCCTAGCCAAGTCTGAATGTGTTCAGTCAATAACTATCCTTTGTCTTCTATCTTTCAAATAGTTCTCCACGCATTCGCATTCTCACAATCATCATCTGGTATGCGGTACACATACCGCCCGTCGGGATCCCGGCTGTCTCAATACCGACGCCGGAATCCCGACCAGGGTACTATACCGCCACCGGAATACTGGCGAGGTGGGTGATCCCCCATCTATGGATGTCCACAACACCCACAGAGGGAGAATAGAACCTGTGGAGAGCAAAGCCCGCGAGGGGCTTCGTTGCGCTCGCCCCCCTGCCGGCATTCTAGCGCCCAGGATGACGTTGTTGGTATACTGGCATTCGGCATCCCGTGCACCGGGATCACATACCAATCCCCATCATCTCACTGCTCGGAGATGTATAAAGTAAAATTTCATACAACGGCCGGATGTAATAGCGTTCAAGTTCAGCCGGAAACCCACACGTCCGGCGAACTTGAGCGCAATTACATCCGGACCAACCTGTTGACATACTTGTATCTTTAGAGCACTGATGATTTGCTGATTACATGTCATGGTTTCTGATGCCTTCTGGATCTTGTTTTTCTGTTACCACTGGGATGTCAATAGTTAAAAATATTTTTTATTTCAAATATTCTAAAAATAATTACTGCAAAATGTGTTTTCTGTACTAACACATAACGGGGCCTATTTATCAAGTGCAGAATTGTGGTACATCTGTTTTCGGAGGATTTAGGCATTTTTGAGCATTGCTATTATTTAACAAAGGAGTAACGTAGCAGATATTTGAGGTCTCTGTTTCATTCCGCTCTTTACACTCGCAAATGCAGTCACTATAGGTTACTGTGGGGCTTTGCAGAAGCTTAGCTTTCCAGAATGTGGCCCCACTAGATAACACTCGGATGCGGTCAATTTACCTACAATCAAAATCCCGACAGTCAAAATCCCGACAACCACTGAACAACAGCCAAAATCCCGACAAGGTCAAAATCCTGACATTTAAAATGAGTTTTTCATGATTTTTTCATTGAAACCGACTTGTTCATACCTTACCATCCAAGTGGACCTGGAGGAGGAATATAATAGCATGCTGAGCGCAGCGAGCCATGCGAGGAGACGCAGCACACTTATACGGTGTCCATGTCGACCTATGTCGACATACACACCAAAAAAAAAAAAAACCAATGAAAGACTCTTGTCGACTTTTTGACCTGTAGACATTTTGAATGTCGGTAGTTTGACCTTGTCGGTATTTTAAATGTCGGTATTTTGACCTTGTCGGTATTTTGACTGTCTGTCAGTGGTTGTCGGGATTTTGATTGTAGGTATTTCATACTGATCCCATATCCTTAAATGTAGCCTTTGGACAAGAAAATATTGATTAATTGTCCCAAATTATAATTTTTGGCAGCGATAAAATAATAAATTATAGAGATGTGCACCGGGATTTTTTTCGGGTTTTGTGTTTTGGATTCGGTTCCGCGGCCGTGTTTTGGATTCGGACGTGTTTTGGCAAAACCTCCCTGAAAATTTTTTGTCGGATTCGGGTGTTTTTTTACAATAAACCCTCAAAAACAGCTTAAATCATAGAATTTGGGGGTCATTTTGATCCCATAGTATTATTAACCTCAATAACCATAATTTCCACTCATTTCCAGTCTATTCTGAACACCTCACAATATTATTTTTAGTCCTAAAATGTGCACCGAGGTCGCTGGATGACTAAGCTAAGCGACCCAAGTGGGCGGCACAAACACCTGGCCCATCTAGGAGTGGCACTGCAGTGGCAGACAGGATGGCACTTAAAAAAATTAGCCCCAAACATCACATGATGCAGAGATAAAGAAAGAAATAAAAAGAGGTGCAAGATGGAATTGTCCTTGGGCCATCCCAACCATTCTTATGTTGTATAAACAGGACATGCACACTTTAACAAACCCATCATTTCAGCCACAGGGTCTGCCACACGACTGTGGCTGAAATGACTGGTTGGTTTGGGCCCCCACCAAAAAAGAAGCAATCAATCTCTCCTTGCACAAACTGGCTCTACAGAGGCAAGATGTCCACCTCCTCCTCATCGTCCGATTCATCACCCCTTTCACTGTGTACATCCCCCTCCTCACAGAGTATTAATTCGTCCCCACTGGAATCCACCATCTCAGGTCCCTGTGTACTTTCTGGAGGCAATTGCTGGTGAATGTCTCCACGGAGGAATTGATTATAATTAATTTTGATGAACATCATCTTCTCTACATTTTCTGGAAGTAATCTCGTACGCCGATTGCTGACAAGGTGAGCGGCTGCACTAAACATTCTTTCGGAGTACACACTGGAGGGGGGGCAACTTAGGTAAAATAAAGCCAGTTTGTGCAAGGGCCTCCAAATTGCCTCTTTTTCCTGCCAGTATATGTACGGACTGTCTGACGTGCCTACTTGGATGTAGTCACTCATATAATCCTCCACCATACTTTCAATGGTGACAGAATCATATGCAGTGACAGTAGACGACATGTCAGTAATCGTTGGCAGGTCCTTCAGTCCGGACCAGATGTCAGCACTCGCTCCAGACTGCCCTGCATCACCGCCAGTGGGTGGGCTTGGAATTCTTAGCCTTTTCCTTGCAGCCCCAGTTGCGGGAGAATGTGAAGAAGGAGCTGTTGACGGGTCACGTTCCGCTTGACTTTGCAAGTGTCTCACCAGCAGGTCTTTGAACATGTGCAGACTTGTGTCTGCCGGAAAGAGAGATACAACGTAGGCTTTAAACCTAGGATCGAGCACGTGGCCAAAATGTAGTGCTCTGATTTCAACAGATTGACCACCCGTGAATCCTGGTTAAGCGAATGAAGGGCTCCATCCACAAGTCCCACATGCCTAGTGGAATCGCTCCATTTTAGCTCCTCCTTCAATCTCTCCAGCTTCTTCTGCAAAAGCCTGATGAGGGGAATGACCTGACTCAGGCTGGCAGTGTCTGAACTGACTTCACGTGTGGCAAGTTCAAAGGGTTGCAGAACCTTGCACAACGTTGAAATCATTCTCCACTGCGCTTGAGTCAGGTGCATTCCCCCTCCTTTGCCTATATCGTAGGCAGATGTATAGGCTTGAATGGCCTTTTGCTGCTCCCCCATCCTCTGAAGCATATAGAGGGTTGAATTCCACCTCGTTACCACCTCTTGCTTCAGATGATGGCGGGGCAGGTTCAGGAGTGTTTGCTGGTGCTCCAGTCTTCGGCACGCGTGGCTGAATGCTGAAAGTGGCCCGCAATTCTTCAGGCCACCGACAGCATCTCTTGCACGCTCCTGTCATTTTTTTAAAAATTCTGCACCACCAAATTCAATGTATGTGCAAAACATGGGACGTGCTAGAATTTGCCCACATGTAATGAACGCACAATATTGGTGGCGTTGTCCGATGTCACAAATCCCCAGGAGAGTCCAATTGGGGTAAGCCATTCTGCGATGATGTTCCTCAGTTTCCGTATGAGGTTGTCAGCTGTGTGCCTTTTATGGAAAGCGGTGATACAAAGCGTAGCCTGCCTAGGAACGAGATGGCGTTTGCGAGATGCTGCTACTGGTGCCGCCGCTGCTGTTTTTGCTGCGGGAGGCAATACATCTACCCAGTGGGCTGTCACAGTCATATAGTCCTGAGTCTGCCCTGCTCCACTTGTCCACATGTCCGTGGTTAAGTGGACATTGGGTACAACTGTATTTTTTAGGACACTGGTGAGTCTTTTTCTGACGTCTGTGTACATTCTCGGTATCGCTTGCCTAGAGAAGTGGAACCTAGATGGTATTTGGTACCGGGGACACACTACCTCAAGAAATTCTCTAATTCCGTGTGAATTAACGGTGGATACCGGACACACGTTTAACACCAACACAGCTGCCAAGGCCTGAGTTATCTGCTTTGCAACAGGATGACTGCTGTGATATTTAATCTTCCTCGCAAAGGACTGTTGGACAGTCAATTGCTTACTGGAAGTAGTACAAGTGGTCTTCCGACTTCCCCTCTGGGATGACAATCGACTCCAACAACAGCAGCGCCAGCAGCAGTAGGCGTTACACTCAAGGATCCATCGGAGGAATCCCAGTTAGGAGAGGACTCGTCAGACTTGCCAGTGACATGGCCTGCAGGACTATTGGCGTTCCTGTCTAAGGAGGAAATTGACACTGAGGGAGTTGGTGGTGTGGTTTGCAGGAGCTTGGGTACAAGAGGAAGGGATTTAGTTGTCAGTGGACTGCTTCCGCTGTCACCCAAAGTTTTTGAACTTGTCAATGACTTCTGATGAATGCGCTCCAGGTGACGTATAAGGGAGGATGTTCCTAGGTGGTTAACGTCCTTACCCCTACTTATTACAGCTTGACAAAGGCAACACACGGCTTGACACCTGTTGCCCGCATTTCTGTTAAAATAATTCCACACCGAAGAGGTGATTTTTTTTGTAATTTGACCAGGCATGTCAATGGCCATATTCATCCCACGGACAACAGGTGTCTCCCCGGGTGCCTGACTTAAACAAACCACCTCACCATCAGAATCCTCCTTGTCAATTTCCTCCTCAGCGCTAGCAACACCCATATCCTCATCCTGGTGTACTTCAACAGTGACATCTTCAATTTGACTATCAGGAACTGGACTGTGGGTGCTCCTTCCAGCACTTGCAGGGGGTGTGCAAATGGTGGAAGGCGCCACCTCTTGCCGTCCAGTGTTGGGAAGGTCAGGCATCGCAACCGACACAATTGGACTCTTCTTGGGGATTTGTGATTTAGAAGAACGCACAGTTCTTTGCTGTGCTTTTGCCATCTTAACTCTTTTCAGTTTTCTAGCGGGAGGATGAGTGCTTCCATCCTCATGTGAAGCTGAACCACTAGCCATGAACATAGGCCAGGGCCTCAGCCGTTCCTTGCCACTCCGTGTCGTAAATGGCATATTGGCAAGTTTACGCTTCTCCTCAGACGCTTTTAATTTAGATTTTTGGGTCATTTTACTGAACTTTAGTTTTTGGGATTTTACATGCTCTCTACTATGACATTGGGCATCGACCTTGGCAGACGACGTTGATGGCATTTCATCGTCTCGGCCATGACTAGTGGCAGCAGCTTCAGCACGAGGGGGAAGTGGATCTTGATCTTTCCCTATTTTACCCTCCACATTTTTGTTCTCCCTTTTTTAATGTGTGGAATTATATGCCAGTAATATATCAATAGCAATGGCCTACTGTACTGTACTATATGTATACTGCTGGTCACCAAAATGCTGCACTGTCCTATTATATACTGCTCACAATAATGCAGCACAGAGATAGTATACTTGACACAGAGCTGCAAGATACAGCAATTGCCTACTGTACTGTACTATATATGTATACTGCTGGTCACAAAATGCTGCACTGTCCTACTATATACTGCTCACAATAATGCAGCACAGAGATAGTATACTTGACACAGAGCTGCAAGATACAGCAATGGCCTACTGTACTGTACTATATATGTATACTGCTGGTCACCAAAATGCTGCACTGTCCTACTATATACTGCTCACAATAATGCAGCACAGAGATAGTATACTTGACACAGAGCTGCAAGATACAGCAATGGCCTACTGTACTGTACTATATGTATACTGCTGGTCACCAAAATGCTGCACTGTCCTACTATATACTGCTCACAATAATGCAGCACAGAGATAGCATACTTGACACAGAGCTGCAAGATACAGCAATGGCCAACTGTACTGTACTACTATAATTATATACTGGTGGTCCCCAGTCCCCACAATGCTGCACACTGAGCACAGATATTTGCAGCACACTGAGCACAGATATGGAGCGTTTTCAGGCAGAGAACGTAGATATTTTCAGCACACTGAGCACAGATACTTGCAGCACACTGAGTACAGATATTTGCAGCACACTGAGCACAGATTACGGAGCTTTTCAGGGAGAGAAAACAGCCACGTCCTCTCCGTTCAATCTGCAATGCACCAGTGAAAATGGCGGCGACGCGTGGCTCTTTATATAGAATACGAATCTCGCGAGAATCCGACAGCGGGATGATGACGTTCGGGTGCGTTCGGGTTAACCGAGCAAGACGGGAAGATCCGAGGCTGCCTCGGACCCGTGTAAAATAGGCGAAGTTCGGGGGGGTTCGGATCTCGGAGAACCGAACCCGCTCATCTCTAATAAATTATAACTACTGGGACACACATTATATAAATGGACTCGGGTCTTCAGGGAAAGGTATTGCGAGACAGTCAATCTCTCATAAGTATTTTGTAACCAGTTGCTCTGCCCCAGTGCCGAGAGGCAGGGCTGGCAGTATGTGTGTGGTCACCGGAGTCCCGTTCTGGATTCCCATGTGATCCTTCCATGAAATACTGTTATTTTCTCATATACACTTCTTTCAAGAAACAAAAACAATGTAATCACAACTGCTATCTGTTGTTCTTTGTACAGTTTGAACAGTTGCATTATGTTCTGCATCAAAGCAAATACTGTGCTCAAACAAGACGTTTGGGCCAAGAACGCCAGATGCAGCAGATGCGCTCTTAAGCGAAACCACAATCTTTATTGAAACATCCTGATACCGCACAAACAAATACAAAGTGCAAAACGCTGTGCACAAGCCGGCAGCAGTACTGTTTATCCTGTTGAATTTCGCCACAAAGATCAGTAACACATGTATATAAAGTGAATGCAAATAATTACACATAGTATTTTAACAGCTGTTATCAATGTAAAATAAAATCATTTGCTCCAAGTTGCAGATCTACAGCACAGAGGCCCTGGATCACAGATGCACGTAATGCTGGTGCTTGCAGAGTTGAGTCCCACTGCGTGGCGTCACGGTCGCACTGCGCGCGCACCAAGGTACATCAGCTATGCCTCTCGCAGTGAGGAATACTTTGCAACATGATTGACTGGAAGGGACCGTCTGGGGGAGGTGACGGTGAGAGGAAGCAAAAACGCAGGTGTGTCACGATCATTTCTGAATCAGCCTACATCTCACCCCGTACATCTCACATCCTGCAACCACTCTGCACATTTAAACCCAGTTGCTTGGATCTGCGAGGCCTCCGGTGGGCGGCTCAATACATTTCCAGGCGGCTACAGCATCAGCATATTTTCGCACAGTATCTACGTATGGGATCGCAGCTGCAAATGCATCTCAGAATAAGGCATACTCACCTACTTTCCCAGTTCCTGCGGAAGACACACAATTTTGGGGGGTATTCCTCCACACCCCTGGAAGAGTGGGTACCCCTCCCACATTCTACTCACTTCCTAGTAAAATGAGCGTAATGCTGAGATAAATACAGTGAACCTGCGGTCTCTGAGGAGAGGGCAGGGCCTAATTATGCAATTCTATGCAAATCGTGTAATGTTAGCCCCACCCCCTATGCAAAGATGAACCAATCACAGCATTTCCCCCCATGAGGGGGCAGGGCCTAATGGCACATATAGCCTGTCCCCACCCCCATTCACCTCTCTGGACATCTCCCAAGGAAGCATCTATTGGGATGACGTTGCCTATCAGGTACCAGCAAAACTTTCTGGAGCTTTGTACATATGGGAAACTGTAGTTTTCTGAGTTTTGACCACATTTTGCTGTTAGTACATCCCAAGTATTTTGTCTCTGGATAGCTTCATAATGCGAGACAGCAATATCCTACAGATACAGGTAGGCACACCTCTTTAATGCACAATTTAAACTCTAAGAATAGAAACAGATGTTCACTTTTACAGTACCCCCCAGTGGATGATTATTGGTACTGCACTCCGGCCAATGACTGCCAGTGCCACTAGACATAAATGTACAAAACCAAGTTTATAAAGCATGGGAGTGGCTCCCATACCTCTCTGAAATACAGAAGGTACAACTTGCAATTGTATCTTAAGCAGTGTATTCTATTTCCAGTGAAGTACATTCTTTTGATCTTGTGTTTTATTTGCTGGCACCAGAATATAGCACTGCTATGGATAATTTTACCACTGTTATATCCTCCGAATTTAAAAGATGACTTTAGAAAATTTCAAATATTTGCTACCGTAGGGATTAACAGTGACATTTACAAATTAATAGGAAAGCTTAAATTGCCAATGCCGAAAACACTGTATATCACAAGCAGGAACTTGTATGTAGGTCTGAGGCCTGACATGATCATTCAACGAAATATTCAACACACGTGATCGTAGTGCTGGAGTGAAAGACTGCAATCTGTGGGGAGTGAACAGGGCCAGGATTCCTCATGGAGCAGCCCTGGTTAATGTGCAGTAATATACCGTACAGCAGAAATGATGTCTTGGAACAGCATTACCAGCGGCTTATCAATACTGTGGATCTAGTTTAATATAAAATGTGTGTACTAGGGAGGCCTATCACAACTCAGCAAGATTACAACCCATATAAATGGCATACTTGAGGACTGGAGTTAGGAACCACTGCTCTAGAAGGTGGGGCCCAAAAACATGATAGGGGTCCCTCCCTGGTGCTCTCAATAGGTTGACACCATATGGTCGACATGCACTTGGTCGAGAGGTGCAAATGTTGACAGATTAAAGGTTGACGTTGCTAAAGGTCGACATGTAGAAAAGGTAAACAGGTTAACGACACTGGCAGAGGCAGAACTCTGGGAGGCAACGGAGTCATCTGCCGCCCGGCTCCTGCTCTGAAGGGGGGCACCTCTCCTCCCATTCTGTGACACCATTGAATTAAGTAAATTGATAGCTGCCGCTGTCTTTTCAGTGGCCGACTTCCTCACTGGTCCCTGCACCTTACAAATCCCACCCTCTTTATTATATACATTTTACAAGTGTCACACCCAGGATTAGAAACCACAACCTATTACACTGGAAGCAGACACCTTACTGATGAAGCGGTTTGCTTCTGTATAGGAAATATGAGAATTTTAACTATATGAAGATACTTCTCTGACAATTACACATAACTTCATATAGTTAGCATTCTCATGCTTCCTCTACAGGAGCAAATAGCTCCATCAGTAAAGTGTCTGCTGTTAGTGTAACAGGTCATGGGTTCTAATCCTGGGTATGACTGCTAAGAAATTTGTGATTTAAAATAAAAGACAATTAAATGTATAAATACAGTATATAAATTTTTTTCAGAACACTACACACACACACACACACACACACACACACACACACACACACACACACACACACACACACACACACACACACACACACACACACACACACACACACACACACACACACACACACACACACTTATCTTAATACAGGAAATAGGGGGGCACCAATATTTATCTTGCCTCCGGGTGAAACACTTATGGTCTACACAGGTTTAGTTTGTTTTTTTCCAACTTTTTGATCATTTACCATCCACATGGACTACAACTGGGAATAGAAACCTTGCCCGAAGCGTGTAATAGGGTGTGAGAATTAGGATGTTCTACTGGGTTTATTTATTTATTTTAAAGTGGCAATTATTTACATGACAAAATCAACCTGGTTTTGCAATGTAAATGATTGCCACTTTAAAAAACAAAACAAAGCAGTAGAACTCTCACAAAATCTCTCATTTCATGTTTCTCACACCCTATTACACCCCCGTGTCAACTATATTTGTGTCGACCCTTTGACTCTGTTGACTTTTTGACCATGTCAACCTAATGCATGTCGACCATACGGTGTTGACCTTTTAATCCACACCCCTGACACTGTCAAAATATAGTGCAAGTTTTTGTGGAACTACAAGTGCTAACATGCACTGACAGCCCATACTGTAAGTCTTCTTGCATGCTGGCGCTTGTAGAAATACACAGCTAATTATTATTATTATTACCAGTTATTTATATAGCGCACACATATTCTGCAGCACATTACAGAGAATATTTGGCCATTCACATCAGTCCCTGCCCCAGTGGAGCTTACAATCTATATTCCCTACCACATGTACACACATTCACGCTAAGTATATTTTTGGATTGCAGGAGGAAACTGGAGTACCCGGAGGAAACCCACAAAGTACGGGGAGAATATACAAACTCCACAAAGTACAGGCCATGGTGGGAATCGAACCCACAACCACAGTGCTGTGAGGCAGTGCTAACCATTACACCATCTGTATGCAATTATGGGTGCAACTGCAAACTATCAGTTGCAGGGGGATGCGGTTACTTTTACCGGCGCCCGGAATTCTGGCGGTCAGGATACCAATGCCAGCATCCCGAACACTCACAATGCCGCCAGCCGGAATCTCGGCAAACAGGAGCTATTCCCACTCGTGGGTGTCCGCGACACCAATAGTGTGGGAATAGAACCTGTGGTGAGCGTAGGGAGCCACCTACCCGCGGCGCGCAACGCCCGCAAGGAACTTCGTTGCGCTCGCCCCCCTTCCGGCATTCTGGCGGCTGGGATCCCAGCGTCGGTATGCCGACTGCCGAGATCCCGACCGCTGGCAAAGGATACCCAACCCGTTGCAGTCCGCAACACTTATAGTGCACACCTGTAGCACTATAAGTCTCAGTAAGATAGTGAGATACACACATTTGCATTCTCTTGCACATACCCATGCATTATTAGAAGTGCTGGAGTAGGGCGATTTGCCCTATGTGCATATATTCCTACCCACATGCTGTGAATTGTGGCAATGAATATTGCAATATACAAAAAAATACCTAACATAATACTATTATCCACTTTAAAGTAAGTTCTGTGAAATCATAGCAGGTAAGTAGGTGCAGTATATTCTTTTCATTTTTAACCCAAAATGTAAATCCATGTGTCTCTGCAGACAATGTCGGAGTGTTGGGTGTGGGCACAGGATCAGCCAACAGCTGACAGTTAGAAAGCGGAGGTACAGAATAAGACTTACCCAAATCTCACTTCAAGGTCATTCCTGTCTCAGCAGGTAACTGCAGTGATGGAACACTAACATGTCCCACCTTGCAGGCCTATGAATGAGAAGCTGTCTGACATTTACCAGATGCGCTAAATAACTACTTGCATTGTACTGAGTTTTGGATAAGAAAACATTTGCATTATTGGGAACCGTGCTATATCTTGAGGTAATGCTACGTTTTCAGAAACTCATAAAACAGAGAAAACCAATATTCTGCTTATAAAAATAAAGCATACAAGGAAAATAATAAAGCTTTTGTCTAGATAGGTTCTTGGGGGGGGGGGGGGTTAAGCGCAGTGATTCCTCTCCAAATAGAATACCTGTGTTGTATCATAATATTGGGAAGCAGCTTTGTCTAGAGAACAAAGGAACCTCATGAGCCATTGTGTTTTTCTTTCAATTTGCCATTAAAACAAAATCATTTTGAGATGTAGAAAAAACATTCTGAAATGACTAAGGCAGGGGTCAGGGAACTTTTTTACTTTTTACCCCAAAATATATTTAGGTACGCCGACGTTACCCCCTTGACTTGAAAGGAAGGAAATCATATATTATTATGCATATATACTGGTTTTCACTGTTTATACGGCATTTCTGAGATACTGTGTGTGTGTGTGTATATATATATTATATATATATATATATATATATAGTTTTTTAAATTATTTTCGGCAATTATTTTTTGCATGAGGGAGCGCGGTGTGACGTCAGCACATCTCACCGCGGCCAGGAACACAGCACAGGGCAGCCAGGAGCACAGCGCAGGGCGGGCAGGAGGGAACGCAGTGTGATGTCAGCACGACACATCGCGAGCCGGCCAGTGCTGGACGGGGCTGTGTCTCGGCAGAAGCACGGCCGTCCATTACCCCCAGGAATTTCATTTTTACCCCATTTGGGGTAATTTACCCCTGTTCCCTGACCACTGGACTAAGGAATGGAAATAAAATGCTTTAAGAGAAAAAAAATTAAGATTTTAAACCTACCGGTAAATCTTTTTCTCCTAGTCCGTAGAGGATGCAGGGGACTCCGTAAGGACCATGGGGTATAGACGGGCTCCGCAGGAGACATGGGCACCTAAAAGAACTTTAGAATGGGTGTGCACTGGCTCCTCCCTCTATGCCCCTCCTCCATACCTCAGTTAGAGAAACTGTGCCCAGAGGAGATGGACAATACGAGGAAAGGATTTTGTTAATCTAAGGGCAAGATTCAGCCCACACCATTCACACCGTATAACATGGAATATACGCAACCAGTTAACAGTATGAACAAAACAGCATCAGTCAAAGACTGATCTCAACTGTAACATAACCCTTATGTAAGCAACAACTATATACACGCCTTGCAGATTTAGTCCGCACTGGGACGGGCGCCCAGCATCCTCTACGGACTAGGAGAAAAAGATTTACCGGTAGGTTTAAAATCTTATTTTCTCTTACGTCCTAGAGGATGCTGGGGACTCCGTAAGGACCATGGGGTTTATACCAAAGCTCCCAACCGGGCGGGAGAGTGCGGATGACTCTGCAGCACCGATTGAGCAAACGCGAGGTCCTCATCAGCCAGGGTATCAAACTTATAGAACTTTGCAAAAGTGTTTGAACCCGACCAAGTAGCTGCTCGGCAAAGCTGTAAAGCCGAGACGCCTCGGGCAGCCGCCCAAGAAGAGCCCACTTTCCTAGTGGAATGGGCCTTTACTGAATTTGGTAACGGCAATCCAGCCGTAGAATGAGCCTGCTGAATCGTGTTACAGATCCAGCGAGCAATAGTCTGCTTCGAAGCAGGAGCGCCAACTTTGTTGGCTGCATACAGGACAAACAGTGCCTCTGTTTTCCTAACCCGAGCCGTCCTGGCTACATAAATTTTTAAGGCCCTGACTACATCCAGAGACTTGGAGTCCTCCAAGTCACCCGTAGCCACAGGCACCACAATAGGTTGGTTCAATTGAAATGAAGAAACCACCTTAGGCAAAAATTGAGGATCTGCTCTATCCACATGGAAAATCAAATAGGGGCTCTTGTGAGACAAGGCCGCCAATTCGGACACCCGCCTAGCAGATGCCAAGGCCAATAACATGACCACCTTCCAAGTGAGAAATTTTAATTCAACCGTTTGAAGAGGTTCAAACCAGTGAGATTTTAGGAACCGTAACACCACGTTAAGGTCCCATGGTGCACTGGGGGCACAAAAGGAGGCTGGATGTGCAGCACTCCTTTTACAAAAGTCTGGACTTCCGGGAGAGAAGCCAATTCCTTCTGAAAGAATATAGACAGGGCCGAAATCTGTACCTTAATGGAGCCTAACTTCTGGCCCATATCCACTCCTGTCTGTAGAAAGTGGAGAAAACGGCCCAGATGGAAATCTTCCGTAGGAGCATTCTTGGCTTCACACCAAGATACATACTTCCTCCAGATATGGTGATAGTGTTTCGCCGTCACCTCCTTCCTAGCCTTTATCAGAGTAGGGATGACTTCCTCCGGAATACCTTTCCCAGCTAGGATTCAGTGTTCAACCGCCATGCTGTCAAACGTAACCGCGGTAAGTCTTGGAACACGCAGGGCCCCTGCTGTAACAGGTCCTCCCTGAGAGGAAGAGGCCACGGATCTTCTGTGAGCATTTCCTGAAGATCTGAATACCAGGCCCTTCGAGGCCAATCTGGAACAATGAGTATTGTCTGCAGTCTTTTTCGTCTTATGATTCTCAATATTTTTGAGATGAGAGGAAGAGGAGGGAACACATAGACCGACTGAAACACCCATGGTGTCACCAGGGCGTCTACCGCTACTGCCTGAGGGTCCCTTGACCTGGCACAATACCTCCGAAGCTTCTTGTTGAGGCGTGACGCCATCATGTCTATTTGAGGAAGTCCCCAATGACTTGTTATCTCTGCAAAAACTTCTTGATGAAGTCCCCACTCTCCTGGATGGAGATCGTGTCTGCTGAGGAAGTCTGCTTCCCAGTTGTCCACTCCCGGAATGAAGACTGCTGACAGAGCGCTCACGTGATTTTACGCCCAGCGAAGAATCCTGGTGGCTTCTGCCATTGCCACTCTGCTCCTTGTCCCGCCTTGACGGTTTACATGAGCTACGGCTGTGACGTTGTCTGATTGAATCAGAACCGGTAGGTCGCGAAGAAGAATCTCCGCTTGTCGTAGGCCGTTGTATATGGCCCTCAATTCCAGTACGCTGATGTGTAGACAAGCCTCCTGGCTTGACCATAGCCCCTGAAAATTTCTTCCTTGTGTGACTGCTCCCCATCCTCGGAGGCTCGCGTCCGTGGTCACCAGAACCCAGTCTTGAATGCCAAACCTGCGACCCTCTAGAAGGTGAGCACTTTGCAGCCACCACAGGAGAGACACCCTGGCCCTGGGGGACAGGCTTATCTTCTGATGTATTTGTAGATGGGACCCGGACCACTTGTCCAGAAGATCCCACTGAAACGTCCTTGCATGAAACCTGCCGAAGGGGATGGCCTCGTAGGCAGCTACCATTTTCCCCAGAACTCGAGTGCATTGATGAACAGAAACTCTTTTTGGTTTTAGCAGGTCTCTGACCATGTTCTGGAGGTCCTGGGCTTTTTCCATCGGGAGAAAAACCCTCTTCTGTTCCGTGTCCAGAATCATGTCTAGGAATGATAGTCGAGTCGTTGGAATCAATTGTGACTTTGGCAGATTGAGAATCCAACCGTGCTGTTGTAGCACTCTCAGGGAGAGCGATATGCTCTTCAGTAATTGATCTCTCGATCTCGCTTTTATCAGGAGATCGTCCAAGTAAGGGATAATTGTGACTCCCTGCCTGCGCAGGAGCACCATCATCTCCGCCATCACCTTGGTGAAAATCCTCGGGGCCGTGGAAAGCCCAAACGGCAACGTCTGAAACTGGTAATGACAGTCCTGTACAGCGAATCTCAGGTACTCCTGATGAGGAGGATATATGGGGACATGAAGGTATGCATCCTTTATGTCCAGTGACACCATAAAATCCCCCCCCCCCCTTTTAGACTGGATATCACAGCCCGGAGCGATTCCATCTTGAATTTGAACTTTTTCAAGTACAGGTTTAGGGATTTTAGATTTATAATGGGTCTGACCGAACCATCCGGTTTCGGGACCACGAACAGGGTTGAATAGTACCCTTTCCCCTGTTGGACTAGGGGAACCTTGACAATCACTTGCTGTTGACACAGCTTTTGAATTGCAGCTAACACTAGTTCCCTCTCTGGGGGAGAAGCTGGCAAGGCCGACTTGAAAAATCGTCGAGGGGGCACCTCTTCGAATTCCAGCTTGTAGCCTTGGGATACAATATCCATCGCCCAAGGATCCACGTCTGACAGAACCCAGACCTGGCTGAAGAGTCGAAGACGTGCCCCCACCGGTGCGGACTCCCTCAGTGGAGCCCCAGCGTCATGCGGTGGATTTAGTAGAAGCCGGGGAGGACTTCTGCTCCTGGGAACTAGCCGAAGCAGGCGTTCTCTTCCCTCTACCCTTACCTCTGGCGAGGAAGGATGAGCCCCGACCTCTTCTGGACTTATGCGACCGAAAGGACTGCATCTGATATTGTGGAGTTTTCTTCTGCTGTGGGGAAACAAAAGACAAAAAAGTAGATTTACCCGTGGTAGCTGTGGAAACCAGGTCCGCGAGACCGTCCCCAAATAAAACTTCACCTTTGTAAGGTAAAACCTTCATATGCTTCTTTGAGTCGGCATCACCCGTCCATTGGCGGGTCCACAGAGCTCGCCTCGCAGAAATCGCCATGGCGTTGGCTCTTGAACCTAGCAGCCCAAAGTCTCTTTGAGCGTCTCTCGTATATAAGACTGCGTCTTTAATGTGACCTAAGGTGAGTAAAATGGTATCCCTGTCTAGGGTATCAATGTCAGCTGATAAGGTATCTGTCCAAGCTGCAACTGCGCTACATACCCAAGCCGATGCTATCGCCGGTCTGAGTAAAGCACCCGTATGCATATAATAAGAATTTACTTACCGATAATTCTATTTCTCATAGTCCGTAGTGGATGCTGGGAACTCCGAAAGGACCATGGGGAATAGCGGCTCCGCAGGAGACTGGGCACAAAAGTAAAAGCTTTAGGACTACCTGGTGTGCACTGGCTCCTCCCCCTATGACCCTCCTCCAAGCCTCAGTTAGGATACTGTGCCCGGACGAGCGTACACAATAAGGAAGGATTTTGAATCCCGGGTAAGACTCATACCAGCCACACCAATCACACCGTACAACTTGTGATCTGAACCCAATTAACAGCATGATAACAGAGGAGCCTCTGAAAAGATGGCTCACAACAATAATAACCCGATTTTTGTAACAATAACTATGTACAAGTATTGCAGACAATCCGCACTTGGGATGGGCGCCCAGCATCCACTACGGACTATGAGAAATAGAATTATCGGTAAGTAAATTCTTATTTTCTCTGACGTCCTAGTGGATGCTGGGAACTCCGAAAGGACCATGGGGATTATACCAAAGCTCCCAAACGGGCGGGAGAGTGCGGATGACTCTGCAGCACCGAATGAGAGAACTCCAGGTCCTCCTCAGCCAGGGTATCAAATTTGTAGAATTTAGCAAACGTGTTTGCCCCTGACCAAGTAGCTGCTCGGCAAAGTTGTAAAGCCGAGACCCCTCGGGCAGCCGCCCAAGATGAGCCCACTTTCCTTGTGGAATGGGCTTTTACAGATTTTGGCTGTGGCAGGCCTGCCACAGAATGTGCAAGCTGAATTGTACTACAAATCCAACGAGCAATAGTCTGCTTTGAAGCAGGAGCACCCAGCTTGTTGGGTGCATACAGGATAAACAGCGAGTCAGATTTTCTGACTCCAGCCGTCCTGGAAACATATATTTTCAGGGCCCTGACTACGTCCAGCAACTTGGAATCCTCCAAGTCCCTAGTAGCCGCAGGTACCACAATAGGCTGGTTCAAGTGAAACGCTGAAACCACCTTAGGGAGAAATTGAGTACGAGTCCTCAATTCTGCCCTGTCCGTATGAAAAATTAGGTAAGGGCTTTTATAGGATAAAGCCGCCAATTCTGAGACACGCCTGGCTGAAGCCAGGGCTAACAGCATTACCACTTTCCATGTGAGATATTTTAAGTCCACAGTGGTGAGTGGTTCAAACCAATGTGATTTTAGGAACCCCAAAACTACATTGAGATCCCAAGGTGCCACTGGAGGCACAAAAGGAGGCTGTATATGCAGTACCCCCTTGACAAACGTCTGAACTTAAGGAACTGAAGCTAGTTCTTTCTGGAAGAAAATCGACAGGGCCGAAATTTGAACCTTAATGGATCCTAATTTTAGGCCCATAGACAGTCCTGTTTGCAGGAAATGCAGGAAACGACCCAGTTGAAATTCCTCTGTAGGGGCCTTCCTGGCCTCACACCACGCAACATATTTACGCCAAATACGGTGATAATGTTGCACAGTTACATCCTTCCTGGCTTTGATCAGGGTAGGGATGACTTCATCCGGAATGCCTTTTTCCTTCAGGATCCGGCGTTCAACCGCCATGCCGTCAAACGCAGCCGCGGTAAGTCTTGGAACAGACAGGGTCCCTGCTGGAGCAGGTCCTTTCTTAGAGGTAGAGGCCACGGGTCCTCCGTGAGCATCTCTTGAAGTTCCGGGTACCAAGTCCTTCTTGGCCAATCCGGAGCCACGAGTATAGTCCTTACTCCTCTCCTTCTTATGATTCTCAGTACCTTGGGTATGAGAGGCAGAGGAGGGAACACATACACTGACTGGTACACCCACGGTGTTACCAGAGCGTCCACAGCTATTGCCTGAGGTTCCCTTGACCTGGCGCAATATCGGTCTAGTTTTTTGTTGAGGCGGGACGCCATCATGTCCACCTTTGGTTTTTCCCAACGGTTCACAATCATGTGGAAGACTTTTGGGTGAAGTCCCCACTCCCCCGGGTGGAGGTCGTGTCTGCTGAGGAAGTCTGCTTCCCAGTTGTCCACTCCCGGAATGAACACTGCTGACAGTGCTATCACATGATTTTCCGCCCAGCGAAGAATCCTTGCAACTTCCGTCATTGCCCTCCTGCTTCTTGTGCCGCCATGTCTGTTTACGTGGGCGACTGCCGTGATGTTGTCCGACTGGATCAACACCGGCTGACCCTGAAGCAGAGGCCTTGCTTGACTTAGGGCATTGTAAATGGCCCTTAGTTCCAGGATATTTATGTGAAATGACGTTTCCATGCTTGACCACAAGCCCTGGAAAATTCTTCCCTGTGTGACTGCTCCCCAGCCTCTCAGGCTGGCATCCGTGGTCACCAGGACCCAGTCCTGAATGCCGAATCTGCGGCCCTCTAGAAGATGAGCACTCTGCAACCACCACAGGAGAGACACCCTTGTCCTTGGAGACAGGGTTATCCGCTGATGCATCTGAAGATGCGATCCGGACCATTTGTCCAGCAGATCCCACTGAAAAGTTCTTGCGTGGAATCTGCCGAATGGAATCGCTTCGTAAGAAGCCACCATTTTTCCCAGGACCCTTGTGCATTGATGCACTGACACTTGGCCTGGTTTTAGGAGGTTCCTGACTAGCTCGGATAACTCCCTGGCTTTCTCCTCCGGGAGAAACACCTTTTTCTGGACTGTGTCCAGAATCATCCCTAGGAACAGCAGACGTGTCGCCGGAATCAGCTGCGATTTTGGAATATTTAGAATCCACCCGTGCTGTCGTAGTACTACTTGAGATAGTGCTACTCCGACCTCTAACTGTTCCCTGGACCTTGCCCTTATCAGGAGATCGTCCAAGTAAGGGATAATTAAGACGCCTTTTCTTCGAAGAAGAATCATCATTTCGGCCATTACCTTGGTAAAGACTCGGGGTGCCGTGGACAATCCAAACGGCAGCGTCTGAAACTGATAGTGACAGTTCTGTACCACAAACCTGAGGTACCCTTGGTGAGAAGGGCAAATTGGGACATGGAGGTAAGCATCCTTGATGTCCAGAGACACCATATAGTCCCCTTCTTCCAGGTTCGCTATCACTGCTCTGAGTGACTCCATCTTGAATTTGAACCTTTGTATGTAAGTGTTCAAGGATTTCAGATTTAAAATAGGTCTCACCGAGCCGTCCGGCTTCGGTACCACAAACAGCGTGGAATAATACCCCTTTCCCTGTTGTAGGAGGGGTACCTTGATTATCACCTGCTGGGAATACAGCTTGTGAATGGCTTCCAATACCGCCTCCCTGTCGGAGGGAGACGTTGGTAAAGCAGACTTCAGGAACCGGCGAGGGGGAGACGTCTCGAATTCCAATTTGTACCCCTGAGATACTACCTGCAGGATCCAGGGGTCCACTTGCGAGTGAGCCCACTGCGCGCTGAAATTCTTGAGACGGGCCCCCACCGTGCCTGAGTCCGCTTGTAAGGCCCCAGCGTCATGCTGAGGACTTGGCAGAAGCGGGGGAGGGCTTCTGTTCCTGGGAAGAGGCTGCCTGCTGCAGTCTTTTTCCCCTTCCTCTGCCCCGGGGCAGATATGAGTGGCCTTTTGCCCGCTTGCCCTTATGGGGACGAAAAGACTGAGCCTGAAAAGACGGTGTCTTTTTCTGCTGAGAGGTGACCTGGGGTAAAAAGGTGGATTTCCCAGCCGTTGCCGTGGCCACCAGGTCCGATAGACCGACCCCAAATAACTCCTCCCCTTTATACAGCAATACTTCCATATGCCGTTTGGAATCCGCATCACCTGACCACTGTCGTGTCCATAACCCTCTTCTGGCAGAAATGGACAGCGCACTTACTCTTGATGCCAGAGTGCAAATATCCCTCTGTGCATCTCGCATATATAGAAATGCATCCTTTAAATGCTCTATAGTCAATAATATACTGTCCCTGTCCAGGGTATCAATATTTTCAGTCAGGGAATCCGACCAAGCCACCCCAGCACTGCACATCCAGGCTGAGGCGATTGCTGGTCGCAGTATAATACCAGTATGTGTGTATATACTTTTTAGGATATTTTCCAGCTTCCTATCAGCTGGTTCCTTGAGGGCGGCCGTATCAGGAGACGGTAACGCCACTTGTTTTGATAAGCGTGTGAGCGCCTTATCTACCCTAGGGGGTGTTTCCCAACGCGCCCTAACCTCTGGCGGGAAAGGGTATAATGCCAATAATTTTTTAGAAATTAGCAGTTTTTTATCGGGGGGAAACCCACGCTTCATCACACACCTCATTTAATTCATCTGATTCAGGAAAAACTACGGGTAGTTTTTTCACACCCCACATAATACCCTTTTTTGTGGTACTTGTAGTATCAGAAATGTTCAAAACCTCCTTCATTGCCGTGATCATGTAACGTGTGGCCCTACTGGAAAATACGTTTGTTTCCTCACCGTCGACACTGGAGTCAGTGTCCGTGTCTGGGTCTGTGTCGACCATCTGAGGTAACGGGCGCTTTAGAGCCCCTGACGGTGTTTGAGACGCCTGTACAGGTAATAACTGATTTGCCGGCTGTCTCATGTCGTCAACAGTCTTTTGTAAAGTGCTGACGCTATCACGTAATTCCTTCCATAAGACCATCCAGTCAGGTGTCGACTCCCTAGGGGGTGACATCACTATTACAGGCAATTGCTCCGCCTCCATACCATTTTCCTCCTCATACATGTCGACACAACGTACCGACACACAGCACACACACAGGGAATGCTCTGATAGAGGACAGGACCCCACTAGCCCTTTGGGGAGACAGAGGGAGAGTTTGCCAGCACACACCAGAGCGCTATATATATATACAGGGATAACCTTATATAAGTGTTTTTCCCTTATATAGCTGCTGTATTGATTTATCTGCCAAATTAGTGCCCCCCCTCTCTTGTTTTACCCTGTTTCTGTAGTGCAGGACTGCAGGGGAGAGTCAGGGAGCTTCCCTCCAACGGAGCTGTGAGGGAAAATGGCGCCAGTGTGCTGAGGAGATAGGCTCCGCCCCCTTCTCGGCGGCCTTTCTCCCGCTTTTTTAAGGAAAAACTGGCAGGGGTTAAATGCATCCATATAGCCCAGGAGCTATATGTGATGTATTTTTTGCCATCTAAGGTGTTTTTATTGCGTCTCAGGGCGCCCCCCCCCCCAGCGCCCTGCACCCTCAGTGACCGGAGTGTGAAGTGTGCTGAGAGCAATGGCGCACAGCTGCAGTGCTGTGCGCTACCTTATTGAAGACAGGACGTCTTCTGCCGCCGATTTCCCGGACCTCTTCTGTCTTCTGGCTCTGTAAGGGGGCCGGCGGCGCGGCTCTGGGACCCATCCATGGCTGGGCCTGTGATCGTCCCTCTGGAGCTAATGTCCAGTAGCCTAAGAAGCCCAATCCACTCTGCACGCAGGTGAGTTCGCTTCTTCTCCCCTTAGTCCCTCGGTGCAGTGAACCTGTTGCCAGCAGGATTCACTGAAAATAAAAAACCTATACTTAAACTTTTTCACTAAGCAGCTCAGGAGAGCCACCTAGTGTGCACCCTTCTCGTTCGGGCACAAAAATCTAACTGAGGCTTGGAGGAGGGTCATAGGGGGAGGAGCCAGTGCACACCAGGTAGTCCTAAAGCTTTTACTTTTGTGCCCAGTCTCCTGCGGAGCCGCTATTCCCCATGGTCCTTTCGGAGTTCCCAGCATCCACTAGGACATCAGAGAAAAATAGATTTTAAGGTAGTTTCCTGTCTGCGATCAGCAGGATCCTTGAGGGCTGCCGTGTCTGGAGACGGTAGCGCCACCTTCTTGGACAGACGCGTTAAAGCCTTGTCCACCCTGGGCGAGGATTCCCACCGTACCCTGTCCTGTGCAGGGAAAGGATACGCCATAAGAATCCTCTTGGGAATCTGCAGTTTTTTGTCTGGAGTCTCCCAAGCCTTTTCAAATAATTCGTTCAGCTCATGAGATGGGGTAAAGGTTACCTCAGGTTTCTTTTTCGTTATACATGAGCACCCTCGTGTCAGGGAGATACATACTTACCATCTGGCAGTCAGGCTCCTCGTGCAGCTCCCTCGGTGCAGGCAGGTAAAAAGGAGGAGGAGGGAGGGGGACTGGAGCCGCAGCAGCGCTATTTCATTGGTAGTAAGCGCCGCTGCAGCATTCCCCTCTCCTTCCGTATTGGCTGCCCGGCGCTGCTGTGGATGCTGGGATGTGTAAAAAGGGGGCCTGGCTGCCGCAATGTGTAAAAAGGGGGCCTGGCTGCCGCAATGTGTAAAAAGGGGGCCTGGCTGCCGCAATGTGTAAAAAGGGGGACTGGCTGCCGCAATGTGTAAAAAGGGGGACTGGCTCCCGTAATGTGTAAAAAGGGGGCCTGGCTGCCGCAATGTGTAAAAAGGGGGACTGGCTGCCGCAATGTGTAAAAAGGGGGCCTGGCTGCCGCAATGTGTAAGAAGGGGACTGGCTGCCGCAATGTGTAAAAAGGGGGACTGGCTCCCGTAATGTGTAAAAAGGGGGCCTGGCTGCCGCAATGTGTAAAAAGGGGGACTGGCTGCCGCAATGTGTAAAAATGGGGACTGGCTCCCGTAATGTGTAAAAAGGGGGACTGGCTCCCGTAATGTGTAAAAAGGGGGACTGGCTGCCGCAATGTGTAAAAAGGGGGACTGGCTGCCGCAATGTGTAAAAAGGGGGACTGGCTGCCGTAATGTGTAAAAAGGGGGACTGGCTGCCGCAATGTGTATAAAGGGGGACACCGTCTGCCGTAATGTGTAAAAACGGGGACGCTGTCTGCTGTAATGTGTAAAAAGGGGACGCTGTCTGCCGTAATGTTAAACAAGGGGACGCTGTCTGCTGTAATGTGTAAAAAAGGGGACGCTGTCTGCCGTAATGTGTATAAAGGGAGACGCTGTCTGCCGTAAAGTGTAAAAAGGGGGACGCTGTCTGCCGTAATGTGTAAAAAGGGGGACGCTGTCTGCCGTAATGTGTATAAAGGGAGACGCTGTCTGCCGTAAAGTGTATAAGGGGGGACGCTGTCTGCCGTAATGTGTAAAAAAGGGGACGCTGTCTGCTGTAATGTGTAAAAAAGGGGACGCTGTCTGCCGCAATGTGTAAAAAGGGGGACTGGCTGCCGCAATGTGTTGAAAGGGAGACTGTCTGCTGTAATGTGTAAAAAGGGGGACGCTGTCTGCTGCAATGTATAAAAGGGGCTCTACCTGGTGTAGTGGCGCTACTGTGCAGCGTAATTTGAATAATGTAGACTACTGTGCACCGTAGTATGAATTGCTATTATTTTGTGGCCACGCCCCTTCCCCATGAAGCCACGCCCCTATATATTTTACGCGCGCCTACGGCGCGCACTGCCCCTATCTTACATAGGGGGGCGCCAATGTCATTTCTTGCACACAGCGCTAAAATGCCTAGTTACGGCACTGGGATGGTGTAATGGTTAGCATTACTGCCTCACAGCACTGAGGTCATGGGTTCAATTCCCACCATGGCCCTAACTGTGTGGAGTTTGTATATTCTCCCCGTATTTGCGTGGGTTTCCTCCGGGTACTCCGGTTTCCTCCCACAATCCAAAAATATACTGGCAGGTTAATTGGCTCCCAATAAAAAAAATTAACCCTAGGGTGAATGTGTGTGCGTGTACTGATGTGAATGGCCAATTCTCTGTAAAGCGCTGCGGAATATGTGTGCGCTATATAAATAACTGGTAATAACAATAAGTGCCTCTTTGACAGGGGCGTGCTTTCAGTCCATATGAAAACACGCCCCTGTACACTTACGCAGATGTGATTGGCCAGTGCATCAGATTCAGCACTGTCAGTGCTTTACCGGCATTGTCCGCCCCTGTCAGAAGCAGCAGCGGTGGAGCGGGAGGCTGCTGGCTGCTCCTGTCAGCCCAGGATCAGCAGAGTGGGAGGGGAGCTGATAGTCCCGGAGCCCTCCTCTCTCTCGCCGCTGGCGCCCGTTGATATTCATTAGCCCACAGCCAACACCAGGGATGGGAGCGGAACTGCTAATCAACGACAGTCCCGACGGGAAGCCCAGAGCTCTGGGAATGTGAGGGACCAGTATGCTGATGCTCTTCCTCCAGAGCATGCTGATGCACAACAAACAACTAAGCACCAGCTTCTGCACTATCCCGTCGACCGTGGACCAGGGGCTCACCTGTGCAGGACCCAGATGACAGGTGCAGGGGGGGCTGGAGCTTAGGTGGATAACAGCAGAAGGGGAGAGGAATGGGGAAACGCGAGCGCTCTCATCTCTTCACTCAGCGCAGCCATTGCCCTGTCCTCCACACTTGCCACTTGAGTCCACCTACAGTACATACACACGCAAAAGTATAAACATCTGATCCTATACTACACAATATATATGCTGTATAGGACCAGATGCCGCCTGTGTCAGAAACCTGCATTACTGGTGCCACTGGGGTTGGTATCTATGTACCGGCGCCCGTCATCCCGGCAGTCAGAATCCCGTCCGCGGGATGCCGGGGGCTGGAATGTCGGCAGCAGGGCGAGCGCAAAAAAAAGAGCCCCTTGCGGGTTTGCTGCGCTTGCCACGATGCGGGCACTGTGGTGCGCCACACTATTTGTTCTCCCTTCAGGGGTGTCATGGACACCCCAAGAGGGGGAATAGGTGTTGGTATCAAAAGATTGTGGTAGCTGCAGGTAACAATATTGGTGAGCATCGCATCCCCCATAGAAACCTATGGGCGACGCGGTTTCGGACGGAAATAGAGGGATCGGAGCAGGTATCCCTCCTTTATACATTCCAGGGATACTTAATATTTGCGGCTATCCCCCCCAAAACATTTTTTTTCTTGGGGGGGCGTAGCCACAAGTATTATTTGCTAAATGGGCTGAGGCAGCCTGTGGTTGCAGCCAGTACATGGGTGCCTAGCTATGTTCCCAATGCCCAGGTGAGGAGCAACTACTTTAACTCAAGGGCCGCCTAAAACACATATTTTCAGGACAAAAAAAATATTTAAAAAAAATAGAAGTAGGACGACACTGTCAGCCTACTTCCGTGACATCACAAGTTGGAAAAAAGTTGGCTGGTCTGATGGCTAGGTGTGTGAGGCAGCGTTTTAGTTGGCCAGACAAGTTAGATGGTTGGAGGAAAGTTGAGACAGTGTCAGGCTAAGCTACGGTGTCAGACAAGCGGCATGTGATGCTGGGTACACACTGGCCGATATATCGGCCGTTCTATTAAATGACCGATATATCGCTGGCCCGTCGGCCAGTGTGTCCCAACGATATATCTGTGAACACCGTCGTTGAAAGACATATTGTGTCGGCCCTGCAGCACACAAGAAGACCAACATATCTACAGATATACTGGTCCATCGTTGTGTGTGTTCAGGCAGTCAGCCAACCGCCCATACGCATGCTGCAGCAGCCGGCGCTGATTGACGGCTGAACTGGGTGAGCGCATGTAAATGCCCACCCAGTTCGTGACGTCAGTCACTACGGATCAGGCAGTGTGTATGCACAACACACTGCCCGGTCCGTTTATAGATATATCTGCAGATCAGTTGATCTGCAGATATATCTACCAGTGTGTACATAGCTTAACTGTTTAGTTATACACAGTGACAGTACACAACACACAACTAAACACTACACTACTAGACACTGACAGTGGATATCTTGTTGTCCAGGCCTCCATTAACTTAACAGCGCTGCACCCGCGCCACAGTCCCAAACACTAATATTTATTTTTTTATTTTATTAAAATGTACAATATATTACCGCCTGCAGTGATCATCACAAGTTTGATGATCAGGTATGTTGTGGGAATTGGTGGCGGCATCAGACTGGGATGCGAATTAGGGGTGGGGGGTGGGGCGGTTGATGGCAGCAATTCTGTAGGCCATTGGTGGTGGGTGGCGGTAGCGGGTAGGGGGGATGGTAGCGGGTATCAGGTACTGTGGCGGTAAGGTTTATTGCCGGACTTGGACATTATGACTGCAGTGCCTCACCAGCCACTTACCTCACCGCACGCCACTGGTACAAACACGCAACTATCGCATACCTCCCAGCTTTCTGGATGAATGAAGTGGGAATCCAGCGCGTAGCTGCTCCTGCCCGAAAAAGGGGAGCAGCCTCAGTAAAGGGGGCACGGCATCACGGTAATGCCACTATCGCAAGCCACGCCCCCATTTTCCGTCACTATGGGGGCATATCCAGCACTCAGTGAGCTGCTGGCATGCCCCCAGTCCCTCCTGTCTCCGTGAATAGACCGTGTGCCCATGTGCACAGCATCTATTCACTGCTGCTATGCTAAGCAGAACAGCGAGTGACAGAAGCCTCACAACTGCCCCCCACCCCACCCCCAGTGCGGGACACTACGGCCCACGGGTGGGACAGTTGGGTGGTATGCTATTGGATGCACATCAAACAAGCATCGTCCATCTGAGTAGACCACCTGACCCATTAGAACTTGCAGTCTTTACTTTCACATTTATAAACATCTTGCTGCAGAATAACACTATTCAGTAACAGATGTGTCTATACACACCGATTCCCATTACGCCATACAGCGCGACCGTCTTTTTACTTACATTTTGCATCTTATTTGCAATGGAGACGCCACTCACAGTGGACCTGATTCATGTTTGTAAGAACTGAACAGCTGCAAGGAAACGGCTGTGCAATTCCTTATCATTAAAATTCTAATGAAGCAAGAGGCATCTGTAGGAGATAGACGCCTCCTATTAGCATTAGCGAGGATCCGGGTGCTGGGTTTGGATCACCATCATGACCATCCGTCAAGAATCGCGATTGTTTTAGACACCGGCCAGCTGGGTTTGCATACAAATATGAATTACGCCCAGTGTGCTAGAGACGCTGGGCTGCGACCTCATCCACACAGGAAATCGTTTTACACACATACAAAGACTCAGGTGAGGCACAACAGAACTTGGCGTGAGAATGAGCTGCAGCACTACGTATACGGACTAATTTGCACACACATACAAATAATGCATATCAAATTCATCAGTCTAATGTGGCAAAATAGTTTTGTCACTTCCAGTTGTTTTACTTGTGCATATAAAATGCACAATTTGAGCAAAACAGACCTTGAGAATAATTTACTAAGATGGGAGTTCTATTTAAGATGACATGTTGCCCATAGCAACCAATCAGATTCCAGGTAGTATCTTCTAGAAACTGCTAGATAAATGAAAAGTAGAATTTGATTGGTAGCTATGGGCAACATCCTATCATACATAGAATTCCCATTTTAGTAAATTTACCCCCTTGAGTCACCCGGGCTTAGCGCGCCTAGAGAGGTTGTTTGGCACGACTGAAGCCACAATGTATGTAAATGTCAAGTGATGAGAATAAGGTCTATTCATGAAGTAGTGAAAAGCGTGGAGAAGTGAGCCAGTGGAGAAGTTGCCCATGGCAACCAATCAGCATTGAAGTAACATTTATAATTTGCATACTATACAATTGTACGGAGCAGCTGATTGGTTGCCGTGGGCAACTTCTCCACTCTTATCACTGCTTCATGAATAGACCACTAAATGTAAATAGTTGTTATTTTCATGGTGATGATATTTGTGGAGGTCCAGCCATACTGTAGATCTGACTGTAATTACTGTAACAGCATACTAGCCTACTCCAATCAGGGCAGCCTGGGGGCATTATTTTGGCTACATCTGTAGCTTTGTCTAGGTGACTTGGTCATAAAGAATACTGTCCAGCAATTAATAGTTGAAGACACTTTCACATGTGATTCTGTGAGGGACATCTTGTACAAACACAAAGAAGCCCAGGTACAAGAAACACTGCTCTATGGAATTGATGCTCTATAAGAAAATCCTAGCATTAACATATATGTGCATTCTCTATTACAGTACTTCAACGCCACCTAGTGGTATACAACTATCACTGTGCTATAGATAGCTACAGTACAGTACACTAGGACTGCATCCAGATCTTGTCATTGAAACTGTACTGTAGTCTCCATTTATATAAAATAGCTAATAAATCATGTGGTTATGGAAAAATGTGCAGAATATTTAAATGAGTGTATCCGCCAGCATGGCAACATGTCATGGTTAATTATAGCAACAGTTGCACTTAAATTGTGACAACCATTCAATTCACGTTTTGCACAGTGATAACTGGACGGGAGACATAGCAGAGATTTTTTAATACAGTAAATTTAGCGACTGATCTTATAATCCATTGGCAACAATCACATAGGAATGTACAGCTTTACATGGTGGTATTCAACACTTGGGCTCTGTCATTCCAGGAAACTTTTGGCTATATTAAGCAAGTCCTGCTCTGCCTCAAGGTGTCTGTCCCTAACTCCATCAGGAGGTCTGATCACTCCTGACCTCAAACTGCACCTCTGACCTTAAACCTTAAACTGCATACTGACCCATTGTTTAGATAAGCGTGAGGAAGTAGCAGGGTTACTTTGTAAAAAGTTCCACCCATAATAAAGGTATTATCCTTTGGAAGAAATGGACTCTATAAATTATTATTATTATTATCATTATTATTATCATCAGTCTAAGCATCTGTATAATGTCCTCTGCATTTTAAGTAGGTCACTCTGGGGCTCTCTGTATTGTAAGGCAGTCACGTGGATGCTGTCTGTATTGTATGGTGGTTCCTAGAATGCTCTCTATACTGTATAGTGGTCACGAAGATGGTGAGCATTGTCTAATATGATAGCCAAATGACTTGCATGATGGCACGGTATGTCAACCATTCCCTGGACATTTGTGCTTGGGGAGAGTTGGGGCCAGGTGCTACAAATGCATTAGGATAGGGCCACCAGAAGCTGTAATCAGGCCCTGCTCCTGGCTGTAAGACGATATCCACAGACAGACACTCATCCAGCATAAATATAAATCCGATTTGGATCAAATATCCCTGCTGATATTCACTGAACTGATGAGCCTGGCAGCTGGAAGAGCAAGACCATTGCTGTATATATAATGGGTACAGGATGTGCGGTGCACACGGCCCCTGGGTCCAGGTCCCACACCGCACACCCTACACGCACATAAGAATACTTCTCCCTCTGAAGCCCCGCAGGGGCCAGCGCTACAGACAGAGAAATCACTGGGAAAACGGCATGGCGGATACATTCCCGGTGTTTTACGCCATGAACAGTAGATATGTCCTCCGGGAACAAGGCACGGGCGCCAAGTTCCCGGAGACCTGCGCATGCGCAGTAGACTCTGGCACAAAGCCAGAGTCTACAGCACTACGGCCGCTGTCAGCGAGGAGAGGGCCCATCACGGAGCCTGCACACGGGCCTCTTCCTCTCTTAATCCACCTCTGAGCATGGACCACAAGTACCAGAAAATTCCAATTAAATTGGGCTCAATAGCTCCCTCCCGCAGTATTAGAACTCTGGATATTCTATGTAATATGGGACTGCACATCTGCAGCATCAGAGTCACACCGGATTCTAGGGGTTCAGTATGATTTACCAACGGACACAATACAGACAGTCATAATCCCGACAGACATTGACTGGAAGTCAAAATACCAACACGGCCAAAATACTGACATTCATTATGCCAACATGCTCAAAATGCAGACACTTCGAAATACCGACATGAGTTTTTCGGGGGGGGGGGGGGGTGTCTATGTCGACATGGACACCATGGGGGGGAATGTAATAGGGCGTGAGAATCAGAAAGTGAGAAATTTTGGGAGAATTTTCCTGTTTTTTTAAAGTGGCAATCATTTACATGGCAAAATCAACCTGGTTTTGTCATTACAAATGATTGCCACTTTAAAAAAACAGGAAAATTCTCCAAAAATCTCTCACTTTCTAATACTCACACCCTATTACATTGCCCCCCTAGTAAGTGTACCGGCTTCAGGTACAAGTCTGTTTTTGGGCAAAAATTCCTTAAAAATGCATGTCTGCATTTTGACATGTCGGCATTTCAAATGTTGGTGTTCTGACTATGACGCCATTTTGAACATGACGGTATAATAATGAATGTCGGTGTTTTGACCGTGTCGGTATTTTGACTGTCGGTCAATGGCTGTCGAGATTATGACTGTTGGTATTGTGTCCGTCGGTGAATCAACTGCTACCCGTTTCTAGCATGGTATGTTTTAGTTTGAAACAGTGCTGTGTCCATTTTTAACACTGATTAGTCATCAGGGCCGGCGACAGGGGGGATCAAAGGGGACACCTCTACCGGGCCCCAAGGATCAGAGGGGCCCCAAGTATATGCCACTCAGTGTCCAGCAGGGAATCATCATGGAGTTATTGGGGAGAGACAGACCGTGGTGTGTGTGGGGGAGGAAGGAGAGATATACATATTTATATCTCTGTATACTGTAGATAAATAAAAATAGATATACTAATTAATTCCGTCGCTCTGAGGTGGCCCCAGAGATATCACTGTACCGGGCTCCAAGATGTCTGTAGCCGGCCCTGTTGGTCAGAGCCCGTGTTATAATCAAATACAGAACTGGTTTTGTTTTTTAAACAAACTAGGAGAGGATTCGGTGCGGCCCCTTCTCTTTTCCCCCTCATGCCCCTGTTATTGAGGCAGAGAGAGTATCTGGAGCAGCATACACAGTGGTGAGTAATGCTACTATGGCACAACTGGGAAGTGTCAAAGGCTTCAAATATAATTTGTCACTTACAGATACTCTAGGCAGGTTTTCATTTAACTCAAAAATGGATTATGTATTATGCTTTCCATTACCTAAGCCTACACACATTTTCCCATAGCACACTATCAATCATTAATGTTGTTCTCTACCAACTAGACAAAAACAAATACAGAACATTGGGCAGACGGCTGGATCAGAGCAGACACACAGAAACTGTGAGACGGAGAAATACCGCAGCGCAGGGAGCAGATCAGATATGAGGAGACCTCTGGGGGGGCCAATATCTGCTTTAATCGGTGAACTGTGAAGGCGGCCTTTATATTCTACTATATGTAACATTTTTTTAAAGGGGCAATCATTTACAAGACATACCTATGCCTTGTAAATGATTGCCCCTTTAAAAGAAGTCTGAGTTCGCCGGCAACTCGCACGTTGGGCGAACTCGCCTCCATTTCATCTGGCCCATCATCTCTAGTTCTCGCCTAAATCAGCACTGGCTCCTGCAGACCGACCGCACTTCCATGGAGACCCTGCAAAATGATTTGAAAACTTGCTGTACGTGTGTGCCAACTGCCAACGGTTCCCAACCAACCTGATGGATCTCCAGCAATAGTAGAAACTACCATGGCCCCAAATGTCATTGACCAGACGTGCAAAGCTGGTACACACTTACCCAAAAAGACTCACAGTTATAATGGGTTTAGTATGAAATACCAACAATCAAAATCCTGATTGTCAAAATCCTGACAAGGTCAAAATACTGACATTTCAAATGTCGACAGGTCTAAAAGTTGACAAGAGTTTTTTTATTTTTTTTGGTGTGTATGTCGACTATTATATTCCACTGGGATGGTAAAGTATGAACAAGTCGGTTCCAATGACAAAATCACGAAAAAATCATGTCAACTTTTTGACCTGTCGACAATTTAAATGTCGGTATTTTGACCTTGTCTGTATTTTAAATGTCGGTATTTTGACAATGTCGGTATTTTGACCTTGTCGGGATTTTGAACGTCGGTCAATGGTTGTCGGGATTTTGACCGTCGGGATTTTGATTGTAGGTAAATTGACCGCATCCCGTTATAATAACAACTATAGGTAACTAATAACAACTAAAGGTGCATTTGCCATAGGATTTATGTGAATACTTATAAAGATTGCATTTTAACCTACTTGTCCCTCCTTGTGTCCTGTAGATGAGAGGCGTGAGATGAAAAGGGAAAAGGGGGTGGATTGATGTCATAATCTCCGTCACAAAGTGAGTGGATTAATCATCAAGCCCCACCCATCTTCATAAATTGTAAATCTCATTTCAAATAAATAGAGGGAAGATGTATCATATCATACCTTGGAGAAAGATAAAGTGGATAGAGATAAAGTACTAGCCAATCAGCTCCTAACTGCCATTCTACAGGATGTTTGCAAAATGACAGGTATGAGCTGATTGGTTGGTACTTGGTGTTTGTGTTATTTAGTGGCAAGCACTCACAAATAAATCCATTTTGATTCTATGATGTAAGAACAGAAACTGTATAAAACACTAATGGGGGTGAATACTGTATATAGCCACTATATATGCAGACTACCTTGGACAAACCCAGATTAGAGCCTGTTTGGGTTTGCCGCCACTTTCCACACAAGCAAGTCACAAATTATCGCTCTTCTGTAATTGTAGACGACGACGAAGACATTCTGCCTAATAGTCTTTCAGACTGTGGGAAAATGTATAAACCGAAGATTATAAGTAAAAGGCCACTAGATCCCAATTGGCTTCAGGCCTTCACAAACACCATGCAATTGTCAGGCCATAAGATAAAAGACAGGAGATAGGGCTGGAATGCAACCTTTCAGTCCTCAGTCATAAATACCTCTGGAATTCTCTAGCTGACACCTTTCATATGGAAGTCCCAGCACGGCTAGGCACTCCTTGCTAAGACTTTCAGACTCAACATCTGGATAGAAGTCAATTATCGGCTCCAATGAGCAGGTCTACCTGGGAGATGTATGTTGGCCAGCTGCCACCTATATCCCACCTACACTGCCAGAGGAAAGGGGAATACTTCTATTTTCTCACACTCTGCTAAATGTATCCCAGTACCAGCTGCTCACACCGTGCTCTGGCATGTAACTGCAACGGATGTGTGCGTGATGTAAGTTTGGTGCATATGCTACTAGTGCAGACTACTTGGTGCATAAATCTAAGCCCCGGTATATGGGCGCAGAGGCAGAGATTTATGCTACACGCATGGCAGCTGTTTATTTGGTCACAGCTGCTGTGTGAAAATATGGTAATGACGCAGGAGTCGCCTGAAGGCAAAAGGTGTCCACTACCTGCGTCACAGATCCGATGGCTATGTGCGAAGGTGCAGCATTGGATCAACACAGTGACCATCGGTTGCAGCACAGGGTATCTGAGTGGCCGCCTTATCTGAGTTGTAAGACATGCCCCTATTTTCGAGAACACTCCCTGTCATCGCCCCAATCCTGTCCCCAATGGCACTGGGTGTGATATTGCAGAACGATATTTGCGCAGATCTCATACCATCGGAGATGTACTTAAACCATCAGCTTTGCGTACAGGTACATCTCTGAATTAGCCCCTTATTGCATTAACCCCCATCCTCTATTATACAGGTCTCTCTCAGCATTTCTTATTCTGACAAAGGGTTCTACTCAGTAAATCCTAGAACCGCTTTCCTCCAGCATTGTAGCAGGAGAAACTGCAAATATTGTTTCCCCATACTGGTTGTGATGACAAGTGCAGAGAAATTGCTGGTTTCTCCACCTTTTAATTTCTCCACGCAAGGGCCTAATTCAGCATGGATTGCAGTCGCAAAGTTGCTGAAATGCAATCCTTAGCAATACAAATGCAGGAGTAGGTGCATTGCACCGCTTTCTTGCATTTGCGATAGCAATACTGCGATCGCAGTCCGGGATGAACATTGTGACCATCGGTCACGAAGCTCATCTGCGACGGTAGGCTGAGGAAGCCTGAGCTTACTCAGACTACCTGTCACAGGGCGGCCTGCAAGGCCAAGGAAACTGCGTACACGATGCAGTCCTTGGTCTCGCCGCTCCCAGAAAACCGGGGCCCAGTGCTGGCTGCAGAGCTGCAAATTTCACTGGGAAAATGGGCACCATGGCCATTTTCCAGTGATTCGTGCATGCGCAATAAAGATGTCCCCGGGGACACAGCGCAGGTGCCATGTTCCCGGAGACGAGCGCATAAGCAGTAGACTCTGGCACAGTGCCAGAGTATAACGCACCACTGGAGAGGAGGAGGCCCAACCGAAGCCTGCAGACAGGCACCCTCCTTTCTTAAAGTATCTCTGTCTGCATCTCTGGACTTCTACGCAGGCGTCCCAGTCACACTGCACATGCATTCCGATGCTTATAGCTCAAAGACTCGTATTTGGACAGAGAGATAGTGATTTTCACTGGGAGACCCTAGGAGGTAATGAGGTGGCTAGTCAGATGAAGCGGTCCTGACACTGAGAGCCATGTTCAGACGTATAAATTGCACCTGCCATATGACTTGTTCAATCTTCATTGTGGAGACCAATGGTGCATCAATTGTGAGTCTAAATACGTACTGAGATGAAACTGCGCTGCTACAAGTCGGTGTCTCAGTAGGCTCAGAATCTGTCGGACGTCAGCATTTAGATGCGGACTCGGCTGTGGTAATAGACAAGCTTTAGAGCTTAGCCATTGGATCATTAACAAATTCTGAATCAAGAGTTGTTTTGTGATAATTTAGGGGCCTATGCATCAGTTATTGGGTTTCATGCCCGAAAAATTTTAATTCCTTATCGCAACAATAAGAATTTACATACCGCTGGCCAGGATGTATCAATGATCACATGAAGGGGCAGAGAAGCCCGTCCCTGCGATGTGTTTGGAGTAAAGTGACCGTATCAGTGATCTCTTCACTCTTCTATCGCATGCGCAATCAACTAACCAAACATGTGCGGCCGCCATTGCCGAGGTGGATTCCTCTCCTGGTAGTTTTTGTGAAATTTAGCCCAAAGGCTACAGTGACTAATGCCATCTTCAGATGGCGTTAGCTGTGGGGACCAAACACCAGAACGTGAAGCTTTGTAAGTCTGGCTGCTTCACAACCCCCCATAGAAACCTATGGAGTTGCGACTGCTGTCGGAAACGGAAATAGGAGATATCTCCTGCGGTCCGTCCATGGTAAATTACATTGAGATGATACTTAGTGTTTTCGGGGGATATGCTGCAAATAGTGAATGATAAATAGGCTCTTTAAGCCATAGAGTCCTCTCCAGGCAATGCAACATATCGGCAACAGCAAAGTGAAGGCCGTCTCAGCTTTCCATGGGGGGGACGAGGTGACCACAAAGAGCGTAACATTTATCTGAATGGTGCCATCCGAAGTATATGGCAGCATTATAATCCCACCCAGCTGGTGCCACTCAATCTGTCACTCTCCGTGTCCCCTGAAACCCCGCTGACATGTTGTGTGACTGGCTCATGAGGGAAAGGAAAAGAGACCAGCCAGAAGATGTTCCATCTATAACATGTGCAACAGTAGACAATGGAAACTGGAGGAAACCCGCTCTGTTGTGTATTATTTTTGGCGCTTCTGATGGATCTGCCTCATTCATAGAGATAAAACGAATAGTAGTCAGAATTAACGTATGGTACCAATAAAAAGCTCGGCTTTTCAGATTTGCTATAACATATGTGGACACAATTGAATATAATTATGGAAACAAAACAAAAAAAATCTGCTTGCAATTTTATACAGAGCCATTACTCACCAAGCAGAACAATGAGACTATTGCAGAGAGTTTCCCTGATTACTTTGTCAGATGAAGAGTATTCCCACTGTAACACCTACAGGCAGGCAAGTAAAGGCCTGTGTAGGCTGCAGCCACATCCGTGCAGTAACGTGATACAGCGGCCCACATAACCCAGGAAGGACCAAACCACAGACAAGACTCAGAAATAACAGGGGAAGGGGTATATGTTACCTGATCTTACCACAGCAGCTAGTAATGCAGTATATCACTATATCTATGTGTCCATGCACAGTGCTTGCATTAAACTGCTCATATACTGTACTATAAAAGCTACTGTAATAAACAAGTTCTCTTATTAGGGAGCACAATGGCTGACTGTAACCACAAGAGGTCATTCTGAGGAGATTTTGCAAAGTAATATGTTAGTTGAGCACATCAGGTATTTCAGTTATATGTTATAATAAGACCAATATTTTCTGTCTGCATTTCACTCAATTTAGAGGTATCAATTCCGGTGCAAACTGCCGCCTCAGACTACTACCTGCAATCATACTGCTGACATATCCCAAGTTAGCACTTTGGGGGCAAGACGTGCTAAAAGCAAATTGAGGGGAAAAACTCTGAAAACTGCAGTTTTCTGAGTTCTGACCACATTTCCCATACGTACCAAGCTTCGGAATGCGATACTTTCCGGAGCTTGGACCCATTAGGCAACGCCATCTAGAAATCAAGGATTTTGAACATGCTGAAATTACCTAATTTCCCAACGGACCACTATTTACTGATGTCCACCGATTAGCGGTTTTGATCATGATCAGCAGATGATATTGGCGTCGGGGAATCAGGGAAGTTGCGGCGCTGATGTATGACTTGCATCAGGGGTGCTTTAACAGAGGAGGGGACCTGTGTGCACCTCTGGGTGGGCCCCCTCCTCTGCATGGCGCAGTAGTCTCCGCCATTTTACCGGAGTCTACTGCGCATGTGCCGGAGCATACACACAGAGAGATCCGTGCTTAGGGGGTAATTCAGACCTGATCGCTGCTGCGCGTTTTCGCGCAGAGGGCGATCAGGTCTGAACTGCGCAGTCAGCATCTCTGCCCAGCGATCACATCTGCCTGATTGACAGGCAGAGGTGTTCGTTGGGCGGGAGGGAGCGGGCCAGCAGCATTGGGCTGCCGTTTTGGGGGCGTGGTCTGGGCAACGCAGGCATGCCCGGACCATGCGGGGCGTGCCGCGGTGGCTGCGTGACGTCACACGCAGCTGCTGCGACCCGGAGAGTGACGGGTAGCTCCCTGCCAGCGCGCAGGAGCTGCGCTGGGAGGGAGCTGCATAGGCAAACGCAGGTGGGGTTTCCGGTTGCCCAGAAACCCCCATCCTCTTAGTAAGTGGCTCAAATTAGGACAACAGTAGCAATGGTATATAATATCATTACTAGAGCTGCCTGCACATCATGCAGTGTAAGGGACAGAGCAGAGCTGCTGCACAAGCCTAGTGGTAGCTGCTTCTTCTACTAAGTTTGCTGTGTGTGTGGATCTGAGTCCTCAATCAGTGCACTGGACCAGAGAGTACTTACCAAAAATAAGAGACAGAAGCCTTACCATGAGTGGGAGAATGTGTGCTTAGAAAGTGCAGTACTGGTTCTATTATGTCTATGAATTGATTTATTATGGTATGTTTAACCTTTTCCTGACTATTTATCTTATTTATATTATTTAAATATGTTTGATATAGCCTATACCAGTGGTTCTCAAACTCGGTCCTCAGGACCCCACACAGTGCATGTTTTGCAGGTAATTATTAATTACTCACTAACATATTTTAAAAGGTCCACAGGTGGAGTTAATTATGTCACTTGTGATTCTCTGAGGAGACCTGCAAAACATGCACCGTGTGGGGTCCTGAGGACCGAGTTTGAGAACCTGTGGCCTATACTATAGACCATCTATAGTGTTAAATATTAATACTGTATTCTATACAGTATCCAGTGTATAAAAAGACCAATAATGACATTAATGTCCAATGTCATTAGGTTCTTCTACCGCTCACCCAGACTCCTGCACTTGCTACAATTTGCCACAGAGTTGGAGATCGGACTGCGTTTGGAAACCCCCCTCTAGAAATCCTGCGTTTGCCACTGAGCTACTCTTCAGTCACAAAAGCATCGCCATCGTACGATGCTTTTGTACCCGTGCGGGGGCAGAGCCAGACATGCGGGGCGGACTAGCCCTGCGCTGGCCGCCCCCCAGCATGTCTGTGAAAGTGATCGTAGATGTGCTAAATTTAGCACATCTACGATCAAGTCTGAATTACCCCCCTAATTTTTAAGTAATCTAGTCAGATTGCTTAGAATTAAAGCACGGATCTCTCCGTGTGTACCCCCCTTAACAGCTTATTTCACAGCAAAGAACAGCAAACACCCCACAAACATACAGTACAAACATCACTGGGGGATGAGTTGGGCAATAACTATAGTTGGGGTTGTGTTTGTTTGCATTGTAATACTTGCTACAAGTATATGTTACAACTCTCAAGTTGATAAACTTTTTGAACTTCCACTAGAACAGTAAACTTCCGAAAACTTGCAAAGGCCATCATTTGAGCCAGGAATTCCCTCTGTACTTCTATTTGTGGTGTTTACTGAGCTATCTATGAAGCGGATGAAAGACGTTAATTGTTTTCACATAGCAACTGCAGCATACGTTGCCAAGCGGCACTGCTCTAATAAACAACACAGTTGTGTAATGTACATAGAAGAGAGGCAGATGTCCAGCACTTGTCTCTTCCTCTGTCACTACCACCTAATACCTTCCTAATTAAACAACATTTACCATTATTTCCTGTAAAAAATAAAGACATGGTTTGTTCTCGGCTATTCCAGTTGCCTCTGAATTATGATGACAAAGACAGATGCTTATAGCTCCTCTCAATCTGACGCCCACCTGGCACTTATAATATCAGGTTTGTTGTGTGGATGTTATTCCGTTTTCTCCACTCGTCTGTCAGCCACTTTTCTTGGTCTGATTCATTGGGACGTCTGGCATTGTGGAACCGGCCACTCAGACAGTTGAGGGTGGAGAACCCATGTTTGTTCCAAAAGCAGCTTTCTTTCTTTTCATAAATTTGTAAAACAGAAGCCGCTGAACAGAGAACAGACAGATAATGAGCTGTGGGTGTGTAGGGGGCTACAAGATTACACCCAATACATGTGCATTTTCAGAATGTAAATCAGCAACAGAGATGGGAAATGTGTCCCTTCGGGGGCAACTAATCTCATAGGATCACCAATTAACATGTAAATCCCCAATTAATTTGCCTGCACATAACAATGAACACTGTTCTACAGAATTTGCAGAGCTGTAAACTAAACTTAATCTACAAAGTCATTTTTTTCTATTTTTTTGGTATTTCCAACCTCAAAACATTTTTTTTTTAGGGGGGGGGGGGGGGGGTGTAAATGGTGAAATAAAACCTACAGCACAGATTAGGAGATTTATATTTCAATAGTTGACAGCAGTGTCGGACTGGGGCATGATGGTCCCACCGGGGGAATGCTGCTATAGGGGCCCATGCTTAAAGGTATAGCCAGGTTCCAGTGGGGGCGTGGCCAGCCACCACAGAGGTTTAACTAACCATTACATGTTCTGTGCCCCATGGTAAATATATAATAAACCCAATTATTGTGAAGTATAATGTAACATATGTATAATGCATAAATCCAATGCACTAGGATAGTCTGGAACTTGAGCCCTAGCGGAGGAGGTGGGCCCACAGGCAGTAGGGCCCACCGGTGGTTTGCCCTGTTCCCCTGTGGGCCAGTCCAACCCTGGTTGACAGAAATTGAGTAATGCAAATACTAGGCTGTCCACAACCGAACCCGAAACCTACATAGGTGTCTAACTTAGTGGTTCCCAAACTTTTTTGAATCACGGCACCCTAAGGTATCAGAATTATTTTCACGGCACCCCAGGGCCATAAATTTCTTATTGGGCAGTACGGATGGTGTAATGGTTAGCATTACTGCCTCACAGCACTGAGGTCATGGGTTCAATTCCCACCATGGTCCTAACTGTGTGGAGTTTGTATATTCTCCCTGTGCTTGCGTGGGTTTCCTCCAGGTACTCCAGTTTCCTCCCACAATACAAAAATATACTGGTAGGTTAATTGGCTCCCAACATTATTAACCGTAATGTGAATGTGTGTGCGTGTACATGTGATAGGGAATATAGATTGTAAGCTCCACTGGGGCAGGGACTGATGTGATGCAAATATTCTCTGTAAAGCGCTGCGGAACATATGTGCGCTATATGAATAAATGGTAATAAAAAATAATAATTAAGAAATTTAAAAAATATATGAAATTATGTTTATATGTCATCCTTAGGTTCAATTATGTGGTGAGGGATAAGATTTGCTTCTGTTTGTCCACATATTTTATGATTGGCAGCCATAAGCACTAGTTTTGCCTATTACATTGCCAATAAATAGTTTGAATTGGTCCTGGTTCATCAACCTGAGGCACCCCTGCAAGTGTCCCACAGCCCCCTAGGGTGCCACGGCACACACTTTGAGAACCACTGGCCTGACTACTTTAAAGAAAAAAAACAAAACAAGCATTTCACTTTGGAAACTACAGCTGTGTCGGGTGTGGTTCATCAAATCGACAGTATCTAGGTCGACAATGTTTAGGTCGACGACTATAGGTCGACAGTCACTAGGTCGACATGGATGGAAGGTCGACATGTGCTAGGTCGACAGGTCTAAAGGTCGACATGAGGATTTTTTTTTTTTTTTGGTGTCGTTTTCTTCGTAGAGTGACCGGGATCCCAAATTAGTGCACCGCGTCCCCTCGCATGGCTCGCTTCGCTCGCCATGCTTCGGGCATGGTGCCTTTGCTCCGCTGCCGCTTCGCTCGGCACAGATTACCGTTCCAATCGTAGTCCACGTGGATCGTTAAGAATGAAAAAATTCAAAAATAGAAAACAAATGTGAAAAACTCATGTCGACCTTTAGACATGTCGACCTAGCACATGTCGACCTAGAAACGCTGTCGACCTTCCATCCATGTCGACCTAGTGACTGTCGACCTATAGTGGTCGACCTAAACATTGTCGACCTAGATACTGTCGATCTTCAGACCGGATCCCGCTTTGTCCCCATGCATCACTACTGTAGTTGCACCAAACAGCGCGCCAGGTCCCGTCAGGCGTCTTTTTTGCCATGAATGCATCTTAGGGGGGAATTCAGGTAGGTACGAGTTTATTATTATTATTATATAGCGCAGCATATCTTATATAACGCAGCATATTCCATTGTGATTTACAATTGGAACAATAGTAATAGAACAGAATTGGGCAATAACAAACAAACAGAGGTAGGATCCCGCACGGCAAAGTCACAGCAAATTTGCATTACGAATTACGGGGGTAATTCCAAGTTGATCGCAGCAGGAAATTTTTTAGCAGTTGGGCAAAACCATGTGCACTGCAGGGGGGGCAGATATAACATGTGCAGAGAGAGTTAGATTTGGGTGGGTTATTTTGTTTCTGTGCAGGGTAAATACTGGCTGCTTTATTTTTATACTGCAATTTAGATTGCAGATTGAACTCACCACACCCAAATCTATCTCTCTCTCTGCACGTTATATCTGCCCCCCCTGCAGTGCACATGGGGGGGTCATTCCGAGTTGTTTGCTCGTTATTTTTTTGTCGCAACGGAGCGAATAGTCGCTAATGCGCATGCGCAATGTCCGCAGTGCGACTGCGCCAAGTAAATTTGCTATGCAGTTAGGAATTTTACTCACGGCATTACGAGGTCGTTCTGGTGATCGTAATGTGATTGACAGGAAGTGGGTGTTTCTGGGCGGAAACAGGCCGTTTTATGGGAGTGTGTGAAAAAACGCTACCGTTTCTGGGAAAAACGCGGGAGTGGCTGGAGAAACGGAGGAGTGTCTGGGCGAACGCTGGGTGTGTTTGTGACGTCAAACCAGGAACGACAAGCACTGAACTGATCGCAGATGCCGAGTAAGTCTGGAGCTACTCAGAAACTGCTAAGAAGTGTCTATTCGCAATTCTGCTAATCTTTCGTTCGCAATTTTAATATGCTAAGATTCACTCCCAGTAGGCGGCGGCTTAGCGTGTGCAAAGCTGCTAAAAGCAGCTTGCGAGCGAACAACTCGGAATGACCCCCATGGTTTTGCCCAACTGCTAAAAAATTTCCTGCTGCGATCAACTTGGAATTACCCCCTACATTTGCAATTCATACACCTTATTGGAATTACCCCCTACATTTGCAATTCATACACCTTATAGACCGCCAGCTTTAAACACGGGTTATTGCACATGAGCGCGCATAACCCGTGTTACTGTGCGGCCTGAAAGGGCTCAATTGGAATAATCTGGGTCGTGAGACCCGGTATTCCAACTCGGATAGCGAGCAGGGTTGAATGCGTGTCCAACCCGGTTCACTCTGCGTTGTGAGCGGGAAGCTGGGTCGATGTGACCCATTTTCCGTTCACTCTGTGTGGACGGGCGGCGCTTGGAGATCATGTCACACCCAGAAAGCATCCGTGTACGGATCCCAAGTGCAACCCCCCTCAGGCGGTCTGAAAGGGGTATCCGTTCCAAACTCGCATTTCTTTTCAGAGTAACCGCCTGTTACTGTTCGCACCCCTCCTGAGCAGGTGAAAAGGTGGGGAAAATCTTTATTTGAAGGTAAAAATGTCAGGACTTGCGACAGATCTCCTTGGACTAAAATATACCCCCCCCCCCCCCCTTCCCTGCTGATGACTAATTAGACATTTTTAAGTTTTCAATTAGCTTAATTGGGCCAGTAATTACAGTCATTTTTTTTTGGGTGGAGATGGCCTCAAATTACCCCAAAATGAAAAAAATTTCATTAGTTTATGCAACCCAAAATAAAAGTATTTCAATTAAGAACAATTGGTTTTTATAACTTTTTTTTAGATTGTTTGCCTCAAATGACCCCAAATACTTTTTTTTCAACTTTCTTGTATTTTTTATTTAATTTCTTCATAATTAAATGACATATACAAGCTTTTTACTTTATTTCCTTTTTTTGTAAGAATGCACAGATCAGCCATTTGACACCTTTTCCAAGTGTGTTTTTTGATCAAAATGCGCACACCCTCACTGCTAGTAGTGCAAATTAGCATTTCTAATTGAATTGTGTGAATCTCAGGTGCACGCATGAAGGTGAAGTGTGCTAGTCTAACTAGGCAAAATCCCTAATTGAATTCCCCCCAAAGTCGCAATGTGACACTGGGCTTCGAATAAGTCTCTAAATCTCTATACAGAGTTATTATTATTATTATTATTACATTTTATTTATAGGGCGCCACAAGTGTTACGCAGCGCCGTACAAAGGACAGTACAGGGAGACAAAACTTAGCATAACAGTCATTAAATAACAAAAATGGAGTACAGGTAACAAAGAGCACCACACGTTCTCAAAACATAATACAGCTTAGATGTAAGTAGCGAGGGAGTAATCATTGTACTACTTGGGGCTGGCGGCCATAGATAGAGAGGAGCCTTTACCAGCAGGAGAAAAAGCAGGTAAAGATGGTCGCTGACTGAAATGTGTCGAGAAGAGGGCTTAGACAACAATAGTAAAGAGGGCCCTGCTCTGAAGAGCTAACAATCTAGTGGGGAGGGGTGACAGACAGATGACATGAGGTGCAAGCAAGCAGGAGGAAGCCTAATGGCAGTATGCAAGCAAAGCAGAGATGTTCAAGGCGTGGAGCAGGGGGGTGGAGGAGCAGCTACAAAGCAGCAGCCGCATCTTTTTTTTTCACGCCAAGTTCCGTTGTGCTCCATATACAGACTCAGTCACACACAGATAAACAAGTGTCACATAACAAATGAATCAGCACAGTCTCCTGGTGCGTCCTAGTCGCATTGTGTTGCAACTAAGATGCATTTTTTGTAAAAAAAAAAGACACCCAGCGCTAGCAGAGTTGCACAGGACCTGGTGGCTCACTTGTGCCAGGCATACCGCGCTGCGTGGCACATTGATGCCAGATGTATGAGGACACATGGAATACATATGGAGACCGGCAGATGGGATGCCAGATATCACTATACCGACAGCGGCATCCGGTCAGCCGGCTGCGAGTCCCCTTGTCTGCGAGTCCTTTTGTCCACAACCAGTGCAAACAAGGATATATCTAATAATCCTACAAGTTACACTGGTCCTTTTCCTACAGCCTTCTGCAGCTTGCTTGACGTCACTGAAGATATAGAAATGCTCAATAACATTGATGCTCCCAGATCAGGAAGCTTTGCAAGCATTTCCCCAGTTGTGCTGTTATTTGATCTCTGACGTATGGATGGCTAAACCGAAAAAGCACTAAATGAACATTTGTTTTCACATAAGAATTGAAATCAAATTAATTTGTTCTCAAGGTCCCAAAAAATATCAAAATGCAGTGAAAAGTGTTGTCCTAAAACATGGCCGCAACTAGGGGGAAGGCTAGGGCGGCATGTGACCTGGGCGCTGGATCAGAGGGGGCGCCAGTGACTCAGGGAAGGGGCACTGTATGTACTTATGTGTGTGATAACTCTTTCTCCCTCACCCCTCTCTCCCTCCCTCTCTCACCCGTGCGGCGGCATAATGAGAGGTACTACTGTGCAGTGTAATTAGTATAAGTTTGCACTACTGTGTGGCGTAGTTGTAATTTTTTTTTATAGTTTTTTTTGTTAATTTGTATTTTTATTATTTTTTTTTATATTATATTTTTATTTATTTTTAGGGAGGGGGGGGGGGGGGGGCTGGGGACACATTACTGCCTTGCCCCGGGCACTGAAAATCCTAGTTTCGCCCCTGCCTAAAAGAAACATTTTCTGTAAACAGATCCTCTTCATCCACGCTTCTCATTACTGCCAGCAGTCACTGCCACTGCTCTCATGCAACAGATTGCCCCTCTGGGGTATATTTACTAAGCAGTAGATTATAGAATATCGGTGGCTTTGAACGTTGGGTGTAAATAGCAATATTAGCATCTATTATTATTGCTGTTTTATATTTTACGGTCTATTCCGAGAAAACCTGCTGTTTAATAAATATACCTCTGTGGCTGCTTCCTATAACGTTTCCCACGTGTCTCCTCCCACGTTACCAGTTGTTGTCACATCTAGAATGACGTCCTGTTCCAAAAGTAAGCAATGCATGTACAGCCCGAGCTTAATATCAATTATTTTAAGTGCAAAACAGGTGCAGATGCATAACTCCCAACTTTCTGACTGTCCGAGGAATGACATAGTCCCACAATTAAGGGGTGTGGCCTCACGGTAAGGGGACATGGCCTCTGGGCAAGTTATTATTTTATTATTATTATCCTTTATTTATATGGCGCCACAAGGGTTCCGCAGCGCCCAATTACAGAGTACATAAACAAAAAATCAAACAGGAAAACAGCAACTTACAGTTGACGATAATATAGGATAAGTACAGGGTAAACATAGCTACATCAACAGATAACACTGGAATAAGTATTAGGTGGCAGAAGACTGCTGGATTTGGTGCAGTTGAAGATTATTAAAGTAAGAAAAAGGATAAGCACATGAGGGAAGAGGGCCCTGCTCGTGAGAGCTTACATTCTAAAGGAGAGGGGTAGACAGACAGGAGTGACACAGATGGGGTAGACCGAGCATGGGACAGAGGGTTAGGATGAGATTTGACTGGGTTTGGTGAAGAAGTGGGTCTTGAGAGCCCGTTTGAAGTTTTGTAGAGAGGTGGAGAGTCTGAGGGGGAGAGGTAGGGAATTCCAGAGAAGTGGTGCAGCATGTGAAAAATCTTGGTGACACAATTGTGAGCCACGCCACCATTTTCATTACTATTGGGGCATGGACAGCGCTCTGTAAACTGCTGACCATGCCCCCCTTCTGAGAGGTGGTCTCCCAACATCCCCCCCTCACCACGGGACACTGTGGCCCACGGGTGGGACAGTCCATGAAAAACGAGACTGTCCCGCCATAATCGGGACGGTTGGGAGGTATGCTGATGTGTCCTCATCAGTGGGGTATCTATAATGGGTGCAGTGTGTGGTGCACATGGGCCCCTGGGTCCAGATGGAGAAATCACTGGAAAAATGGCCGCCACACCATTTTCTCTGAGACCTGCACACCACCTAGTGCTCAGAGTCACTGCAATTACTGCTGTCTGCTAGAGAGGAGGGGGCCAAGATGGAGACTGCACACAGGCCCCCTTCTATCTTAATACACCCCTGGTCCTCATACATGTAGCATCAATACACCATGCAGCCCAAGACGCCTGGTATAAGTAAGCCATTAAGTACTGTGATACTCCACTATCATCGCGCATCTTTTTTGCCTGAAAGTGCATCTTAGTCACAATGCTATATGACTAGGATGCACCAGGATACTGCGCCAATTCATATGTGGCACTTGTATATCTGTGAGCGACTGAGTCTGTAAATATATGGAGCACATCGGAACTTTGTGTGGGAAAAAGCTGAGGCCATTGCATTGTAGCACTTTGTATACAGATTCAGACTCAGTCGCACACAGATATACACATTTGCATACCCAATTAATCAGCAGTCTCTGGGTGTGTCCTAGCCTCATTGTATTTTCGGGCACAAAGACGTGTATAATATGCACGGGAGTTGACGTGTCAGGCTGGGTAGTTTGGCACAACTGCACAATAGTGTATGAGGACACATCTCCATATGGCATAAAATAAAATAAAAAAAACTTCAAGAGCGAAAAAGTTCTAATAAAAAAAACCCTGATACTGAAGTATTACTGTTATCATTAAAAACAATATTTAATACATACACTTCTATATAAGTGCTTCAATTGTATTTATACATTTGTTCACGCCTAACGCGAAGACAGATCTGGATACTGCACCAGTATATTATTAAATGAAGGTGCTGAGCTGGTGACTTATTCCCAGTGAGAGAATAAAGGCTCTTATACTTCTGTTTGCTGGGCGTGGAAGCAAAGAATATTGCTCAAGGCAAGTTATTTCCAACCGGAATGTTCAGTCATTGTTAGAAAGACATAGCCCTGAGCGACTTGACATTCTCGCTGCTTGTTACCTGATCCTTCTCTATAAAAGGACTACACACCTGATCTTTGCAGACAACTGGGAAATATCGGGACGCTTAATCACGGAGGCCATGCTTTTCGTGGTGATTTTTTTCTAACTTGCCGCCCTTTCATTTAGAACGACATCCGTTTGTAATAATACTGTGTTTGTGATGATTGGCAGGTGTCACACAACAATGCTTAGCTGACCGCACAGGGTCACTGGCATTCACACTAATTAGATGAGACAGGCGACTTCAGTACACCGGCAACGATTAGCCACTGGTAGTACCCTTGGGCTCTTGTTACTGCTCGCAGTAACATAGAAACATAGAATTTGACGGTAGATAAGAACCACTTGGCCCATCTAGTCTGCCCTTTTTTTATTCTTAGGTAATCTTAACCTTTTTTGAACCTTCATTCTTTGTAAGGATATTCATACGCCTATCCCAAGCATGTTTAAATTGCTCAACACTGCGCATAGAGTCATGCTGGGTGAAAGACCACACAAAGATTTCTGTGATTTCTACCCTGAATAAATTACTGGTGATAAAAGCAAACACAAGATTAGGAATGAGTACTGTATATTATTGCTTTTCCAGTTCTCATATAATAAGTGCAGCGTTATACATCTTATAAAGTACTTACTGCCCCCTATAGAGAAGGCGGTCACAGCAGGCATGAGCATTCAGTGAACAGACCATGGGCCTAATTCAGACCTGATCGCAGCAGCAAATTTTTTCTCTAATGGGCAAAACCATGTGCACTGCAGATGGGGTGTGGTATGTTATGCCGGCGGTCAGGCTCCCGGCGGCCAGCATACCGTCGCGGCGGAATCCCGCCAGCTGGGCGAGCGCAAATGAGCCCCTTGTGGGCTCGCTACGCGCACCACGCTATCTATTCTCCCTCCAGGGGGTCGTGGACCCCCAAGAGGGAGAAAAGCTGTCGGTATGCCGGCGGTCGGGATTCCGGTGCCGGTATGCTGGTCGTCGGGAGCCCGTCTGTCGGCAAACTGAAGACCACCCCTGCAGATGTAACATGTGCAGAGAGAGTTAGATTTGGGTGGGACGTGTTCAAACTGAAATCTAAATTGCAGTGTAAAAATAAAGCAGCCAGTATTTACTCTGCACAGAAAAATTATGACCCACCCAAATTTAACGCTCTGCACATGTTATATTTGTCCCACCTGCAGTGCACATGGTTTTGCCCATCAGAGAAATATTTTGCTGCTGCGATCAGGCTCCATGTATGCAATTAGGCTCCATGTCTGCAAGGTAAAAAGGGCTGCCACTATAGTCACCTTAACACTTGTGTGTACAGTATCAGCAGGAATTTAAGATCCCTTTGCAGAGGTGGATTCAAGCCATACTTCCTGTGAGCAGGGCTTAAAGTGGTCCTGGAGAGGACACCCCCCCCCCCCCCCCCCATCACATTATGTGGAGCCAGGGTCAGTGATAGTGTTTGTGGCACTCCCCTCCAAACTAAAGAATAGTGCCCTACTTCCCATACTTTATAAAGTGACATTGATCTCACAAAGAAGCAGCAGGGTCACATAATAATACCTCCTGATTCATATTACACCACATAGTAATGCCCTTTATTCAGGTTACCCTTTATTCACACTGCACTACACAATGGTACCCGCTATACATGTTATGCTACACAGTAGTGCCCCTTATACACAATTCCCACAGTAGTGTTCCCTTACACATAATGCCCACAGTTGCAGTGCCCCTTACACATAATGACCACAGTAGTGCCACTTATACACATAATGCCCACAGTTGTAGTGCTGCTTATATAAAGAAAGCCCACAGTAGTAGTGCCCCTTACACACAATGCCCACAATAGTAGTGCCCCTTACACATAATGATGATAGTAGTGCCACTTATACACATAATGCCCACAGTAGTAGTGCCATTTATATACAGAATGCCCATAATCATATCTCTGCCTCTGTCACACCAGCAGCTCACCACCTGAGTCCCTCTAGCAGCTCCTTGCCCTGTATCCCTCCGGCAGCTTCCTAACCTATCTTGTCCATCTCATCTTGTCTTCAAGATGCACAGAGCCTGCTCCTCTTCATGGCTCATCTTCACTTCAGCAGCGGTGACAGTATGACATCACATACGCCGCTAAAAGGAAGCCACTGGGACCTCAGGAGGGGATGAATGCTGTCCAACAGACAGTGTGCCTGAGTACCAGGAGGGTTAGGCTGCAGATGGGAGGAGGACCATGAAGCCACCAGACCTGAGGAGGGGGAGCTGGCTGCAGCTCATCAGCACCACAGTTACTACACAGTTGTAGTGCCCCTTACACACAATGACCACAGTAGTGCCACTTATACACATAATGCCCACAGTGGTAGTGCCGCTTATATGCAGAATGCCCACAGTAGTTGTGCCCCTTACACACAATGCCCACAATAGTAGTGCCCCTTACACATAATGACCATAGTAGTGCCACTTATACACATAATGCCCACAGTGTGCCCCATATTCATATCTCTGCCTGTCACTCCAGCAGCTCACCACCTGTGTCCATCTTGCAGCTTCCCCACCTCTCTTGTCCCTCCAGCCCCCTCTCATCTTGTCTTCAAGATGCACAGAGCCTGCTCCTCTTCATGGCTCCTCTTCACTTCAGCAGCGGTGACAGCATGACATCACATACGCCGTGCCAGGAAATAATCCACTAGGACCTCAGGAGGGGGTGAATGCTGTCCAACAGACACAGTGTGTGTGAGTACCAGGAGGGGTGGCTGTAAATGGAGGAGGACCATGAAGCCACCAGGACCTGAGGAAGGGGGAGGTGCTGCAGCTCATCAGTAACACTAGCGCCGCCTGCATCATCGATTGACGTAGGTGATGGGGCAGGTTTTTCTATTGGAATTATTGTGCAGGGCAATGGAGGTGGTGGAATCAGTTCCCCCTACCATTACAGGTGGTGGAACTCAGTTCCACCTCGTTTCCCCCCCACTTTAACCCCTGCCAGTGAGTAACGTGGCTTCAGTAAGCAATCTGTTTGCTTTCTCCTAATGAAGACTTTTTCCAGAGTATGCACATCAAATCTATCTTCCATCATACATTCTTTGTCAAGTCATGACAGCACGGCGTGCACAGTGGTTAGTGTTACTGTTCCCCAGCACTGAGGTCAGGAGTTCAATTCCTAATCAAGAAGATGTATGTGTGGAGTTTGTATGTTCTCAATGTGCTTGCAAGAGTTTCCTCTGGGCGCTCCAGTTTACTCCTAGACCCCCAAAACATGCTGGGAATTTAATTGGCTTCTGGCAAAAAAATTAACCCCAGTGTATATGTGAGCCCAGGTGACAGGGAATATTGCAAGAACCACTGTGGCAGTGACTTTCTGTAAAGTGCTGTGCAATTTGTGTGTGCTGTAGAAATAACTACATGAATAAATAATATATATGATTAAGATAACGCCACATAACAGGGCCTAACAATGACTTTTCTTGCCATTCTGTAGCCTCTAATTTTGTCTCTTTCAATAAACGCAGCTACACATAAACATTGTACCTGGACCTTGAAGTATTATTCCCTGCGTGTAACCATATCCACTGAACCATGTTCCCATAATATACAGGTACTTAGAAGTCAATAACACCACAGCTTTCACTTTTTCTCAAGTGAATCAGGGATAAAAGTGATACAATATGGATCTATCTGTATCCAATTTAGGACCAAGCCTCTCTGTAAAATCACAGCAAAATAAACAGTCAGACAGAAAACAACACAAGTAGCGTTACAAAATGATACAGACGCCAAAACAAACACAAAACGACGATTTTTTTGTTAGCTGAGGTTCCTGGTTAACTGTATCACACATTAACCAGAGATAACTTACAGAAATAACTATATTATTGTTTAGTTTTCGTGTTTCTAGGCCCCTGTGCTTGAACTTTTATGTGTGTGGGTCAACAATAGGTGACTTTACTGTTTGACTGTTTGTGTTGCCTTGGTAATGACCAAAATGTATACAACCTTTGCATTTTGCACAAAGGGATAGAATGAGGTTTGGACTTTAAACCATTCTACTCATTACATGTGAATATGCCAATTTTCCTACACAGACAACCTGTGTTAGAACTCGGAGTATATGAAACATGTTTTAGGAATGCAGAAAGTATTTCCTATACAGTCGGACAAGACAGGATCTGTGCATTCAGTATTTCTGAGTATATATTTTACCTAAAAAAATTGCCAGCTGGAATACAAAAAATCTTTTGTTTCCCATTGATGGCTACAGAATAAATAAATAGACAGGAGCCATGAATAGGGGAATGCACCAGACCATTGTCTAGGGACCTGAGAAGTGCATAGTCAGGGTCCCTTTACCATGCACTGGCTCAGCAACATAGATCTGTCACACACAAGAGTGAATGGGCACACAAAGGATTAGGGAGAGGGTAAATGACACCACGAGGCAGCCATTCAGGGGTGGAGGTGGGAGGGGCTGTTCTGGGGAAATAAATTAACACCTCAAAGTTTTTTTTCTCTGTAAGAGAAACAGTTTCCAGTATTTATTTATTAGCAGCTTCTTAAGCGCAGCATATTCCGTTGCCCTTTACAATGAGAACAACAGTTATAGAACAAAACTGGGCAAAAACAGACAGACATAGAGGTGGGAAGGCCCTGCTCGCAAGCTTACAATCTATCAGTAGCTTAACTTTATAATGTACAAGAAGTTTCTATTTATGTCCAGACCAATTTTCCTGGATTTTAGTATACACGTAATAAATACTATTGCTACTACTACTACTACTACTACTACTAATAATAATAATAATAATAATAATGTTCTTAAATCAGGAATCAATCTCTTGACCATTGCAAGAGATCCATGAATGAGTCATTTTGATACACTGGGGCAGATTTATTAATCCCGGAGAAGTGATAAAGCAGTGATAAGTGCAAGGTGATAATGCACCAGCCAATCAGCCCCTGTCATTTTTTTCAAACCCATAATGATTGGTTGGTGCGTTATCACCTTGCACTTATCACTGCTTTATCACTTCTAGAGGCTTAATACATCTACCTCACTGACCTTTATGAACTATTTTCTTTTAAGGCCAGTACTCACTGGCCGATGCGGGAGAGATGTGTGCTGAGCGAACCGCTCAGCACACATCTCTCCCGCCGCTCAGCACAGCGCGATGTGTGCTGAGCGTGTGGGGGGAGACGGGGGGCCGCTCATTTCACCTAGGGGGTGAAATGAGCGACCTGCTATAGTGGCCTGCATGCAGGCCAATCTAGCACCAGCGATAGCGATGCGCGGGGCTGCGCATCGCTATCGCTGTGAGGGGTACACACGGAGAGATCATGCTTAAAATCTAAGCAATCTAGTCAGATTGCTTAGATTTTAAGCAGCGATCGCTCCGTGAGTATCCCCCTTTAAGTAATTATGTAGAAATTCCACAGAATACTGATATTTTCGGAGGATTTGCTCCTTTTTTTTGTTAAGTAGGATATATATAATATTCCGGCAGACGGGATGCCGGCTGTCACTATACCGACAGCGGCATCCTGTCTGCTGGAATCCCGACAGCAAGGCAGCTCGTCACAGGTTCTATTCCCACTCGGTTGATGGCGTGGTCCCACCAACCGAGTGGGAACACTAAGCGGGTGTCGTGATTGTGGGCGTCAATGTATTTCACGGCCGTTGGTCTTCTGGCGTTGGTCTCCTGAACGCCGGGATCCTGACAGCCGGAATATTGTCTGCATCCTTGTTATGTATCCCCATTATGTAATAACAGGGATACTTGATAGGGATGCAGTCCCTCTTGTTTCGGTCGCTGCAACAGTCCCCATAGATTACATATTCTCTGTCTCTGCCTGTATAGAATGTCAGTTTAATCCCCCCCCCCCCCCCCCCCACAATTAAAATGTAAATTAATTTTCTTAGTGTTACATTTGTTATGGCAAGTATTTTTTTCTGTTCTTTAAACATTTAAACATAGATAGATAGATAGATAGATAGATAGATAGATAGATAGATAGATAGATAGATAGATAGATAGATAGATAATTATTTTGAATGTCAACAGCCAATTTTAGGATTAGGGTTAGGTTTACATTCAAAGAGTATGCAGAATAGAATAGCACTGTCAACATGCTGACTGTCAACTGAATATATAGCACTCAATAGGGCAGATGTATTAACCTGGAGAAGGCATAAGGGAGTGATAAACCAGTGATATGTGCAAGGTGATAAAGGCACCAGACAATCAGCTCTAATACGTAAATTAACAGTTAGGATCTGATTGGCTGGTGCCTTTATCACCTTGCACATATCACTGGTTTATCACTTCCTTATGCCTTCTCCAGTTTAATACATCTGCCCCAATGATAGATAGATAGATAGATAGATAGATAGATAGATAGATAGATAGATAGATAGATAGATAGATAGATAGATAGATAGATAGATAGATAGATAGATAGTATATAAAAGCTAGTCTTGTAACCTCAGACTATAATGGCAGTGTGCTGGGGTGTGGAGCATCTATGCAGCAGTCACACCTTGCTTCAGTTTCCACCTGCTGCCGGTTTATAGCATTGTTCTATGAAAGTGTGTAAATAAATACGACCTTTGTCTTTGCAATTAAAGAGTCTGTGTCCAAGATAATGCAAGGGGATCAGGTAAAATAACCAGACACAAAAGGATAAGGTGCACAATTATTATTATGCATCCTTTATTTATATAGCGTCAGCTTACCCCACAATGCTTTATTATAACAGAGATAAACTGAACAAGCAAGTTTGACAAAACAGGAACGTACAATGAAAATCGGTGAAAGGTCCTCAGTGGAGCTTACAATATAAAGATCATCAACGTGACAGGGAATGGTGCAGCAGCACTGAAAGTATGAATTATTTATTTATATAGATATATATATATATATATATATATATATATATATATTTATTTTTATGTTAAAAATGCCTTCCTTGCAGGTAATAACTACACTCCTCTAATACTAGTGCTACCCTTTATAGAGCATTCTGATCCCACACAGGCTTTTGGTAGAAGCGTAGAAGAGGGGTAGATGGAGGAAGCATCAGTCGTTGGTGCAGGGAGAGTTAATGGAACCAGCCAGGCACTGAATACATTCAATTACTCTTGTTAAGAGGGAGTTGACATTCCTGCATTTGTATACAAAAAGCCTTGTTTCAGGGCTGCTGTACCTGACAGTCTTTCTGTAGATCATTCTGGGACTAATTAAATAATTGGAGACTACAGAACAAAAAAATAAGTACATCTTATGGGCCCTACACATTTAAAGAGCCACCGCCAAGCTACCCGACGGCGGATACGGCCGACGGGCGACCCGGCGGCGGGTGGGCAGTGACGGGGGGAGTGAAGTTCCTTCACTCCCCCCGTTACACGGCTCCATAGAACTGCAGGCAAATATGGATGAGATCATCCATATTGGCCTGCATGCACAGCCGACGGGGCACCAGCGATGAACGAGCGCGGGGCCGCGCATCGTTCAGCGCTGGTGCCTCCACACTCAAAGATATGAACGGTATCTCGTTCATTAATGAACGAGATCGTTCATATCTTTGACGATTATCGGCCAGTGTGTAGGGCCCATTAGTCCTCTCCCAGACAGGTATCAGTATTGTTCTAGTGCTTTGCAAGTAGTATTAATAACATCCATTTTAAGGTAACGTACACAATAGAAACATGGATCATACAGAACAGCACAACAGTCTGGCCAGTCCAATGCCTCTATGAGGGAGAGTTAAGGGGGGTACACACGGAGAGATCCGTGTTTAAAATCTAAGCAATCTGACCAGATTGCTTAGATTTTAAGCAGGGATCTGTCGTGTGTATGCCCCCCAGCGATAGCGGCTATCGCCGGTGCTAGATTGAGCCTGCATGCAGGCTCAATCTAGCGGGTCGCTCACTTCACCGCTGTGTGAATTGAGCGGCCCCCCGTCCGTCCGTCCCCCTCGCTCAGCACATCGCGCTGTGCTGAGCGGGGGGAGAGATGTGTGCTGAGCGGTCTGTGTTAAGATCGCTCAGCACACATCTCTCCCGTCAGTACCCCCCTTTACTTTCACTCTATGGGAAACCTTAGAGAGTGATACAGTGGAGAGAGCTAAAGTCCCAGCCAATCAGCTCCTAACTTTCTTGTTACAGGCAGTCTTTGAAAAATAACAGAATCTGTTGGTTGGTACTTTATCTCTGTCCACTATATTTCTCTCCAAGGCTTAAGGTCAGTACTCACTGGCAGATGTGGGGAGAGATGTGTGCTGAGCATGCGGGGGGAGCGGGGGAAGGGCGCTCATTTCACCCAGCGGGTGAAGTGAGCGACCCGCTAGACTGGCCTGCATGCAGGCCAATCTAGCACCAATGATAGCGATGCGCGGAGCTGCGCATCGCTATCACTGTGAGGGGTACACACGGAGAGATCACTGCTTAAAATCTAAGCAATCTAGCCAGATTGCTTAGATTTTAAGCAGCGATAGCTCCGTGAGTACCCCCCTTTAGTACAAAATTATCTCTCCCCTTTATCTCTCTCCAAGGTACGCTGACCATAATATCCCTTTAAACTGGGACACTCATAAATGACACAGGTTCTGGGACTGACTAAAACCAGATGACATACAGACTTGAAGTCAGCCAGCCACAGAACCTGTGTAATTTATGAGTGTCCCAGTTTAAAGGGATATTATGGTCAGCCTATCCAAGGCATAGTACATCTGCCCGAGTCCCTGACGTGCAAATACAAAGTTCCAAGCTTGAACAACCACAGTATAACACGCCAGACTGAATGAATGAAATAACAAAACCAATGGTGCACGCACTCTAGTAACACTGTGCTCTAAACAATGATAGCACAATTCAAAGGGCCTCTACTTGGCTCTGAAGTGACTTTGTACTTAATTGGTAACTTTTATGGTGAGCGAAGTGTATGAAATGTATTATGTATTGTTCTTGCAGGCTGGCGCTTCTGAAGTTATGCTGGTCTCGTGCCTTGCAAAGAAAACAATATTTCCAATCCCTAAGCTTTATCAGCTGACAGGTCACTAGGCTTTAGGAAAATATGCTGAGTCTTTTAGGTCTACTTTTAATCACCCTAAAATAAATAACATATAAATCAATTAAATCACATATGTCATTTATACTATAAACTTTTTTTTTAAAGTATTTAACTTTTTAAACGCTTCCCTCCCTTTACTGTCTTCCTACATAATGAATGAGGAGACAGATTCAGCAAATTCTTGCAGTGTAACAAGACACAATGGGGCCTGAACACAAATCGGCTCGGTGCTGCATCTTCGGCCAAAGTGAATCTAAAAAGATACACTAATGTCGCAGAAAGCATTTTTTGTAAAGAGGCGCTCACCGGCTGCTTCTCAGACCCACCACTGGCGTCCGAAGAACAGCAAGAGATCGCACATTGTAACAATGGTCACACTATCGAACCTGCTCAGAATATAACTAAAACACCGGGCCCAGAAGCACTGCGCCTGAAGACGCCATCGCTGGCCCCCAAAAACGGTTGTGACACGCCTGCGTTTTAAATGCAATTTTACATCTCCCGAACTGCTGCTGGCTGTCAATCAACCTGCAAATAAAAGTCGCACTACGCCCCATTCAGTTTTTTTATCAGTTTTTACAAATTAGACATTTCTATGGTACTCTCAACAAACCCACCCACCCTATGGTAGCTACCCCCCTTGAGATGTGGTGTCGCGGACCTCATTCGACAAAGGGACTTCTCTCTCGCATTTACCGGGTGTTACTGTCACACAACGTCCCCCCCAAGGAGAGTCACGAATTGGCCTGGGAGAAAGAGGTGGGAGAGACCTTAACCGTTGAGGACTGGGAGGATATTAGACAAGAAATTACCAAAAGTTCTATCTCTGTTCGAATTGATGAAAATTCATATAAACTGTACTACGGCTGGTACCTGGTTCCTACTAGACTGCAAACTATCTATTCCACATGCTCGGCTGAGTGCTGGAGATTATGTGGGCACCGGGTGACCCTGCTGCATGTTTGGTGGTCTTGTTCATCGATCCGCCAGTATTGGCGACAAATCCATAAATTGGTTTTGGATGTTACACACATAACCGTCCCCGACTCGCCTCTTTATTCGCTACTCTCCCGTCCCATTCCTGACACCTCACGCCACCAACGCACCTTAATTAAACACATTATGAATACGGCTAAATGTCAAATTGCGTCTAATTGGAAGTCCACGGCCCCTCCCACTTTGACTGCTACTATTAACGCAATTTGGTTCACATATAAGCTAGAGCGCATTACAGCTGCGCTCCGAGACTCCCCAGAATCCTTTACTAAAACATGGACGCCTTGGACCCTACACTTTAATGCTGAACCGCCATTGACAACTATTTAATCTGTACCTTATTTATGCCCCAGTTTACTATTATACATGGCTCCGACTGGCCGACCTCTCTCTCTCTCCCCCCTCCCCCGTTCTTTACTATCCGCTCCCGCCCCTGCTCCCTTTTCTTTATTCTGTATCCCCCTCAATTTTTTTTTCTTTTTCTTCTTTTTTTTCTTTTTATTGATGTTTGTAACAGTTTATGAAGCCTGTTTGAACGGAGGGTTGTTTGATATTCGCCAATTGATACACCTGTTTAGCGCCCCCCTCTCTATTATTTCCTTATATGCCTCTTACTGTTTATCACGGTTCATTTGTTTGTTTATATGCTTATAAAATCAATAAAACGTTCTTTAAAAAAAAAAAAAAAAAAGTCGCACTGCGACTACTGTCTTAGGACCAATGCTGCGCAAGAACAGCCAGGCAGAACGCAGACGCAGAACTGAAGCCACTTGTCATTAATTACCAAATCTGAACTGCGTCCACCTCTTAATCAGGCCCAATGTCACTGCACTTTTCGGAGAACACAGGCGGGGTGTGTGTGTGTGGGGAGGGGGTGATTAAATTGTTGGTGATGTCTGCAAAGTGCCATCAGAAATCAGTTGGGACCGTTGGAACGGTATCCGGTCATTAGGTTGGCAGCACTTAGATCGACACTCATTAGGTCGACCACTATTGGTCGACATGCATTAGGTTGACATGGTCACTAGGTCGACATGGCAAAGGTCGACACATGAAAAGGTCGACGTGGGGTTCCCACCTTTTTTTCTTGAATTTTTTGAACTTTTTTTATACTTTATGATCCACGTGGACTACAATTGGGAATAGCAACCTTGCCTGAAGCATGGCAAGCAAAGCGGTGCACTAATTGGGGTTCCCGGTCACTTTACGAAGAAACCGACACCAAAAATATATACAAAAACTGACCTTTTTCCATGTTGACCTATTTCAGGTGTCGACCTAGTCACACCCGTTTGAAAGCCAGCATGTCGTGGACACCAACATCACCAATTTTTCCTCACAACCCACGCAGCTGCTTAGGAAACTTACCGATTTCAGGCTACCATCAATTTCGGGAATGTGCAGCGCCAAATTCTCCTGATGAATTTTAGGTGCATTTAACTGGGTTGTGACTATTGATTGTATGTGTAAATTTGTCTATATTTTGGCAACACAAAATAGCTCCAACTATAATAGAAACAGCAACCAATTTTATCCATGAGTAGCAACACTCTTGTTATATTGACTGACATGGACGTCAGTGGATTTTGTGTTGGCTGTTATAGTTAGGCTTACCATACTATCCCTTTAACCCAGGACACTATTGGATTACACAGGTTCTGTGGCTGGCCGACTTCAAACCTGGATTTCACCTTGTTTTAATCAGCCACAGAACCTGTGTAATCCATAAGTGTCCAGAGGTAAAGGTATAGTATGGTGAGCCTATTTAAGGGGCATGTAGTACATAGGTGACAAAGGGGTAGATGTATTAAGCCTGGAGAAGTTATTAAGCAGTAATAAGTGCAAGGTGATAACGTGCCAGCCAATCAGATCCAATATGTAAATTGACAGTTAGGAGCTGATTGGCTGGTGCGTTTTCACTTTGCACTTATCACTGCTTTATCACTTCTTCAGGCTTAATACATCTGCCCCTAAAAGCCTGACATTTGGCAGCTATTCTGCCAGTTGTGAAGGGAGAGTACCAATACAATGGTTATTTTTCATACTGTCTACGAGCCAAACCTCAAAACATAAAATTAAGTAGCAGCAACCCTTAATATTCCAGAAGCTAGAACGGTTACCACCTTGTTCTACACATAAGGAGCAGTTTTATATTTTTCCACCGTTTTTGGCTGTATAATAAATGATTGCCTTTTGTATGATAGTTAGTGTATAGACCAGGGATGGGGAACCTTCAGCCCTCCAGCTGTTGCTGAACTACACATCCCAGCATGCCCTGCAACAGTTCTAGCATGGCTAAATAGCAAAACTGTAGCAAGGCATGCTGGTATGTGTAGTTCAACAACAGCTGGAGGGCCGAAGGGTCCCCATCCCTGGTATAGACAAACTATGTGTGGGTGGGCTTTCAGAGCAGGGGATTTAAGGAATGTTGTAATCAGGGGGAAAAGTTCCTATCAGCTGTTGGGGTGAAAGCTTGCACTTCAGACCTAGACAGAATGGGCAGCCTGTGTGTCTGCGACTTTGACAGAGCCAAATTTACTGAGCATCACCACTGCTGTGACAGTCACACCTGTCACAAGTCACCAGGATGACAGCGATTTCTTATTTACGTCACACGATATATAACCATGCTAAAACGGGCATAGTGGCTTTATTCTTAGTATTACCAGTCAACATTGCAGCTGGGCAAGGATTAGTGTGAACAAAAAAGCATGTTTGCTTACAGTTATGCATTACACTTTACCATATACATGGCTCCTATACAGAGACGGAAATGTCATAGAACATTTGCAAATATATTAAAGGAGAGTATTATTATTATTATTATTATTATTATTATCATTCTTTATGTATTTGGCACCACAAGGGTTCCGCAGCGCCCAATTACAGAGTACATAAACAAATAATCAAAACTGAAAAACAGAGACTTACAGTATTACACCCATAATGTCGGCAATCCATTGTAGTGTTAGGATGCGGTTATGCTTAGGCTGCAATTGAATTAGGGTAGGATTGGGGTTAAATAAACGAAAGACCCCATGTTGACGTTCATAAGGCCGACATGGATGTTGCCATTGTGAATATTGTCAGCCAACATGTTGGCATGGCAGCTTTATCAAATCCATGTTAGATTTCTGAATGTCGACATTCAAACCTTGTTGACATAATTGTGTCGACAGTTTGATCCACTCCCTTAAAGGAGAATGGCACTGTAACTTGATTACAGCAAGTGTACAGTGGTGCAGGATCGAGGCTGTGTTCCATGTTCCCAGCCCCCTCTGCCTCTAGTGCAGAGGTTCCCAAACGCGGTCCTCAAGGCACCCTAACAGACTAATTTTTAAGAATATCCATGCTTGGCCACAGGTGACTTCATTCATACCTCAGTCAGTTTGATTTAACAATCTGTGCCGAGCCAAGGATATCTTTAAAACCTGGAACGTTAGGGTGCCTTGAAGACCACATTTGGAAACCTCTGTTCTAGTGTGTGTTATCCTGGTATGTCATGAGATAGGTTATAGAAATGGGACCGCCGTAAAATCACATCTGGTAATGATGACATTATGGTTACCCTCTCCTTTAGACAAGAGTCATATGTGCGATTGTGACAGCTAGAGTGATTTTATTAAAAAAAGAAAACCATCTTGTGATAGCAGCCTAAACTATATATATATATATATATATATATATATATAAATATATATATATATATATATATATATATATATTAGTGATGAGCGGGTTCGGTTCCTCGGAATCCGAACCCCCCCGAACTTCACCCATTTTACACGGGTCCGAGGCATACTCGGATACTCCAGTATTGCTCGGTTAACCCGAGCGTGCCCGAACGTCGTCATCATCCCGCTGTCGGATTCTCGCGAGATTCGGATTCTATATAAGGAGCCGCGCGTCGCCGCCATTTTTCACTCGTGCATTGGAAATGATAGTGAGAGGACGTGGCTGGCGTCCTCTCATTTTGTTTCAGAACTTTCAGAGGGCTGCAAATATCTTTATTCTGGGGACCAGCAGTATTATAGGAGGAGTACAGTGCAAAGTTTTGCTGACCAGTGACCACCAGTATTATACGTTCTCTGCCTGAAAAACGCTTCATATCTTTGCTCAGTGTGCTGCATATATCTGTGCTCACACTGCTTTATTGTGGGGACTGGGGACCAGCAGTATTATATAGGAGGAGTACAGTGCAGAGTTTTGCTGACCAGTGACCACCAGTATTATACGTTCTCTGCCTGAAAAACGCTCCATATCTGTGCTGCATTGTAGTATATAGTGGAAGGACGAATATGGCCATTGACATGCCTGGTCAAATTACAAAAACAATCACCTCTTCGGTGTGGAATTATTTTAACACAAATGCGGACAACAGGTGTCAAGCCGTGTGTTGCCTTTGTCAAGCTGTAATAAGTAGGGGTAAGGACGTTAACCACCTCTGAACATCCTCCCTTATACGTCAAATGCAGCGCATTCATCATAAGTCAGTGACAAGTTCAAAAACTTTGGATGACAGCGGAAGCAGTCCACTGACCACTAAATCCCTTCCTCTTGTAACCAAGCTCCTGCAAACCACACCACCAACTCCCTCAGTGTCAATTTCCTCCTTACACAGGAAAGCCAATAGTCCTGCAGGCCATGTCACTGGCAAGTCTGACGAGTCCTCTCCTGCCTGGGATTCCTCCGATGCATCCTTGAGTGTAACGCCTACTGCTGCTGGCGCTGCTGTTGTTGCTGCTGGGAGTCGATCGTCATCCCAGAGGGGAAGTCGGAAGACCACTTGTACTACTTCCAGTAAGCAATTGACTGTCCAACAGTCCTTTGCGAGGAAGATGAAATATCACAGCAGTCATCCTGCTGCAAAGCGGATAACTCAGGCCTTGGCAGCCTGGGCGGTGAGAAACGTGTTTCCGTTATCCACCGTTAATTCACAGGCAACTGCAGACTTGATTGAGGTACTGTGTCCCCGGTACCAAATACCATCCAGGTTCCATTTCTCTAGGCAGGCGATACCGAAAATGTACACAGACCTCAGAAAAAGAGTCACCAGTGTCCTAAAAAATGCAGTTGTACCCAATGTCCACTTAACCACGGACATGTGGACAAGTGGACCAGGGCAGACTCAGGACTATATGACTGTGACAGCCCACTGGGTAGATGTATTGCCTCCCGCAGCAAGAACAGCAGCGGTGGCACCAGTAGCAGCATCTCGCAAACGCCAACTCGTTCCTAGGCAGGCTACGCTTTGTATCACCACTTTCCATAAGAGGCACACAGCTGACAACCTCTTACGGAAACTGAGGAACATCATCGCAGAATGGCTTACCCCAATTGGACTCTCCTGGGGATTTGTGACATCGGACAATGCCACCAATATTGTGCGTGCATTACATCTGGGCAAATTCCAGCACGTCCCATGTTTTGCACATACATTGAATTTGGTGGTGCAGAATTATTTAAAAAACGACAGGGGCGTGCAAGAGATGCTGTCGGTGGCCCGAAGAATTGCGGGCCACTTTCGGCATTCAGCCACCGCGTACAGAAGACTGGAGCAACATTCCTGAACCTGCCCTGCCATCATCTGAAGCAAGAGGTGGTAACGAGGTGGAATTCAACCCTCTATATGCTTCAGAGGATGGAGGAGCAGCAAAAGGCCATTCAAGCCGATACATCTGCCTACGATATAGGCAAAGGAGGGGGAATGCACCTGACTCAAGCGCAGTGGAGAATGATTTCAACGTTGTGCAAGGTTCTGCAACCCTTTGAACTTGCCACACGTGAAGTCAGTTCAGACACTGCCAGCCTGAGTCAGGTCATTCCCCTCATCAGGCTTTTGCAGAAGAAGCTGGAGACATTGAAGGAGGAGCTAAAACAGAGCGATTCCGCTAGGCATGTGGGACTTGTGGATGGAGCCCTTCATTCGCTTAACCAGGATTCACGGGTGGTCAATCTGTTGAAATCAGAGCACTACATTTTGGCCACCGGGCTCGATCCTAGATTTAAAACCTACGTTGGATCTCTCTTTCCGGCAGACACAAGTCTGCAGAGGTTCAAAGACCTGCTGGTGAGAAAATTGTCAAGTCAAGCGGACCGTGACCCGTCAACAGCTCCTCCTTCACATTCTCCCGCAACTGGGGCTGCGACGAAAAGGCTAAGAATTCCGAGCCCACCCGCTGGCGGTGATGCAGGGCAGTCTGGAGCGAGTGCTGACATCTGGTCCAGACTGAAGGACCTGCCAACGATTACCGACATGTCGTCTACTGTCACTGCATATGATTCTCTCACCATTGAAAGAATGGTGGAGGATTATATGAGTGACCGCATCCAAGTAGGCACGTCAGACAGTCCGTACGTATACTGGCAGGAAAAAGAGGCAATTTGGAGGCCCTTGCAGAATCTGGCCTTATTTTACCTAAGTTGCCCACCCTCCAGTGTGTACTCCGAAAGAGTGTTTAGTGCAGCCGCTCACCTTGTCAGCAATCGGCGTACGAGGTTACTTCCAGAAAATGTGGAGAAGATGATGTTCATCAAAATGAATTATAATCAATTCCTCCGTGGAGACATTCACCAGCAATTGCCTCCAGAAAGTACACAAGGACCTGAGATGGTGGATTCCAGTGGGGACGAATTAATAATCTGTGAGGAGGGGGATGTACACAGTGAAAGGGGTGAGGAATCGGATGATGAGGAGGAGGTGGACATCTTGCCTCTGTAGAGCCAGTTTGTGCAAGGAGAGATTGATTGCTTCTTTTTTGGTGGGGGCCCAAACCAACCAGTCATTTCAGTCACAGTTGTGTGGCAGACCCTGTCGCTGAAATGATGGGTTTGTTAAAGTATGCATGTCCTGTTTATACAACAAGGCATGAACACGGACATCAGTAAAAAAACATCAATACAAAAAATTTAAATACACACGATATATACAAAAACACAAAAAAAAACCCACAAATACACATAAATGTATATATCGTGTGTATTTAAATTTTTTGTATTGATGTCTTTTTACTGATGTCCGTGTTCATGCCTTGTTTACAGACCCTCCGCCCCCGTGGTATTAGCATGCGTCTCTTCCTGCCTTTGAAACGCAGTCCGGAGTCAGGTGGAACGCAGGAGGGTGTCCCCTAGGCGACGGCCGGAAACGGAGGCGGATGTGCAGTGACATATGCGGTAGCGGGTCCGGAGATGCGGGCGTGGACGAGGAGGACAGCGGCGTCAGCGGCATTCGGGTATTTAGGAGGGTAAGTGTAATGTTAATGTTTGTGTACTGCTGCTGTTTTGTCCTGATGACGGGGCTTTGAGCCCCGAAACGTTGACTGGGGATACAAGCTTTTTTGTTACATTGTCTCTGAGTGCCATTTCTGGTTGGAGATATATATATATATATATATATATATATATAATGGCGTATCTACCACCCCCGCAGCCACTGCGGAGGCTTGGAGGCGCAGGGCTGTGGGGACGCCGCCACTGATTGCTGCTGTGCTGTCCGGGAAGGAAGGTACAGTCCGGGAAGGAGGGCGCAGCGCGCGCTTCTCCTGTGTCTGTTCTGACTCCTGTGTCTCTGGCGGCGATGTGTCTGTCAAATGAAGTGCCGGTTCATGAGCCTATCAGAGCTCACGGACCGGCAGCCAATTAGGAGCCGAAGCTGCTGGTCCACGAGCTATGATTGGCTCACGAACCGGCGCTTCAGTTGACAGACACGCCGCCGGAGACACAGGATGGACACAGGAGAGGTGCGCGCTGTGCCCTCCTTCCCAGACTGTACCCTCCTTCCTGGACAGCACAGCAGAGGTGAGCGGGGGGAGGGTGTGTACCTGGCACTGGGGGCACATATTTGGCACTGGGGGCATATGTGTAGCTGGCACTGGGGAGGCACATGGGGCACTGGGGGCATATGTGTATCTGGCACTGGGGGCATATGTGTATCTGGTACTGTGGGGCATATGTGGCACTGGGGGCATGTTTGTTTCTGGCACTATGCTGGCATATTGTTATATGTCACTGTGGGGGAATATTTGGCACTGGGGGCATATGTGGCACTGGGGGCACACCCCTAGCAACAAGCATTACCCCCTGGTAACAAGCACAACACACGGCTCATGAAATCCCTGGCAACAAGCATTACCTGCTAGCAACGAGCATGACACCCAGTGCATGAAACCCCTGGCAACGAATATTACCCCCTGGCAACGAGCTTGACACCCATCCCATGATACCCCTGGCAACAAGCATAACACCTAGTGCATGAAACCCCTGGCAACGAGCAGGTAATTTAAAAGTAATTAGAAGCCTTACTGTAGGGCTTAATGTGTAATGGGCATTGCTGTGTGTGGCATAATGTATCACGGACATTGCGGTGTGTGGCATAATGTGTCATGGACATTGCGGTGTGTGTCATAATATGTCACGGACATTGCGGTGTGTGTCATAATGTGTCACAGGCATTACAATGTGTGGTATACTATATCACGGGCATTGTGGTATGTGGTATAATGTCTCAGGGGCATTGCAGTGTGTGGCATAATGTATAACGGGCATTGTGGTGTGTGGCATAAGGTATAATGGGCATTGCAGTGTGTGTCATGTGTCACAGGGATTACGGTGTGTGGTATACTATAGCAGGGGCATTGTGGTGTGCGGTATAATGTCTCAGGGGTATTGCAGTGTGTGGCATAATGTATAACGGGCATTGCGGTGTGTATCATAATGTGTCACAGGCATGACGGTGTGTGGTGTACTGTATCACAGGCATTGTATGTACTATAATGTCTCAGGGGCATTGCAGTGTGTAGCATAATGTATACTGGGCATTACTATAAGGAGGAAAAATGACAAATAATGTAAGGGGCATGAATCAGGATAATTTTTTTTCCTGTGGTGGCCAACGTCTGGGTGTGCAGGTTGCAAAACTGGGATATAAGGCAGTCTTCTCCTGCAATCCCACGCCCCTTTAAGCAAAACCACACCTATTGCAGGAAGGCCACGCCCTTTTTTGCGTAGGCACAATTATGGGGGGGGGGGGGGGGGGGGGGTTGCCAGAGAATGTTTTGGTTTAGGGGAGAAAAATTTCTAGTTACGCCTCTGTCTGTATATATATATATATATATATATATCTATCAGAGCTGCTATCACTCCACCAGCTCGTTGATGAATAGGAATAAATACTCATTCCTTGTTGCAGCTTCCTGCTCATATACATTATGAAGCCTGAAATGTGCTGATTAGACAGAGTGCGCCGGGTCAGTTCAGGGCCTCTTCTCCCACAGCTGCTGTGACGTTTTATTATATACAAAGGCTTCTATAGTTACCCTTAGGATAATAATACAATGCGCAATTAACAGAGATTGTATCATACTAAAGGGACACAATATAAAAATATGATATTATTACATTATTTGGATAGTAAAAGTCTCCAATGAGGTCCATGATCATAAAAAGCAGAAGGCTACAGGCCGAATGGCATTATATCAGTCACAGAGATTATATCTGGCAGCGGGAAGTACTTTTTATTTATTTATTCTAATTGCATTACAAACATTTTATTTATTGTAAACAAAAAGTGGCACACGTGTACCAATAAACTGGGCAGAGAGAGACAGAACCACGTCTTTGTATTTCTTAAGTCACACTGCTGCACTAAGTAGTTGCTACCTATCGTGTAACAGATAAGTCTGATGGCGCTAGCTGCCCACTCTTTAGCTCCTCACTGATTGGTGCAGATGCTGCCTAGTTCAGTGAGGCGCTCATAAGAAATGACAGTGTCCCAGTGTCACTGACGATAGAGGTCCCTGTGAGGGTGTGGATCGTTGGGTCAACAGTAACTAGGTCGACAGTCATTAGGTCGACCACTATTGGTCGACAGTGACTAGGCCGACACCTGAAATAGGTTGACACAGTCATTATGTCGACATGGAAAAAGGTCGACATGGTTTTTTTCTAATTTTTGGGTGCCATTATCTTCATAAAGTTACCGGGAACCCCAATTAGTGCACCATATCCCCTTGCATGGCTCGTTATGCTTCGATTACTATTCCCAATCATAGTCCACGTGGATCGTAAAGTATGAAAAAGTTCAAAATTTTTAATAAACTCATGTCAACCTTTTCATGTGTCAACCTTTGCCATGCCGACCTAGTGACCATGTCGACTTAATGCATGTTGACCAATAGTGGTCGACTTAATGAGTGTCGACCTAAAGACTGTATACCCCGCGTTACTGGTAGCAACAGCTACCAATGTAAAGTAAAAGGATCTCCCGGGACACTAGTTAGCATGTATGTATTTGGTGTGTTCTGATGTCAGGGGATTGGTGACACCATTCACGTTGCTGCGTCATGTCTCTGTGCACCTTATGGCAATTAAAGCTTACCAGAAGAACCACCTCCAGGCCGAGTCAGGTAAAAATGATTACATAATGCCTTAAAATGAGAAAATCCTGCCATTATTTTCCACAATTTGTTGTTGCAGATTATGAATTTGACACAGAACGAAGTAAGACATAGAGTTCCATAAAAAATATAAAAATATGAGAAAATGTTTCCCCTACGTACAAAAGTTATAAACAGATATTTTTCAATTTACAAGGTATTCATACTTATAGTGACTACAAGTTCACACTTGCACAGGTGCATTACCTTACCTCCGGCCACAGATCGGCTCACTGACTCCACCTGTGTACTAAATTACTAAATTGTGTGCTAAATTGTCCTCCTTCAGTTTATGCCAGAGGTTCCCAAACGCGGTCCTCAAGGCACCCTAACGCTCCAGGTTTTACAAATATCCATGGCTCAGCACAGGTGGTTAAATCAAACTCACTGAGGTGCTAACTAAGTCACCTGTGGCCAAGCATGGATATACTTAAAAATATGGACTGTTGTGGTGCTTTGAAGACCGCGTTTGGGAACCATTGCATACCTCCCAACATGACCCTGTCCAGGAGGGACAGAATGCTCTGCTCCTGGACTTCCCTCTTAATTTATGATTGCCATCACCTGTACTGAAACACCTTTCTTATCCATTTACCTGTTCAACACAGGTGCTGGCAATCATAAATGAAGAGAAAAGTCAAGAAGCAGAGCATTGTGTCCCTCCTGGAGAAGGTCATGTTGGGAGGTATGCCATTGGTTTATGCTCACCTCTGCTGCCTGCCTCATTTACCTCTCCTGTCACTCCACCTCTGCTAGTCACTCCACTGGGCCCCTGTGCCACTAAGGATCAAGGTCAAACACCTCCTCACCTACTAAATGCCCCCACAACTGCTCCTTTCTTCTGTAGCCTCATTCCCACAAATAACTCCCCTCCTGTACACAGTATCAGACTGGGGCATGTAGGGCCCATTGGGGGAATGCCGTAATAGGGGCCCATGTTTAGGGGTGTGGCCAGTATGCAGAGGGGGTGTGGCCTACCACCTCATTGGTTTGACTAAACATTAGAGAGAGCATGGTCTGGGCCCCTTCATAAATATATATAGTAAATTCAGCTCCTGCATACATGATAATGTACCAGATTAATAACAGTAATGCACTGCAGAAAATACACCATAGCCCAGTATAAGGTAATATATGTATGATGTATAATTCAAGTGCACAGTCTGGAACCTGATCCTTAGAGCAGGAGGAGGGCCCCCAGGCAGTAGGGCCCACCGGTGGTTTCCCCTGTACCCCTGTGGGCCAGTCCAAGCCTGCCTGTACACTCTGCTTTGCCAATGACTGTCACATCTCCTCTTCCCTGCTCACCACCCCCCATACCCGCCTCCAGGCTTTCTGGAATGCGGTCATTCATTCATTCTCTGAGCCTTGAAACATTTCCTTAAAATGCATCTCTGCTTAGAAGCCTACCACTGCATCTTCCTAAATCCTCAGCCTACACTTGTGTCCTCGTATATCTAGCCTCAATATGCCATGCAGCAAGAGATGCCTGGTGCAACTTATACCTTTTCCACTTGCTAGCACGGGTCGCAAGCCGGGAGCCTGACACGGCTGCGACCAGTGCTAGAGCCCCCTTCTATACTACCTCAGCAACCCGTAATATTGCCGGGTTGGTGATGCTGCTGCTGACGCGGCAGGGGCGGCGCTGGGAGATCACATGATCTCCCAGCGCCACCCTTCTATATACTGTGAACGGGAGCGGCTTCCGTTTACACTACACAGCTTACCGGGTTGAACACGTATTCAACCCGGCAAGCTACCCGGGTAGGAATCCCGGATCACTTTTTCCGCGAATTTGCAGGTGGGGCCGTTTCCACTAGAAAAAAAACACGGGTAAATCAGGAGACTGTGCCGATTACTATGCTCACCTCAGTCTATATGTGTCCACCCATCGCCCCACTACAATATAAGCTTTTGTGAATATTGGGACACAATGCTCTCTTCCAGGACTTTCCTCTTCATTTATTATTGTCATCACCTGTCTTGAAACAACTTTGTTATCAATTAACCTGTTTAAAGCACGTGAGGGCAATCCTAAATTAAGAGGGAAGTCCAGGAACAGAGCATTTTGTCCCTCCTGGAAAGGGTCATGTTGGGAGGTATAGAATAGGACCCTCTCCCCATACTTGCCTACCTGACCCTCTCCATGAGGGAGAAAATGCTCTGTTCCTGGACTTTCCTGGTAATGTATGATTGCCATCACCTGTGGTGAGCTAGTTAATAGATAAGAAAGGTGTTTCACCACAGGTGATGGCAATCATACATTACCAGGAAAGTCCAGGAACAGAGCATTTTCTCCCTCATGGAGAGGATCAGGTAGGCAAGTATGCCTCTCCCCTTTTGTGGCATCTCAGTAATTATCTAATCTGCATCTTGTAATTATATAGGGTTGGGAAGTTGTTTATTACTACTGTTGTTCTATTCCACCAGAATGTCGTCAGTACATTTTTGTGCTGTCTTTAGGGTTGGGGCTAGGTTTAGTGTTGGGCTAAAACAGAGGTTCTCAAACTCGGTCCTTGGGGGCACACACAGTGCATGTTTTTCAGGTAACCCAGCAGGTGCACAGGTGTATTAATTACTCACTTACACATTTTAAAAGGTCCACAGGTGGAGCTAATTATTTCACTTGCGATTCTGTGAGGAGACCTGCAAAACATGCACTGTGTGTGCCCCCGAGGACCGAGTTTGAGAACCTCTGGGCTAAAATATGCACACAAAAAAAATGTATGTCGACATGCTGGTGTCAACATTTTAACACTTAATGTCAACATTTTGCTTGTCGACATAATGTCTATGTCAATACTCCGGCTGTCAACATTCGGAACCTGACGACATTCGGGATGTCAATTTTTCTTACTAAACCCAATAGAACATAATAATAAAGATAATCACCTCTTGCCAAGTATCTCTGCCAGGTAAACTTAAAACAATAAATGAATAAAATGAACATGAGGGATAACAATAAGTAAATCACAGATATAATTGTATATACAAATCTGGGTATGGTAAAAGACTGCAGCAAAGACATTAAACATCCCTTGGAGCTCAGCGCAGTTGATTGCTCAGAAGTATGAACGTGCAGACACACTGCCAAATCAGGATGTGAGATTATTCACAGAAAAGAGTTCAGGGCTGCATACTTCCTAAAGGAAATGCCTGTATATACTGTACTTGTGCAAATAATAATGGTGAGTTCTGATATCATCAATTCAGTGGTCATTAGGGAAAACGTGTACTTTAATGAATAATGGGTCAGATGTATTAAGCCTGGAGAAGGGATAAAGCAGTGATAAGTGCAAGGTGATAACGTACCAGCCAAACAGCTCCTAACTGTCATTTTTCAAACCCGTAATGACAGGGCCGGTTCTAGCCCTTGTGGCGCCCCGGGTGTAAAATAGGGGCGTGGCTTCATACAGGGGCGTGGTTGTGCCCCCAGTTGTGCCCCCTGTACAGTAGCGCCGCTTGCAAAAAAAAAAATTAATACTTACTATCCCCGCTCCTGATTCCCGACCGCTGCAGACCTCCGCCGGCGCCGCTCCTCTCCTCGGATCTATGGGAGAGACGTTATGACGTCTCACCCACAGCACAGCATAGATAGACACTAGAGGTCAATTATGACCCCTAGCGTCTGTGCCAGTCCCACAATGCTGTGCGGTGCGCGATGACGTTATCGCGCACCGCACAGCAAAGGTCCTCTCCAAGAAGGGAAACTAGACGGGTAGCGTCTAGTTCCCTTCACAGCGGGGGACACAGCGAGGGGCACTGCCAAACAGTAGCGGATCTTGCCATGGTGCGGCGCCCTCCGGAAGGCGGCGCCCAGGGCAAAAGTCCTGCTTGCCCGTGGCAAGATTCGCTACTGCATAATGATTGGCTGGTGCGTTATCACCTTCCACTTATCACTGCTTTGTCACTACTTTATCACTTCTCCAGGCTTAATACATCAGCCCCAATGTACCAACTACTAGAACTGATAAGTAACATATCAGAGTTTTGCGAGCTGTGTAAGAGCCCCTAAGCTTACCATAATATCCTTGTAAACCAGGACACTCCTTAATTACACAGGTTCTCCAGCTGCTTAAAACCAGGTGAAATACAAGTTTGAAGTCAGCCAGCCACAGAACCTGTGTAATTCATGAGTGTCCCGGAATAAAGGTATAGGGGGATATTCAATTTACCCCAAAGATCCATCGGAGTAAAAGCTAATCTTGTATGCTCATGGATTTCCATGGTGATTTTATAATTTACAGTAAGGGGTACATTAACCCATATATTCTGTGCCCGGATCTTCTTACAGTCAGGTATTGTGTGCCTGCCTGTCGCTTACAGAACTAAGGGGGACATTTACTGAGCAGTAATAAGAGCGGAGAAGTGAGCCAGTGGAGAAGTTTCTCATGGCAACCAAACAGCACTGAAGCATACCTCCCAACATGACCCTCTCCAGGAGGGACAGAATACTCTGCTCCTGTGCTTCCCTCTTAAAGTATGATTGGCAGCACCTGTGCTGAAACAAATTTCCTATCCATTAACCTGTTCAACACAGGTGCTGGCAATCATATATTATGAGAAAAGTCCACGAGCAGAGCATTGTGTCCCTCCTGGAATAGGTCATGTTGGGAGGTATGCTGAAGTAACATCTATAATTTGTATAGTATAAAATTATACAGAGCTGCTGATTGGTTGATGGGGCAACTTCTCCACTGGCTCACATCTCCGCCCTTATCACTGCTTAGCAAATGTCCCCCTAAATGGCTAAAAGGATGTACTGGCTGCTAGATGGGAATAAGGGTCCAGGCGACCAATGGTGTCTAACAAAAAGTATTTCTGAAGAGAGCTATTTATAGGATAGCTAAAAAGGATATGGTGGTAATTTACACATTAAAGGAAATTTATTATATATATAAAAACACATTTTAAAAAAACTATCTTTCAATACATTTAGAAAACAGACCAGATGGAGAAAGAATATATGTAGAAAAATAGATAAAAATATATCCGAAAAACCCGAATATAATTAATTAAAAAAAATATATAATAAAAATAACAGAGAGCCTATCTTAAAATGGAGAGTCAGTATGAGAGAACACCAATGCGTTTCGTCGGTCAGACTTCATCAAGGGGTCCCTTGGACTCTCCATTTTAGGATAAGCTCTCTATTATTTTTATTATATATTTTTTAAATAAATTAATTTTATATGTGTTTTTCAGATATATTTTTATCTATCTTTTCTCCATATGTACCTTCTCCATCTGGTCTGTTTTCTAGATGTATTGAAAGGTTAGTTTAAAAAAAAAAATATTATATATATATATATATATATATATATATATATATGTGCAATTTCCTTGAATGTTTAATTTACCACCATATCCTTTTTATTTATCCTATAAATAGCTCTCTTCAGAAAAGACATTTTGTTGGACACCATTGGTCGCTTGGACCCTTACTCCCACATTCGATATTTAATTCAACAGCATCTTACCCATGCTGATTATTTAAGGGTCAGCTGACGCCCTAGAAATGTGGGAGTGTCTTGGATTGTCAATTTTTTGACAAGTTATATTGTGTTTATCACACTCGCTTGTGGCGCTTTACTTTCATTGCATATATATATATATATATATATATATATATATATATACACATATATATATTAGAATTCTTTCTCTCTCTTTCTCTCCCTATGAGTGGAATTCAATTCAACTAAATTATGGTTTTATGAGAATAAACATATATGTATATACCTTTATCACCTATTTTATATATAAACAGTATTACGCAGCTCCCGTTGGACACTAAAAAACCATAGTAGTATTAAATGTCAGTATATTGCAATACACAGGAGAGCATATAAATAATATACAAATTTAATTTACTAAAATAAACAAAATAAAATGTAAAAAACTGAACACAATAAAATAGCAGCATCAATTTATTGACCAATCAATTCCTTAAACCTGGAATATAATACAAGGGTCAATGAATTGATTGGTCTATAAATTGATGCTGCTATTTTATTGTGTTCATTTTTTTACATTTTATATATTTGTTTATTTGAGTAAATTAAAATTGTATATTATTTGCGCTACCTGTGTATTGCAATATACTGACCATTAATACTACTATGGAATTCAATTAAATGCACTATTGAATACCGCCGGGAATGAGTGTCCAGAGCTATTCAGTGCTCCCTGGTGTCCTGTGCTACCCCCCAGGGGCGGGGCCACCAGCAGGAGAAAGTGTAGCGCTGTCCGGACACTACGTGCGACTCTACACACTGCAGGGTGTGTGCAATGCAGCAGCGGTACAGGACGGCTCCTAGCCAGATGCAGAAGGCCGTGGGGCAGCAATGTTACTACTCCCAGGGCCCCATACCCTGGGTGACGGCACTGCTCATACACCCCTCCGTATAATTATATATATATATATACACACACTTACACTGGCTGTGTTTGCTATACTATGACACTTTGCGGCTAGATAAAATGCTATTTTAAAATTCTTCAAGACTGGTGAGTGCCTGCTCTATCTAGGTTTGGATGTTGACAAGTGGATGAATGGATTTGTCATACGGTTACTACAGGAGCACCCCAGTAGATGGCATTTTGTGACAGTGAGTGCATGGTATTGAGCCTTCATAAAATACATGTAGTATATAGACTGTCTCGCGGAGCCCTGACACCCCCATTGAAAGAAATAAGTGCTATGTCAATTACAGACCCTCCAACATGACCCGCCCCACTAGGTACAAAATGCTCTGTTCCTGGACTTCCCTTTTAATTTATGATTTCCATCACCTGTGTTGAACTAGTTAAATGATAAGAAAGCGGTTTCTTCACAGGTGATGGCAATAATAAATTAAGAGGGAAGTCCAGAAACAGAGCATTTTGTACCTAGTGGGGCGGGTCATGTTGGAGGGTATGCAATTAAAGTTGTGTATTGGTCACATATTGAGGGTAATTCTGAGTTGATCGCAGCAGGAACTTTGCTAGCAGTTGGGCAAAACCATGTGCACTGCAGGGGAGGCAGATATAACATGTGCAGAGAGAGTTAGATTTGGGTGGGTTATTTTGTTTCTGTGCAGGGTAAATACCGGCTGCTTTATTTTTACACTGCAATTTAGATTGCAGATTGAACACACCCCACCCAAATCTAATAGGCCCTACACACATGCCGATTTTCTGAAAGATATGAACGATCTCGTTCATAAATGAACGAGAACTCGTTCATATCTTTCAGTGTGGAGACTCCAGCGATGAACGATGCGCGGCCCCGCGCTCGTTCATCGCTGGTCTCCCGTCGGCTGTGCATGCAGGCCAATATGGACGATCTCGTCCATATTTGCCTGAACTTCAATGCAGCCGCGTGACGGGGGGAGTGAAGAAACTTCACTCCCCCCGTCACTGCCCCCCCGCCGCCGGGTCGCTCGTCGGGCACCTCGGCGGCGCATCGTCAAATGTGTAGGGCCCCTTACTCTCTCTGCACATGTTAAATCTGCCTCCCCTGCAGTGCACATGGGGGGTAATTCCAAGTTGATCGCAGCAGGAAAATTTTTTAGCAGTTGGGCAAAACCATGTGCACTACAAGGGGGGCAGATATAACATGTGCAGAGAGAGTTAGATTTGGGTGTGGTGTGTGCAATCTGCAATCAAATTTGCAGTGTAAAAATAAAGCAGCCAGTATTTGCCCTGCACAGAAACAAAATACCCCACCCAAATCTAACTCTCTCTGCACATGTTATATCTGCCTCCCCTGCAGTGCACATGGTTTTGCACAACTGCTAAAAAATGTCCTGCTGCGATCATTATCTATCTATCTATCTATCTATCTATCTATCTATCTATCTATCTATCTATCTATCTATCTATCTATCTATCTATCTATCTATCTATCTTTTGCATTTTTAAACTGATTACGCCCAGAACACACAATGTTGATTAGGATAGCAGTATGTAACAGTCATCGCCATTAAACATAAAACTACAGTACATGGGGATTTATCTTAATGGTGCATATGTATCAATAACAATTGTAACGTACTATCCTCAGATTGTTCTCTTTGCTGCTGAGGGACCAGTTGTAACATGTGAACACTTGCAGCTGTACAGTGCACACAAGGCTTAGCTAATGCCTACTTCAGCAGTTTTACTGAATCACAGAGCTATAAGCATTCCTTTTCCGCTCCCACGTCAGGCTAATCAAGAGAAAAATGTTATTAGTTATCTTGCTATATCATTGCCTAAGAAGCGTACCAGGACAGAATGACTCATCGGTTCTCAACGCCAGCCTGGCATTCACTTTAAAGTGAAATCTCATTCAAGGTCCACAGAGTCTAGATCATTAAAGGATAGTTATAGAGATAATATAAACCCAAGGTATTCATTTAGGCCAGTGGCCGGAAATATGTGGCCCGGCTAGCCTAAAACTGTGGCCTCCGCTGACTGCTCTTGATTTGACATATCCTCTGATTTGTTATAATGTAAAAAATAAGAATTACTCACCGGTAATTCTATTTCTCGTAGTCCGTAGTGGATGCTGGGGACTCCGTAAGGACCATGGGGAATAGACGGGCTCTGCAGGAGACTGGGCACTCTAAAGAAAGATTAGGTACTATCTGGTGTGCACTGGCTCCTCCCTCTATGCCCCTCCTCCAGACCTCAGTTAGGGAAACGGTGCCCGGAAGAGCTGACATTACAAGGAAAGGATTTTGGAATCTCGGGTAAGACTCATACCAGCCACACCAATCAAACCGTACAACTCGTTATAACCTTACCCAGTTAACAGTATGAACAACAACTGAGCATCACTCAACGGATGGCTCATAACAATAACCCTTTATTAAGCAATAACTATATACACGTATTGCAGAAAGTCCGCACTTGGGACGGGCGCCCAGCATCCACTACGGACTACGAGAAATAGAATTACCGGTGAGTTAATTCTTATTTTCTCTAACGTCCTAGTGGATGCTGGGGACTCCGTAAGGAACATGGGGATTATACCAAAGCTCCCAAACGGGCGGGAGAGTGCAGATGACTCTGCAGCACCGAATGAGCAAACACAAGGTCCTCCTCAGCCAGGGTATCAAACTTGTAGAACTTTGCAAAAGTGTTTGAACCGGACCAAGTAGCCGCTCGGCAAAGCTGTAAAGCCGAGACCCCTCGGGCAGCCGCCCAAGAAGAGCCCACCTTCCTTGTGGAATGGGCTTTCACTGATTTTGGATGCGGCAATCCAGCCGCAGAATGAGCCAGCTGAATCGTGCTACAGATCCAGCGAGCAATAGTTTGCTTTGAAGCAGGAGCACCCAGCTTATTGGGTGCATACAGAATAAACAGCGAGTCAGTCTTCCTGACTCCAGCCGTTCTGGAAACATATATTTTCAAAGCCCGGACCACGTCCAGCAACTTGGAGTCCTCCAAGTCCTGAGTAGCCACAGGGACCACAATAGGTTGGTTCAAATGAAACCATGATACCACCTTTGGGAGAAATTGGGGACGAGTCCGCAATTCTGCCCTGTCCATATGGAAGATCAAATAAGGGCTTTTACATGACAAAGCCACCAATTCTGATACACGCCTCGCCGATGCTAAGGCCAACAGCATGACCATTTTCCACGTGAGATACTTTAGTTCCACGGTCTTAAGTGGTTCAATACAGTGGGATTTCAGGAAATCCAACACAACGTTAAGATCCCAAGGTGCCACTGGTGGCACAAAAGGGGGCTGAATATGCAGCACTCCCTTTACAAACGTCTGAACCTCAGGCAGTGAAGCCAGTTCTTTTTGAAAGAAAATGGATAGGGCCGAAATGTGGACCTTTATGGACCCTAATTTCAGGCCCATAGTCACACCTGACTGTAGGAAGTGCAGAAATCGACCCAGCTGGAATTCCTCTGTAGGGGCCATCCTGGCCTCACACCAAGCAACATATCTTCGCCATATACGGTGATAATGCTTAGCTGTTACATACTTCCTAGCTTTTATCAGTGTAGGAATCACTTCATCCGGGATGCCCTTTTCCGTTAGGATCCGGCGTTCAACCGCCATGCCGTCAAACGCAGCCGCGGTAAGTCTTGGAACAGACAGGGCCCCTGTTGCAACAGGTCCTGTCTGAGAGGCAGAGGCCATGGGTCCTCTGTGATCATCTCTTGTAGTCCTGGGTACCAATTCCTTCTTGGCCAATCCGGAACGATGAGTATTGTTCTCACTCCTCTTTTTCTTACTATTCTCAGTACCTTGGGTATGAGAGGAAGAGGAGGGAACACATATACCGACTGGAACACCCAGGGTGTCACTAGCGTGTCCACAGCTATCGCCTGAGGGTCCCTTGACCTGGCGCAATATCTTTTTAGCTTTTTGTTGAGGCGGGACGCCATCATGTCCACCTGTGGCAGTTCCCATCGATTTGCAATCTGTGTGAAGACTTCTTGATGAAGTCCCCACTCTCCCGGGTGGAGGTCGTGTCTGCTGAGGAAGTCTGCTTCCCAGTTGTCCACTCCCGGAATGAACACTGCTGACACTGCTTGTACGTGAATCTCCGCCCAACGAAGAATCTTTGTGGCTTCTGCCATCGCCACCCTGGCGGTTTACATGGGCGACCGCCGTGATGTTGTCTGACTGAATCAGCACTGGTTGGTCTCGAAGCAGGGGCTCCGCTTGACTCAGGGCGTTGTATATGGCCCTTAGTTCCAGTATATTTATGTGCAGACAAGTCTCCTGACTCGACCACAGCCCTTGGAAGTTTCTTCCCTGAGTGACTGCCCCCCATCCGTGGAGGCTTGCATCCGTGGTCACCAGGACCCAGTCCTGTATGCCGAACCTGCGGCCCTCGAGAAGATGAGCACTCTGCAGCGATCACAGAAGAGACACCCTGGCCCTCGGGGACAGGGTGATCAGCCGATGCATCTGAAGATGCGATCCGGACCACTTGTCCAACAGATCCCACTGAAAGATCCTCGCATGGAACCTGCCGAAGGGAATGGCTTCGTATGAGGCCACCATCTTTCCCAGGACTCGCGTGCAGTGATGCACCGACACCTGTTTTGGTTTTAGGAGGTCCCTGACCAGAGTCACTAACTCCTGGGCCTTCTCCTCCGTGAGAAACACCTTCTTCTGTTCTGTGTCCAGAATCATACCCAGGAAGGGCAGACGCGTCGTAGGAATCAGCTGCGACTTTGGAATATCCAGAATCCAGCCGTGCTGTTGCAACACTTCCTGAGAGTGTGCTACGCTGATCAACAACTGCTCCCTGCACCTCGCCCTTATGAGGAGATCGTCCAAGTACGGGATAACCGTAACTCCTTGCTTCCGAAGGAGTACCATCATTTCGGCCATTACCTTGGTAAATACTCTCGGTGCCGTGGACAGACCAAACGGCAACGTCTGGAATTGGTAATGACAGTCCTGTACCACAAACCTGAGGTACTCCTGGTGAGGTGGATAAATGGGGACATGCAAGTAAGCATCCTTGATGTCCAGAGATACCATAAAATCCCCCTCTTCCAGGCTTGCAATGACCGCTCTGAGCGATTCCATTTTGAACTTGAATTTTTTCATATAAATGTTCAAGGATTTAAAATTCAGAATGGGTCTTACCGAACCGTCCGGTTTCGGTACCACAAACAGTGTGGAATAGTAACCCCTTCCCTGTTGAAGGAGGGGGACCATTATTATCACTTGCTGGAGGTACAGCTTGTGAATTGCCGCCAGGACTACCTCCCTTGCCGTGGGGGAAGCTGGCAAGGCTGATTTTAGGTAACGGTGAGGGGGAGTCACTTCGAACTCCAGCTTGTATCCCTGAGATACAATTTGTATAGCCCAAGGATCCACCTGTGAGCGAACCCACTGGTTGCTGAATTTTCGGAGACGCGCCCCCACCGCTCCTGGCTCCGCCTGTGGAGCCCCAGCGTCATGCGGTGGACTTAGTGGAAGCCGGGGAGGACTTTTGTTCCTGGGAACTAGCTGCATGGTGCAGCTTCTTTCCTCTACCAAGAAAGGATGCACCTCTGACCTTCTTGCTTCTCTGAGAACGAAAGGACTGCATTTGATAATACGGTGCTTTCTTAGGCTGTGAGGAAACCTGAGGCAAGAAAGTCGACTTTCCAGCTGTCGCTGTGGACACAAGGTCCGAGAGGCCGTCCCCAAACAATTCCTCACCCTTATAAGGCAAAACCACCATGTGTTTTTTAAAATCGGCATCCCCTGTCCATTGCCGAGTCCATAAGACCCTCCTGGCAGAAATGGACATTGCATTAATTCTAGAGCCCAGCAGGCAAATGTCCCTCTGGGCATCCCGCATATATAAGACGGCGTCTTTTATATGGCCCAGGGTTAGCAAGACAGTATCCCTGTCTAGGGCATCTATGTCCTCTGACAGAGTATCTGTCCATGCTGCTACAGCGCTACACATCCAGGCTGAAGCAATAGCTGGTCTCAGTAGAGTACCAGAGTGTGTATACACTGACTTCAAGATAGCTTCCTGCTTCCTATCCGCAGGATCCTTTAGGGCGGCCGTATCCTGAGACGGCAGGGCCACCTTCTTAGATAAGCGTGTCAGCGCCTTGTTTACCCTAGGGGAGGATTCCCAACGTAACCTGTCCGTTGGCGGGAAAGGGTACGCCAGCAGTAATTTTTTGGAAATCACCACTTTCTTATCAGGGGAACTCCACGCTTCTTCACATAACTCATTTAATTTATGTGACGGGGGAAAAGTCACTGCCTGCTTTTTCTCCCCAAACATATACACCCTCTTGTCAGGGACAGGGTTAACCTCTGAAATGTGCAATACATCTTTCATTGCAATAATCATGTAGCGGATGGCCTTGGTCATCTTAGGCTGGAATTGTGCCTCATCATCGTCGACACTGGAGTCGGACTCCGTGTCGGCATCTGTGTCAACCATCTGAGATAGTGGGCGTTTATGAGACCCTGACGGCCTCTGAGTCGCCTGGGCAGGCCCGGGTTGAGACCCCGGCTGTCCCAAGGCTGCAGCGTCATCAAACCTTATATGCAAGGCGCTTACATTATCATTTAAGACCTTCCACATATCCATCCAATCAGGTGTCGGCCCCGACACCACATTTATCCGCACTTGCTCCGCCTCCACGTAACCCTCCTCATCAAACATGTCGACACAGCCGTACCGACACACAGCACACACACAGGGAATGCTCTGACTGAGGACAGGACCCCACAAAGGCCTTTGGGGAGACAGAGAGAGAGTATGCCAGCACACACCACAGCGCTATATAACCCAGGAATATTCACTATAATAAGTGATTACCCAATAGCTGCCGATTTTATGTCTTTTGCGCCTAAATTTATGTGCCCCCCCTCTCTTTTTTACCCTTCTTGTACCTGGATACTGCAGGGGAGAGCCTGGGGAGCGTCCTTCCAGCGGAGCTGTGAAGAGAAAATGGCGCTGGTGTGCTGAGGAAGAAGGCCCCGCCCCCTCAGCGGCGGGCTTCTGTCCAGCTTCTGTGTGAAAAAAATGGCGTTTTTTTTTTACATATATACAGCCCCCCCTCCCACCCCCAGCGCCCTGCACCCTACAGTGACCGGAGTGTGAAAGTGTGCTGGGAGCAATGGCGCACAGCTGCGGTGCTGTGCGCTTCCCCTGCTCTGCATCCCTTCCCTGCTGCGCCGTCCTGTCCCCCCTCCTGCTGCTGCCGCCAGTGCTGTGTCTGTAATATGACAGGCACTGGCAGCGGGCACCTGCAGCATGAAAAGCCTCCTGCCTCCTCCCTCCCCTCACCTGTGCTGTGTGACAGCGCCGAGTACGGGACAGAAGGGGGCGGAGCTACACGGGACGGAAGGGGCGTGGCTAAACGGCCCAGAAGGGGGCGGAGCTACACGGACCAGGCTGCTGTACAGAGGGAGACTGGCTTAGGTAAGTGGAGGGTGAGAGAGAAGTGTGTGTGTGTATATGGTGGGTGTGTATGTGTGTGTATATATGTGTGAATTGTGTGTGTGTGTGTGTGTGTGTGTGTGTGTGTGTGTGTGTGTGTGTGTGAGGTATGTCCAGGGCCGGTGCAAGGTTTCTCGGCACCCTAGGCAAAATTTCTGCCTACACCCCTCCCCCCCACCCCCCCCCCGTCCTCCCGACCCTCCCCTTCCCCTGTTGCTTGGACAGTGGAGTGATCACGTTATCTAGAGGCTGTGTTAACGGTATGTTGATCCTCCTGAAGCAGCCAAATAACAGCAAAAGAAAACCTGACAAATATTATATTAAATGCACACAAGTTAAAAAGCATCCAGCCCCACATCCATATATAGTATAATACCACAGTCTGTAGTTTTATACAGTATTATAGATAGGCATCAGGGTTGTAACTAGAACTTTGTGGCAGTGACGTGCGGTGAGGTCATTGGCTATATATATATATATATATATAGCGTTCATTCTAGCACCCTGCACCTTTCAAATACTGTGCAGTTCCTCTTTCCTGCCCGGGGTGTCGCTCTCTGCTGTGGTGCTTCTCCGCACACTCTGATCTGTTACTCAGTGCTGTGATACAGACCTGTGTGTGCTGAGAAACACCAGAGCAGAGAGTGACACCCCAGGCAGGAAAGGGCAACTGCATGGATTTTGAAAGGTGCAGGGTGCTAGAATGAATACTATATATATATATATATATATATATATATATATATATACACACACACACACATACATATACAGTGGTCGAAGTAGACATTTTGAAGTGGGGGTATGGAAAAGTGAAGGTTGCAATTATGCGCGCGCCTCCGGGAGAGGGGGTGTGGCCACTCAAATGGGGACGTGTCCTTCAGTGTATTAGGACCCCTTATACTATCTAGAAATTCTTATACTATCTAGAAATTCACATTACAGCACACGGAATGAGCCGAAATTCACACTACAGCACATGGTATGAGCCAAAATTCACACTACAGCACATGGTATGAGCCAAAATTCATATTTTACCACACAGTATGAGCCAAAATTCACATTACAGCACACCGTATGAGCCGAAATTCATATTACAGCACACCGTATGAGCCGAAATTCACATTACAGCACACCGTATGATCCGAAATTCATATTTTACCACACAGTATGAGCCGAAATTCACATTACAGCACACGGTATGAGCCGAAATTCACATTACAGCGCACGGTATGAGCCGAAATTCACATTATAGCACACGGTATGAGCCGAAATTCACATTACAGCACACGGTATGAGCCGAAATTCACATTACAGCACACAGTATGAGCCAAAATTCATATTTTACTACACAGTATGAGCCGAAATTCACATTACAGCACACGGTATGAGCCGAAATTCACGTTGCAGAACACGCTATGACCCAAAATTTCAGATTTTACCACACTGTATGAGCCGAAATTCACATTATAGCACACGGTATGACCCGAAATTCACATTACAGCATACTGTATGAGCCAAAATTCTGATTTTACCATATGGTATGAGACGAAATTCACATTATAGCAAACGGTATGACCCACAATTCAGGGACAGGAGAGAGAGTGACAGCAAGGACTGAGAGAGTGACAGCAGGGACTGAGAGCGTGACAGCAGGGACATAGGGTAACATTACCTGATATGTGCAGCGGAGGTGCGGAAGGGACTGTGGTTGTTGGTGGCGTATGAGCCCATGGTCTGCGGGGGATGCGGCGGTACTAAGCTGTCCTTCTTCGCTGCGGCGTTGATGTCCCTCTGACCACCGCCAGTTGTGGTCTGCGGTGGTCAGCTTTCAATGGCGGTGCAGCGTGCAGAAGTGAGCGCTGGTCAGCGGTGGGAGGCGGGCAGCTGTGATATAAATATATAATTTATTTACATTTATTTTATTTATTTTTCCCTGTCCCTGCGTCCAAGTGATCTGGGGGTGTGCTGCAGTCCAAGTGATCTTGCCCAGATCACTTGGCCTGCAGCTCACCCCCAGATCACTTGGACTGCAGCTCACCCCCAGATCACAAGGCGGGGAGCTGCAGTCCAAGTGATCTGGGGGTGAGCTGCCCAGACACTTGCCACCAAGCACAACTCCCCCACCCCTCGCCTTAGTGGTCCTGGTTCCTCAGTCCCGGAGAAAGCAGATACTGCCGGAGATGCTGAGGGCACGGAAATAGAGGTAACAGCGCTGCCTGTTGTCTCCGGAGCTGCCGCTGCTGTAGGCAACTCCAACATCGGGAGGTGCGGGGCGGCAGGGAGGGAGGGGATAGGGAGACGTGGAGTGGGAGGGAGGGGATAGGGAGACGCAGGGCGGCAGGGAGGGAGGGGATAGGGAGACGTGGGGTGGGAGGGAGGGGATAGGGAGACGCGGGGTGGAAGGGAGGGGATAGGTAGATGCGGGGTGGGAGGGAGGAGATAGGGAGGCGCGGGGCGGCAGGGAGGGAGGGAGGGGATAGCGAGACGTGGGGCGGCAGGGAGGGGATAGCGAGACGCGGGGTGCGAGGGAGGGGATAGGGAGACGCGGGGCGGCAGGGAGTGAGGGGATAGGGAGGTGCGGGGCAGCAGGGAGGGAGGCACGGGGAGGGAGGGGATAGCGAGACGCGGGGCGGCAGTGAGGGGACAGTGAGACGCGGGTGGGAGGGAGAGGATAGGGAGACGCGGGGCGGCAGGGAGGGAGGGGATAGGGAGACGTGGGGTGGGAGGGAGGGGATAGGGAGACGTGGGGTGGAAGGGAGGGGATAGGGAGATGCGGGGTGGGAGGGAGGAGATAGGGAGGCGCGGGGCGGCAGGGAGGGAGGGGATAGCGAGACGTGGGGCGGCAGGGAGGGGATAGGGAGACGCGGGGCGGCAGGGAGTGAGGGGATAGGGAGGCGCGGGGCAGCAGGGAGGGAGGCGCGGGGAGGGAGGGGATAGCGAGACGCGGGGCGGCAGTGAGGGGACAGTGAGACGCGGGTGGGAGGGAGAGGATAGGGAGACGCGGGGCGGCAGGGAGGGAGGGGATAGGGAGACGTGGGGTGGGAGGGAGGGGATAGGGAGACGTGGGGTGGGAGGGAGGGGATAGCGAGACGCGGGGCGGCAGTGAGGGGATAGTGAGACGCAGGTGGGAGGGAGAGGATAGGGAGACGCGGGGCGGCAGGGAGGGAGGGGATAGGGAGACGTGGGGTGGGAGGGAGGGGATAGGGAGACGCGGGGTGGAAGGGAGGGGATAGGGAGATGCGGGGTGGGAGGGAGGAGATAGGGAGGCGCGGGGCGGCAGGGAGGGAGGGGATAGCGAGACGCGGGGTGGCAGTGAGGGGATAGTGAGACGCGGGGTGGGAGGGAGGGGATAGGGAGACGTGGGGTGGGAGGGAGGGGATAGCGAGACGCGGGGCGGCAGTGAGGGGATAGTGAGACGCGGGGTGGGAGGGAGGGGATAGGGAGACGTGGGGTGGGAGGGAGGGGATAGCGAGACGCGGGGCGGCTGTGAGGGGATAGTGAGACGCAGGTGGGAGGGAGAGGATAGGGAGACGCGGGGCGGCAGGGAGGGAGGGGATAGGGAGACGTGGGGTGGGAGGGAGGGGATAGGGAGACGCGGGGTGGAAGGGAGGGGATAGGGAGATGCGGGGTGGGAGGGAGGAGATAGGGAGGCGCGGGGCGGCAGGGAGGGAGGGGATAGCGAGACGCGGGGCGGCAGTTAGGGGATAGTGAGACGCTGGGTGGGAGAGAGAGGATAGGGAGACGCGGGGCGGCAGGGAGGGGATAGGGAGGCGCGGGGCGGCGGGGAGGGAGGGGATAGAGAGACTTCTCTTGTCTTTCAGATGTTCCAATTAAATATATTTTACACAAAAAAAAATATATTTTGATAAGTAAGCCCAGACCAGGGGCGGCCGCGGCGAGGGTCTAGCCTGCCACAGCCGTCAGTCACCTCACCTACGCCAGTGTGATTTCCCTGCGGCTGCTCCATGTCTCTAACAGAAATAGACGGAGCCGCGCGTATGAGAGAGCAGGTCAGGAGACGGGCGCCACACAAGCGCTGACGTTCGTGCTGACGGCGCCTAGCAGGATGCGTGTTAGGCTGTCAGTGTGGGCGGCGCCCGTCTCCTGACCTGCTCTCTCATACGCGCGGCTCCGTCTATTTCTGTTTAGACATGGAGCAGCCGCAGGCCCGCAGGGAAAGCAATACACTGGGCTGGTGAGGTGACTGACGGCTGTGGCAGGCTAGACCCTCGCCGCGGCCGCCCCTGGTCTGGGCTTACTTATCAAAATATATATTTTTTTTGGTAAAATATATTTAATTGGAGCCTGCCGCCCTCCAGTGGCCAGCGCCCATAGGCAGCTGCCTAAAGCTGCCTAATGGTAGCGCCAGGGCCGGCGCTACCATTAGGCAGCTTTAGGCAGCTGCCTATGGGCGCTGGCCACTGGAGGGCGGCAGGCTCCAATTAAATATATTTTACCAAAAAAAATATATATTTTGATAAGTAAGCCCAGACCAGGGGCGGCCGCGGCGAGGGTCTAGCCTGCCACAGCCGTCAGTCACCTCACCAGCCCAGTGTATTGCTTTCCCTGCGGGCCTGCGGCTGCTCCATGTCTAAACAGAAATAGACGGAGCCGCGCGTATGAGAGAGCAGGTCAGGAGACGGGCGCCGCCCACACTGACAGCCTAACACGCATCCTGCTAGGCGCCGTCAGCACGAACGTCAGCGCTTGTGTGGCGCCCGTCTCCTGACCTGCTCTCTCATACGCGCGGCTCCGTCTATTTCTGTTAGAGACATGGAGCAGCCGCAGGGAAATCACACTGGCGTAGGTGAGGTGACTGACGGCTGTGGCAGGCTAGACCCTCGCCGCGGCCGCCCCTGGTCTGGGCTTACTTATCAAAATATATATTTTTTTGTGTAAAATATATTTAATTGGAACATCTGAAAGACAAGAGAAGTCTCTCTATCCCCTCCCTCCCCGCCGCCCCGCGCCTCCCTATCCCCTCCCTGCCGCCCCGCGTCTCCCTATCCTCTCTCTCCCACCCAGCGTCTCACTATCCCCTAACTGCCGCCCCGCGTCTCGCTATCCCCTCCCTCCCTGCCGCCCCGCGTCTCGCTATCCCCTCCCTCCCACCCCACGTCTCCCTATCCCCTCCCTCCCACCCCACGTCTCCCTATCCCCTCCCTCCCTGCCGCCCCGCGTCTCCCTATCCTCTCCCTCCCACCCGCGTCTCACTGTCCCCTCACTGCCGCCCCGCGTCTCGCTATCCCCTCCCTCCCCGCGCCTCCCTCCCTGCTGCCCCGCGCCTCCCTATCCCCTCACTCCCTGCCGCCCCGCGTCTCCCTATCCCCTCCCTCGCACCCCGCGTCTCACTATCCCCTCCCTGCCGCCCCACGTCTCGCTATCCCTCCCTCCCTGCCGCCCCGCGCCTCCCTATCTCCTCCCTCCCACCCCGCATCTCCCTATCCCCTCCCTTCCACCCCACGTCTCCCTATCCCCTCCCTCCCACCCCACGTCTCCCTATCCCCTCCCTCCCTGCCGCCCCGCGTCTCCCTATCCTCTCCCTCCCACCCGCGTCTCACTGTCCCCTCACTGCCGCCCCGCGTCTCGCTATCCCCTCCCTCCCCGCGCCTCCCTCCCTGCTGCTCCGCACCTCCCTATCCCCTCACTCCCTGCCGCCCCGCGTCTCCCTATCCCCTCCCTCGCACCCCGCGTCTCGCTATCCCCTCCCTGCCGCCCCACGTCTCGCTATCCCCTCCCTCCCTCCCTGCCGCCCCGCGCCTCCCTATCTCCTCCCTCCCACCCCGCATCTACCTATCCCCTCCCTTCCACCCCGCGTCTCCCTATCCCCTCCCTCCCACCCCACGTCTCCCTATCCCCTCCCTCCCTGCCGCCCTGCGTCTCCCTATCCCCTCCCTCCCACTCCACGTCTCCCTATCCCCTCCCTCCCTGCCGCCCCGCACCTCCCGATGTTGGAGTTGCCTACAGCAGCGGCAGCTCCGGAGACAACAGGCAGCGCTGTTACCTCTATTTCCGTGCCCTCAGCATCTCCGGCAGCATCTGCTTTCTCCGGGACTGAGGAACCAGGACCACTAAGGCGAGGGGTGGGGGAGTTGTGCTTGGTGGCAAGTGTCTGGGCAGCTCACCCCCAGATCACTTGGACTGCAGCTCCCCGCCTTGTGATCTGGGGGTGAGCTGCAGTCCAAGTGATCTGGGGGTGAGCTGCAGGCCAAGTGATCTGGGCAAGATCACTTGGACTGCAGCACACCCCCAGATCACTTGGACGCAGGGACAGGGAAAAATAAATAAAATAAATGTAAATAAATTATATATTTATATCACAGCTGCCCGCCTCCCACCGCTGACCAGCGCTCACTTCTGCACGCTGCACCGCCATTGAAAGCTGACCACCGCAGACCACAACTGGCGGTGGTCAGAGGGACATCAACGCCGCAACGAAGAAGGACAGCTTAGTACCGCCGCATCCCCCGCAGACCATGGGCTCATACGCCACCAACAACCACAGTCCCTTCCGCACCTCCGCTGCACATATCAGGTAATGTTACCCTATGTCCCTGCTGTCACGCTCTCAGTCCCTGCTGTCACTCTCTCAGTCCTTGCTGTCACTCTCTCTCCTGTCCCTGAATTGTGGGTCATACCGTTTGCTATAATGTGAATTTCGTCTCATACCATATGGTAAAATCAGAATTTTGGCTCATACAGTATGCTGTAATGTGAATTTCGGGTCATACCGTGTGCTATAATGTGAATTTCGGCTCATACAGTGTGGTAAAATCTGAAATTTTGGGTCATAGCGTGTTCTGTAACGTGAATTTCGGCTCATACCGTGTGCTGTAATGTGAATTTCGGCTCATACTGTGTAGTAAAATATGAATTTTGGCTCATACTGTGTGCTGTAATGTGAATTTCGGCTCATACCGTGTGCTGTAATGTGAATTTCGGCTCATACCGTGTGCTATAATGTGAATTTCGGCTCATACCGTGCGCTGTAATGTGAATTTCGGCTCATACCGTGTGCTGTAATGTGAATTTCGGCTCATACTGTGTGGTAAAATATGAATTTCGGATCATACGGTGTGCTGTAATGTGAATTTCGGCTCATACGGTGTGCTGTAATATGAATTTCGGCTCATACGGTGTGCTGTAATGTGAATTTTGGCTCATACTGTGTGGTAAAATATGAATTTTGGCTCATACCATGTGCTGTAGTGTGAATTTTGGCTCATACCATGTGCTGTAGTGTGAATTTCGGCTCATTCCGTGTGCTGTAATGTGAATTTCTAGATAGTATAAGAATTTCTAGATAGTATAAGGGGTCCTAATACACTGAAGGACACGTCCCCATTTGAGTGGCCACACCCCCTCTCCCGGAGGCGCGCGCATAATTGCAACCTTCACTTTTCCATACCCCCACTTCAAAATGTCTACTTCGACCACTGTATATGTATGTGTGTGTGTGTGTGTATATATATATATATATATATATATATATATATATAGTATTCATTCTAGCACCCTGCACCTTTCAAAATCCATGCAGTTCCCCTTTCCTGCCTGGGGTGTCACTCTCTGCTCTGGTGTTTCTCAGCACACACAGGTCTGTATCACAGCACTGAGTAACAGATCAGAGTGTGCGGAGAAGCACCACAGCAGAGAGCGACACCCCGGGCAGGAAAGAGGAACTGCACAGTATTTGAAAGGTGCAGGGTGCTAGAATGAACACTATATATATATATATATATATATATATATAGCCAATGACCTCACCGCACGTCACTGCCACAAAGTTCTAGTTACAACCCTGATGCCTATCTATAATACTGTATAAAACTACAGACTGTGGTATTATACTATATATGGATGTGGGGCTGGATGCTTTTTAACTTGTGTGCATTTAATATAATATTTGTCAGGTTTTCTTTTGCTGTTATTTGGCTGCTTCAGGAGGATCAACATAGCGCCGGCCCTGGGTATGTCTGTGCGCGCGCTTTATGGACGCTACTACTGGGGGGGCATTACGTATAACGACGCTACTACTGGGGAAGGGCATTACATGTAAGGACGCTACTACTACTGGGGGGGGGGGCATTACGTATAAGGACGCTACTACTACTGGGGAGGGGCATTACGTATAAGGACGCTATTACTACAGGGGTGCACTACGTATAAGGACGCTACTACTACTGGGGGGGCATTACGTATAAGGACGCTACTACTACTACTTGGGGCATTACGTATAAGGACGCTACTACTACTGGGGAGGGGCATTACGTATAAGGACGCTATTACTACAGGGGTGCACTACGTATAAGGACGCTACTACTACTGGGGGGGGGGCATTACGTATAAGGACGCTATTACTACAGGGGTGCACTACGTATAAGGACGCTACTACTACTGGGGGGGGGCATTACGTATAAGGACGATACTACTACTGGGTGCACTACGTATAAGGACGCTACTACTACTGGGGGGGCATTACGTATAAGGACGATACTACTACTTGGGGCATTATGTATAAGGACGCTACTAGTACTGGGAGGGCATTACGTATAACAATGCTACTACTGGGGGGAGGGCATTACGTATAAGGATGCTACTACTGCGCGGAGCATTATGCATAAGGACGGTACTACTACTGGGGGCGCATTACTTATAAGAACGCTACTAATACTGGGGGGCATTACGTATAAGGACGCCACTACTACTGGGGGGGCATTACGTATAAGGACGCTATTACTACTGGGGGTGCACTACGTATAAGGACACTACTACTACTGGGGGGGCATTACGTATAAGGACGCTACTACTTCTAGGGGGGAATTACGTATAAGGACGCTTCTACTACTGGGGGTGCACTACGTATAAGGACGCTACTACTACTGGGGGGTATTACGTATAAGGACGCTACTACTTCTAGGGGGGAATTACGTATAAGGACGCTTCTACTTCTAGGGGGAATTACGTATAAGGACGCTTCTACTACTGGGGTGCACTACGTATAAGAACGCTACTACTACTGGGAGGGCATTACGTATAAGGACGCCACTACTACTGGGGGACATTACGTATAAGGACGCTACTACTACTGGGGGTGCACTACGTATAAGGACACTACTACTACTGGGGGGGTATTACGTATAAGGACGCTACTACTTCTAGGGGGGAATTACGTATAAGGACGCGTCTACTACTGGGGGTGCACTACGTATAAGGACGCTACTACTACTGGGGGGCATTATGTATAAGGATGCTACTACTACTGGGGGGCATTATGTATAAGGACACTACTACGGGAGGGGGCATTATGTATAAGGATGCTACTACTACTGGGGGGGATTATGTGTAAGGATGCTACTACTACTGGGGGGGCATTATGTATAAGGACACTACTACTACTGGAGGGCATTATGTATAAGGATGCTGCTACTACTGGGGGGCATTATGTATAAGGACACTACTACTACTGGGGGGCATTATGTATAAGGATGCTACTATTACTGGGGTGCATTACATATAAGGACGCTACTACTACGGGTGGGGCATTACGTATAAGATTAATAAGATTGTGCTACATTGTGGCGTAATTTTAAATGGGGGCACTATTGTGTGGCCATGCCCCTTACTTGTGAGACCACACCCCTTTTCCCGGCGCGCGCCAAAAGAATATGGGAGGGCGCAAATTTATAGTTTGCAGGGGGGCGCCGAACACCCTAGCACCGGCCCTGGCGCTACCTTAAATGAAGACAGGAGTCTTCAGCCGCCGTTTTCGCCGTCTTCAAGCTTCTGTTCTTCTGGCTCTGCGAGGGGGACGGCGGTGCGGCTCCGGGAACGGACGATCGAGGACAGATGCCTGTGTTCGAACCCTCTGGAGCTAATGGTGTCCAGTAGCCTAAGAAGCGCAACCTAGCTGTAGACAGGTAGGTTTGCTTCTCTCCCCTCAGTCCCTCGTAGCAGTGAGTCTGTTGCCAGCAGAAGCTCACTGAAAATAAAAAACCTAACAAATACTTTATTTTACTAGCAGGCTCAGGAGAGCCCACTAGGAGCACCCAGCTCTGGCCGGGCACAGATTCTAACTGGGGTCTGGAGGAGGGGCATAGAGGGAGAAGCCAGTGCACACCAGATAGTACCTAATCTTTCTTTAGAGTGCCCAGTCTCCTGCGGAGCCCGTCTATTCCCCATGGTCCTTACGGAGTCCCCAGCATCCACTAGGACGTTAGAGAAAAGAAAAGACTGAACTGGAGCAGCAGATTTGTGTGCCACGTGGCTTCCTCTGCACAGTGCAGGTAGGTTAGGCAGCACACAACTATACCGGAAAAGGGGGCATTAATGGAGAAATTTTACAAAAACAGCACATAGTATTGAAAGGGAAGAGATAAGAGAGACATCTTTCAAAAATCGGATATAAGCATTGAAGATAATCATAAATGGATGCGAGGGCAAGGAAGAGGTGTTAAGGGACAGACAGACAGCAGTATTTTCAGTAAATTAGACCGTGATTGGGGGAGGCATTAGTGTTTCTATAATGGGTCAATGTGTGCGGTACACAGGGGCCCCTGGGACACGGGGGGCCCACATTGCACCCATTTTAATACTTACCTTTCTGGAGTCCAACGTCGGGCGCTGCGATCTCGGCAGAAATAGCCGCCGCGTATGCACGGTAGCAAAAATTGGTCTCCGGATCATGGCAGGCGCCATGTTTCCGGAGACATGCGCATGCGCAGTAGACTCCGGCATTCTACAGCGCCGTACAGAGGAGGAGGCACACCCGGAGGTGCACATGGGCCCCCTCCTCTGTTGAAACGCCCCAGGGGGAGGTGTGAAAAGCATGTGGGTTAGTGCTCAGTGGCATGTGGTGAAGGACTAAGGGGCTTGTGGGGTTATCTGAGTAGTATGTGTCAAGATCTAAGGGGCATGTAAGAAGATCTGAGGAACAAGTGAGGAGATCTGGGGAGCATGTGAGGAGATCTGGGGAGCATGTGAGGAGATCTGGGGAGCATGTGAGGAGATCTGGGGGACATGTGAGGAGATCTGGGGGACGTGAGGAGGCCTGAGGGAGGGCACGTCAGGAGATCTGAGGGGTATGTGAGGAGATCTGAGGGGCATGTGAGGAGAACTGAGCATGTGAGGAGATTGAGGGGCATGTGAGGAGGTCTGAGGGACATGTGTGGATATCTAAAAGGGTATGCTAGGAGGGAGATCTGAGGGGCATGTGAGGAGATCTGAGAGGCATGTGAGGAGGTCTGAGGAACACATGAGGTCTAAAGGATGGTGGGAGATCTGAGAGACCAGTGCAGAGATCTGAACAGCATGTGAGGAGATCTGAGAAGCATGAGGTCTGAGCGACATGTGAGGAGATCTGAGGGACATATGAGGAGGTCAGAAAGACGGGGCAGTATGGATGGTGTAATGGTTAGCATTACTGCCACACAGCACTGAGGTCATGGGTTCAATTCCCACCATGGCCCTAACTGTGTGGAGTTTGTATATTCTCCCCATACTTACGTGGGTTTCTTCCAGGTACTCCGGTATCCTCCCACAAACCAAAAATATACTGGTAGGTTAATTGGCACCCAAAAAATTAACCCTAGCGTGAATGTGTGTGCGAGTACATGTGGTAGGGAACATAGACTGTAAGCTCCACTAGGGCAGGGACTGATGTGAATGGACAATTATTCTCTGTAAAGCGCTGCGGAATGTGTGCGCTATATAAACAACTGGTAATAATAATAATAATAATAATAATAAAAGACATGTATTGATGACTAAAGGGGTGCGAAGGGAGGTTTATGGGACCTGTTGAGAGGGCTGATGGGCCTGTTGGTAGCATGTGGTGAGAGCTTTCTGGCATATGGGGGAATTTTGACGACCATGGGTCGTTTATGTGCATATTGTTTCTAAAGATGCCCATACACAAGTAGGTCCACATTTATGTCCAAACTGGTCATCTACATTTTCTGGTGAAGCACCAACTGTCAGGTTACTGGTCCCAGCAGACATCTGAAGGTGCTAGCTAGGTATTGACTGGCAGTTGGTCTTTTGGTCCCACATTACATTTAAGCTGGGTACATATTGTACAATGTAATGAAGGTCGGAGCATACGGACATTAGTGTTATTGCCTGGTTGGCCGTACAGCAGGGCAGATGCCGCTAGTGACCACGGCCACCAGCATGTCGGACATATGCCCGATACGTCATTCTAATTCCTACGACAGCAACAAATCGGACTGATATCGTCTCAGTGTGTACTCGGCTTAAGGATCAGTTTGGTTTAAAACAGTGGTTCTCAAACTCGGTCCTCAGGTCCCCAAACAGTTCACGTTTTCCAGTTCATCTGTGGAACTTTAAGATGTGACAGTTGGTGATACACTTGCTGGGTGGTCAGGAAAATGGGACCTGTTTAGTGTCATGATGGCCGAGTCTGAGAACCACTGGTCTAAAATGACCAAACTTGCCAGTTGCTACTTGTAGCCTCTAAGTGCAACAAAATGTTTAACTAGAATAAACAAACAAGTTTACAGTGACAAAAATTGCTAAATAATTGAACAATATTGAATTTGTTTTTGCATACAATTTGCAACACAGTGATACAAGTATACTTGTCTTTATTAAAAAATATATTAAAGCACAGTAAACTATTTTATAGTATCTCTACCAATAAACCATTGGCGAATTCCGCAGCTACAGAAGCAAATATAGCAATGGAATTATTCAAGAATGTCAAGATTTTTTTTTTGTTCAACTTTCAAGTGAAAATATTTGTAAGAGTGTAGCCTGTAGCCGTAAGCTGCAAATCATTATGATGTATGTGTCAGGCACCTCATAAACAGTCCAAATGGCATGGTAATTGTACAACATTGTTGAGATACTCCAGTGTGACATTCTTTCTCTAGGATTGATAATTCCAAGGGCTGGGAGTCAAATCAATACTATAACACTGTCATATGCCATCTGTTCTTATCCTTTCTCCTTCTTTTCATCTTTCTCATTTCCAGGGGATCGAGCTTGTTATGAATTGCCGCCAACAGTGCAATATTTTGAAACTATAATGGTCACCACTATTTAAATGTGTGTCATATTTTGGACTATAACTCATTATGACCTGACCTTTGATGGAACATGAGATGCCCCACCGTTTGAATAATGGACATATTGTAATTGGCACAGGGTGTGTGGTGTACATGGGCCCACACCACTCACCTGCACTCAATGCACTCTGGAGTCTGGACCTCTTACTGCAGAAATCACTGGGAGCATGGAGCAGGCACCATGTTAATGGAGACCAGCGTGTGCACAGCAGAGAAATCACCGGATATGTGGTGCAATAGACTTTGGTACAGAAACTATCTTGCAACAGCGCTGATGAGGGGGATGGGGGCGTATGGGGACTGCAAACAGGCCCTCACTGCTAAAAATGCCACTGATTTGAATCTACTGTAGATACCAGTCATGAATGGTCTCCACTCCTCTCATCACCCACCACATAGATTCTTACTCATATAGGGTGGTCCCCTTCATATTCATATAGTGTGGTTTTGGCAATGGTCCCTAGGTTAGTATAGCTGGACCAAGAAGCCCACATGGCAAGAACAATGAAAGATGAGTCTTGGAATGTCATAGACTGTAGTGAGCTACTGTGATGTAACCAAACCTTTCATGACAACAGATATGAGAGATAGTGATCATACCACCAAACAACTCTGATAATGATGTCTTTGTCCAGATGAAACTAGTTGGTTCCTTAACTCCATTTAAACCACTTGGTGATTTTTATTTGAGATAGAGCAATGCAACATTGAGATGTTGGATCTCTGAAGGACTGTCTTACATATTAAAGAAATGATTTCATCTCCAGGTTGAGTTAACTACTGTACAGTGAGCAGCCCATCTCCTCTAGGCTGTAAACTCTCATGAGCAGGGGCCATCTATCTACCCTTTATCTCATGTCTTCACCTTCCCCTTTTCCACCTACGAGCACGGGTCGCAGCTGGGAGCCTGACACGGGTGCTGCCCGGCTGCGACCCCTGCTCAGCCCCTTTCCCATCAGCAGTCACCAACCCAGCATATTGCCGGGTTGGTGACGCGTCAGGGGCGGCGCTGGGAGATCACATGATCTCCCAGAGCCACCCTTCCATACAGTGTAAACGGGAGCCGTGTCGCTTTGACTTTCTGCCACGGAGGGGTTTTGTGGCACCGTACAAATAAATAATAATGATTACACCAAATTGTAGCTAAATTCAATTATACATCTATTAGTTCGATGACAGGGATCACACTAAAGAGCTTCAGAAACTATACAGTGACTGTGATTCTTTAATAGAGCTCATATCCTACATTAAACCACAGACCTGAGCCTAGCTCAGAACCGGCAATGTCCCCCAAAGAAGGCCACATGTGTGGCCCTTCAGGTCACATTTTACAGAGCTATTAGGGTCCATGCAATATGTAATAAACACGGCACAATCAAATGACACTTTGTCCAGCTGATTATATTGTCTGCCTGACACACGTGGTACTGTTTGTCACCGCAAATTAACCCTATAGTCTGACTCAGTCTCCAACCCTCGTCTACAAGAGCCAGAGTTCACTAGAACCGGTAGGGTCGTTTCACCTGCTTTAATATAACATTGTAAGGAAGCCCAGACAGACTTGTGATTTACCCAGCAACCAAATAAACAAAGAGACCATTCACTGCAAGGACAATGTCAGCCTTCTCCATCACGTAGACTGGGAGCTGAATGAGGATTATTAGCACATTGTTGCTCATTGGGATAGATGAGCCCTTAGAATTTTATTTAACTCTCACTCACCGCAGATAAATGACTCAGAGAGGAACATAGAGTAGAATGATCATATTGTAATCCTAAGAAAAGGCTCATTTTAATTTTAATAAATGAATAGAAGCCTTATAGTAATGTGCTACTCTGTGACATTTTTCAATACTCAATCTACAATCTGAAAAAAATAAATACATTAAATATAGATATAGAAAGCCAACAAAGAGGGGCACTCACCAGAGTTTTGCACTTAAAAAGCATTGATTTTAATGTATACTTATCAAGGTGATTTCTCAGAAAGATAATTCATTCAACGTTTCGATCCCTCCGGATCATCATCAGGAAAATGCAACAAGGACAGCATGTACAGCAGGTTACATCTGTTCATATACACCAGTATCTAGATACTGATGTATCTAGATGTTGGCTTTCTATACGTTGAAGTCTGGACTCACACTCTGGACCTCTTGGGAGTCACCCCAGTTGATGTCTTACGTTCTTTGTGCGAGTGCGACCACATCTGGAGTTAAATATAGATATATATTTATATATATATATATATATATATATATTCCCTCTTGAAAAACAGCGGCACTCTGGAGACTTGTTTAAAGGTAATAAAAGTGCAAAATTTAATCCATTTCAAACATCAGGTGACCTGATGTTTGAAATGGATTAAATTTTGCACTTTTATTACCTTTAAACAAGTCTCCAGAGTGCCGCTGTTTTTCAAGAGGGAATGTGTATGCTGTCAGAGGGCACCGGAGCAACATTACTTATGTAAGAGGAGTGCCAGGTCGACAGATCAATATATATATATATATATATATATACATACACACACACTCTTGTTTTTACCTCTTCACCTATACTGCTTGCACTCTTTATAATCCAATCTATATTATGGATACATTCAAAAATTCATATGCTATACCTTCAAAGCAAAATATAGGTGATATTTTATTGCTTGTACATTGTCGGTTGCATATATAATAATAAAAATAAACAATTGAATGTACCAATATACAATTGAATTGTTATTGTGTAATACATACTAAATGCCGACGGTCGGGATGCCGGCGACCACATGACTGACCACGGCATCCCAACACTGAAGATCCTGTCATCAGAGAGGGTAAGCATTTTTACCCCCCCCTCCTCGGGACAGGGGGTCCCCTGCCCTAACATTAACCCTCAGGGGGTGGTGGCAAGGGGCAACCCCACCTAGTACCTAACCCTAACCCCCCCTAGTGCCTAACCCCTCTGCCCCAGCCCTAACTTTTACCTTGAACCCCGATACTTACCTTTGGAATGTCAGCTGTGTGTGATCCGGCACTGGTCTCCTGAGTGATGTCAAGATTCCGGCGTTGGTCACAAAAACTCAACAGCTATTTCAGTGCCATCTTGAGCATCAATCGCGAGGGTTGTCACATATAAACTAAAGCAAAGCCAAACTTATGACATATACAATTCTTGGGTCGTGTTTCAGGTGGAGAGGGTGATAAATAATTGTTTAAAGTCAATATTCCTCCCCATTGGTCTTATCGACCCTCTATCTAGCTAGTAGGTACAGGAAAACATCAGCAATTTCACTTCAGACCACAAAAATTGCTACCTGCGGTGTCTGGGTGGGTGCACTTTTAGTATTGGGTGGCACTACTTTCTTAAACTGAGTACACATAATGCGACCTATCGCCCTTATTACGCAGTTGAACAAAAAAATAAAGAAAAATAAAGTGAAAATGTGCCTAACTGAATGAGACCTGCCAACAGAGCCGTATTAACAACTGGGCAACATAGGGCAGTCGCCAAGGAGCCCACACACACATACCTACATAATCAGTGTGGGGGCAACTGCTGCATATGTGAACTGGTTTCTATGTGGCATAATGTGAACTGGGGACACTACAGTGTGTTTAACACATTTGTGGTACATTTTAGTAACATGACCAGGTTATTATATTGGCACATTTTTTGGTAGGGACCCCTATAGGTTAGTTAACCTGGGGACCCCACAAATCGTAATCTGTCACTGCCAGTCAGTAGCACAGTTGCCCATGAATGTATATAAGAGACTACAGAGGCGTAAAGGAGATGAGACCACCCTAGCACAGTATGAAGAAATATATAATAGTATTAGGAGCACATTATTTTTCCATATCTGTTACGTTAACTTGTTATTGTTATTACATGACTGGTATTTAGTGTATAGTTCACACATTTCACTGCTGCCTTCTGTATAGACTAGCACACTGCAGATATCTCATTGACTCAGAGGGATGAGCGGAATCTCTTTGATCTTATCTTCCCATCTCTGAAGGATATATATTTCTATACAGACTTCAAACATTTATGCAGTACACCTCTCTCTTCACTTCCTTTCATTGAATAATTTGTAACTAGACAGCGCATAGAGGAACGTATAACGAATACAGGTTCGGTAGAATGGAAGATTGCTACATCCAACAATTCCAGTGTAGAGCATTACCAATAAAAGGTGTGTTAGGAACATGACCAGGACCTGTTTAATGCGCACATGTGACCGGACAGACAGAATATGAACCATCAAACCAAACTGTGGCACGAGAGGTACTTTGCCACCTGTAAGCTACACACAGGGTCCTGAGGGTGGATGGGAAGTGTGGATGGACCGGGTTTCCATCCATTTGGCCCAGACCAGGTCTTATAGGCTTCATAGCCCATGAAGCTGCTTCATCAGCCAGCACCTGGGTGCTGGGTTTAAAGCAGAGTCTCTCCCATGAGTCAGGGCTCCTGAAGGCAGCTAGTTGTCCAGGTGATAGGCCTGCTAGGGACAGTGGGCTCCGGAGGGCTGAGCACTAGTGTCAGGATGCCGGGACTTTGAGGGTTCCTTATTAAGTAAGAGGGAGTGAGGCAGGGCCTAACCTCCCTGGTAGTTTATACTAAAGACAGTGGCCCTCATTCCGAGTTGTTCGCTCGCAAGGCGATTTTAGAAGAGTTACACACGCTAAGCCGCCGCCTACTGGGAGTGAATCTTAGCTTCTTAAAATTGCGAACGATGTATTCGCAATATTGCGATTACAAACTACTTAGCAGTTTCAGAGTAGCTTCAGACTTACTCGGCATCTGCGATCAGTTCAGTGCTTGTCGTTCCTGGTTTGACGTCACAAACACACCCAGCGTTCGCCCAGACACTCCTCCGTTTCTCCAGCCACTCCTGCGTTTTTTCCGGAAACGGTAGCATTTTCATCCACACGCCCATAAAACGCCGTGTTTCCGCCCAGTAACACCCATTTCCTGTCAATCACACTACGATCGCCGGAGCGAAGAAAAAGCCGTGAGTAAAAAAACTATCTTCATAGCAAAATTACTTGGCGCAGTCGCAGTGCGAACATTGCGCATGCGTACTAAGCAGAAAAACGCTGCGATGCGAAGAAAATTACCGAGCGAACGACTCGGAATGAGGGCCAGTGATCTTTGTTTTATGTATATCTTTGTTTTGAGCTACCTGAATAAAAGGTCATTGTTATTTTTGCACAAGCCTGGAGTCGGTCGTTGGTGAATTTTTGTAGCAGAGCACATTCTAGCAAGTCTCCTGTTACAATACTAAATTTCCTGTGTTGCAAAATAATTTATTTATTTTTATTATGTTAACGTTTCCTTTATCCAACTCCCACACAGTGCAGCAAAGATGGTGGCTGATTCACAGTCGTGCGCTGCAGCAACCACTTTACTGTATTTTGCCACAGTCGTGTCTATGGAATTATGCTAACGCTAGTGTCAGCCCTTCCCCTGGTGTGCAGGTGTACATCTGACTGTGCAAAGACTGAGACACCCACTTTCTGCGTCTTTAGCTGCAACAATAACGTTTGGTCCCTTAGATGTGGTTGGAGTTGCTATTACTTCCTTGGAAGCAGCAGTAATAGCGCAGTATGGTGATGCAGCAGGAGGCGTCTATTACACGCAGACGTCTCCTGCTGCAGTAGTGATCTGACCTGCACACTAGGACGCAGCATCTGATCACTCACACACCATCGGGTGTCTTGTGGCACTAATGGGGATGCACAAGCCACCCGTCGCAGAGGCCAGGAAATCTCTGTGCAACCAAGGAGATCCCTGGCCTCTTTCTTCCCCCTGAATGGCGGCAACATGCCTTCATTTTCACAAATGGAGGCTGTTGCTGCTCCCTCCCTGCCCCTAAATGGCATCAGAATGTCAATCACTGACAGTGTATCAGGGTTTTCCAACCAGACCGGAATGAAGTCAGGTGCGTCTTCAGACGCTAGCACTCGAAGCACCATTGAAGCTTGCACCTGTCCCATGCTAGATACAGATTCTCCATCATAGAATGGCCCCTAATGTGTGCGAATAACCACTTACGTGACACGCCTGCGACACTCATGTAGCACGCCCATAAGCATCTCTAATCGTCTGATTAGCCACCTCCAAGTCAGCGCTCAAAAACACCCTATATATAATTTCCAGTACATTACTGAGATTGTGAGTCTCAATTGCTACTGCGCCTCTGGGCGTACACACTGATGGATTTTATAGCAACCTATATAACCTATTTTATATCAACCATTCAGTGACGTGAGGTGCGGTGGGGTGAGGCAGAGCCTTTCCTGTCATACTAACGTCTGTGCCACAGTTTTGACTATATAAAGTATATGAAAAATACAAAGAATATGTTTGAAATATCTTCTTTGTATTATTGTAATCATTTTTATAGTCAAAACTCTGGAGCAAAAAGTCTATGGCAGGTGAGGCAGTGTCTCCACTGCCTTCCTTCTCCACACATCTCTTATCAACACTCACCAAATTTCCAGGAGTTTATACTGCTGCACCTGTGTATAATGCCCAGATGTACCCTTTGGCTCATACAGTATATTAGGGGTCATTCCGAGTTGATCGCACGCTGCGACTTTCGCAGCGCAGCGATCAGGTTACTACTGCGCATTCATATGCACCGCAATGCGCACGCGCGTCATACGGGTACAAACAACATTGTTGCAGTGCAATGTTTCTAGCGATGATTCCATTTGCACAGCCGTTCGCAAGGAGATTGGCAGAAAGAGGGCGTTTATGGGTGTCAACTGACCGTTTTCTGGGAGTGTTTGGGAAAACACAGGCGTGTCCAGGCGTTTGCAGGGCGGGTGTCTGACGTCAATTCCGGGACCGGACAGGCTGAAGTGATCGCAACAGTTCAGAACTACTCAGAAACTGCAAAAAAACGTTTTCGTCCCGCTCGACTGCAAATGCGATCGCACACTTGCAAAGTGAAAATACACTCCCCCGTGGGTGGCGACTATACGTTTGCACGGCTGCAAAAAGTAGCTAGCGAGCGATCAACTCGGAATGAGGGCCATTGTGTGTAAATCTGGCTGGTGCTAGCCAGTGCCTCCTCAGCCATTTACCTCACTGCACGTTCCTGCAACCATTTGTGCGAATATTGACGTGCAGTTCGGAATCAGGCCCTTTTTGTCATCTTACCAATACTGAGCAAATCAACTCCCTAAGGGGTTGATGTATCAGGCAGTGAAAAGAGTGGAGAAGTGGATCACTGGAGAAGTTGCCCATAGCAACTAATCAGCACTGAGGTAACATTTATCAATTACACACTATAAAATGATAAGTGCCTGTTCTCCACTGGTCCACTTCTCCACTCTTATCCCTGCATGCTTGATACATCAACCCCTAAATACTGAAGCTTGATTAATACGGGAATGAACAATAAATGAATGAACTGATATACTTCTGCACAATATGGTGTTTATAAATGACTAAAAAATAATATTAATCCCTTGTGAATTGATAAGCTGCATACTTATGTATACTAATTACGCTCACAAAATGGTTGCCTTCACTGTGTGACAGCAACAGCACACTTTCAGTTAGCCCAGACACACAATACAAATGTTGTAATACTGGGTGAGGAGAAAAAAATAAAACTCCCACATTTTACAAGGCATGGCAAATGCTAGCAATATCGCTGCAATTTCTTGACATAGAGCACTTTTATCTCTCTGGGTAAGTTAACAAGCAGAATTATCGTTACTTCAAAAAGCAATCCTCATCAGCTTCATGAAAGACCACTGCACAGCCAACGGGGTCATCTGACAGCTGAGGTCTACAAAACTACCAACAAGATCCATTAATAAGCTACTACATACTTGCCTACTCTCCCGCAATGGCCATGAGGCTCCCGAAAATCGGATGGCCCTCCCAGACCCCCGGAAGAGCAGGCAAGTCTCACGATTTTTCAGGTCCCCCTTGCCCGGCTGCCCACTTAGTGCAGAAAGTGGGCAGCCCGGACAGTTGATCACGTGATTCTTGTTGAATCGAGTCATCATAGCCACGCCCCCTGCAGTATAATGGCACTAATATCGGCATTACAGAGTAGGGGACATGGCTTAAATGATGTGCCGAGGTAACCACGCCCGTACCGCCTCTGTCCTGCCCCGTTCCATCTCCACCCAGCCCCCTTTGCTCATCATTGCCCTGCCCCGACCCCTTGCTGAGCCGACCTGGCTGCTCTCTCCCGGGGCGGGATGTACTATGCGGAAAATGCGGTAAACTCCCTGTTTACCGCATTTTCCTGATGTACTAACCCCCGGCCGGCAGGACAGCGCCGCAGCGGGGTACGCCAGCTTTAGCTGGCGTACGTCCATAGAAGCCTATGGGCTTCTCTCCGCGGCACTGTGTGAGGGATCCGATCGGATCCCTTCCAGCATGCCCTGCGGCCGCCCCCGTCACCCCGCGCATGCGCAGACTGACTTCTGGGGCCGAATCCCGGAAGTCAGGCTGCCGCTGCGCATCGCGGAGGACAGCTCTTATCGGAAGAGCTGTCCTCCGCAATGCTGATCGCATATGTTAGTACATATGCGATCAGCATCGTGGCGCAGGGAGGCGATGTACATTAGTACATCCCGCCCCCGGAGAGATCAGCCGGAAGTCGGTAAGTATGGGTTGCTGTACGCCAAGAAATGACAATATCCTATTCAAAACCAAATGAAAATAAACTATATTCCCTGCACTTTTAGATATGTACACATTTTTTTATTGCATTTACCATGCCCTTTTTTGCTAATACTGGGTGGTTTATTTTGCCACACCCGCCTGTACAACGGCTCCTCATTAGAAGAGGCCGCAATACATTGCACAAAAAAAAACTATTTACGTAGATATAGTAGGTGACAGGAATGTATCTCAGATGCCAACTACACAAACTCAAGCAACACTGAAGTAAGGAGGCCATTTCATTCTTATAGCTTAACATCTGCATTTGAACGCAGCACAAATTGTGTGTGGTCGCTATTGTGTCATAATTAAACATCAGTAATTCCCAGCTAAAGTACAAGAGTAGATTAGTAACATAATAAATTCTAACGTCTTTCATCATTTCCCAGACAAGCTGCACAGACGCTTATGTGATCAATCAAGGAAATGCAACTGATAAGCCGAGGATTTATTGTGCTAGGTTAGCGGCCAGGTGACTCCTGATTTTTCTTTTAACACTTTGTGGCCTCAATGCATTTAAAGGCGATGAAGACATGTCTGGCACCCAAAGGGTGCACATCTGTTTTATGTATAAAAATATATATATATATATATTTAAAATAATTTGCACAGAATAAGGAAATTTTGTGGCAAACCTATGAAATTGCCAAACAAAAACACACTTATCTGATTGGCCAATTTGACGATATACCAAATCTGAACCAAACCTATGTGTATGTATGAACCACGATTATGCACAATCCTGGTGAATTATCAGAAGAATCTTATCCTTCATTGTAGTGATCAGTCATCCGCAGTTGCACTGCTGCACAGCTGCTTGGTGCATCCAAGGAATGCGCCGTGCAGGCAAGCTGTTGCCTTTACCTAGCAGAGCCGATGGCCACGCCCCCAAGGGTTTAGGGGGTGGGGCCAGCACAGAGCGGCATAAAGCCTTGTACCGGCCCTGGTTTGCTATGGGAAATCTCCACTCTTTACACTACTTGATACATCTTCCCCAATGTATGTTCTAAAAAAAACCAACATGGGTATTCCTATGTGTAACTGGAACTATGTTCAAAAGTCACTGCTTGGTAAATCCAAATACAGTAGACGTGTCATAATAAATGATTACTTGGCCACTACAGGTACTATTACATTGTAGGGGAAGCAGTTAGCTTCCCGACAGTCAATATACCAACGCCAGGATCCCGAAGTAGGAGGCACACAGCCGGCATCCCGATCGTCCGTACAGCGGGACGCGATGTTGTCCTGCCGCGTGTGGGGGGTGGGGGTTAGGTTTAGGCAGAAGAAGGGGTGTTAGGGTTAGGCTGCATAGCCGGGAAGGTTAGGGACCAGGGAAGGAGGGTTAGGCACATAGAAGGGGAGGTAAGGTTAGGCATCAAGCGGGGAGGGTTAGGTTTAGGCAGAGGGGAAGGGAGGGTTAGGGTTAGGCACAAAACAGGGAGGGTTAGGGTTAGGCATCCACAAAGGAGGGTTAGGCTAGGGGGCAGAGGAGGGTTAGGGAGCTTACTGGTGGGCTGTCGGGATTCCAATGGACGGAATGCCGCTGTCGGTATTCTATCCGTCGGCATTCTATCCATCGGCATATCATACTGATCCCTATTGTAGTATATAGATGGTACCTTATTCAACCTATTATAAATAAGTATGATATACTGAACATTATTGAAAAATGTAAATATATTTTCTACCATACTGTACTTGTTGAGCTATTTAAGAAGCATTCTAATGAAGAGCACTCGGCACTCATCCAAACAAGAGTACTCTGGCAATATACAGGTTGAGTATCCCATATCCAAATATTCCGAAATACGGAATATTCCGAAATACGGACTTTTTTGCGTGAGAGTGAGATAGTGAAACCTTTGTTTTTTGATGGCTCAATATACACAAACTTTGTTTAATACACACAGTTATTAAAAATATTGTATTAAATGACCTTCAGGCTGTGTGTATAAGGTGTATATGAAACATAAAAGAATTGTGTGACTATAGATACACTTTGTTCAGTTACAAAAAATATTGGCTAAAGTTACCTTCCAGCTGTGTGTATAAGGTGTATATGTAACATAAATGCATTCTGTGCTTAGATTTAGGTCCCATCACCTAGATATCTCATTATGTTAGGCAATTATTCCAAAATACGGAAAAATCCGATATCCAAAATACCTCTGGTCCCAAGCATTTTGGATAAGGGTTACTCAACCTGTAATATATTCTAAATATATCATTACTCTAGGCATTTTTGCCATATACATGCTTGTATATGCCACATTATTTACTTGTATTATCCTGTATGCAGATTACTCAGACAGTGGAAAATCTTAGCAATACTGTACATAAAATTACATGACAAAACAAGAGTCAAAACCCTTGGGAACAAATACAAATCCCCCCAAACTGCTAATATAAATGGCATGACCGGATCTCCTGCTGTGTGACTCATCCGTCTCAGGGGTTCTCAACCTTTTTGGCCATGGCCCAGATTGTGTCCGAGAATCATCTTTGCATCCCACTGTTCAGTCTTAACAACGAACTTCCTTTTAGCTGCACATAGAAGAAGCCTGAAAAGTAATCCTGCTGGATGACGGGTCGTCTGTGCAGCTGATTGGATGAGCTTTACGGCAACTTTTCTTGGAGCTATGTGTAACTTCTTCAGTCTGTCATACATAAAATTATATTGATTACAGGAGTCAGTAGGGGTGAGAAACTCCCCATCTGCATGGTTGGTGCTCTGGTAATTAGGGGTGAGCGGCACATTAACATGGAGAAATACATTCCCGGAGTTCTCCCAAAATTTTCTGAGGGGGAGATGTTTCAAGGGTTGGGCAGAGATAAAGCGGATAAATTGACCAAAGTAACCAATCAGCTTCTGTCATTTATGTAGTACAATCTTTGAAATTACAGTTACACAATTTTTACAGAGAGGAGGCAGCGACTAATGGGCGTGCATAGGTCTGTGGCTTAGTTGTAAGGGGGCATGGCCTCGCTGGGAATGCTGAACCCATGAACCACGTCCCCCATTTTCATCATACTGGGGCTTGACCAGTGTTCCGGAAACTGCTGGACAGCCTCAAGCCTCTTCTAGAGCCAGCACATTGTGTGTGGTTGAAAGAGCGAATGCGGACAGTTGGGAGGTACGCAGTTACTCTGGGCAGCTGCTCTACTTTATCTCTCTCCAATGCTTGCTATTTATCCCCTAGACTGTCCTAAAATCATCTGCCTTGTTATATACTGAAGGAGACTTTTAAACATGAGCCTAGGCAATGTTATGAACTGCTGCGGTGGCTCATTCCTGTTTGCATTCTGTTCATGTATTTTATGTTATATTTCTGTGTGCATGCCAGGTTTTCTCATGTACTTGTTGAGAGTACTGTTGCGGGCCGCCCTTGGTGAGTCTGTGTAACTGCAGCCTGTTTCTTGTATATGTGGCCTGTGCTGTCTCACCTGGCAGATAATTAGGCCATTACCTTGTGCCTGGCTTCAAGCCATCCTGTTTGGGGAGTGTTTTCTTTAATACCCAGCCGCCCTGCACCTGGAGCCGGTGATAGAAGATTATAGCTTCATGTCCAGTTTGTACCTGTGTCCAGGCCCAGTCCTATGGTGGAATCTTGTATTGGTGCTATTGTATTCCTTGTGGTATCCGGTTGGAATCCTGTGTATCCTGTCCTGACAGAGTCCTATGTGCATTACCCATTACTTGAGTTCCAGCTTTCTGTGAATCAGCCTGCCTCTGGCTAAGGCTCTAGTTCCAGTTTATGGTTCCAGGCGTCCTGTTCCCACTATCCACTCTGAGGGTTGTTTCCAGCTCATCTCCTGTTCTGCTTCCAGTGGATATAGCCTGGTTCTAGAGCACCTCGGAACTCCGGTGGTTTCTTCATACACCTCTCATGGTATCGTTAGTCCTGCGCCTCTGCCGTATTTGACGACAGAGGTCGCATCTTCCATTTATTTCAGCTGTGTATTTCTGCGGTGGCTTCCGCATAGCATTTGTTGTTTATTTGTAATGTTGTTGCACTATGCGGCTTTTGTTGTATTCTTTGAGTAGCGACGGTGTCGCAATCTGCGGTTCGACCGATTGCCTTTGTTCCCGTGCTGGGGTTTTGGCAGCCGCGCTGCACATAATCTGTTTATTGTTTTTCTCTGTATTCTCACCTGTTACTCGTCACGTTAGCCTTAGCTAGATTTCCCCTTATTCGCTCGCAGTCTCGGATGGCGCCTTGTTACCTAATAAGACCTGGGGGCATCGGAGTCTGTGCGGACCTAATTCACCCATTCAAATGCAGCTGCTAAAAGGCAGAATACTAGCTCTGCAGGCACCATCCGACCACTGGGAGGAGTAACGGAGTAGGTGTAGCTGCGACTATTCATTCCCAGCCGCAGCTCCACACGTGGGTTCTGGAACTTCCCAGTAGCCACCTGATCTCCAGAGTTCCAATTACTCGTTTCCTAACAGGCAATCTCTCGCAATTAAAATATCTAAAATATATTAAAAGAATAATTGAAAAAAATATATATAAAACCAGTGCTGAAAGTAGGGTGGTACGGGGTGGTACGCAGTATAACCAGCCCATCGCTGGGGCATAATTTATAAGGACATATTTTTGTAAAATTGTGTTAGTGGCATAACTGTGTGAAGCATAATATGTAAAAGGCATTCCGGTGTGTGGTATAATATGTAATGGACATTATGTGGCACAATGTGTAATGGGCATTACGGTGTGTGGAATAATATGTAATAGACATTATGTGGCACAATGTGTAATCGGCATTACGGTGTGTGGAATAATGTGTAATGGGTGTTATGGTGCCTGGCATAATGTGTAATAAGCATTACGGTGTGTGGCATAATGTGTAACGGGCATTACGGTGTGTGGCATAATGTGGCCATGCCCCTATTGTCATGTAGCCACTCCCCTAGTTTCGTGTGACTATGCCCCATCACGACACGCGACCACACCCATCTTTACTATCAGTACCACTAAGAAAAAAATTCTACTTGCACCACTATATATATTGTAGTAGAAAATAGTAAAGACAGCTAGAGGAAGGTTTTGGCTTCTCCATCACCATAACGTCATGATATTAGTAGCACCAGATTGTGTGTACTTAAAGATGATGCTATTATCTGTATTCTAAACTCATCAGGATGTAGGGGACAGATTCACAATTCTTCACATTCTTCGCTCCCTAGGCCTTGTCAAAGCCTGCACTTCTAGGAATGCTTACTCAGGAATCTGCCCTGATAATTGCAGATTAACAAAAAAAAAAAAAAAAAAGGCGAAACATGAGGAGATGAAAAGCCAGGGTATTCTTAAAGGAGCATATCTATGTGTGTGGACTCAATCACTTACGAAAGTCTTTATCTGCACCCTCCAATCACACTCTGTGGTTGCGGCAAAGAAATGAGGGACAAATCGTTTCACAGCGAGGGGCATAACAAAGACAATCAGCCTGGGATTAGCACAGGCTTGGGAACACATTGCTTAGTTTGGATGTATTATACAGCTGTGTAGTTGGCAGGCACAATGCAGAGCAAATCCCATTAATTAATAATTGCTGATTCATGCTTTACAAGACTGCTGCCTGGAAATGAACCCTGGATTATTCGGAGTATACTTGTCTGAGTGGGTAATGGTACAATTACTGTACATGGTATTAGACGCAGGATTCTACTCGGGTTACCTGGCCAAAAAAACCTTGCTTGTTTTTGCTCTTGGCCCGTAGAGGTGTGAGCAAGGCATTCCTTGCGTAATTACCCGGAATACAGTATATGTATGCAGCCACTCATCATTTTTAATTGAATGTTAGTGGTGCTCCAAGGTCACATCCAAATCCCAGATCCATACATTTTAGACCATTTATGTCATGGTTATCTGCACTCCAAAGAGGGGCTGGCCTGATATAAAATACTTTTTCATTCCAAAGCTATATCTAATGAAGTACTGGTACTATTTGTTGTCTTAGTGGGGTATGTATCAAACCTTATACAGCTGGGTACACACTAGATATGTCCTCCGATCCGGTGGATCTGACTTTCATATTGGGGCCCATCGTCCAGTGAGGGCCCAGCTGTTGAATACAGCATGGCCGCCGCCGTCACTCCTGGCATTGGCAAGTGTATACATCGCTGAGTTCTGTCGCCCACGATGTCGTGCTGGGTACACATCATTAGGGGGGACATTTACTAAGCAGTGATAAGAGCAGAGAAGTGAGCCAGTGGAAAAGTTGCCCCATCAACCAATCAGCAACTCTGTATCATTTTATAGTATGCAAATTATAGATCAGGCATGTCCAAACTGTGGCCCTCCAGCTGTTGTGAAACTACATATCCCAGCATGCCCTGACAGTTTTGCTGTCAGATAATGCTAAAGCTGTGTCAGGGCATGCTGGGATGTGTAGTTTCTCAACAGCTGGAGGGCCGCAGTTTGGACGTGCCTGTTATAGATGTTACTTCAGTGCTGATTGGTTGCCATGGGCAACTTCTCCACTGGCTCACTTCTCTGCTCTTATCACTGCTTAATAAATGTCCCCCCTAAGTGTGTACCCAGCTTTAAGAGAACAAGTGGTTATAATTTTTATAGAATGTATTAATAAACAATCTACAACCCAACTTCTGCAGCAAATAAAGAGAAATCATTAGACCTAAACACTGTAAGAATACAGTGTCTATGGGGTTGGGTATGGAATCCCGGCAGCCAGGATAATGGCGCTCAGAAAACCGACGCTGGTATCCTGGCAGCAGGGCAAGCATTAGAAAGCCCCTTGCGGGCTTGCTATGCTCGCCACGCTGAGGGCTCGGTGGCTCGCTGCGCTCGCTACAGCTTCTAATCCCACTCTATGGGTGTCGTGGACATCCATGAGTGAGAATATCCCTGGCACAGCTGTCGTCATTCTCGGCGGTCAGGATCCCGGCATCTGTATTCTGACCACCGAGATCCGGACCGCCGGGATATTAACTACATCCCATATCTATCATCTCTCTCTAATAAATATATATATATATATATATGGAATACATATGTTGGACCAGTAGATGGGATGCCAGGTGTTACTATACCGACAGCGGCATCCTGTCTGCCAGAATCCTGTCAGGATTCCGGTGCTGGTCTTCTGATCGCTGGGATCCCGACAGCCGGTATATTAACTGCATCCCACATATATCAGGGACGTGCGGTGAGCTAAATGGCTCAGGAGGCACTGGCTAGTACCAGAGCCAGATATACACACAAAATATGAGCCCAAGGGTTCATGTGGGCATTATACACAGGTGCAGCAGTATATACTGCTGGAAATTTGGTGAGTTTTGATTAGAGATGTGCATAAAATGCACTGCCTTCCCTGCCATAGACTTTTTACTCCAGAGATTTGGCTATAAAAATGATTAAAATAATGCAAAGGAAATAACTATAATATATTATCTGTATTATTTTTCATATACTTTATATAGTCAAAACTCTGGCATATACATTAGTATGACAGGAAAGGCTCTGCCTCACCTCGCCACATGTCAGTGATATATATATATATATATATATATATATATATATATATATGAGAGAGAGAGAGAGAGAGAGAGATCTCCAATACAATAAACAGTTTGTGCTATCCAGAACCAAACTTAGGGCAGTACGGATAATGTAATGGTTAGCATTACTGCCTCACAGCACTGAGGTCATGGGTTTGATTCCCACCATGGCCCAACTGTGTGGAGTTTGTATATTCTCCCCGTACTTGTGTGGGTTTCTTCCGGGTACTCCAGTTTCTTCCCACAATCCAAAAATATACTGGTAAGTTAATTGGATCCCAACAAAAATTAACCCTAGCGTGAATGTGTGTGCGTGTACATGTGATAGGGAATATAGATTGTAAGCTCCACTGGGGCAAGGACTGATGTGAATGGCCAAATATTCTCTGGAAAGCGCTGCAGAATATGTGTGCACTATATAAATAACTGGTAATAAATAAACTTTGGGCCTGGCATTACTTCCATTCAAGCTTTAGCTTTTGAACCTTTAAAATTTAGCAAACTGAATTTATTCGGTGCCATTTTGAAAAAGGAAGACAGATAGACATATTTATTGCGTGTACATAATTGTAAAAATACAGTGAAATACCTCGCAAGGAAATGACAAATATCACTTTAATTTAATTTAAAATGAACTGATGGTGCTTAGAAATAGACACTGGCCATATTTATTTCTGTGTGAGGTCTAGTATTCCGGTTCGGCGTGTTCCCCTCGAGACACACGCAAACTGATTTGCAGTAAATCTGGGTACAGAACGCACAGCAAAACAGTCGACCTCCCAGATGTAAAATGAAACAGTGATGTCAGCATATACTTTAATACAGCTTTCTACACCACCATGTACAACCCCTTGCCCACACCTTGATGTGAAACAAAAGGTTTCACCTTCCCTTCCTGGCAATTTGTTCCATGACTAAGATGCCAAGGATTTCTTCTATTACCGTAAGACTTCAATAATCCTACACCAGACTAATTCTGTTCTAACTCATAAACCATGATCCCGGAGTAGTACAGCAAATCCTTTTCTCAGTCTCTACTAATTTTGCCTCCACTCAACCATTTTATAGGCTAATTTCAAAAATTGAACTGTTTTATGTATGCAACATAAAAGCCCTAATTAAAATCAATAAATGTGCAGTTTTGAAATTGCATTAATGAGGAATGACTGCTTATATAGCTATGATTACTCTTTTAGATGTAATAGAGAGAGATATAATAAAAAATAACTGCAGGCAGGGAACTATGAGGCTTTAATTTGGTATAGAGAGTGTCTTGCGCAGGCTTGCTGGAGACCGTACATACAGCCCCTCCCCCCCCCCCCCTGGTAAAAACAGCAAACAATGAGGGAAATTTTGGAGAAGCCCCGCCCCCTCCTTCCCATTACAGCTCTCACTGGCTGCCTGCAAGGGGTTGCAAATTGTAGGATATACTGTATGTTTAAAATGCACATTTTTTCTTGCAAAATGTTGATTCAAATGATTATTAACTATATGTGATTGGAGACATGAGCGTCTGTGGAGATGTAGTACAACTGTATGATTCAATAAGACCATGACACTCATCCGATCAGGAGCAAGCAGTCATTTTTGACCTGTCACACCCACTATACCAACAGGGCTAGGTGGCCCAGGACACTAGCTGACAGTGCTGTCGGTACACGGCACCTTGCCCCCCGGCCCAGCCCGCCACTGGCCTCTGCTTGTGACCCTCGCACACTGTCACATATATATTCCAACTGAGATTTCCAGTCATGAAAACTATGTGCACAGCAGTTTTCACATATGGCGTCCCCAGATGGACAGTGCTAAGCTTATTGGACATTAAATGTTACTTTATTTCATGTGCAAAAGTCAAAAATTCTGCATATCCATATGTGGCACCACATAGAGATAAATAGAGTTCTATTTCCACAGGAGATTTTCTCTCGGGCCCTGGTTCTCACGCACAGACCTCAGTCTCGGCCTAGCGCATCCGCCTGTCTCCTGGCAACCATCACATAAACAGCAGTAAGCTTAGCTTACCTCTGTTTGCTAAATACTGAACTAATGTCATAACCCCTTTTAGCATCAAAAACGAGAGCTAAAGGGTCTATGACTTGTTAGTCATGTCCCTTTTATTGATAGAAACATTGAATGTGCCTCAAAATAATAAATGATTTTTAATATACTGAGGGCTTTAATTACCAGGTGCCCGTCAATGTGACTGAGGCCATTCAATCATGAGCAGCCACTCACCTCTGCCATCAGGTAGATCAGGGCTGAGGGGTCTATTTACTAAGCCTTGAATAGAGATAAAGTACCAGCCAGTCAGCTCCTAACTGCCATGTCACAGGCTGTGTTTGAAAAATGACAGTTAGGAGGTGATTGGCTGGTAATTTATCTCCATTCAAGGCTTAGTAAATACAGACCCCTGGGTCACCAGTGTTACAGGGACAGGATGCAGCATTAGACATGTTACAGGACAACCATCATCCCTGTAATTAATTGCCTACAGCATGAATGAATGGTGATGGTCCCAACTGTAAGAATGAGGCTGGAGAGCAGGACAGTTACCGCTAACAGGGAAAGCAACTGAGTCACGGCAGGAACGGTTGAGTAACAGCTGACGCAATGGGATCCCTATGCAATAGATATCTGAATAATAGAGATTTGGGCATAGTCAGCAGAAGACTTCACTACTTTTAGTCATCGGTGTAATAAGTTATGTATAATCCGCAATAATTGTCATTCAGTAACAGCACCAGCCCACCTCTACAGTGAATCTGTATTATAATCATGGATGGCCTGTCCTGAGATTGACTTTTGCAGACGAAGGGAAGGAGGGGGAGAGGGAGGGGGGGGGGGGGGATTAGGGCGGGGGAGGGGGCGTAGGCCTCCACCTGGCAAAACCAGTATAGTTGTTGTTGTTGTTGTTATTATCATAATTTTATATACAATACAAGGGTTCCACATCGCCTAACAAAGGGGCCAATTCAGTAAGGTTAGCAAATTCTGCTAATCAGCAGAATTTGCAAACTATTAGCACGCATGCTGGGGGCCGCCCAGCATGCTGACCGGGTAGAAGTGACCATGTAATAAAGGGTAAGGATGAAAGATGGCTGGGTTTGATGAAGTAGTGGGTCTTGTGAGCCCGTTTAACGTTTTGTAGAGATGTGGAGAGTCTGATAGGGAGAGGTAGAGAATTCCAGAAGTAGGGAGCACCACAGCCAAAATCTTGAGGGCCGGAATGGGAGGAAGTAATCAGCTAGCAGGAGAGTAAAGGCCCATATAGACGGGCCGATGTGCGAGAGATGTGTGCTGATCGTCGCTCAGCACAGCGCGATCTGTGCTGAGCGTGCGGGGGGAGAACGGGGGGCCGCTCATTTCATCCAGCGGGTGAAATGAGCGACCCGCTAGATTGGCCTGCACGGCAGGCCAATCTAGCACCAGCACCAGCACACGGAGCGATCCTGCTTAAATTCTAAGCAATCTAGTCAGATTGCTTAGACTATCGCTCCGTGAGTACCCCCCTGTATATAAACATATATTGGGTTTATTTACTAACAACACAGTGCAAAAGTGCAGTCACTTGTTGCAAACAATTAACAATTAGTTTAGGTTGATTTAGAGCAAGTTATGTAATCAAAGCAAATTTGTGACTGTTTGCTTTGGGTTTTTGCACATTTCCACTCTGTTAGTAAATGACGCGCTCTCAGCACAGGAAGGCAAAAGAACCTTAATTTTAAAAAGGTAATCCTAAGGATTTGATTCTAATCTGCCAACGACAATTAGCTCCTTTGCGCACCCATATTACAATGTACCTATCCTAGGAGTTAAGCCTAACCTGGCCCTAAAAGACACATATACAATCGATAAGTAATTAAAATAAAATATAAATGTATTGCTATACTATAAAAAAGAATCTGTGTACAATAACAAGTTACTAAAGGGTATTGTGTCAAGCCATTATTGGTGGAGATCTCTAGGCGCTATCCCCTTGTTTTGTTACCAAGGTACTTAGGGGTCTATTCATAAAGCAGTGTAAAAAAGTGGAGTAGTGAGTCAGTGGAGAAGTTGCCCATGGCAACCAATCAGTGTTGAGGTAACATTTATAAAGTGCATTCTATAAAAGACCCCTTAGGGGTCTATTCACGAAGCAGTGAAAGTGTGGAGAAGTGAGCCAGTGGAGAAGTTGCCCATGGCAACCAATCAGCTGCTATGTATAATTTTATAGAATGCAAATTATAAATGTTACTTCAATGCTGATTGGTTGCCATGAGCAACTTCTCCACTGGCTCACTTCTCCACACTTTTCACTGCTTCATGAATAGACCCCTTAATGTCAGGTGGTAGGTGGGTGGAACATTAACTGTATCCCTGAGGTAAGTTGATAAGTAGACAAAGAAAGATTATGCAAATACATGTTTTGTATCTTTTTTAGAAAGGTCATATTTGAGAACGGTCTTGGAAATATCAATTTCAGGTCAGATCGAGCCGAATCAAGCCGATATAGGAATAATTCAATTTAAATATGTTTTCTTATTTCCACTTCTTTTTTTGTATTGCTTCCTAAGGCCTGTTGATCAGGTACCTTACGCTAAAGCTGGCCATACATCAGGACGATATCTTTCCAACCAGCCAACTAGTTGGCTGGTTGGAAAGATAATGTGGCAGTGTGTGGGAGCAAACGATTATCAGCCGTTTGCTCCCACACGCTGAAAAACGGACAGAAACGGTTTGTCCAACTAGTTGGGAAAATCAAACCTGTTTGATTTTCCCAACCAATCGTTCAGGTGTAGGGGAAACTTTCCCCCCAACTGAACGATAAGTAGGCGGACACTGCCTGCCAGTGTCCGCCTACTGCGCCGGCAGCATGAAAAGCCCTCCCCCCTCCAATTACCTGTGACAGCGGGCTGTGCGGGGCCTGAAAAGGGGGCGGAGCTACGGCGGCACGAGGGGGCGGAGCTACACGGAATAGAGGGGCGGAGCTATACGGGACCAGACAGCTTTGCAGTGACGGCCAGCCAGACTTGGTAAGTGGAGGGTGAGAGAGAAGTGTGTGTGTGTGTGTGTGTGTGTGTGTGTGTGTGTGTGTATATATATGTGTGAATTGTGTGTGTGTGAGGTATGTCTGTGTGTGCGCGCTTTATGGACGCCACTGCTGGGGGGGCCATTACATGCAAGGACGCTACTACTATAGGGGGGGCATTACGTATAAGGACGCTACTATTGCTGGGGGCGGGGGCATTACATATAACGATACTACTGCTGGGGGGGCATTATGTATAAGGACGCTACTATTACTGGGGGGGCATTACCTATAACAATGCTACTACTACTGGGGGGCATTATGTATAAGAACGCTACTACTACATGGGGGCAATACATATAACGATGCTACTACTACTGGGGGGGCATTATGTATAAGAACGCTACTACTACAGGGGGGCATTACATATAACGATGCTACTACTACTGGGAGGGCATTATGTATAAGGAGGCTACTAATACTGGGGGGGCATTACATATAAGGACGCTACTACTGGGGGGGCATTATGTATAAGGACTCTTACTACTGGGGGGCATTATGTATAAGGACGGTGCTACTACTACTGGGAGGGCATTACATGTAAGGATGCTACTACTACTGGGGGGGCATTATGTATAAGGATGCTACTACTACTGGGGGGGCATTATGTATAAGGACGGTACTACTACTGGGGGCACATTACGTATAAGGATGCTACTACTACAGGGGTGGCATTACGTATAAGGACGCTGGATCAGATGAGTATAATTATCTTTTATTTTCAGGTACCCGTGGATTCTACTTGGAGAAGAGGACCGACTGCTTCGTGTCAACATAGGTAAGTATGTGTGTGTCGACATGTGTGAAATAAAGTTTTACTGTCACGGTGTGTGTCTCCTGTTTTTATTTGGGTATTTTTTTTCCATTAGAACTACAGGTACCAGCGGGCCCGTTTTTCTCCCGCATGCTGGTACTTGTGGTTCTCCAAGTACCAGCTTGCGGGGGAGGCTTGCTGGGATTTGTAGCACTACTGGAAAAAACAATATTCTTTCAATTTTCTCAAGGCTATCAGCCCCCCATCCGCAGCCCTTGGATGGGGGGGACAGCCTCGGGCTTCACCCCTGGCCCTTGGGTGGCTGGGGGGGGGGACCCCTTGATTGAAGTGGTCCCCACTCGCCCAGGGTACCCCGGCCAGGGGTGACTAGTTGGATATTTAATGCCATGGCCGCAGGGCACTGTATAAAAGTGACCCCCGGCTGTGGCATTATCTGTCCAGCTAGTGGAGCCTGATGCTGGTGTAAAAAATATGGGGGACCCCTACTCTTTTTGTCCCCCGTATTTTTTGCACCAGCACCAGGCGCAGAGCCCGGTGCTGGTTTTAAAAATACGGGGGATCCCCTGTCCGTTTTTCCCCCGATTTTTAGAACCAGGACCGGCTCGAAGAGCCCGAGGCTGGTTATGCTTTGGAGGGGGAACCCCACGCAATTTTTTTTCGGGTTTTTCCCATTCCATTTAAAAAAAAATATATATATATAATAATCTTTTAAAAAATATATAAATAATACTTGTGCCTCCAAAAAAGAGGGCACCAGGCAAGCTGTACATTTTACTACATTGGGAGTGCCGAATATCTACATCTTATATATATATATATATATATATATATATATATATATATATTGCCTTGGCAGCCCAACCATGCTGGTATCCATAGTTCAGTATAAAAATAAGTAAATCTAATAAATGTATGGTGGTGAAAGAAAAGCCCAGTTTCACTGAAAAAAAGACACTTCTGCATGTTTTGAAATTAAAAAACAAAAACAAAACTGAAGAACTGTAGGCAGGCACTGTCCGCCTACTTCGGTGACATCACAAGTTGGACAGAAGTTGGAAGGTTGGTAGGTCTGATGAAAAGTTGGTGAGATGTGTGGGGCACTGTTTTAGTTGAACAGACAAGTTGGATGGTTGGAAGTTTGGAGTGTTGGAGAAAAGTTGGTCTGATGTATGGCTAGCATAAGTGGTGTAGTCATGATGTATTTGACCCATGTGCCATTGAGTTGCCATCTACAAATGCTATATCATAAGAGGTTGTGACCGTTTTCTTCCAACAAAACTTTGTTTTGATTGATATGCACATGTAGGTGGTTTATGTTTAATGGGCAAATGTGCAGAATTTGTCATCATGTCTGAAAAAGTTATTTTTGCAAGATCAGTCCCTATCTCAGGTTACCGGCACAAGCAATATTCTTTCAAATTATACTCCTTCAAAATAACAAAACTGTTCTAATGTGATCAGTAACAATACAACATATGGACATTCTACCTAGGTAATAAATGCAAGTTCTGCATGTTTTCAGTCAAAGTTACATGGATGCTTCATTTTACAAGTCAACAAAGCCTTTTTGATCATATCTCATTATGTAAGAAACACTAAACCTCCGTCATTATGACAATCTGCTCTCACATCTCTCAGCCCCCATTCACTGCCTGAACCTTACACTGATGTTACTTCTACAATTACCCAGGTTAATAATCCAATAATGCGATACAGATGTAACTGTCGCTGTTACGCCAATTGTTATGGAGGTTGAAAACCAAACAATACTCAGGTTATAACGGATTTGTTACACATGACGTGATTAATAGTTATTGTATGAAATTTTCTGTGAAAATTTTAGTCAGAGTTTATGTTCTGGGTACTTTGCTTTTGGATACAATAGACAGACAGATAATATTAGGCATATACAGTACAATAGGATAGTGCCACCTACATGCCAGATTGTTATGAAGAATGGGAGAACGTTTGCAGGATTTCGCTCGTGTCTCAAATTGGCCAAATAACTTTGGAATTTAATTTTTACCTCAGCGAAACTTAGGGCGTACCCACATAGAGTTATGATACCTATGTCTCATATAGGCATTGGGATCATGGATTCGGTTCTGGGCAGGGCCCTATCTGTGTGGAATTTCTATGTTTTACCACTGTGTTTGTGTGGGCTTCCTCCAGAAGTTCCACTTTTCTTCCCAGTGTTGGACTGGGGCATGAAGGGCCCACCAAGGGAATCCAGTGGTAGGGACCCATGTTTAGGGGTGTGGCCAGCTGCCATAGAGGCTTTGCTAACAATTATACCCCTTTTCCACTAGCTCTTTTAAACACGGGTAAATGCGCGGGGGCGCGCATTTATCCGTGTTTTTCCCTAGTGGAAACGGGTCCCCCGGCAAATTCCCGGATCAAGTGATCCGGGAATCCTACCCTGGTAGCTAGCCGGGTTCAACCCGGCTAGCTGTCTAGTGTGAACGGGAGCCGTGTCGAGGCGACACGGCTCCCATTCACAGTGCATAGGAAGGGCGGCGCTGGGAGATCATGTGATCTCCCAGCGCCGCCCCTGCCGCGTCACTAGCGCGTCACCAACCCGGCAATTGCCGGGTTGGTGAGCGCTGTCTGCAGGGGGCTGTAGCACGGGTCGCAGCCATGTCAGACGACACAGCTGCGACCCGTGCTACGCTAGTGGAAAAGGGGTATAAGAGTGCATGGTCTGGGTCCCTTGATAAAATAAATATATATATATATATATATATATATATATACTGCTAGTGCATGCATGATACTATACAAGATTAATAACAGCAATGCTCTGTAGAATATACACTATAGTCCTGTGCAACGTAAGATAATGTATAATTCAAGTGCACAGTCCCTAGAGGATGAGGTGGGCCTCCCAGGCAGGGGGCCCCACTGGGATTTCCCATGTACCCCTGTGGGCCAATCTAACCCTGTTTCTTCCACACTTCTAAGACATATGGGATATGGGTATGTTCATTGAAATAAACCCTAGTGTGTGTCTACATGTGGTAGGTAACATAGTTTATAAGCAGAGGTGCTCTAAGAGAGGAGGATGCTTGTGTGCTGGCTCTTATCGGACCCCTCCACTCTGGCGGTGCAGACGTGCCAGAGTCAACTGCGCATGTACAGGTCTCCGGGAACATGGCACCTGCGCCGCTTTCCCGGGGACATCTCTATTATGCATGCGCCAATCACCGGAAAATGGCCACGGCAGCAATTTTCCCAGTGATTTTAGCAGCTCCGCAGCCACCGCTGTAAAGTGATGCGTAATATGTGGGCAGTATATACATACAATACACTGTTTATACATATAAAAAAGCTACAGACATAATTTTAACTGATAACTTTCAAGCTGGTAACACATTAGGCAATCCTGCATCCTCATGCTGGTTCTGTACAATCAATCGGTCTCCAATTCGGCCACATACGTAAGTAGACAAATTGGATTATATATGACAATTGGCCCCTCAGGTAGAGAGACCGGATCACTTCTGACATCAGTGTGACCAATTCAAGATGAGGCAGACCAATCACCGTCTTCCTTTACCAATATGCTGTAAAAGGGAATTATTATTGGGAATTATAGTCCATAGCCCAGTTGTCTGCAAAATTGCATGTTCTTTGACCAACACAACACAAACCTGGTTTCACAGAACATTCTGGCAGTTGTAGTTAAACAACATCAGGAAAAGTCCTAACATCATACTGTAGTTCTAATTTAGTGCAAAATGACCCATTATTGTAGAGTCATAGATACCGTACAGGAAGAAGTAGGTAACATGACCCGTCTACCAGACTCTTGGCTATGAACGCACATGGAATATCAAGTTTAACAGATTTTGGATGCAAGAATAAGCTTGTCTCAGACATGCCAGTTACACGAGAATTATGTAATAGGTGCTTTAATATCTGCTATCTGAATAAAATACAAAGGAACGTCATGCAATTGCTGATAGGCTTCAGCTTTACGTCACTATAGCATTGAGGACAAATAGTGCAAGGGCCAGATTAAATCTGTTCAGATTATATCAATATCACCCATTGAAAGTAAACACTTCCCACAAAGACATAATACAATGATAGAGGCTGTATAAAACCACCCACTGCATGGCAAGACTGAAATCGCATAAATATAATGTCATAATGGTTCAGATTTAAAATTAGGAATAAGGAATGAATAAAAAAGTGTCATATAAATGTAATATCCAGTACAATATTGTGAAAATGATTATAATAATAGTACTGTTGATACACAAAGCAATTGACCGATCAGTTGGAGTGCAGTTTTGCAAATATTTTGAGTGCTTTGATCAAAAAGCAACAAAAAGTTGTCGCAAACAAGTCTACTAAAATTTCAGGGTCCCTGTAGATTTCATTACAGTCCACTCTGCTTCTGTGCTAAATATATCGGCCAAGGGCAAGTTCCAAAACTGTGGCTTTAAACGAATAAATCCACTTGTCCTACAAATTCTAAGCACCAGACCTTACTCAGGGCCGGTCATAAACTATATAAAGAGTATATAAAGAGTATACGAGACTATTAAATGTTAACACATATTGAACCTGTAACTACGTTCAGCTTCTATGTAACTTGGTAGAAATAGCGCAGCCGGCTAGATAGGTAAAGATGTGATTTTAGCAGAACAGGGAACACAGCAAGGGGCCATCACATGAGTGTCACCCCACCCCCACTACTCTTTTCAATGTCCCACTCCATCACCTCCCCTAATCCCTAAATAACTCCTTGAAGTTTCAATGCACTTTACTTCACAGCAAAAAAAAAGAGAAGAGAAAAGACAAGGAGCTGTTCTGGAGCCTGAAATGAAACTCCGGCACCAAGGCTCTCCTTACCTTTGTCTTGGCATGTGACCAGGAGGGCAAGATAGGAAACATATAGCAGCAAGACCTCCTTACACCTGCAAGAACATTGAGCAATGTAAACAATCTGAGAGTATATAAAGTACAACATAACTGCTACCCAGTGCAATAAAAAGAGGGGGACACACAGCACAGGGGTACAACACATTGCAGCCAGAAAGAAAAGGAGGCGCTGAGGAATCGTACAAAGGGGGCTCAACAAAAAGTGACCTGGGCAGAAGTAGTACACACAAAGTTGTAAGTGGAATGGAAAAGTAACACAACTCGCTGACTAAACTGAAGACACAAAGTTTGCATGAAATACATTTATACACTAGCAGCTCTGTTGAATGGCAGAGCACTGAGAAGAACACATAAGTACTTTTGATTAAACATGCATTTAATGCCACTGGGGTAGCCATGCACAGAGCAGTATACAGTGATACAATGTAAAGTGACTTTATTCTACTTTTATAGTAGTTGCAGCTCCTTACCTGAGGATCATCTTATGCATGTGAGGGTGGATGAGTCTGAAGTAGCCCTGCTGCACTCTCACACACACACTGTTAGCTGTGCACACACTCACACACCCGGCTGTTCTCGCTCTGCTTTGTGATAAGAAGACTGGAGGGTGCAGAACAGTGGAGCGACCGTCTGCAGGGTCCTAGCGCCCACCCATCTAGCTGTCCTCTACAGAAGGCAGTACTTGTTAGTTGTTAAGGCGTTATTTCCCCCCCAAACTGTCAGTGAATCACTGTCTGGGAAGGACAAAAAATCTAATACAGTCAGTAGAGTCCAAGGATACAAGCTCAAAGTATCAAGGATAGGGTTAAGAAAGCTGGCACTCCTTATGGACAAAGTGATAAGAAGTATCAGGGCACATCTGTATAAGGGAAGAGAGACAAGGGCACCACTTCTTAACAATCACTGTATATAATAATAATAATAATAATAATAATAAAAAAAATTTTTTATTATTATTATTATTATTATTATTATTATTATTAATAAGAGGAAGAAGAATAAGCGGAAACACCTTTAGATAAGCAATACATATTTATTTCCACTTATCTGCAAGATGTTTGGAGCACAAGCAGGTCTTTAGTTATTGCTAACTTATAATAATCATTTTATAATAGTAATAGGTATGTAATTAATGCCCTAAAATTTGCAATATTTGGACAAAGTTATCCTATACCACTCCTGCAGTATGCTTGTGAAGTGTTGGATCTGGGTGTGAAATGTTCGCAGGACTTCACTGTACATTTAAATGAAAAACAAATGTTTGAAAATATAAATATAAAAGTACACCAAGGATCGGTCATTAATTTCATTAACTGTGACATGATTAATTGTACATTCCCAGCTACTGGAAATTCATTTGTAACTAGTTACCAGCTGTCAACATGATGGGACAACATACAAGTAATGTCAGCGCCGGCGGCTGTGCATGCCTGAACGGAGCAACAATTGAATTGCTCTGTTGGGTGCCATCTAGTGGCTGCCGGCATGCAAAACAGTTTAATTTCCCCCCATACAGGTGAGGAGCAGGGTAAGGGTACCCAAACGGTGTATACATTTCATCTCAGCCTGTGCAAGTCGTTTTTCTAAGTCCTTCGTTCTCCACTTTTGATGTACCACTTGTATGCCCCAAAAGTTCCTCAAACAACAAGTATTGGAGCTATGTACTCCCTTAAAGTGGGAAGAGACACTTTAAGAGAGTACTTAAAGAACGAAGGACTTAGAAAAACGACTTGCACAGGCTGAGATGAAATGTATACACCGTTTGGGCACCCTTACCCCCAGGGGTCTCAACGGGGATTTCGAATTGAAATGTTTTCTCACTTAGTGCATGTCTTTATGAACTTCTACCTTTACTATCATACACTGCTATATATATCCCCTGATATGAGATCGCTAATTTTTATTTGTTTTGTTTTTGTTTTCTATGTAATATATGCCAGTTCGGGACTTTGTTCTTGGGACTTTATATATAAATATATATATGGTATTCTATCTATGGCTGCGGAGAGCAGACTATGGGACTTCCTGATTTATGGAACGTGTGAATAGCTAAGTTGTGCGTCTAGGGAGAACAGGAAACATCAACTCCTGAGACGCATGTGAAACGCAAGATCTACTTCCGGTTCCGGCTACTGATGGCGTGGAACGCAAGAGTTATTTCCGGTTCCGGCTACTGACGGCAGTGGCGCATGCGCTCCTTCGGGCGCGCGATGTTTAATGAGATGGACATCACCTGAGATCCCTAATGGATCGCCTTTATAAACTGCCTTGTGGAGTTAATGGGTCATGCTTCTGAAGAAGGACTTAACGTCCGATACGCATTAAGCATGACCTCTGTTTTATCCTGTTAGCTGACTCTGACACCAACCGACTTTACCATCTGCTTGGAGATCGACCCTGTATGCTGCTGGGCATCCGGAGAGCCTGTCTGCATCCCACATCGTTTACATCTGTGGTCCTGGGTCCCTCTTGGTGATATACCCGTTGTGCCAATTTATGGAGTCTATATTGACATGCTGTTGTATTTTAACCTTTTTGTAAATTTAATCTGTGGTATTAAACCTGTGCGTGCTTTTAATCCGTACTACACTATGGTTTGCCATTTTTAGTACCTCTCATTATTCTCATTCATATTGGGAAGAGAGGTACTTCTTGTTTCAGGTTTATTAAGGATCTACCAGTCCTACCTGTGTCCTGTATGTGAAAGAAAAAGATTTTTCCAGTAAATTACTATTCCATTTGGTCCATCATTGAGGATTATCATCCTATTAAGGGTGAATGTATTCATTTCATATCATTATGTCCGTCATGTCACACATGGGGTTAATATGGTAATTGGTGAGCGCTTTCTTTGTATGTGCACAATTTCTGCCTCCATGTACTTGTTTTGTTGATGTGTGGAATACACTTCTATTTTGCACACCGATAGCTGCTCACTAAGTTTTGTTGCGCATATACACCGACAACATCTGTTGCAAAATTATGCTAATCCAGAAAGATTACTATTTTATACTTCAGATTACTGATAGATATGAAGTGATAGTATTAATGATAGCAGTTGGAGGTTATACAGTGGAAGAATGGGAAAGCATGGGACCCGCTACTCTGCTAACCTACAAAGCCTTAAACCACTCCTCCGCTACATACATCTACAACATCACCTCTCTTCACACTCCTCCCTGCCCCTTTGCTCCTCCTCTGACCAATGTCTTTTCTCTACATTGGTCACCCTGTCTCACACTTGCCTTCAAAATTTCACTCAAGGTGCTCCCATGTTCCGATACTCTCTCCCTTGCCCAGTCAGACTCTCAGCTAGTCACCAGAGATTTAAATGCACCCATGGCCGCCGAGAATGGCCACAGGCCCGGCCACTGGAGATGCATGGGCAAATCGGGGGGGCCGTGGAAATGCCCCCTCAAAACACTTTAAAAAAATAGTATGTGCACAGGGGCACATTCAGCTGACGCTGCACCCTGGCCTCCGCCAGGCCCCTCTTACAAGTCCAGGACAGGGTAATTAATACCTGCTCCCCCCCTCCCCCTCTCTGCGCCAGTGAACACACCCATAAAATGTATCTTTTTATTAAAGCCTACCAGCCCTCCTGGTAACGCATCACTAATCTCCTCCAACCCTCAACCTTGTATCTTTTGAAGGTCACCCTCCATTTACCCTTCCCCTTAGTATGCATGTGTATTTGCACCAACATTCAAGGGCACCAGCAGTTGATACAGATATAAGTGTCCATTTATCAATGTAATGTGATCTGGGTACGATATTAGTGCCCAGGATCGCATTGCAGAATGTGATCACTTTGGGAGAATGTATCACCCGGCACAAACAGAAACAGGGGCTCCGAAAGGAGCCCATCCCTGCAATGTGATGAGTGCGGTGCCAGGGCTGCAGCGCATGCGAGGTTAACCTGAAAACCATGCACAGTGGCCATTTCCATTGTAGGGTTCCTGGGGAACCATGCCGAATCTACACCTGTGATGTGTAGCCCATAGGCTACTGCTATCTTGAGATGGCGGTAGCTGCGGGGACCAATATCCGTAATGCTTCGCATTGCGGATATTGGTAAAGCAGGCAGCATTGCATCCCCCATAGAAACCTATGGGGGATGCGGGTTTATACTTCATACATCCAGATGATACAGCGGGTGTACCCTTCATACATGTAGGTGATACCTAATATTTGAGGCTAACCCCCAAAAATGGGTGTTTTTGGGTAAAAAGATGCAAATATTGCTTGATAAACGGGACACTTAATATTTCTCCATATGGTCTGTATATATTACAGCCATGGCCAAAAGTTTTGAGAATGACACAAGTATTGGTTTTCACAAAGTTTGCTGCTTCAGTGTTTTCAGACCTTTTTGTCAGATGTTACTATGGTATACTGAAGTAAAATTACAAGCATTTCACAAGTGTCAAATGTTTTATTGACAATTACATTAAGTTTATGCAAAAAGTAATATTTGCAGTGTCCACCCTTGTTTTTCAAGACCTCTGCAATTCACCCTGGCATGCTGTCAATCAACTTCTGGGCCACATACTGACTGATGGCTGCCCATTCTTGCCTAATCAATGCTTGGAGTATGTCAGAATTTGTGGGGTTTTGTTTGTCAACCTGCCTCTTGAGGATTGACCACAAGTTCTCAATGGGATTAAGGTCTGGGGATTTTTCTGGCAATGGACCCAAAATTTTGATGTTTTGTTCCATGAGCCACTTAGTAATCACTTTTGCCTTATGGCAATGTGCTCCATCATGCTGGAAAAGGGATTGTTTGTCACCAAACTGTTCTTGGATGGTTGGGAGAAGTTGCTCTTGGTTTTGGTACCATTCTTTATTCATGGCTGTGTTCTTAGGCAAGATTGTGAGTGAGCCCACTCCCTTGGCTGAGAACATCCCCACACATGAATGGTCTCAGGATGCTTTACTGTTAGCATGACACAGGACTGATGGTAGCACTCACCTTTCCTTCTCCAGACAAGCATTTTCCAGATGCCTCAAACAATCTGAAAGGGGATTCATCAGAGAAAATGGCTTTACCCCAGTCATCAGCAGTCCAATCCCTGTACATTTTGCAGAATATCAATCTGTCCCTTATGTTTCTCCTGATGAGAAGTGGCTTCTTTGTCGCCCTTCTTGACACCAGGCCAGCCTCCAAAAGTCTTCCCCTCATTGTGCGTGCAGATGCACTCACACCCGCCGGCTGCCATTCCTGAGCAAGCTCTGCACTGGTGGTGCCCCGATCCCGCAGCTGAATCAACTTTAAGAGACAGACCTGGCGCCTGCCGGACGTTTTTGGGTGCCCTGAAGCCTTCTTCACAACTATTGAACCTCCCTCCTTGAAGTTCTTGATGATCCGATAAATGGTTGATTTAGGTGCAATCTTACTAGCAGCAATATCCTTGCTTGTGAAGCCCTTTTTATGCAAATAAATTATGACTGCATGTGTTTCCTTGCAGGTAACCATGGTTAACAGAGGAAGAACAATGATTTCAAGCACCACCCTCCTTTTGAAGCTTCCAATCTGTTATTCTAACTCAATCAGCATGACAGAGTGATCTCCAGCCTAGTCCTCATCAATACTCTCACCTGTGTTAACGAGAGAATCACTGACATGATGTCAGCTGATCCTTTTATGGCATGACTGAAATGCAGTGTAAATGTTGTTTTTGGAATTAAGTCCATTGTCATGGCAAAAAGGGAATTTGCATTTAATTGCAATTAATCTGATCACTCTTCATGACATTCTGGAGTATGTGCAAATTGCCATCATAAAAACTGAGGCACAAAACTTTGTGAAAACCAATACTTGTGTCATTCTCAAAACTTTTGGCCATGGCTGTAGACCGCCCCTTCTCTCCTTGATACTGCTTCTCATTTCACAGGCAGGCACAAGTGTCAGACTCCATCAAGTTTGCATATGTGCATACATGTGCTCCTTCCTGTGTGGGCAGGCAGTGGTGCCCCGGGGAAGAAGGGGGGGGGGGGGGATGGCTTTGCAGGAACTCTATTTCCTCTGCCCCCCCTTCCCCATTGCAAACAGCAGGCTGGCAAGGGAAGACTGACTGCTGCTGCTTCAGCAGCCCCTCTCCCCCCTATCACACTTGCCCCTCGCTGTGCACCTGTGCCCAGCCACCCACCAAATCTGAATATAGGCGCCCGCCACCAGCGTGTGCGGTTGCACATTAAAACTATTTTTCTTCTTTTATAAGGAGGGGACCTGGCCACCCCTCCCCCTTTGACCACGCCCACTCCCATTATGTGGCCCGGCAGTGCTGTCGGTGCCCCTGTGGGCAGGCACAGAACAAATTTACAGATTTCACACTACGCATATACGCTTACGTACATACGTACCAGGCCTACTACAGTGGCAAACGCAGGATTTCTAGAGGGGGGTTTCCGAATGCAGTCTCCAATCTCCAGCTCTGTGGGAAATTGGAGCAAGTGCAGGAGTCTAGATGAGCGGTAGAAGAACCTAATGACCCTGGACATTAATGTAATTATTGGTCTTTTTATACACTGGATACTGTATAGAATACAGTATTAATATTTAACACTATAGATGGTCTATAGCATAGGCTATATCAAACATATTTAAATAATATAAATAAGATAGTCAGGAAAAGGTTAAACATATCATAATAAATCAATTCTTAGACATAATAGAACCAGTACTGCACTTTCTAAGCACACATTCTCCCACTCATGGTAAGGCTTCTGTCTCTTATTCTTGGTAAGTACTCTCTGGTCCAGTGCACTGATTGAGGACTCAGATCCACACACACAGCAAACTTAGTAGAAGAAGCAGCTACCACTAGGCTTGTGCAGCAGCTCTGCTCTGTCCCTTACACTGCATGATGTGCAGGCAGCTCTAGTAATGATATTATATACCATTGCTATTGTCATAATTTGACCCACTTGCCAAGAGGATGGGGGTTTCCGGGCAACCGGAATCCCCACCTGCGTTTGCCTATGTACTATGTTTAGTTGCAGAATGTGCCCAAGCAAAAGAATAAACCATTCAAAGGGCCAGGGCAGTCTCTTGGGGGATCAGTACGAAATCCCGCTGGACGGGATCCCGGCGGTCGAAATACTGACACCGGGAATCCCAACCAGCAGAATCCCGACAGGGGTGGCGAGCGGAACGCAGCCCCTTGCGGGCTCGCTGCGCTCGCCACGCTGCGGGTACGGTGCCTTTCTACGCTCGGCACACTATTTTATTCTCCCTCTATGGGTGTTATGGACACCCACAGAGGAAGAATATGTCGGGATTGTGCCGGTCAGGATTCCGGTGTCGGTATTTCGACTGCCGGGATTCCGTCCGGCGGGATCTTTCCCGCATCCCGTCTCTTGGTATTCAATAAAAGAGCCTGTCTAAAGCTGGCCCGCATAGGCTTCCATATTGTCAATACACATGGATGTACTTGGACAGATCCAGCAATGGGTGACTGCATTCCATCTGTTAGTGCGCTTAGTACATGAGAAGAAAGACCTACTTTCTGACTTTGGAATCTCCCAGGTGTAAGATCAGAGTGGCAAATGGTGGGGATGCAGTGACGTAATTAGCAGTATCATGGCCCCTCATTCTGTGGCGCAATGCTGTGAATCATGGGAAAATGCCATCAGGACCGTCTTTGCGTATGAGCTAAAAAAGCAGTTGCCCAAGGGCCCCAAGAGTATATGGGGCATAAGATGTTAGCTCAGGGTCCCCTTTTTCCAGTGGTACCATATTTTTTTAAATCGGCCCTGGAGAACCAGAGATATCCAACTTCAAAGCAGTGGTCCCCATCCAAGCCTGTTAATTGCTCTTCCCAACTAGATATCTCAGGTTATGTCTGACTTAAAGTTTTTTGGGGGGTATAGTCCAAAAGCTGGGACTCTCCCCTTTCGGTGGACACTGGCAGCTTGTCTCTACTATGCCCAGATCCAGAGATATCAGCCTTCCAGCAGCTGGTCCCTGCTCGAGCTACACACGCCTGGTATGCAGTTTTATATTTTCGTCAGTGGATTGCTCTGGCTCCTGAACTCTGATCCCCAAGTCCCCAGTAACTCCTGAAAGGTGGGACACTTTCGTATTTTATCCCATTGAATGCTAAGAAATGTATTTCCAGGAACTTTAGATATATGCAGTCAAGCAAGCTGCCCTCCCATCAGAAAATGATTCTACTCCACAATCCACCCATCACCTCCGTATTAAACATCCCCTACCACCCTGGATGTCATGTACTGGGACCACTTCATTCAGCCCAATGCCCCCTTCTATAGTTTAGTATTCTCCCTCCTGCCTTATCTCCCACCATCTGTGCAGTAAATCAGTAATTAGCAGAAAATACCGATACAGGTTCTGCATGCCGAGCAGAAGACAGAACAGCCCCTACCGCCTGCCGGACATAAACACTGCCACTGATGGCACCCCCCACCCCTACCGCTGGAGGATGGGTAGGGCCCCCAGTGCATTGCTGTTCCCAGGGGCCTACAATGCTGTTAAGATGCTCCTGTATGCCATGAGAGAGGGGCCACAATAACATAATCAGCAGCAAGTTGCATTATCAAGCCTTCACTCCAGTCTATTCACTAAGAAGAGGGTGGGATCTAGGTCATAGAGAACTCCAGAAATTAAGAAGTCTCCTGCAAGGCCACTGAGACTTTGGATGGGCCCGGGTGTTGGGTAGGGGTGGCTGATGGAGGGCTATGCCCCCTCACTGTATACATTACAAGGGTGCTGCATCGGGGGGCATGATCGCCACATCACAGAAGGCTGTGGTTAGTGTTGATCAGTGGCGGAACTAGCGCGCTGTGTGCCCAGGTGCGACAAAATGCGTTGTGCCCCCCTCATCCTGTCTAAGTCCACCCCCTCACCCCTGGAAAGGATCTGGTGAGGGCAACCTGCTCAGGGCCAGGGAAATGGATAGCTAGCAACAGTGCCGTAACTAGAAATTTTAGCGCTGTGTGCAATAAACGGCATCAGAGCTCCCCCCCCCTCTATGTAAAACAGCGGCAGTGCGCACCGTAGGCTCGTGCCAAAAATATAGGAGCGTGGCTTCATGGGAAAGGGGGGTGGCCATAAAATAATACCAATTCATATAACGGTGCACAGTAGTCTCCATTATTCAAATTCCGCCGCACAGATTTCCCTTTTTACACATTACGGCAGACAGCATCCACTTTTTACACATTACAGCAGACAGCGTCCCCTTTTAACAAATTATGCCAGACAGTGTCCCGTTTTTACACATATTGGCAGACAGCGTGCTCTTTTTTACACATTACAGCACAGTCCCCCTTTTTACACATTAAGGCAGACAGCGTCCCCTTTTTACACATTAAGGCAGATAGCGTCCTCTTTTTACACATTACGGCAGACAGCGTCCCCTTTTCACACATAACGGCAGACAGCGTCCCGTTTTTTACATATTAAGGCAGACAGCGTCCCCTTTATTGCACATTAAGGCAGACAGCGTCCCCTTTTTACACATTACGTCAGACCCACCCCCCCCCTATTTTATACACATTAAGACAGACAAAATAGAGAGATAGAAAGAATAGATTATACTTACTGTCTCCGCTGGCAGTCAGGCTCCTCGGTGCAGCAGCTTCTGGCAGATGATGATCCCAGGCGGGGAGAAGAAGGAGGAGGGAGGGGAAGGAGGGAGCCGCAGCAGCGCAGTGTAATTGGTGGAGGCGCTGCTGTAGCTGTCCCTGTCCTTTCACAAAGGCTGCCCGCCGCCGCTGTGATGAGGGAAGCGCATCCCAGCATTCACAGCGGCGGAGGACAGCCAATGTGGAAGGAGAGGGACAGCTGCAGCAGCGACTCCACCAATTACAGTGCGCTGCTGCGGCTCCCTCCTCTCCCCCCCCCCCCCACCGTGGCCGCTGCGTCCCTGCTGCTCCTGTCCTCGGAGTAATTAGCAGAAAATACCGCTCCAGGTCCTGCATGCCGAGCAGAAGACAGAACAACCCCTACCGCCTGCCGGACATAAACACTAACCCACACTCAGTGTCTCCCCTGCCATGGCATTATCCCCCCTGGCTGATTCTGCCTGGTGCTGGTTTTAGTGGTGTGTGGGGGGACTACACTCCCCCCCCCAATGGGCGGGGGAGGGGGGGTTAGCTGCCAGGGCCTCCCCAGCACTGACCTCACCGCACGTCACTGTCACCCTATTGGCATCCTTGGTCTCCCGAACATTCAGTGAGACTAGGCAAGTATACAGTACAGAAAGGTAGATAGCAGTCAATGTCCTATTATTATAGTCATCCATCATTTAACTTTTGTTGGAAATTACGTAAACCCCCATAGTCACAGGATTAATCGAGTTTACCAAAAAGAACTTAGTAACATTAACTTCAAATATAATTCAAGCTGTAAAATATAATTTTTAAATTGTATAAATAGCTTAACAAAACTTGGAGACAGATAAAGTGGACTGAGATAAAGTACCAATCAGGTCCTGTCATTTTACAAACACAGCATGTAACATGGCATTTAGGAGCTGATTGGCTGGTACTTTATCTCTCTCTCCACTTCACCTTTCTCCAAACTTTGATAATTTCCCCTCCAAGTCTCATATACTTAACATTCATAACAAAACACTGTGGAAGATCCTGTAGAAGTCTGGCAGGCAGTCACCTCTAACCTGTGCCACTCTAACCAATTATATGCATTTGGGACCTAGGGGGTCAGATCTGATTGCTGCTGTGCACAGCGGGCAATCAGATCCGAACTACGCATGCGTATGCACCTCAATGCGCAGGCGCAGTGGACGGCTGCAAAGGTGATCGCCAGTCAGTGACGGGTTTGTGTGAAGTATCCATTCGCACGGGCGTTCGCAAGGAGATTGACAGGAAGAAGGCGTTTGTGGGTGGCAACTGACCGTTGAAGGGAGCATTTGAAGGGAGGATTCCTGACATCAAATCCGGTCCCGAAAAGCTTTTTGTGATGGCAGCGGCTGTGTAAGTCCTCAGCTGCGCAGAGACTGCACAAAATCAATTTGTGCAGCTCTGCTACACACGCCTTCGCACACTTGCACAGCAAAAATACACCCTCCCTGTAGGCGGCGACTATCTGAAAGCAGGACAGCAAAAATCGCTGCCCAGCGATCAGGTCGGAATTACCCCCCTGATTCAGTGTTAAGAGCACATAAAAACAAAAAGAACAAAATAAAAGGTGCAAATGCATTATTTGTTCGCTTTCAGGGAAACTACTGACTCCTATTGTATATAGGGGGTAATTCCAAGTTGATCGCAGCAGGAATTTTTTTAGCAGTTGGGCAAAACCATGTGCACTGCAGGAGGGGCAGGTATAACATGTGCAGAGAGAGTTAGATTTGGGTGTGGTGAGTTCAATCTGCAATCTAAATTGCAGTGTAAAAATAAAGCAGCCAGTATTTACCCTGCACAGAAACAAAATAACCCACCCAAATCTCCAAATCTAGCTCTCTCTGCAAATGTTATATCTGCCCCCCCCCTGCAGTGCACATGGTTTTGCCCAACTGCTAAAAAATTTCCTGCTGCGATCAATTTGGAATTACCCCCATAGTGAACAAATACTGGCCAACTTTTTGTTTTTACACTGGAATTTAAAACTTGGACACGCCCCTTTCCAACTAACCATGCATCTCTCTTTTGCCAAGGTGCAAATTGCTCCTTTTTTTTTTTTTCGGATTAGCTCTGAATGTAATAAACATGTGGATAAAGAAGTAACTAGAGAAATCAAGAAGAAAGGGGGAGTCAGGAGGGGAAGATATGGTCCATTGCACACTCCTGCTTGGAGAACAAATGTGACCTTATCTGAAATGAACTGATATCAATTTGTAGTGTTGAAATGAGTCCAGAATGAAGAAGGCTTTTTTATGATATTTTTTTTCTTTGTGCACTGAACTACAACAAAAAAATTGCATAAAAACAAATGAACATTAAAAAACAACAAAAAAACAACAGGAAAAAAAAAACGAAGAAGCCAAAACAGAACCAAACAACGCTGCATATATAATAGGAATTTTATAGAGTCGTCATCAATGACAGTGTGTGGAATTTTGTAAAGTTGTTTAACACAAGAAAAAAAAAAATGAAACCTTGCAAGAAGGAAGGTAACAAAAGGAATGTTAATTGGGTTTACCTAATGATTAACTGGAAAGTAGGGCATTTAAGTTACAAATGTACATGATCTTAAAGGTCATGCTCCCATTTACTCTGTCGGATAACACACTTCTCACCTGGCTGTTTCACGTTTTACGTTGATCTTTCCTGTACAACAATGACAAATGGCCCGCTCATTATGTAGCGTTATAACAACAGAACAGTCGGCTCTGCTATTGTCATGCAAATGTTGTTAAGTGCCGTCGCAAATGACTTATGGCCTAATTAATGATTGTAAGGAATTGCACAGTGGCAAATAGCAAGTTAAGCTATGCCCTCAGGTGTAGCACAAGGGCATGTCGATAATGGGTGCGGGGGTGCAGTGCCTCTTAGCCCAAGGAATGGCCCACTCTGCACACCCTGCACCCATAGGCTGTATTTTCCTCTCTGCCAGGCACTGCAGAAACCTGGCGCCATTTCACCAGAATTTGCGCATGAGCAGTAGACTCTGGCACCGTGTCGAAGTTTACTCGGCAAATCACTTGTGCCGTCAAGACACACAGGGGTATACTTAATAAAGTGCAGGTTTTTAGAAGTTGAGATGTTGCCTATAGCAACCAATCAGATTGTACTTATCATTTATCTAGCATCTTCTAGAGGACAATAGCTAGAATCTGATTGGTTGCTATGGGCAACATCTCCACTTCTATAAACGGGTGTAGTATGAGTTGCCGGCGGCCGGGTCCCCGGTGGCCAGCACGCTGTCGCCGGGATCCCGACCGCCGGCTTGCCGACAGTGGGGCGAGTGCAAATGAGCCCCTTGTGGGCTTGCTGCGCTCGCCATGCTGCGGGCACGGTGGCGCATCACGAGTGCCACGCTATCTATTCTCCCTCCAGGGGGGTCGTGGACCCCCAAGAGGGAGAAAAGGTGTCGGTATGCCAGTTGTCGGGATTCCGACGCCGGTATACTGTGTGTGGGATCCCAACAACCGGTATACTGAATACCACCCCTATAAACCCGCAACTTAGTAAATATACCCCACACAGACTGCACAGGACCCCCTCCTTGCTTGAACCGCTCTGGTGTAGTAGGTAGTCTTCAGCAGCTCCTACATCTAGCAGGCATAACTATTTTCCAATCACACTGATTTTGAAAAGGAAATAATTTGTAGGAAGGGGTTGCGGATGTAATACCGGCGTCTGGGATCCCGGAGATCAGCATACCAACACCAGGAATGCCAACAGCATGGCAAGCGCTATAAAGACCCTTGCGGGTACACCCACGAGTGGGAATAGCCCAAGCGCAGCTGGCGCCAGTCTCGGCGGTCGGGATCCCGGCGTCTGTATTCTGACAGCTGGGATCCCGAACGCCGGGATATTAACTACATCCCATAGGAAGATGTAGGAAAAAATAACCCATTCTTATTATCTTTCTATCTAAAGACTAAAAACTTCAAGTGCTATTGCTGCTTTAATATGTCTCTATTTGGGGTGTAGTATAAGTTGCTGGCGACTGGGTCCCCGGCGGCCAGCATACTGGCTCCGGGATCCCGACCGCCGGCTTGCCGACAGCGGGGCGAGCGCAAATGAGCCCCTTGCGGGCACGGTGGTGCGCTATGCGCGCCACGCTATCTATTCTCCCTCCAGGGGGGTCGTGGACCCCCAAGAGGGAGAAAAGGTGTTGGTATGCCGGATTCCAGCGCCAGTATACTGTGCGCCGGGATCCCAACAACCGGTATACTGAATACCACCCTTTATTTGTATACTACTAAACGGTGTTAAAAAGCATCTAAGGCTAAAATTAATTCAAAGTAACCGATCAAAATTTGGGGGCACGGCAGTTCCCAGCAATTTCGTTATATTTCCCATGTAGCCACTTCCCCCTCTAGTGATATATACATAAAAGTATATTCATAGTGACGTACAGTAAGTGCCATTTAAATTTTTTCCATCAGCAGAATCTCCGTGACTTGTACAAACCCATATCTCACCCAAGGATTTACTATACAAACTGATTCCTTGCATCAAAGCAGAAGTATGTTGTTGTTGTTTCTTCTGTTGAGGGCGCCGTACATTATTGTCATTATATTAGGTAAAAAAAACACACATGAACCAATATTGATAGATCTTAGCTCAGTGCATAATAAGGGCAGAGGTTTATGCGTGGAGACCATCTGTCTGAGCCTATCCCTATAAATACTATCACTCCAAAATAATCTGCACTGAGCTCATGCCCAGATATAGTTTCTGTTATAGATTCTTTACTGTTCTAGGTATCTCAAGCTGCCCCCTCTCTGCCATTTTGGCTCCATCTATCTTTAAGGACAAAATGCAAAATGCTAACCTTAAAGAGCAACTGAAGTAAATATTGAAATGATGATATATACATATATATTTGCCTACTTTTGTTTCTTCTCTGGGAGAAGCCCGGAGCGGAGATGCAGGTAAGCAGTGATGGGGGCGGGGTTGGGCTATTTGCATAATTAGGCCCCACCCCTTAATTGCAAAATGTGTCAAACAGTGCATATTTGAATAGTGGGCGGGGACAAAATGAAGCACTTACCATAGAATTACATCACTAGGCCCTGCCCCTCCTTTTGGGCTTCGGATTCCTGCTATTATTTTCCCCATTTAATCCACTGCCTACTCTCTCGGGGGGTGCAGTGGACTACCTGAAAAATCAGGAGCCTCCCGCAGGTTCCTATCTGTCTATCTGTCTGTCTGTCTATCTCAAAATGTGTGCTTTACAAAGTAAAAAAACAAAACTTGAAATTACAGAGTGGTTATACTATAGTTGTGTCTCATGTCGGACGCAAACTAATTTTTTGCAACATTTTCCCCAGTATTTGAACTGCATATGTGTGTAAGAGGGCAGCGGTGCGTGTGGTGGTGCCTGCTGCCGTGCAGGTGTTGTTTCGGTACTCACCAGGCGCTGCTCTCTCTCACCTTCAGGTACCGGAACCTTCAACGGACCTGGCAATCTTCAGTCGGATCCGGACACGGCGATTCCCTCTCGGAGCTGACAGACGAACGAGCTGAGGAGAAAATAGTCTACCTTAAGGGGGGTATCAACCCTTCTTCCACCGGAAAAGGGGATACCCCAGGGGTGACGGCGACCTTCACCGGTTGGGTGAAAGGTCATCACTGGCACAAAGCCTCAGCCACCCAGATTTCACACACTCGCACTCTCGCGCGTAGTGTGATGAAGGGGATTCTCACGTCCGTGAGCAATCCCTATTCCGGCGCTCGGGGACAGACAAAGGCTTACAAACGTACACAGATGCTGCTCACCGTCAGTTCCGCACTGCGAACCTCTTCTTCTCTTACAGGTCCCTGTAAGGAAACAAACAAACAAGCAAACAGCCGTGCAGGGCCTAACTCTAACCTAGTGTCACACCCCTATACTAACTACAGCCCTCAAACTAGCTCTGTGGGTGTGGTGCAACAAAACTAAACACACAAGCTCACACTTTGCCCCGCACGGTAACAACATCACGATACACAGTGCAAGCAACTACCACGGTGCTGTCCCTTTAAGTACCCGACTCAGAGCACCAGGTAGTGGGGGCCGCACAGCTCACCCACCTCCCGTACTCTGTCTTTCCAGGGGCCCAGGCCGAGCGGGCCTGCCTGCCTAAACACCTTGGGGTGGATTGGGCCTAGTGCCCAGTGCCACCTCTATTCACTTCGGGGGAACCGCTTATTTATTGGGCCTAGCGCCCCCTATTTGCGCACGGACCCGAGGCCCGACATTATCCACGGGCCTAGCGCCCGCCTAACTGGTCCCTCGTTGGGTGACCTGGGCCTGGTGCCCAGGGTCACCTTATGTCCCTAAGCCAAAAGGTACTAGGGCCTAATGCCCTCTAATGCTCCCACAGGCCTAATGCCGGAATTGCCCACGGGCCTAATGCCCGCCTAGCATGCGCCACGGGCCGGGGGCCCGACTATGTGCCCACGGGCCGGGGGCCCGACAAAGTGCCCACGGGCATGGAGGGCCCGACTATCTGCCCACAGGCCGGGAGGGCCTGACTGTGCCCACGGGCCTAATGCCCGAACACCCAGTGGTCTAGGGAGGAGAGAGAGGGTACAGGGGCACCTGATAAGGGCCTACCTGACCCGGTGGGAGAGGCACCAGGGGGGAGCTTCATCAGCTCTCTTCCTTCCCACCCCTGGTGGCCTCTCCGGCGCTCCCCTTCACTCTTCGGCCGCTGGCCCGTCCTGGCCAGCGGCGCCGCCGTCGCCTCACCGCGTCCAGCCGCCGCTGGACATCTTCTTCCCGGAGCCTGGAGTCTTCTGGCCTCTTCCGCGGCCACCGGAGCTCTTCAGCGCTCTTCCGCGCGCCCTCCGTCCTCGGCTCCCGCCCGGCGTCTTCTTCTTCCTCCGCGCTCCCGCGCGTGGTCTTCTTCTCTGGTTCCCGCCCGGCGTCTGACGTCAGACGCCGGGGGCGGGGCCCATGACGCGGCGAGCACCGATTGGCTCGCCGCATCCACCTCCGATTGGCCGGCGCCCCGCGAGCTGCGATTGGCTCGTGGACGGCGCCGGATTTGAAAAGCCGCTGGCGGCGCTTCTGATTGGCGGCCAGAATGGCGCCAAGTTTAAAGCGCCGCTGCCGCGCCGCTACCCGCCGCCAATGACAGCCTGGTGCAGGGAAACGTCCGATCCCTGCACCAGACACCCGCCGCACACGCAGCGCTGGGGACAGACAAGCTGCCCCAGCGCTGTCCACTCTCACGCTCTGCAGGGGACACAGATCCCCTGCACACTGTTGTGGTGATGTGCCCTGGGACACAGGGCACATCTCCACATTTCCCCCCCCTTTTTCCTTTGTAGTCCCTACAAAGGTCTCCACGACGTCCAATGTCCGCGGGTCAGGGAATTCCGAGGTCCCTCCGACGAGGTTGTATTCGAGGGCCCAGCCCGGACAGACTGTGACCCCACACCCTTCCCCCTCCAGCTTCGGGTTCCTCTTCTTACGTCCTGACCTCCATTGGCGGATCCTCTGGGGGAGTGGCACCTCCTCACGGTCGCTCGACGTTGGCCACCAAGGGGAATCTTCCTCCACGGGGACAACAGTCACCCACTCTTGACCTCCGATATCGTCTGTGGCTTCGTCCCTGTCTTCAGGGTGTGGTACTGACCACCACCCAACAGCGGAATCCTCCGGGGCATCCGTTTCCTCCCGGGCAACAACCATCATCTGTCGCATCTCCTCGTGGGGCATCTCCAAAGGTCCCATGTCTTCCTCTGGAATGGGTCCTCCCACGTCATTACGATCCTCTCCCCGTACGTCCGTCCATTTCGGCACTTCCGGCAGGTATTCTTGCTCCAGGACTATCTCCTCCTCTTCACGGAGGGCAATCAACTGGGAGCACGACTCCACCCGATCCTGCCAGTACCACTCGTCGGCACTCCCGATGCCCGAGTCGTCCTCCATCTGCTCTTGGAGGGATTCGTCGGTGGACATTTCACCGTAGTTCGAGTCCTCCTCCACCGATACCTGGACTAGGGGATTATTTTCCTCCTCAGCGTACTTGGTCCCTTCCGCTGGCATCTTTACTTCCTCAGCGTACTCCTTCGCTTCCGCTGGCATCTCTTGGTACCCAGGGCACACCTGTTCCACACGTCCTGGTCGTGGACAGTTCCATCGCGGGGAGATTCCGGACGTCCCCGTCACTGGGTCTTCACGCTTTTCTTCTCAGCGTGGTCTCTTCCCCTCCCAGTCATCCACCTCCGCCTTATGCGGGAAAGGATTCTGCCTTACTGGGGTCGCTTTCTTGGGACAGAGTAGGTCCGCGGCATCTTCCCAGGGGCACTCACTGGCCGCATGTCCTGGTCGCCGACACTTCCAACAAGGGAGGGCCACTGCCACCTTCTCCAAGACGGGTTCCTCGGCCACCTCCTTCACTGAGGGATCTTTACCCGTTGGTTCCGGCTCAGAGGAAATGGGCACCTGCGAACTAACTTCAAGCAGGGTCTTCTGCTCTATTTCCCTGGTTTCCTCCTCCCATCTCTGGGCACGACCATCCGCAATCATCCGGTCTTCATTCCACGGACAATCGGGAAGCGCATGTCCCCTCGCCTCGCAGAGCGCACACACGGGCTCTGCAGCCACCCGGTACCAAAGTTGCTGACGAGACTCCGTCAGCTGCTTTACAGTGGCCTCGTAGTCTGTCCTGTCTTCCGTCCATGGACACTCCAGGAGCCGATGTCGGGGATCTCCACAGCTTTCACACCAGGAATCAACCTCGTCTTGGCTCAACTCTTCATCCCAGGGACAACTGTTATGCTCATGCCCGTAGCAAACACCAGGACTCTTTCTTCGCTTGGCCCTTCTGACGTCTTCGGTCCGCTTCCTGGACCACCTTCTTTGGGGACGTCTCTCGCCAAGAACACTCGTTGGAAAAGTGCCCTGTTTGCCGACATTTCTTGCAGGGCGTCACAGCGGCCTTCTTGCGCCCCTTCTCCCGGCGCTCTTCCTTTTCACGCTGGACCGACCGCTGCACCATCTTCAGGAGGTCTGCCCCAGACACCGTCACCCAGTCACTCTGGTCTGCACACATCCGGGGGTGGGTCTGTTCCGGAGCCATCCGCAGGGAGGTCTTGGTGACATTCCACATCGTGTCCGTGATCCTGTATCCTTGATCCTGCCGACTACGCCAAAATGTAAGAGGGCAGCGGTGCGTGTGGTGGTGCCTGCTGCCGTGCAGGTGTTGTTTTGGTACTCACCAGGCGCCGCTCTCTCTCACCTTCAGGTACCGGAACCTTCAACGGACCTGGCAATCTTCAGTTGGATCCGGACACGGCGATTCCCTCTCGGAGCTGACAGACGAACGAGCTGAGGAGAAAATAGTCTACCTTAAGGGGGGTATCAACCCTTCTTCCACCGGAAAAGGGGATACCCCAGGGGTGATGGCAACCTTCACCGGTTGGGTAAAAGGTCATCACTGGCACAAAGCCTCAGCCACCCAGATTTCACACACTCGCACTCTCGCGCGTAGTGTGATGAAGAGGATTCTCACGTCCGTGAGCAATCCCTATTCCGGCGCTCGGGGACAGACAAGGGACAAATGTACACAGATGCTACTCACCGTCAGTTCCGCACTGCGAACGTCTTCTTCTCTTACAGGTCCCTGTAAGGAGACAAACAAACAAGCAAACAGCCGTGCAGGGCCTAACTCTAACCTAGTGTCACACCCCTATATTAACTACAACGGCAGAGCCCTCAAACTAGCTCTGTGGGTGTGGTGCAACAAAACTAAACACGCTTAACAAGCTCACACTTTGCCCCGCACGGTAACAACATACATCACGATACACAGTGCAAGCAACTACCACGGTGCTGTCCCTTTAAGTACCCGACTCAGAGCACCAGGTAGTGGGGGCCGCACAGCTCACCCACCTCCCGTACTCTGTCTTTCCAGGGGCCCAGGCCGTGCGGGCCTGCCTGCCTAAACACCTTGGGGTGGATTGGGCCTAGCGGCCAGTGCCACCTCTATTCACTTTGGGGGAACCGCTTATTTATTGGGCCTAGCGCCCCCTATTTGCGCACGGACCCGAGGCCCGACATTACCCACGGGCCTAGCGCCCGCCTAACTGGTCCCTCGTTGGGTGACCTGGGCCTGGTGCCCAGGGTCACCTTATGTCCCTAAACCAAAAGGAACTAGGGCCTAATGCCCTCTAATGCTCCCACAGGCCTAATGCCTGAATTGCCCACGGGCCTAATGCCCGCCTAACATGCGCCACGGGCTGGGGGCCCGACTATGTGCCCACGGGCCGGGGCCCCGACAAAGTGCCCACGGGCCGGGAGGGCCCGACTATCTGCCCACAGGCCGGGAGGGCCTGACTGTGCCCACGGGCCTAATGCCCGAACACCCAGTTGTCTAGGGAGGAGAGAGAGGGTACAGGGGCACCTGATAAGGGCCTACCTGACCCGGTGGGAGAGGCACCAGGGGGGAGCTTCGTGAGCTCTCTTCCTTCCCAATCCCGGTGGCCTCTCCGGCGCTCCCCTTCACTCTTCGGCTGCTGGCCCGTCCTGGGCAGCGGCGCCGCCGACGCCTCGCCGCGTCCAGCCGCCGCTGGACATCTTCTTCCCGGAGCCTGGAGTCTTCAGCGCTCTTCCGCGCGCCCTCCGTCCTCTGCTCCCGCCCGGCGTCTACTTCTTCCTCCGCGCTCCCGCGCGCGGTCTTCTTCTCTGGTTCCCGCCCGGCATTTGACGTCAGACGCCGGGGGAGGGGCCCATGACGCGGCGAGCGCCGATTGGCTCGCCGCGTCCACCTCCAATTGGCCAGCGCCCCGCGAGCTGCGATTGGCTCGCGGACGGCGCCGGATTTGAAAAGCAGCGGGCGGCGCTTCTGATTGGCGGCCAGAATGGCGCCAAGTTTAAGGCGCCACTGCCGCGCCGCTACCCGCCGCCAACGACAGCCTGGTGCAGGGAAACATCCGATCCCTGCACCAGACACCCGCCGCCGCCGCACACCCTGCGCTGGGGACAGACAAGCTGCCCCAGCGCTGTCCACCCTCACACTCTGCAGGGAACACAGATCCCCTGCACACTGTTGTGGTGATGTGCCCTGGGACACAGGGCACATCTCCACATGTGCACCAAAAAGCTTTACATATCTTTAGCCGTTAGAATGAGATGACTGCTTTCACTGGTGGGACACTTCTGATTGGCCAAATGCATTTAAGTCCCTCCCATATATATTGATGTAACTCCTGTTGCTGCTGGCCAGCAGAGATCCAGCTGGACAGCAGGGCTAATAAAAAATGGCGGCCTCCATGCCTGTGAGATGGCCCCAGCTTCTCGGAGTGTTGGAGGTGAAAATTTAAACCAGGATATACAGTTAGTCAGTGTAAACCCTGCATTCTTTATAAGTGTGCCCAGTGCCGTAACTAGGCATTTTAGCGCTGTGTGCAAGAAACGGCATTGGCGCCCTTATGTAAAATACGGGCAGTGCACGCCATAGGCGCGCGCAAAAAATATAGGGACGTGGCTTTATGGGGAAGAGGGTGGCCAGAAAATAATACCAATTCATACTACGGTGCACAGTAGTCTCCATTATTCAAATTACGCCGCACAGTAGCGCTACTACACCAGGTAGAGCCCCTTTTACACATTACGGCAGCCAGCATCCCCCTTTTTACACATTATGGCAGACAGTGTCCCATTTTTTACACATTACGGCAGACAGCGTCCCCTTTTTACACATTACGGCAGAAAGCGTCCCCCTTTTTACACATTACGGCAGACAGCATCTTCCTTTTTACACATTACGGCAGACAAAATAGATAGATAGATAGAGACAGAGACAGAGAGAGAGGGAGAGAGAGAGAGATAGACAGACAGACAGACAGATAGATACCATCTCTCCCCGCTGGCTCAGGCAGTCAGGCTCCTCGGTGCTGGCATATCCCGGGCAGGGGAGAAGGAGGAGGGAGGGGAACTGGAGCCGCAGCAGCGCTATGTAATTGGTAGAGGCGCCGCTGCAGCAGTCCCTCTCTTTCCGCATTGGCTGGCCGCCGCCGCTGTGAATGCTGGGATGAGGGAAGATCATCCCAGCATTCACAGCAGTGCCGGCCAGCCAATGCGGAAGGAGAGGGACTGCTGCAGCGGCGCCGTTACCAATTTCATAGCGCTGCTGTGGCTCCAGTCCCCATCCCTCCTCCGGGTCCTCCCCTGACGTTGCTCCTCTCCTCTTCTCCTCCGGCGGTGCACACAGCACAGGTGGCTTGTAATGAGTCAATTTGACTCATTACTAGCCGCTGACATAGTTGCTGGCCGTTGCGCCCTCAGGGCGACTGCGCTGTGTGCCAGGCACACCTGGTACACACGTGGTTACGGCTCTGAGTGTGCCCATGAACAGAGCCAATGATGCTGCAGTAATTTAACTGACACCGTTCTCTTTTTCTGTATCAAATCCTATCAGGACATTGGGGGTCATTCCGAGTTGTTCGCTCGCAAGCTGCTTTTAGCAGCTTTGCACACGCTAAGCCACCGCCTACTGGGAGTGAATCTTAGCTTATCAAAATTGCGAACGAAAGATTAGCAGAATTGCGATTAGACACTTCTTAGCAGTTTCTGAGTAGCTCCACACTTACTCGGCAACTGCGATCAATTCAGTCAGTTTCGTTCCTGGTTTGACGTCACAAACACACCCAGCGTTCGCCCAGACACTCCTCCGTTTCTCCAGCCACTCCCGCGTTTTTCCCAGAAACGGTAGCGTTTTTTCGCACACACCCATAAAACGACAAGTTTCCGCCCAGAAACACCCACTTCCTGTCAATCACATTACGATCACCAGAACGAAGAAAAAACCTTGTAATGCCGTGTGTAAAATACCTAACTGCATAGCAAATTTACTTGGCGCAGTCGCACTGCGGACATTGCGCATGCGCATTAGCGACTAATCGCTCCGTTGCGAGAAAAAAATAACGAACGAACAACTCGGAATGACCACCATTGTTCTAAATATGGCTGTCTGTAATTAGGTAAAAGGTGGAAGTGTGTGCCCCTCCCCCTTGCCATTACCAAAGTGAATTTGTAATGTCTGTGTGACATGAACAGCACCATGTAAAATTTTGATGTATTATACCTACAGGATAATAATAATAATAATAATTTTGTTTGTTTCATACAGTTCTGATATATGAGAATTGGCAATGTTTTATTAGGGGATTAACAACAATGGTATCATGCCAAAGGAATGCTTAATAATAAAACAGACGTATACTAATGATATGTCAAGTTCTACAAATAGGTCTCTTTTCATGAGAAAATCTCTCTCCGTATGTAATACCACAGCGGCATGCTGAGAGCGGCCTTGACATAGCAGATTGTCATCTACTGTTATGGGCTGTTTAGGAATCGTTTCCCAGTCTATTTCTGCAGTCATTGCCAGATTTCTACTTGTAGTTATGGCCTTCATTTTCAGTGAGGCTTTCATGTGAGAAAGGAAATTAGAGACGACAGGCTACATTAGTAAATTGAATGTATTACAGTATACAGGTACTGCCCGTTATTTCATTAGCTATTTAAACCATACTCACATTACACAACCCACACCCTCAACATTTTTGTCATGCCCATTTTTGAATTGCATTCCCTGTGAAAAGCTGGTCCACTTGATTGAGTCTGTCCCCTAGACTGAAAGGTGCCAGCCAGCCACTGCCGTGGCTGACCAGTTCCCGATTGATGTGGGCGTACCGAGCGATCGATGGCACAATTCACATTGAATTGCATCATGTCCCCGCCACCCACTTCATAATGCTGGTAATCAAGTCATTTTGTAGCAGGGGCAGGCATAGGCAAACGCAGGGGGGGTTTCCGGTTTCACAGAAACCCCCCTCCTCTTGGCAAGTGGCTCAAATTATGAAAACAAAAGCAATGGTATATAATACGATAACTAGAGCTATCACCACATAATGCAGTTTAAGGGACAGAGCAGAGTTGCTGCACATGCCCAGTGGTAGCATCTTCTTCTACCAAGTTTGCTGTGTGAATTCTCAATCAGTACACTGGACAAGAGAGTAGCTAACAGGAAGAAAAGACAGGAGCCTTACCATGAGGTGGGAGAATGTGTGCTTAAAAAGTGCAGGACTGGTTCTGTTATGTTTGTGTATTTATTTATTTATTTATTTATTATGGTATGTTTAATCTTTTTCCTGACCACTTATTTATATTATTTAAATGTGTGATACAGCCTATACTATAGACCATCTACAGTGTTAAATATTAATACTGTATTCCATACAGTATACATTAATGTCCAGGGTCTTTACTAGGTTCTTCTACCGCTCCCCCAGACTCCCACAATTGCGCCAATGTTCCGCAGAGTGGGAGATTGTGTACTGCATTTGTAAACCCCCCTCTAGAAATCCTGCGTTTGCCACTGGGGGCAGGGCCACAATGAAATGATCAACACCCACTTCTGCCACACCGCGCCCACCACAGTATTGACCAGGCTGTTCCCTCCTGAAGAGGAGGGCCCAAAGGTTGGCAAGAGAATGTCTATATGCCCTACCGCATGTACACACTTACACACTACGGTCAATTTTTGTTGAGTGTCAATTAACCTACCAGTGTATTTTTTTGAGAGTGTGGCAGGAAACCGGAGCACCCATGTAAACGTGGGGAGAACATACAAACTTCACACAGTTAAGGTTGTGGTGTATATCCGACCAAAGGCCTCTGTGCTGGGAGGCAGTAATGCTAACCATTACACCAACCGTGCTATCCATAATAATCAGCTATCGATATAGATTGTACTTGATAAATGCTACATCAATTGGTTGCTGTGGGCAACTTCTACAATCTTTTCACTGCTTGATACAGCTCCCCCTTGGCCTTTTTGTCAATCATTTGACTATTGTTTGGAGCAGCAGCAAGACACTGAAAGGGTGAGAGTCAGGGTGGTGTCAGACGGTGCGTGTACACAGGCCCGCCATCAAGAGGAGTCTGCAGGTACTTGAGTCCCGGGCCTAGCCAAAAAGGGCGGCAGGCATTAGCCAGCATGTAGAGAGAGACAGGAACAGCTGCATTGTAAGTATGGCATGGGCTGCGAGCCAATCGGAGCTCGAGGACCGGCAACCAATCAGGAGCTGCTGGCTCCTGATTGGCTGCCGGCCCGCAAGCTCCGATTGGCTCGCGGGCCACGGCTGATTCCACATTTAAAATGCAGTTGTCCCTGTCTCTCACTACATTCCGGCTACTGCCTGCCGCTGCCGCGCTACCTGAAACACTGGTGGGTCCAGCGCTACATATACCACACTGGTCCTGAAGCAGCTACTGCCGTGAACGGTGGCAAGAGAGGGAGGAGGAGCCACTGAGCTGCATCTCTCCTCTCTGGTCCTTCACTTTTCCTGCTGTGTGACTGCTGAGCTTGGGTGCTGGAGATCTGACGTCATGTTCTAGTGACCGTCCCCAGCACCAAATGTCTATAGGAAAGCTGCCAGCTGGTATCCAGGCCAGGGAGGTGAGGAGGATGTCTGCCTGGACAAGAGGAGGAAGGCCACCCCCACACCCTTCAAACCCTCTACCCCACCCGCCCACCACATTTCCTCCCTCCGGTCATCTCTCCCTGAGTCCCCTGCGCTTTTTACCTCTGCCAACGGCTGCCTTCTCTTTGAGGGAGTTCTCCACCTGCCCTTGCGACCATTGATATGGATTGGAGGTGATGTTGCAGCTCTGCCGTGCCCCCAGGTAAGTAAATTGTAATTATAACTATATTTATCACCCTTTTCCTGTCACATTTAGCCTCTCCCTCTCTATTTCTTCCAGTCACCCACTACCTCTCCCCATCACCCTCTGCCATTCCCCATCACTATCACCCCATCATCCTCTCCATCACCATATGCCTCTCACCGTCATCCTGTCCATGTCACCATCTTCCTTTTCCTGTGACCCTCTTCCTCTCCCCGTCATTCTCTCCCTGTCACTATCTTCCTCTCTCTTTTTAAACTGGTGTACGTGCCAACTGATGTCCCACTCCCGCTGTAGCTCCACCCACATTCACAGCTCCGCCCACCCCTGCGGCCCGGCTTTCCCTGGGGAAGGGGTGGGGGGGCCCTGCCCATTTTGTCAGTCACGGGCCCCACAATTTCCGATGGCGGCCATGCGTGTACAGCTATCAATTTTTCCAGGTAAGAACATTTCTAGCTTTAATGGAGGTCAATCGCTTGTGTACCAACATGTTGCAGAAGAGGGGGAGGCGAGCGTCTCCTGAGAGTAATCACGTCCTTGTGGTATGAAAGGAGAGCTCCCACTTCCCTTCTGTATGTCAGCATGGGAGATATTAGGCTCGGTTATTGCTATTGCTTTCCCAGCTGGAGAAGCTGGAGCACTGAAAGCTCCTGCCTGACACCACTGTAACTGACAGACAATACAAGCAAATTGGATACGGTGACTTCACAATGAATAGGAGGCTTTAATATGAGAGTGTGGACTGACTGGAGATTAGTACAACAACAAAACTGTGTTTTGCAGGAGTCCATGTGTTTTACCAAAGGCACTGGTTGGTATGAAATAGAATTGCCTATAGATAATTGCACTATTTTCAAAAATAAATAAAATAGCACACAATGCAAGGTGATTGAGAGTTGCATTCATAGCCAGAAGATCCTTAGGCATGCAGGTATTGGCGTTTCTATAATGGGTGCAATGTGTGAGGTACACACGGGCCCCTAAGTCCAGGGGAACCCACACCGCACACATTTCACCTATATTTGAATACTTACTTCTCGAGCGTCGGACGCTGCAACCGCAGTGAAAACTGCAGCCAAAATGGCCGCCACGCATGCGCAGTAGACTCTGGCACGATGCTGGAGACTGGTGAGAGGAGGGACCCACCTGGAGTCTGCGCAAGGACCCCTTGATGCCGAGATGGAATAACCTGAAGAGGTGCACTGTGCAAAGGTCTAACGGCCGACGACAGCTCACTTTGCACATATTGCTTGCACCTCCATGATTTGGGAGCAGAAATTAGTGCTTGGTAGATAATGTGTATAGCCACTGGAAGTTGGCCAGGAATGAACCTTCTGACTGTATTGCAGTAATGCTATCCACTACACCAACTGTGCTGTCCCACATTTTTTTTTTAGATCACTGGAAGGTTTACAGCACAGAAGATTAGTTTGTTGGCTTGGTGTCCACTCTTGTTGGTGATGGGAACTCAGGGCAATATGTGTAAGCGTATAGAGGAGAATAGAGGCAAGCACAGGCTTGCCTACCCTCCCGCATTCAGCGGGAGACTCCCAATTTTTAGATGAGCCTCCCGCTGCCCCGGAATCCTTGTCAGCCCTCCCGTTTTTTAAAGGCCCTGAATTAAAATGTGAAGTGCGCATGCGCGAGTCCGGAGAGGCTGGGGTCAGCACGGGAGACTTCATACCTAGCTGGCTACCGCAGGGTTGTTTGTAGCAGCGGCCGTCATGCACACTGCAGCAGGCTGAACAAAAAGAAGTTAATAGAGGCGCTCATATATCCATATGCACTGTATCTCAGATATAACAGCCAAGGAGTCCAATTAATGAATTAAAAAATACTTTATTAAAACCAAACTTTTGTTTGTTAATTTAAACTATTTATGTAATCAATTTTCTAATATATATATATATATATATATATATATATATTAGTGATGAGCGGGTTCGGTTCCTCGGAAACCGAACCCCCCCGAACTTCACCCATTTTACACGGGTCCGAGGCATACTCGGATTCTCCCGTATGGCTTGGTTAACCCGAGCGCGCCCGAACATCATCTTCCCGCGGTCGGATTCTCGCGAGATTCGTATTCTATATAAGGAGCCGCGCGTCGCCGCCATTTTCACTCGTGCATTGGAAATGTTAGGGAGAGGACGTGGCTGGCGTCCTCTCCGTTTATTAAACTTGCTGCAAATATTTGTGCTTATTGCTTAATTGTGGGGACTGGGGAGCAGCTGTATTATATAGGAGGAGTACAATGCAGAGTTTTGCTGATCAGTGACCACCAGTTTTATCCGTTCTCTGCCTGAAAAACGCTCCATATCTGAGCTCAGTGTGCTGCATATATCTGTGCTCACACTGCTTTATTGCGGGGACTGGGGACCAGCAGTATTATATAGGAGGAGTACAGTGCAAAGTTTTGCTGACAGTGACCACCAGTATATATAGCAGTACGGTACGGAAGGCCACTGCTCTACCTACCTCTGTGTCGTCAAGTATACTATCCATCTAGATTCTATACCTGTGGTGCATTTTAGTTTTGCAGTTTGCTGACAGTGACCACCAGTATATATAGCAGTACGGTACGGAAGGCCACTGCTCTACCTACCTCTGTGTCGTCAAGTATACTATCCATCTAGATTCTATACCTGTGGTGCATTTTAGTTTTGCAGTTTGCTGACAGTGACCACCAGTATATATAGCAGTACGGTACGGAAGGCCACTGCTCTACCTACCTCTGTGTCGTCAAGTATACTATCCATCTAGATTCTATACCTGTGGTGCATTTTAGTTTTGCAGTTTGCTGACAGTGACCACCAGTATATATAGCAGTACGGTACGGAAGGCCACTGCTCTACCTACCTCTGTGTCGCCAAGTATACTATCCATCTAGATTCTATACCTGTGGTCCATTTTAGTTTTGCAGTTTGCTGACAGTGACCACCAGTATATGTAGCAGTACGGTACGGAAGGCCACTGCTCTACCTACCTCTGTGTCGTCAAGTATACTATCCATCTAGATTCTATACCTGTGGTGCATTTTAGTTTTGCAGTTTGCTGACAGTGACCACCAGTATATATAGCAGTACGGTACGGAAGGCCACTGCTCTACCTACCTCTGTGTCGTCAAGTATACTATCCATCTAGATTCTATACCTGTGGTGCATTTTAGTTTTGCAGTTTGCTGACAGTGACCACCAGTATATATAGCAGTACGGTACGGAAGGCCACTGCTCTACCTACCTCTGTGTCGTCAAGTATACTATCCATCTAGATTCTATACCTGTGGTACATTTTAGTTTTGCAGTTTGCTGACAGTGACCACCAGTATATATAGCAGTACGATACGGAAGGCCACTGCTCTACCTACCTCTGTGTCGTCAAGTATACTATCCATCTAGATTCTATACCTGTGGTGCATTTTAGTTTTGCAGTTTGCTGACAGTGACCACCAGTATATATAGCAGTACGGTACGGAAGGCCACTGCTCTACCTACCTCTGTCTCGTCAAGTATACTATCCATCTAGATTCTATACCTGTGGTGCATTTTAGTTTTGCAGTTTGCTGACAGTGACCACCAGTATATATAGCAGTACGGTATGGAAGTCCACTGCTCTACCTACCTCTGTGTCATCAAGTATACTATCCATCCATACCTGTGGTGCATTTCAGTTGTGCGCAGTATATATAGTTGTAGGCCATTGCTATTGATACTGGCATATAATTCCACACATTAAAAAATGGAGAACAAAAATGTGGAGGTTAAAATAGGGAAAGATCAAGATCCACTTCCACCTCGTGCTGAAGCTGCTGCCACTAGTCATGGCCGAGATGATGAAATGCCATCAACGTCGTCTGCCAAGGCCGATGCCCAATGTCATAGTAGAGAGCATGTAAAATCCAAAAAACAAAAGTTCAGTAAAATGACCCAAAAATCAAAATTGAAAGCGTCTGATGAGAAGCGTAAACTTGCCAATATGCCATTTACGACACGGAGTGGCAAGGAACGGCAGAGGCCCTGGCCTATGTTCATGGCTAGTGGTTCAGATTCACATGAGGATAGAAGCACTCATCCTCTCGCTAGAAAAATGAAAAGACTTAAGCTGGCAAAAGCACAGCAAAGAACTGTGCGTTCTTCTAAATCACAAATCCCCAAGGAGAGTCCAATTGTGTCTGTTGCGCCTTCCACCATTTGCACGCCCCCTGCAAGTGCTGGAAGGAGCACCCGCAGTCAAGTTCCTGATAGTCAAATTGAAGATGTCACTGTTGAAGTACACCAGGATAAGGATATGGGTGTTGCTGGCGCTGAGGAGGAAATTGACAAGGAGGATTCTGATGGTGAGGTGGTTTGTTTAAGTCAGGCACCCGGGGAGACACCTGTTGTCCGTGGGACGAATATGGCCATTGGCATGCCTGGTCAAAATACAAAAATAATCACCTCTTCAGTGTGGAATTATTTCAACACAAATGCGGACAACAGGTGTCAAGCCGTGTGTTGCCTTTGTCAAGCTGTAATAAGTAGGGGTAAGGACATTAACCACCTAGGAACATCCTCCCTTATACGTCACCTGGACCGCATTCATCAGAAGTCAGTGACAAGTTCAAAAACTTTGGATGACAGCGGAAGCAGTCCACTGACCACTAAATCCCTTCCTCTTGTAACCAAGCTCCTGCAAACCACACCACCAACTCCCTCAGTGTCAATTTCCACCTTACACAGGAAAGCCAATAGTCCTGCAGGCCATGTCACTGGCAAGTCTGACGAGTCCACTCCTGCCTGGGATTCCTCCGATGCATCCTTGAGTGTAATGCATACTGCTGCTGGCGCTGCTGTTGCTGTTGCTGCTGGGAGTCGATCGTCATCCCAGAGGGGAAGTCGGAAGACCACTTGTACTACTTCCAGTAAGCAATTGACTGTCCAACAGTCCTTTGCGAGGAAGATGAAATATCACAGCAGTCATCCTGCTGCAAAGCGGATAACTCAGGTCTTGTCAGCCTGTGTGGTGAGAAACGTGAGTCCGCTACCCACCATTAATTCACAGGCAACTAGAGACTTGATTGAGGTACTGTGTCCCCGGTACCAAATACCATCTAGGTTCCATTTCTCTAGGCAGGCAATACCGAAAATGTACAACGACGTCAGAAAAAGAGTCACCAGTGTCCTAAAAAATGCAGTTGTACCCAATGTCCACTTAACCACGGACATGTGGACAAGTGGAGCAGGGCAGACTCAGGACTATATGACTGTGACAGCCCACTGGGTAGATGTATTGCCTCCCGCAGCAAGAACAGCAGCGCGGCACCAGTAGCAGCATCTCGCAAACGCCAACTCGTTCCTAGGCAGGCTACGCTTTGTATCACCGCTTTCCATAAGAGGCACACAGCTGACAACCTCTTACGGAAACTGAGGAACATCATCGCAGAATGGCTTACCCCAATTGGACTCTCCTGGGGATTTGTGACAGCGGACAACGCCACCAATATTGTGCGTGCATTACATCTGGGCAAATTCCAGCACATTCCATGTTTTGCACATACATTGAATTTGGTGGTGCAGAATTATGTAAAAAACGACAGGGGCTTGCAAGAGATGCTGTCGGTGGCCCGAAGAATTGCGGGCCACTTTCGGCATTCAGCCACTGCGTGCCGAAGACTGGAGCACCAGCAAACAGTCCTGAACCTGCCCTGCCATCATCTGAAGCAAGAGGTGGTAACGAGGTGGAATTCAACCCTCTATATGCTTCAGAGGATGGATGAGCAGCAAAAGGCCATTCAAGCCTTTACATCTGCCCACGATATAGGCAAAGGAGGGGGAATGCACCTGACTCAAGCGCAGTGGAGAATGATTTCAACGTTGTGCAAGGTTCTGCAACCCTTTGAACTTGCCACACGTGAAGTCAGTTCAGACACTGCCAGCCTGAGTCAGGTCATTCCCCTCATCAGGCTTTTGCAGAAGAAGCTGGAGACATTGAAGGAGGAGCTAAAACAGAGCGATTCCGCTAAGCATGTGGGACTTGTGGATGGAGCCCTTAACTTGCTTAACCAGGATTCACGGGTGGTCAATCTGTTGAAATCAGAGCACTACATTTTGGCCACCGTGCTTGTCAAGTCAAGCGGAACGTGACCCGTCAACAGCTCCTCCTTCACATTCTCCCGCAACTGGGGGTGCGAGGAAAAGGCAAAGAATTCCGAGCCCACCCGCTGGCGGTGATGCAGAGCAGTCTGGAGCGAGTGCTGACATCTGGTCCGGACTGAAGGACCTACCAACGATTACTGACATGTCGTCTACTGTCACTGCATATGATTCTGTCACCATTGAAAGAATGGTGGAGGATTATATGAGTGACCACATCCAAGTAGGCACGTCAGACAGTACGTACGTATACTGGCAGGAAAAAGAGGCAATTTGGAGGCCCTTGCACAAACTGGCTTTATTCTACCTAAGTTGCCCTCCCTCCAGTGTGTACTCCGAAAGAGTGTTTAGTGCAGCCGCTCACCTTGTCAGCAATCGGTGTACGAGGTTACTTCCAGAAAATGTGGAGAAGATGATGTTCATCAAAATTAATTCTAATCAATTCCTCCGTGGAGACATTCACCAGCAATTGCCTCCAGAAAGTACACAGGGATCTGAGATGGTGGATTCCAGTGGGGACGAATTAATAATCTGTGAGGAGGGGGATGTACACAGTGAAAGGGGTGAGGAATCGGAGGATGATGATGAGGTGGACATCTTGCCTCTGTAGAGCCAGTTTGTGCAAGGAGAGATTGATTGCTTCTTTTTTGGTGGGGGCCCAAACCAACCAGCCATTTCAGTCACAGTCGTGTGGCAGACCCTGTCGCTGAAATGATGGGTTCGTTAAAGTGTGCATGTCCTGTTTATACAACATAAGGGTGGGTGGGAGGGCCCAAGGACAATTCCATCTTGCACCTCTTTTTTCTTTCATTTTTCTTTGCATCATGTGCTGTTTGGGGACTATTTTTTTTAAGTGCCATCCTGTCTGACACTGCAGTGCCACTCCTAGATGGGCCAGGTGTTTGTGTCGGCCACTTGTGTCGCTTAGCTTAGTCACACAGCGACCTTGGTGCGCCTCTTTTTTTCTTTGCATCATGTGCTGTTTGGGGACTATTTTTTTGAAGGGCCATCCTGCCTGACACTGCAGTGCCACTCCTAGATGGGCCAGGTGTTTGTGTCGGCCACTTGTGTCGCTTAGCTTAGCCATCCAGGGACCTCGGTGCAAATTTTAGGACTAAAAATAATATTGTGAGGTGTGAGGTGTTCAGAATAGACTGAAAATGAGTGTAAATAATGGTTATTGAGGTTAATAATACTATGGGATCAAAATGACCCCCAAATTCTATGATTTAAGCTGTTTTTGAGGGTTTTTTGTAAAAAAACACCCGAATCCAAAACACACCCGAATCCGACAAAAAATTTTCAGGGAGGTTTTGGCAAAACGCGTCCGAATCCAAAACACGGCCGCGGAACCGAATCCAAAACCAAAACACAAAACCTGAAAAATTTCCGGTGCACATCTCTAAATTATATATATATCATATGTGCCAAGACAGTTTGAAATAGGCTAGAATACCAAGTCCGTATATCAGTGCAAATGTTCAAATAACAATAGGACTATTGAATCATAACGGGCGTCCCCGGAGTTTTAATGTGATTAACTTTATAAGCTGCTCAAGATGATACAGTTATTACTAGTGATGTGCACCGGACATTTTTGGGGTTTTGTGTTTTGGTTTTGGATTTGGTTCCGCGGCCATGTTTTGGATTCGGACGCTTTTTGACAAAACCTCCCTCAAATTTTTTTGTCGGATTCGGGTGTGTTTTGGATTCGGGTGTTTTTTTACAAAAAACCCTCAAAAACAGCTTAAATCATAGAATTTGGGGGTCAATTTGATCCCATAGTATTATTAACCTCAATAACCATAATTTTCACTCATTTCCAGTCTATTCTGAACACCTCACACCTCACAATATTATTTTTAGTCCTAAAATTTGCACCGAGGTCGCTGAATGACTAAGCTAAGCGACCCAAGTGGCCGGCACAAACACCTGGCCCATCTAGGAGTGGCACTGCAGTGTCAGACAGGATGGCACTTCAAAAAATAGTCCCCAAACAGCACATGATGCAAAGAAAAAAAGAGGTGCAATGAGGTAGCTGTGTGGCTAAGCTAAGCGACCCAAGTGGCCGACACAAACACCTGGCCCATCTAGGAGTGGCACTGCAGTCAGACAGGATGGCAGATTTAAAAAATAGTCCCCAAACAGCACATGATGCAAAGATAAATTAAAGAAAAAAAGAGGTGCAAGATGGAATTGTCCTTGGGCCCTCCCACCCACCCTTATGTTGTATAAACAGGACATGCACACTTTAACAAACCCATCATTTCAGCGACAGGGTCTGCCACACGACTGTGACTGAATAACTGGTTGGTTTGGGCCCCCACCAAAAAAAGAAGCAATCAATCTCTCCTTGCACAAACTGGCTCTACAGAGGCAAGATGTCCACCTCCTCCTCATCGTCCGATTCCTCACCCCTTTCACTGTGTACATCCCCCTCCTCACAGATTATTAATTCGTCCCCACTGGAATCCACCATCTCAGGTCCCTGTGTACTTTCTGGAGGCAATTCCTGGTGAATGTCTCCACGGAGGAATTGATTATAATTCATTTTGATGAACATCATCTTCTCCACATTTTCTGGAAGTAACCTCGTACGCCGATTGCTGACAAGGTGAGCGGCTGCACTAAACACTCTTTCGGAGTACACACTGGAGGGGGGGCAACTTAGGTAAAATAAAGCCAGTTTGTGCAAGGGCCTCCAAATTGCCTCTTTTTCCTGCCAGTATACGTACGGACTGTCTGACGTGCCTACTTGGATGCGGTCACTCATATAATCCTTCACCATTCTTTCAATGGTGACAGGATCATATGCAGTGACAGTAGACGACATGTCAGTAATCGTTGGCAGGTCCTTCAGTCCGGACCAGATGTCAGCACTCGCTCCAGACTGCCCTGCATCACCGCCAGCGGGTGGGCTCGGAATTCTTAGCCTTTTCCTCGCAGCCCCAGTTGCGGGAGAATGTGAAGGAGGAGCTGTTGATGGGTCACATTCCGCTTGACTTGACAATTTTCTCACCAGCAGGTCTTTGAACCTCTGCAGACTTGTGTCTGCCGGAAAGAGAGATCCAACGTAGGTTTTAAATCTAGGATCGAGCACAGTGGCCAAAATGTAGTGCTCTGATTTCAACAGATTGACCACCCGTGAATCCTGGTTAAGCGAATTAAGGGCTCCATTCACAAGTCCCACATGCCTAGCGGAATCGCTCTGTTTTAGCTCCTCCTTCAATCTCTCCAGCTTCTTCTGCAAAAGCCTGATGAGGGGAATGACCTGACTCAGGCTGGCAGTGTCTGAACTGACTTCACGTGTGGCAAGTTCAAAGGGTTGCAGAACCTTGCACAATGTTGAAATCATTCTCCACTGCGCTTAAGTCAGGTGCATTCCCCCTCCTTTGCCTATATCGTAGGTAGCTGTATAGGCTTGAATGGCCTTTTGCTGCTCCTCCATCCTCTGAAGCATATAGAGGGTTGAATTCCACCTCGTTACCACCTCTTGCTTCAGATGATGGCGGGGCAGGTTCAGGCAGGAGTGTTGCTGGTGCTCCAGTCTTCGGCACGCGGTGGCTGAATGCCGAAAGTGGCCCGCAATTCTTCGGGCCACCGTCAGCATCTCTTGCATGCCCCTGTCGTTTTTTAAATAATTCTGCACAACCAAATTCAATGTATGTGCAAAACATGGGACGTGCTGGAAAATGCCCAGATGTAATGCACGCACAATATTGGTGGCGTTGTCCGATGTCACAAATCCCCAGGAGAGTCCAATTGGGGTAAGCCATTCTGCGATGATGTTCCTCAGTTTCCGTAAGAGGTTGTCAGCTGTGTGCCTCTTCTGGAAAGGGGTGATACAAAGCGTAGCCTGCCTTGGAATGAGTTGGCGTTTGCGAGATGCTGCTACTGGTGCCGCCGCTGCTGTTCTTGCTGCGGGAGGCAATACATCTACCCAGTGGGCTGTCACAGTCATATAGTCATATAGTCCTTAGTCTGCCCTGCTCCACTTGTCCACATGTCCGTGGTTAAGTGGACATTGGGTACAACTGCATTTTTTAGGACACTGGTGACTCTTTTTATGAGGTATGTGTACATTCTCAGTATCGCCTGCCTAGAGAAATGGAACCTAGATGGTATTTGGTACCGGGGACACAGTACCTCAAGCAAATCTCTAGTTTCCTGTGAATTAACGGTGGATACCGGAAACACGTTTAACACCGCCCAGGCTGCCAAGGCCTGAGTTACCCGCTTTGCAGCAGGATGACTGCTGTGATATTTCATCTTCCTCGCAAAGGACTGTTGGACAGTCAATTGCTTACTGGAAGTAGTACAAGTGGTCTTCCGACTTCCCCTCTGGGATGACGATCGACTCCCAGCAGCAACAACAGCAGCGCCAGCAGCAGTAGGCGTTACACTCAAGGATGCATCGGAGGAATCCCAGTTAGGAGAGGACTCGTCAGACTTGACAGTGACATGGCCTGCAGGACTATTGGCGTTCCTGTCTAAGGAGGAAATTGACACTGAGGAAGTTGGTGGTGTGGTTTGCAGGAGCTTGGTTACAAGAGAAAGGACTGCTTCCGCTGTCACCCAAAGTTTTTGAACTTGTCAATGACTTCTGATGAATGCGCTGCAGGTGTCGTATAAGGGAGGATGTTCCTAGGTGGTTAACGTCCTTACCCCTACTTATTACAGCTTGACAAAGGCAACACATGGCTTGACACCTGTTGTCCGCATTTCTGTTAAAATAATTCCACACCGACGAGGTGATTTTTTTTGTTATTTGACCAGGCATGTCAATGTCCATATTCGTCCCACGGACAACAGGTGTCTCCCCGGGTGCCTGACTTAAACAAACCACCTCACCATCAGAATCCTCCTTGTCAATTTCCTCCTCAGCGCTAGCAACACCCATATCCTCATCCTGGTGTACTTCAACAGTGACATCTTCAATTTGACTATCAGGAACTGGACTGCGGGTGCTCCTTCCAGCACTTGCAGGGGGCGTGCAAATGGTGGAAGGTGCCATCTCTTCCCGTCCAGTGTTGGGAAGGTCAGGTATCGCAACCGACACAATTAGACTCTCCTTGGGGATTTGTGATTTAGAAGAACGCACAGTTCTTTGCTGTGCTTTTGCCAGCTTAAGTCTTTTCATTTTTCTAGTGGGAGGATGAGTGCTTCCATCCTCATGTGAAGCTGACCCACTAGTCATGAGGAACATAGGAGAGGGCCTCAGCCGTTCCTTGCCACTCTGTTTCGTAAATGGCATATTGGCAAGTTTACGCTTCTCCTCAGACGCTTTTAATTAAGATTTTTGGGTCATTTTACTGAACTTTTGTTTTTTGGATTTTACATGCTCTCTACTATGACATTGGGCATCGGCCTTGGCAGACGATGTTGATGGCATTTCATCGTCTCGGCCATGACTAGTGGCAGCAGCTTCAGCACGAGGTGGAAGTGGATCTTGATCTTTCCCTATTTTACCCTCCACATTTTTGTTCTCCATTTTTTAATGAGTGGAATTATATGCCAGTAATATGTATCAATAGCAATGGCCTACTGTACCGTACTGCTATATATTATATACTGGTGGTCAACAAAATTATGCACTGTCCTCCTACTACTGCGCACAACAACTAAAATGCACCACAGGTATGTATGGATAGTATACTTGATGACACAGAGGTAGGTAGAGCAGTAGACTACTGTACCGTACTGCTATATATTATATACTGGTGGTCAGCAAAATTATGCACTGTTCTCCTACTACTGCGCACAACATCTAAAATGCACCACAGGTATGGATGGATAGTATACTTGATGACACAGAGGTAGGTAGAGCAGTGGACTACTGTACCGTACTGCTATATATTATATACTGGTGGTCAGCAAAATGATCCACTGTCCTACTACTGCGCACAACAACTAAAATGCACCACAGGTATGGATGGATAGTATACTTGACGACACAGAGGTAGGTAGAGCAGTGGACTACTGTACCGTACTGCTATATATTATATACTGGTGGTCAGCAAAATTATGCACTGTCCTCCTACTACTGCACACAACAACTAAAATGCACCACAGGTATGGATGGATAGTATGCTTGACGACACAGAGGTAGGTAAAGCAGTGGACTACTGTACCTTACTGCTATATATTATATACTGGTGGTCAGCAAAATTATGCACTGTCCTCCTACTACTGCTCACAACAACTAAAATGCACCTCAGGTATGGATGGATAGTATACTTGACGACACAGAGGTAGGTAGAGCAGTGGACTACTGTACCGTACTGCTATATATTATATACTGGTGGTCAGCAAAATTATGCACAGTCCTCCTACTACTGCGCACAACAACTAAAATGCACCACAGGTATGGATGGATAGTATACTTGACGACACAGAGGTAGGTAGAGCAGTGGACTACTGTACCGTACTGCTATATATTATATACTGGTGGTCAGCAAAATTATGCACTGTCCTCCTACTACTGCACACAACAACTAAAATGCACCACAGGTATGGATGGATAGTATGCTTGACGACACAGAGGTAGGTAAAGCAGTGGACTACTGTACCTTACTGCTATATATTATATACTGGTGGTCAGCAAAATTATGCACTGTCCTCCTACTACTGCTCACAACAACTAAAATGCACCTCAGGTATGGATGGATAGTATACTTGACGACACAGAGGTAGGTAGAGCAGTGGACTACTGTACCGTACTGCTATATATTATATACTGGTGGTCAGCAAAATTATGCACAGTCCTCCTACTACTGCGCACAACAACTAAAATGCACCACAGGTATGGATGGATAGTATACTTGACGACACAGAGGTAGGTAGAGCAGTGGACTACTGTACCGTACTGCTATATATTTGTTAGGATCTCCTGCTCTGTGCTGCCACGTCGCCATGGCAACCGGGAGGCAAGTGTTAGCGAAGTAACCTGAGCGCAGCTGATACCCCGGTCCGGGTTTTTACTGTGTAGTGGTTACAGGCTCTGTGCACGGCAGGGAATCCGGCGCTGGTTTTGTGCTCACAGTCTGTGAGGTCTGAGTGGGGCGTGGACAGCACCTGCTATATAAACCATCCTCTCAGGCTAGGCAAATGCTGCTGAATCTTTGTTTGTTAGTCAGTTCCAGAGAGTTAGCTAGTACTGTGTGACTTTGTATTTACTTGTTGCTTACTGCGAATAGGCCTTGGGATTCGGTACTTCATTCTGCCAATCCGGACCTAGCAGTAAGACTGGAGTCAGTTGTTTGACCTGCTGGGGTTCTTTTGCTATTCTGTGAACCCAGCAGGTTTGCGGCTGTACTCTCAGACCTGCTTGCTTAATCCTCCCTCACTGTGCAGGGCGTCCAGATGTCAGTTTAGTGGCAGTAAGCTGAACCTGTGCCCTGCAAGTGGGGGTTAGGATTGTGGATACTCTCCTTGTGTCTATATTTCTATCTCTGACCAAGGAGTTTATTCCCACACCCATTGGTAACCCTTTGGGGTTTTTTCTGTTGCTCTTAGCAACATCATTTCAGGTGCTCCACATGTTAAATCACTACACATCGCTTCATTGTCCGCTCTATTCCATCTGAGCATTCCTGACACTAGGGAGACACCCAATTCCTGAGCCTTTGGGCTTCTCCGTTCACTTTGTGCTTATTAGTTATTCCATCACCTCCTGTGTATGTTATGTTATACTGTCTGTGAGTTCGTTTGCTTCGCTTCCCTCTCTGTTCATACACCGGTATACTCCTGTTAGCACTGGTGTGCGTAACATATTCAGCAGCCTTACTCCTGTTGAAATTTTGTGGGAATATGGAGCATATCCCTCAAAATACTTTGCAACAGGTGGTCGATCAGGTGCAGGTCCTGACTCGACAATTTAATGAGATGTCCATTAAAATGAACACCCCGCAGGCCGCTAGCGGAGCTCCCGCAGCAGCAGCGGCAAGTTCAGGGGTTAAGGAGCCGAAAGTAAATCTCCCGGATCGTTTTTCTGGAGATCGCTCGCAGTTCTTTTGTTTCAAGGAGAGCTGTAAGCTATATTTCAGGCTTAGGCCCCAGTCTTCTGGGTCGGAGATTCAGCGGGTGGGCATGGTGATTTCCTTGCTACAAGGAGACCCACAGGTCTGGGCATATGGGTTACAGCCTGACTGTCCGTCGCTTAAAAGTGTTGATGCTTTTTTTACGGCACTGGGCATTTTGTATGATGACCCTGACAAGATGGCTTCAGCCGAGGCTCAGATTACGGTTCATAAGCAAGGGCGACGGCCAGCTGAGGTTTATAGAACGGAGTTTCGGAGGTTGGCTCATGATACCCAGTGGAATGACCCAGCCCTGAGAAACCAGTACCGAAGGGGCCTTTCTGACCAGATAAAGGACCAACTGGTACAATATCCCTCGCCTGATAGCTTAGATCAGCTCATGCAGTTATCCATCCGGGTGGATAGACGGCTGAGAGAGCGTAGGCTTGAAAGGGAGACCGCAGTTTCCTTTTTTCCCAAGGGAACCTCAGACTCTGAGGAATATTCCGAGGAGCCTATGCAGATTGGGGCTACCCGCCTCTCCTCGCGTGAGAAGACGCGGAGGAGACAGCAGGGTTTGTGTTTGTACTGTGGGAAGAAAGATCATGTTGTAGTATCATGCCCAGAAAAAACGGAAAACTTCAGGGCCTGAGTGTAATGGGAAATATCCTGTCAGGCCAGAAGTCAGAATTTCCCAAAAAGACTTTTCTCATTCCGGTGACTTTGGAGATCCTCGGTCAAACTGTCAAGACTGAGGCCTTTGTTGACAGTGGGGCCGATGGGGTTTTCATGGACCGTCAATTCGCCCTGGAACACTCTGTTCCCTCAGTACCTTTGGCATCAGAGATTGAGATCTGTGGGTTAAACGGGGAACCATTGTCCCAGGGTAAAATTACCTCCTGCACCAGCCAAATTCCTTTGTTTATTGGAGCCACACACTCTGAAAAATTGTCTTTTTATGTGACTGTCTGTTCTTTTGCCCCATTGGTTTTGGGGTTACCCTGGTTAAGGGCCCATAACCCTCAATTTGACTGGGTCTCTGGGGAGATTCTTAGTTGGGGTAGTGATTGTTTCAGGAGTTGCTTGAGCCTTCCAGTCAGGCTCTCGCAGCTAAATTTGCCAGGATTGCCAGGATGTTATGCAGATTTTGCGGATGTGTTCTCCAAAAAAGTTGCGGAGGTACTACCTCCCCATCGCCCCTATGACTGTGCCATTGATTTGTTGCCGGATGCTAAGCTTCCCAAGAGCAGGTTGTACTCCCTGTCACGTCCTGAGACTCAGGTTATGGCAGAGTACATTCAGGAGAACTTGGCTAAGGGATTTATCAGACCCTCACATTCCCCAGTTGGGTCGGGGTTCTTTTTCGTGGGTAAAAAGGACGGTTCGTTGCGACCCTGCATCGACTTCAGGGAATTGAACCGTATCACGATTAAAAACTCGTACCCACTGCCTCTCATTTCGGTTTTGTTTGACCAGCTTCGTACTGCCACCATTTTCTCTAAGATTGACCTACGCGGTGCTTACAATCTAATCCGAATAAGAGAGGGGGATGAATGGAAGACTGCCTTTAATACACACTCAGGGCATTATGAATATTTGGTGATGCCTTTTGGGCTCTCTAATGCCCCGGCAGTCTTCCAGGAATTCATGAACGATGTGCTCAGGGAATATTTGGATAGATTCTTAGTTGTTTATCTAGATGACATCCTAATCTTCTCTCATTCCCTGGAGGAACATCGGTAGCATGTACGCTTAGTCCTCCAGAAACTCAGAGACCACCAGCTTGGGGCGAAGCTGGAGAAGTGCGAGTTTGAAGTCCAGCAAATCGCATTTCTAGGGTATATTATCTCCTCAGAAGGTTTCCAAATGGAGGGTTCTAAGGTACAGGCAGTCCTGGATTGGGTGCAGCCCACTAGTTTGAAGGCGCTTCAGCGTTTTCTGGGCTCTGCAAATTTTTATAGACGGTTTATCGCTGGATTTTCGTCTATAGTGGCCCCCTTGGTGGCACTCACTAAGAAAGGGGCGGATGTTGCTCACTGGTCTTGTGAGGCCAAAGCGGCCTTTGCCCGTCTCAAAAGGGCATTTGTCTCGGCCAAGGTGCTGCGACACCCAGATCCAGAGCGTCCTTTTGTGGTAGAAGTGGATGCCTCTGAGATAGGTATTGGGGCAGTGCTCTCTCAGATGGGGGTGTCTGATAATCGCCTTCATCCCTGTGCTTACTTTTCCCATAAATTTTCGTCTGCCGAGATGAATTATGATGTGGGTAACCGGGAATTGTTGGCTATAAAGGATGCACTCGGGGAGTGGAGACACTGGCTTGAGGGGGCTAAGTTTGTGGTCTCAATTCTCACGACCATAAGAATCTGGCATATTTAGAGTCAGCGAAGCGGCTCAATGCCAGGCAGGCACGATGGGCTTTGTTTTTTGCTCGCTTTAATTTTTTGATAACATATCACCCTGGGTCAAAATACATCAAGGCTGATGCGCTCTCGCGGAGTTTTGCTCCACTTCAAGAGACCACCGAGGAGCCATTGCCCATTGTGTCCCCATCATGTATTAAAGTGGGCATTACCCAGGACCTCTTGTCATTAGTCCTTAGAGCACAGGAGCAGGCTCCTCCAAACCTTCCGGTAGGTCTCTTGTTTGTGCCTCCTAGGTTAAGACAGCGAGTGTTCCTGGAATTCCATGCCAAGAGGTCGGCAGGGCATCCGGGTATTGCCAGAACTCGGGAGTTGCTGTCTAGGGCGGTGTGGTGGCCCTCGGTGGCTAGGGATGTGGATCAGTGGGTTCGGGCATGTGACGTTTGTGCCCAAAATAAAACTCCTAGAGGGGTTCCTGTCGGCCCATTACATCCACTCTCTATTCCGTCTAAGCCATGGACCCACATTTCCATGGATTTTGTGGTGGACTTGCTCAAATCCTCGGGGATGACAGCCATTTGGGTTGTCGTTGACAGGTTTTCGAAGATGACGCATTTCATTCCACTGGTTGGGTTGCCATCGGCCAGACGCCTGTCTGAGTTATTTATGCAGCATGTTGTGCGCCTCCACGGGTTGCCACTTGATGTGGTCTCTGACCGTGGATCCCAGTTTGTGGCCAAATTCTGGAGGGCATTTTGTTCTGATCTCCAGATTTCTGTGAGCTTGTCGTCAGGCTACCATCCACAGTCTAATGGGCAGACTGAGAGGGTGAACCAGTCCTTGGAGCAGTTCCTCAGGTGTTATGTCTCCAAGTGTCATACTGACTGGGTTGCTCATCTGTCCATGGCGGAGTTTGCCTATAACAACGCGGCTCACTCTGCTACAGGGATCTCTCCCTTCCTTTGTGTGTATGGGCATCATCCTAAGGCCAATTCTTTTGACCCCCTGGATTCCACGCCTGGTGGTTCCTCTGTTGTTTCGGTCCTTAGGGGTATTTGGAGGAAAGTGAAGAAAGCCCTTGTGTCTGTGTCATTAGTGACCAAAAGGGTTTTTGATAAGCGGAGAAGACCCTGCAGCTTCAAATTAGGAGACTTCGTCTGGTTGTCCACCAAGAATTTGAAGTTGAGACAGCCATCTCATAAGTTAGGCCCCCGCTTCATCGGCCCTTATAAGATCACCAGGGTTATCAATCGGTGGCATTTCAGTTAGATCTGCCCCGTTCATTGGGTAAAAATAAAACATTTCATTGTTCCCTTTTAAAACTGGCGGTTAGTAATCCTTCTTCCAGTGGAAGACCTTCTCCTCTTCTGATACGGGGTCAGAGGGAGTTTGTGGTTGAAAGGGTTCTTGACTCCAAGATGGTTCGTGGTCGGCTGTCATTTTTGGTGCACTGGAAGGGGTATGGCCCGGAGGAGCGGTCGTGGGTGCGCAGTTGTGATCTTCATGCCCCCAGACTGATACGCTCTGTCAAAGTCAGAAAAATATCTCTATGCACACTACCATATTTGCACCTCACACAGGTCCGTGCTGCGCATGCGTGCGCTCTCCCGTACGTGCGCATACTCACAGTCGCGGGCACCCGCAGGCGCACGGTATGCGTATTTACGGTAGAGTTTATGTGATCGTAGCGTGCGACTCAATCGTTACATATTTTCACTATATAATGTATTTTGTAGATCATGGTCCCTTTGATAGATTCTGAAAGTTTAGTTAACATAGCATGTTCCTGAACAGAGAGATCCCTCTTTGTATTGTACGAAGGGTCTAACAGGGGTCATACAGTGGTGTTTGGTACCCATCGGAAGAGTATTTAAATAGCAATATTCCGGTGTTGGTTTGGAGCGGATTAATCGCTCGTGCGAATAGTTATGGACATAAGAAGTTTATGTCCATTTACTATTATTTGTTCTTATTTAGTCATGCGGCGGGAAACTCAGTATCCCACCCACCTGAACAGTTGGAAGCAGTCACAGCCCACCTGTATGAATCAACCTATGACCTTTTGTTATAATGCGAAGCCGAATTCCTGTGTCCAATGAACAATGAGATTGTAGGGACCATTGAATTGTATTGTGTGTGGGGCATAAATAGGCAGGCCGACCATATCCAGTTCACTCTCTTCAACGGTTCTCATTGCTGATAATCGGGAGCTGGATATCGAGGCGCATGCGATCGTTTCCCCTTGTGCGTAAGTGTTTCTCCGCAACCATATTGATCTTCTTGTTATTGTGGGCCAATCTCTCTCTCTCTCTCTCTCTCTCTCTCTCTCTTTCTCTCTTATTTTCCCTTAGATAGTAATTGTATTGTATTTCCTGTGTAGTTATCTGGTTAGGTAGTCTATGTTATATTGTAGTGTATGATTTGTATTTGTATTAATTCTTTTGCAAGTATATCATTCAAAATATATATATATATTAGGCGTTGGACCCTAAGCCCAGGTATCTGTGTATTTCTTATAGTGTTTAGTATTCTCAGAGCGTCGGTGACGCTCAAACAGCTTTTAAGTTAATAAGGTTACACTAGGTTGCATCTACACCCTATCTCTACACTAAGGTTTTACTGCATAATATACTGTTTATGGTTTAGATATAAAGGTTTAACATGGTGAGCGTCAGCGCCGCTCGTGATCTCCTCGTGGTCTCGAGCGTCCGCTACGCTGATAGCGTAGCATTACGGTAGTCGCTCACCTATAAGTGTGCCCGATACCAACAGCGTATTCTCGTGAGCGTATGTATCGCTCGAGCAGCCCGCTCCCGATACAGCGTCCGTTACGCTATAGTGAACCATTACGTTAGTCAGCAGCCAATAGCGTGCCTGCCTGTGATCTCTTGGCCGTGAGCGAACGTGACGCTTGAGCGTCTCGACCATGGCTAAGCGATTGTTACGCAACAAGCGTACCCTTACGGTACTTCATACGTAAATAGCGTACAGTGTTCTTAGACCTCACAAAGGGTTTTACATACGATAAATATTCAGCTTTATCAGCTCTTTCTTCTCGCAGTTCCCCGATAAACCCGGTGGTAGGGGTTCTTTGACCCCTCGTCAGAGGGGGGGTACTGTTAGGATCTCCTGCTCTGTGCTGCCACGTCGCCATGGCAACCGGGAGGCAAGTGTTAGCGAAGTAACCTGAGCGCAGCTGATACCCCGGTCCGGGTTTTTACTGTGTAGTGGTTACAGGCTCTGTGCACGGCAGGGAATCCGGCGCTGGTTTTGTGCTCACAGTCTGTGAGGTCTGAGTGGGGCGTGGACAGCACCTGCTATATAAACCATCCTCTCAGGCTAGGCAAATGCTGCTGAATCTTTGTTTGTTAGTCAGTTCCAGAGAGTTAGCTAGTACTGTGTGACTTTGTATTTACTTGTTGCTTACTGCGAATAGGCCTTGGGATTCGGTACTTCATTCTGCCAATCCGGACCTAGCAGTAAGACTGGAGTCAGTTGTTTGACCTGCTGGGGTTCTTTTGCTATTCTGTGAACCCAGCAGGTTTGCGGCTGTACTCTCAGACCTGCTTGCTTAATCCTCCCTCACTGTGCAGGGCGTCCAGGTGTCAGTTTAGTGGCAGTAAGCTGAACCTGTGCCCTGCAAGTGGGGGTTAGGATTGTGGATACTCTCCTTGTGTCTATATTTCTATCTCTGACCAAGGAGTTTATTCCCACACCCGTTGGTAACCCTTTGGGGTTTTTTCTGTTGCTCTTAGCAACATCATTTCAGGTGCTCCACATGTTAAATCACTACACATCGCTTCATTGTCCGCTCTATTCCATCTGAGCATTCCTGACACTAGGGAGACACCCAATTCCTGAGCCTTTGGGCTTCTCCGTTCACTTTGTGTTTATTAGTTATTCCATCACCTCCTGTGTATGTAATGTTATACTGTCTGTGAGTTCGTTTGCTTCGCTTCCCTCTCTGTTCATACACCGGTATACTCCTGTTAGCACTGGTGTGCGTAACAATATTATATACTGGTGGTCAGCAAAATTATGCACTGTTCTCCTACTACTGCGCATAACAACTAAAATGCACCACAGGTATGGATGGATAGTATACTTGACGACACAGAGGTAGGTAGAGCAGTGGACAACTGTACCGTACTGATATAATACTGGTGGTCACTGGTCAGTAAAATTCTGCACTGTCCTCCTACTATATACTACAATGCAGCACAGATATGGAGCGTTTTTCAGGCAGAGAACGTAGATATTTTCAGCACACTGAGCACAGATATTTGCAGCACACTGAGCACAGATATTTGCAGCACACTGAACACAACTGAGAGAACGCTGCACACCTCCTCTCCCTATCATCTCCAATGCACGAGTGAAAATGGCGGCGACGCGCGGCTCCTTATATAGAATACGAATCTCGCGAGAATCCGACAGCGGGATGATGACGTTCGGGCGCGCTCGGGTTAACCGAGCAAGGCGGGAAGATCCGAGGCTGCCTCGGACCCGTGTAAAATGGGTGAAGTTCGGGGGGGGTTCGGATTCCGAGGAACCGAACCCGCTCATCTCTAGTTATTACTGATCGCTATCGTATGTAGCTTATAATTACCAGGTTCAGGTGGATACCGACATACTGCAGAGAAATAAGCCGTTTGTTCTAATAGAGCATATTAGGTTTAGTATATAGCTCCCCACAGGTGGTATAACTGTGTCCAGCAAATAGCCAGCTCAAAAGTTCAACATCGTTGATCTGAATAATTTGAGACCGTACCTGCTGTTTGATGTTAAAGCCGCAATGCACCAGTAGAAAACGGGTTCATATTTAACAGATGGATTGTAATCCTTGGTATAGATTAGCGGGGAGCTGACTCTCCGTCCCACCGTGTGTACCTGGAGCGCTCTGTGTGATGTCCTAACACAGCGCAATATGCGGAATGACCACCCAGGTGTGGACCAAGTTATCACCGTCTGGTATACAACCTGCATGGGGAATTTGCCTCCCGGCTCCCTTGCGATGTTTGAAAGCGGCTTAGGCGGTGATGTGGACGCGGCGGGGTTGGTATCTGTAATAGTCCACCTGGACCTGTTAGCGGTATAGTAGGTGTGGTTGGCGGAGTCCTGACGCGTCGCGACAACACGTGACTTTTTCAAAGTAAGGCCTCTGCTTCTCTGTGGTTGGCCCCTCCCACCACTCTCAGGGCTGCAGCTTCTGTGTGTGGATCAGCCCAGCAGCAGCAGCTTCCTCTTCCTGCTCCTCGCCTCTCACTAGGGGGTCTCTGCACTGTGCTGCCTCCCACACTGTCCCGGGGTCAGCCTTTACAGGAAGGATCAAAGTAACCAGGTGGGTGCTGGGGTTTATTTTGGGGGAATGGAGGCTGTGTGTAATATAATCTGATGTACTGTAATCTAGTAATGGGTTCAATTGGGGAGGGGGGGGGAGAGAGGTGGGAGGCCTGTGTATAATTCACATTAGTGTGGTACGGAGCACTACTAATGTGGGTGTAATGTGTACGGAGCACTACTGATGTGGGCGTAACGTGTGAGGAGCACTACTGATGTGTGCGTAACGTGTGAGGAGCACTACTGATGTGTGCGTAACGTGTGAGGAGCACTACTGTTGTGTGCGTAACGTGTGAGGAGCACTACTGATGTGTGCGTAACGTGTGAGGAGCACTACTGATGTGTGCGTAACGTGTGAGGAGCACTACTGATGTGGGCGTAACGTGTGAGGAGCACTACTGTTGTGGACGTAACGTGTGAGGAGCACTACTGATGTGGCCGTAACGTGTGAGGAGCACTACTGATGTGGACGTAAATGTGAGGAGCACTACTGATGTGGGCGTAACGTGTGAGGAGCACTACTGATGTGGACGTAACGTGTGAGGAGCACTACTGATGTGTGCGTAACGTGTGAGGAGCACTACTGATGTGTGCGTAACGTGTGAGGAGCACTACTGATGTGTGCGTAACGTGTGAGGAGCACTACTGATGTGTGCGTAACGTGTGAGGAGCACTACTGATGTGTGCGTAACGTGTGAGGAGCACTACTGATGTGTGCGTAACGTGTGAGGAGCACTACTGATGTGTGCGTAACGTGTGAGGAGCACTACTGATGTGTGCGTAACGTGTGAGGAGCACTACTGATGTGGGCGTAACGTGTCAGGAGCACTACCGATGTGTGCGTAACGTGTGAGGAGCACTACTGATGTGGGCGTAACGTGTGAGGAGCACTACTGATGTGGGCGTAACGTGTGAGGAGCACTACTGATGTGGGCGTAACGTGTGAGGAGCACTACTGATGTGTGCGTAACGTGTGAGGAGCACTACTGATGTGGGCATAACGTGTGAGGAGCACTACTGATGTGGGCGTAACGTGTGAGGAGCACTACTGATGTGGGCGTAACGTGTGAGGAGCACTACTGATGTGGACATAACGTGTGATGAGCACTAGAACTGGGCTTTTCTGTGAGACCACACACCTCTTTACTTTTTCAGGGGCGTCGTATATATATTAACTTACCAAAATAATTAGCCTCAGGCCGGACCTGCTACTGGTTGGAATATACAGTTGGGGAGGAGAGTATGTGTATAATGTAATATAATTAGGTACTGGGTGTAATAAGTTGGAGAGGGGCTGTGTATAATGTAATGTTTTATGGTGTTGTGTGTACTGGGTGTAATACATGTTTACTGTATATGTGGGTGCAATATCAATCCTGTACCAGTGTATATAGAGTTTCTATTTCTACGTCTCTTCTCACAAATGTATACGGTATATAGTGTACCTATATTAGTGCTCCTTTTTTTTTTTTTTTTGCTGCTTTTAGTACTACTGTATAATTTTCATCTGCCATTGCAGGACACGCCCCTGAGTGGCAATAAATACGTCCATAGGTAGAGCTAGACACGCCCTTTGGGCGGAGCATGACACACCCCTCAATGGCACATTCTGCTCCCACCTGGAATCTCCCTGAAACTAGTTTTTAAAAGTAGGCAAGTATGGGCAAGCAAAAGGCCACAGACCTTTACAAGCATCAGTGTGTGTGTGTATATATATATATATATATATATATATATATACACACACACACACACACACACACACACACACACACACACACACACACACACTATTATATATATTAGAGATGTGCAATGGACATTTTTCGGGTTTTGTGTTTTGGTTTTGGATTCGGTTCCGCGGCCGTGTTTTGGATTCGGACGCGTTTTGGCAAAACGCCCCTGAAAATTTTTTGTCGGATTCGGGTGTGTTTTGGATTTGGTTTTTTAAAAAAAAAAAACCCTCAAAATCAGCTTAAATCATAGAATTTAGGGGTAATTTTGATCCCATAGTATTATTAACCTCAATAACCATAATTTCCACTCATTTCCAGTCTATTCTGAACACCTCACACCTCACAATATTATTTTTAGTCCTAAAATTTGCACCGAGGTCGCTGGATGACTAAGCTAAGCGACCCAACTGGCCGGCACAAACACCTGGCCCATCTAGGAGTGGCACTGCAGTATCAGACAGGATAGCACTTAAAAAAAATAGTCCTCAAACAGCACATGATGCAAAGAAAAAAAGAGGTGCACCAAGGTCGCTGGATGGCTAAGCTAAGCGACCCAAGTGGCCGGCACAAACACCTGGCCCATCTAGGAGTGGCACTGCAGTGTCAGACAGGATGGCACTTAAAAAAATAGTCCCCAAACAGCACATGATGCAGAGATAAAAAAAAAAAAAAAAAGAGGTGCAAGATGGAATTGTCCTTGGGCTCCCCCACCCACCCTTATGTTGTATAAACAGGACATGCACACTTTAACAAACCCATCATTTCAGTGACAGGGTCTGCTACACGACTGTGGCTGAAATGACTGGTTGGTTTGGGCCCCCACCAAAAAAGAAGCAATCGATCTCTCCTTGCACAAACTGGCTCTACAGAAGCAAGATGTCCACCTCCTCCTTATCGTCCGATTCCCCCGATGTACACAGTGATGGGGACGATTATTAATTCGTCCCAACTGGAATCCACCATCTCAGGTCCCTGTGTACTTTCTGGAGGCAATTGCTGGTGAATGTCTCCACGGAGGAATTGATTATAATTCATTTTGATGAACATCATCTTCTCCACATTTTCTGGAAGTAACCTCGTATGCTGATTGCTGACAAGGTGACCGGCTGCACTAAACACTCTTTCGGAGTACACACTGGAGGGAGGGCAATTTAGGTAGAATAAAGCCAGTTTCTGCAAGGGCCTCCAAATTGCCTCTTTTTCCTGCCAGTATACGTACGGACTGTCTGACGTGCCTACTTGGATGCGGTCACTCATATAATCCTCCACCATTCTTTCAATGGTGACAGAATCATATGCAGTGACAGTAGACGACATGTCAGTAATCGTTGGCAGGTCCTTCAGTCCGGACCAGATGTCAGCACTCGCCCCAGACTGCCCTGCATCACCGCCAGTCAGTGCCAGATTAAGGTCCACATGGGCCTGGAGCTGAAATTTCTGAAGGGCCTATTGTGTGCCGCCAGAGGGGAAAGGGGGGGGGGGGGGAAGGGGGTATATGAAGACTCTTTTTCCATCTTGCATTATATCATGCTGGCTGCTCACTTCTATCCGAAATCAACATCGTATAAGCCTGGCACTCCGCTCATTAGGTGTGTCCAGCTTGCCTCATGCAGGATATATATATATATATATATATATATATATATATATCAGTAGTTCCAGTTTCCTGGGGGGCACTCTCCTTTAAACATCATCACACGAATTTTCTTAATCCATAATAGGCTTTATTCGGTCTCACAATTGGCTTTATTAAGTCGACGTTTCGGCTCTATCAATAGAGCCTTTATCAAGACAAGCCTTGCAAACAATTTTATAGTCAAGTGGTCATAACCTATACAAATAACAAATACATGAAATGAATAAATACAATCAGTCTCACGGGCCCAATCAGAGAATCACCATAGTTGTGCCATCCATATAGTCCATAAAAGAAGAAAGTGTGTCCAACAGTAATAGTACCAACAGGTAGGGGGTGTCCAATGGAAACATCTCTCTTTTATATAGGGGTATCCAGTGCAAAGAGTATCTATTCACCCAACCACAGTGTGCCGCCAGAAGTCGTATCAGTATTCACATTAACATTGAGGCGTACTTACTAAAATGAGTATAACTCAACAGAACAACACTGAGGGTGGATTCTCGGTCACTCCAGCATCTTAACCTGTTAATGAAACAACAAGTGCTCTATAGCAATTTCCTAATGACGTACGAAAATATTGCCAAAAGTCACCTATATCAAATGGTGATTTCCACTTACTTCATATAAATAGGGAAAATATCCTGGATAACTATCCATATAGAGACACCTTGGTCAATAAACCTCTGCAGAAAAGAGTAAAGTGGGGTATGCCATAAGACAAATATCCCATCTTAATCAAAGAAAGACCTCAATCCTCATAAAAAAGGTCTGTTATACACCATAATGTCTCTTACCCCTGGAGGTCACAAATCCACGTCCATTCAGTGTGGCTGCCTATGGACCAATGCACACAGCATGCCTTATAACCATATTCAACCGGAAGTGCCATCGCCCCCACAGTGTTAACACTTCACCTCGTATTTCCACTTTGTGTAACTTTCAAAGTCCTCAATAATCACCGCTGTACCCGCCGTCATCTCTCCACACTGTACAATATCATCAAACTCACCAAAGACTGAAGGAAGACACGTTTCGCGGCCAGTCCGCACGGCGTGCGTGTCACCACCCGGAAGTCAGGCACCGGGTGCGTTCCACAGCCCGGAAGTCATACGCAAAGGGGTATCAGATGATCCGACCTTCCCCCAACAACGGGGGCCGCTGCCTAGCAACAAAACGCCAAAATCATATAATTCACAAAACAGGGCGTGGCTGCTCACAGGATCCAAATTGTCAAGACATTCCCAGAACGGAACAGCCAGAGTAAACAACAACCCCTCTGTGCCTCTTTCACGTGTCAAAAAGACATATAACCATTACATAGTAACAATACAGGTTTTCATATGGTCACAACACCCATACTTGGTTCAGTCAATGGATGATCGGGTCGCACTTTTAGTCAAAATATGTAAATTCAGTCCCATTGAGTCTAGACGATATCAGGATTAGGGGATCTATCACTTCAATCTAAGTGGTAGGAAATAGATATATATAAATCATAGAAGGTGTATCTGATCAGGCCCATGAGAAAAGACTAACAAACAAACAATTAAAACAAAGTATAATACTATTTTAAATACATTAAACATATATTAAAAACTACTACAGTATTCTGTATCAGGATACACCAATCATAATCATGTAAAGTAATGTGTCCATGTCTGAATATCATAGAAAGAGAATGAAATGGACAAAATTTTTTTATATATAGACATGTGTCACACCTTACAAGAAAATATTCATGGTGTTGTATTCATTAAGTCCCCTCGGGGCAACAGTATCGAGCCTGTTGATCCAAAAGCTCTCTTTCTTTTTTAAAGCTAATGTCCTATCACCCCCATTTGGCAGGGGGGGGATCCAGTCAATAAGCATACATCTAAGATTCGACACCTGGTGTTTATTATCCAAAAAATGCCTCGCCACAGGTTTATCAGAAGCCCCAGTTTGGATAGCAGCGCGTATTGTGGTCCTGTGGTTCGCCATCCGGTCTCTAAAACATCTAGATGTAAGCCCCACATAATATAGGCCACAAGGGCAAATTAAACCAATAGATCACATGATCTAATTTGCAATGTAGATGGTACTTAATTTTGATATTTTTCCCTGTATGCGGGTGTGTAAAGCTGTTTCCAGTCCTCATGGCCCTACAGGTAGTACAATTCCCACAAGAGAAACAACCTGGCCTTAAGCTCATCATTTGGGAAGTATTCATTCGCTCATCAGGGACCAATGTTGGGCGCATAAGTAATTGTTTTAAATTAGCCCCACGTCCATAGGCCATCATAGGAGGCCCAACATGAGTAAATGGCAATGTGGGGTCTGTCGCTACAATTGGCCAATGCTTGCGTAGAATCTTATTGGTTTCTGATGCATGGCTGTCATATCTGGTAGTATAAATCATTCTATTGATAATCTTCCGATTTTTAGGAGCCTTACGCGTATATATATTACGTGCCTTGCGCATACATCTCCCCAACGTGCGTCTGGTATAACCACGCTGTATGAATCTACATAACATTTCTTCCAGTTGAGCCTCTCTAGCCATATCATCAGTGTTATTTCTCATAACACGAAGTAGCTGAGAGATCGGCAAATTGTCTTTTAAGGCAGGTGGATGGAAACTGCTTGTGAGTAATGTAGTATTCCTATCCGTGGGTTTCCTAAAGAGAGTAGTTGTAAACTCTCCCTTTGCATGTCCAATGGTGATATCCAAAAAGTTGACATGCTCTGCCGAAATCTCGTAGGTAAACTTAATCGGACTATCTAAATTGTTCACCTGATCTATCATATCCACAAAGGACTCACGGGTGCCCAACCATACCACAAATACGTCGTCTATGAACCTTTTATAGATCTTAATATTCTGTCCGAATTCTGACAGTATATGCCTATGTTCAAATACCGTCATGTACATATTCGCGTATGAAGGTGCAAGATTCGACCCCATCGCAGTTCCTGAAACCTGGTAATAATACTCGTTCTTATACTGGAAATGATTGAGTCCTAATACAAGATTAGTTAACTCTAATATATATTCAGTAGGTATTCCCTCAGTGGGTTCAAGAGCAATAAGTTCTCTCAGTGCTCCCAGGCCTTTAGTGTGGGGTATCACGGTGTACAAAGATTGTACATCCATAGTTGCGAGTAGTATATTATCAGGAAGGTCCTGATAGGTTTTCAGATGTTCCAAAAAGTCACTTGTATCGCGAATATAACTTGGACTCTTAATAACATACGGCTGTAATAGGGAATCGATAAACTGAGCTATAGGCTGTAACAGTGATCCTTCGGCTGCTATTATCGGCCGACCCGGTGGGTTTCTTAAGGATTTGTGTATTTTGGGCAATGTATAAATTATTGGGCAACTAGGTTTGTCAACCGTCATATATTCATACAGGTCAGTATCTATCCATCGATTATCATGGCCTCTTTTGAGACAAGCATCAATTTGACTTTTAACATATGTCAAAGGATTAATCCTAACTTTTCTATATGTTAATTCATCCCTAAGTTGACGATTGATCTCTAAATCATAGTCCACCCAGTCCTGTACGACAACAGCTCCACCCTTATCTGCTGGGCGGATCACTAAATTGGAATTCGAGCGTAACTTTTGAAGAGCTCGTCGCTCATCAGCTGGTAGGTTGTCGTACAGCCTGGGTGGCTTGATCGAACGGGTATCCTTAGCGACCATTCTAAGAAACGTTTTTAGGCTAGAATTTGTAGACGGAGGATCAAATCTAGATGGTTTCTTAAATCGCGTTCTAGATTGAACGCAGTCTTTACCTGCGAAATGTTCTCTAAGACGTAAATTTCTGCCAAATCTATATTGATCAATAGTGGTTTCAAATGGTTTATGTGGAAAAAAAGGTATAAAGGACAGACCCCGGGCTAATAGGCGTATTTCTGCTTGATCTAATACCGTAGAGGAAAGATTAAACACAGAGCTCAAGTCCGGTTCCTGCGACCCTGTCTTTTTGCCACCGCCCCTCCTCGTGTACGTGCGGTGCCTTTTGAGGTACCTACAGGGGGTGTGGTCCTGGAATCGGTTCCTGAATCTAAAAAACGTTGGTCACTAGTTTTGTTGTCTGAGAGATCAGTCTCTGAATTAGAAACAGTGGAACCCTGATCTCTGGAATAATATTGACGTCGCTGCTGTCTGTATGGTCGCGACTGTCTATCAGCAAACGATTGGTTACTATTACCAAGTAACCAACGATACACTGTATGTGTCTGATAGTCTGTTGTTACTGTAGTCAATTTCTTCCTTTTAAAGGAAGTAAGTTCCTTACGATAGGAATCGATTTGAGTTTGTAGTCTATCAAGCCAACTAGAGTTTTTGTCCTCCCTTAAAAGAGGTATGGACGTGATCTCAAGTTGTTCTAACTCACCTTTTACCTTTTTTAGCTCATTGCTAGCCTCCTCGACTACTAGCACAAGCAGATCAAGGGAACACTTATTTAAAATCCCGCACCATTTGGTGCAAAACACTGGATTACTACGACCCAAAGTTGGGATGTTGTTAATCCTAAACCCTCTGGGAATTAATTTACGACGATGATATTCCGACAAGAATTGGCCGTGTAGTTGAAGGTCGACCTCACGTCGTTTAAGTTTTAGCAACCTGTAGAAGACATCCGCTGACGTCTCCGCAGGTAATGCCTCAAAATCCACTCTGTCGAATAAAACCTTCTCAATCTCATCATCAGTAAACGAAATGGTCCCTTGTCCTGCTTGTGCTAGAAGTCCCTCATCAAACAGACATGTTGCTCCATGGGCCATAATCAATTTCAATCAAAATAACATAAACATAAAATCCTGATACTGAAAGTCTCTAGATTGACATTATACATTCACATATACGTATAAACCGGTGAACATAAGTGACGGGTGTCAGGAAGAGAAAGACAGTAATTTACTGGCAGTCCATAATATCCATGGAAGTCCTGCACTCACGTCCGTAAATCATCAACTATGGGGTGCGCCCAGTAGAATCCACAGAATCCCTGTAGATCAACATATGTAGCAGTAGTTCCAGTTTCCTGGGGGGCACTCTCCTTTAAACATCATCACACGAATTTTCTTAATCCATAATAGGCTTTATTCGGTCTCACAATTGGCTTTATTAAGTCGACGTTTCGGCTCTATCAATAAAGCCTTTATCAAGACAAGCCTTGCAAACAATTTTATAGTCAAGTGGTCATAACCTATACAAATAACAAATACATGAAATGAATAAATACAATCAGTCTCACGGGCCCAATCAGAGAATCACCATAGTTGTGCCATCCATATAGTCCATAAAAGAAGAAAGTGTGTCCAACAGTAATAGTACCAACAGGTAGGGGGTGTCAAATGGAAACATCTCTCTTTTATATAGGGGTATCCAGTGCAAAGAGTATCTATTCACCCAACCACAGTGTGCCGCCAGAAGTCGTATCAGTATTCACATTAACATTGAGGCGTACTTACTAAAATGAGTATAACTCAACAGAACAACACTGAGGGTGGATTCTCGGTCACTCCAGCATCTTAACCTGTTAATGAAACAACAAGTGCTCTATAGCAATTTCCTAATGACGTACGAAAATATTGCCAAAAGTCACCTATATCAAATGGTGATTTCCACTTACTTCATATAAATAGGGAAAAATATCCTGGATAACTATCCATATAGAGACACCTTGGTCAATAAACCTCTGCAGAAAAGAGTAAAGTGGGGTATGCCATAAGACAAATATCCCATCTTAATCAAAGAAAGACCTCAATCCTCATAAAAAAGGTCTGTTATACACCATAATGTCTCTTACCCCTGGAGGTCACAAATCCACGTCCATTCAGTGTGGCTGCCTATGGACCAATGCACACAGCATGCTTTATAACCATATTCAACCGGAAGTGCCATCGCCCCCACAGTGTTAACACTTCACCTCGTATTTCCACTTTGTGTAACTTTCAAAGTCCTCAATAATCACCGCTGTACCCGCCGTCATCTCTCCACACTGTACAATATCATCAAACTCACCAAAGACTGAAGGAAGACACGTTTCGCGGCCAGTCCGGACGGCGTGCGTGTCACCACCCGGAAGTCAGGCACCGGGTGCGTTCCACAGCCCGGAAGTCATACGCAAAGGGGTATCAGATGATCCGACCTTCCCCCAACAACGGGGGCCGCTGCCTAGCAACAAAACGCCAAAACCATATAATTCACAAAACAGGGCGTGGCTGCTCACAGGATCCAAATTGTCAAGACATTCCCAGAACGGAACAGCCAGAGTAAACAACAACCCCTCTGTGCCTCTTTCACGTGTCAAAAAGACATATAACCATTACATAGTAACAATACAGGTTTTCATATGGTCACAACACCCATACTTGGTTCAGTCAATGGATGATCGGGTCGCACTTTTAGTCAAAATATGTAAATTCAGTCCCATTGAGTCTAGACGATATCAGGATTAGGGGATCTATCACTTCAATCTAAGTGGTAGGAAATAGATATATATAAATCATAGAAGGTGTATCTGATCAGGCCCATGAGAAAAGACTAACAAACAAACAATTAAAACAAAGTATAATACTATTTTAAATACATTAAACATATATTAAAAACTACTACAGTATTCTGTATCAGGATACACCAATCATAATCATGTAAAGTAATGTGTCCATGTCTGAATATCATAGAAAGAGAATGAAATGGACAATTTTTTTTTATATATAGACATGTGTCACACCTTACAAGAAAATATTCATGGTGTTGTATTCATTAAGTCCCCTCGGGGCAACAGTATCGAGCCTGTTGATCCAAAAGCTCTCTTTCTTTTTTAAAGCTAATGTCCTATCACCCCCATTTGGCAGGGGGGGGATCCAGTCAATAAGCATACATCTAAGATTCGACACCTGGTGTTTATTATCCAAAAAATGCCTCGCCACAGGAATGTCTTGACAATTTGGATCCTGTGAGCAGCCACGCCCTGTTTTGTGAATTATATGGTTTTGGCGTTTTGTTGCTAGGCAGCGGCCACCGTTGTTGGGGGAAGGTCGGATCATCTGATACCCCTTTGCGTATGACTTCCGGGCTGTGGAACGCACCCGGTGCCTGACTTCCGGGTGGAGACACGCATGCCGTCCGGACTGGCCGCGAAACGTGTCTTCCTTCAGTCTTTGGTGAGTTTGATGATATTGTACAGTGTGGAGAGATGACGGCGGGTACAGCGGTGATTATTGAGGACTTTGAAAGTTACACAAAGTGGAAATACGAGGTGAAGTGTTAACACTGTGGGGGCGATGGCACTTCCGGTTGAATATGGTTATAAGGCATGCTGTGTGCATTGGTCCATAGGCAGCCACACTGAATGGACGTGGATTTGTGACCTCCAGGGGTAAGAGACATTATGGTGTATAACAGACCTTTTTTATGAGGATTGAGGTCTTTCTTTGATTAAGATGGGATATTTGTCTTATGGCATACCCCACTTTACTCTTTTCTGCAGAGGTTTATTGACCAAGGTGTCTCTATATGGATAGTTATCCAGGATATTTTCCCTATTTATATGAAGTAAGTGGAAATCACCATTTGATATAGGTGACTTTTGGCAATATTTTCGTACATCATTAGGAAATTGCTATAGAGCACTTGTTGTTTCATTAACAGGTTAAGATGCTGGAGTGACCGAGAATCCACCCTCAGTGTTGTTCTGTTGAGTTATACTCATTTTAGTAAGTACGCCTCAATGTTAATGTGAATACTGATACGACTTCTGGCGGCACACTGTGGTTGGGTGAATAGATACTCTTTGCACTGGATACCCCTATATAAAAGAGAGATGTTTCCATTGGACACCCCCTACCTGTTGGTACTATTACTGTTGGACACACTTTCTTCTTTTATGGACTATATGGATGGCACAACTATGGTGATTCTCTGATTGGGCCCGTGAGACTGATTGTATTTATTCATTTCATGTATTTGTTATTTGTATAGGTTATGACCACTTGACTATAAAATTGTTTGCAAGGCTTGTCTTGATAAAGGCTCTATTGATAGAGCCGAAACGTCGACTTAATAAAGCCAATTGTGAGACCGAATAAAGCCTATTATGGATTAAGAAAATTCGTGTGATGATGTTTAAAGGAGAGTGCCCCCCAGGAAACTGGAACTACTGCTACATATGTTGATCTACAGGGATTCTGTGGATTCTACTGGGCGCACCCCATAGTTGATGATTTACGGACGTGAGTGCAGGACTTCCATGGATATTATGGACTGCCAGTAAATTACTGTCTTTCTCTTCCTGACACCCGTCACTTATGTTCACCGGTTTATACGTATATGTGAATGTATAATGTCAATCTAGAGACTTTCAGTATCAGGATTTTATGTTTATGTTATTTTGATTGAAATTGATTATGGCCCATGGAGCAACATGTCTGTTTGATGAGGGACTTCTAGCACAAGCAGAACAAGGGACCATTTCGTTTACTGATGATGAGATTGAGAAGGTTTTATTCGACAGAGTGGATTTTGAGGCATTACCTGCGGAGACGTCAGCGGATGTCTTCTACAGGTTGCTAAAACTTAAACGACGTGAGGTCGACCTTCAACTACACGGCCAATTCTTGTTGGAATATCATCGTCGTAAATTAATTCCCCGAGGGTTTAGGATTAACAACATCCCAACTTTGGGTCGTAGTAATCCAGTGTTTTGCACCAAATGGTGCGGGATTTTAAATAAGTGTTCCCTTGATCTGCTTGTGCTAGTAGTCGAGGAGGCTAGCAATGAGCTAAAAAAGGTAAAAGGTGAGTTAGAACAACTTGAGATCACGTCCATACCTCTTTTAAGGGAGGACAAAAACTCTAGTTGGCTTGATAGACTACAAACTCAAATCGATTCCTATCGTAAGGAACTTACTTCCTTTAAAAGGAAGAAATTGACTACAGTAACAACAGACTATCAGACACATACAGTGTATCGTTGGTTACTTGGTAATAGTAACCAATCGTTTGCTGATAGACAGTCGCGACCATACAGACAGCAGCGACGTCAATATTATTCCAGAGATCAGGGTTCCACTGTTTCTAATTCAGAGACTGATCTCTCAGACAACAAAACTAGTGACCAACGTTTTTTAGATTCAGAAACCGATTCCAGGACCACACCCCCTGTAGGTACCTCAAAAGGCACCGCACGTACACGAGGAGGGGCGGTGGCAAAAAGACAGGGTCGCAGGATCCGGACTTGAGCTCTGTGTTTAATCTTTCCTCTACGGTATTAGATCAAGCAGAAATACGCCTATTAGCCCGGGGTCTGTCCTTTATACCTTTTTTTCCACATAAACCATTTGAAACCACTATTGATCAATATAGATTTGGCAGAAATTTACGTCTTAGAGAACATTTCGCAGGTAAAGACTGCGTTCAATCTAGAACGCGATTTAAGAAACCATCTAGATTTGATCCTCTGTCTACAAATTCTAGCCTAAAAACGTTTCTTAGAATGGTCGCTAAGAATACCCGTTCGATCAAGCCACCCAGGCTGTACGACAACCTACCAGCTGATGAGCGACGAGCTCTTCAAAAGTTACGCTCGAATTCCAATTTAGTGATCCGCCCAGCAGATAAGGGTGGAGCTGTTGTCGTACAGGACTGGGTGGACTATGATTTAGAGATCAATCGTCAACTTAGGGATGAATTAACATATAGAAAAGTTAGGATTAATCCTTTGACATATGTTAAAAGTCAAATTGATGCTTGTCTCAAAAGAGGCCATGATAATCGATGGATAGACACTGACCTGTATGAATATATGACGGTTGACAAACCTAGTTGCCCAATAATTTATACATTGCCCAAAATACACAAATCCTTAAGAAACCCACCGGGTCGGCCGATAATAGCAGCCGAAGGATCACTGTTACAGCCTATAGCTCAGTTTATCGATTCCCTATTACAGCCGTATGTTATTAAGAGTCCAAGTTATATTCGCGATACAAGTGACTTTTTGGAACATCTGAAAACCTATCAGGACCTTCCTGATAATATACTACTCGCAACTATGGATGTACAATCTTTGTACACCGTGATACCCCACACTGAAGGCCTGGGAGCACTGAGAGAACTTATTGCTCTTGAACCCACTGAGGGAATACCTACTGAATATATATTAGAGTTAACTAATCTTGTATTAGGACTCAATCATTTCCAGTATAAGAACGAGTATTATTACCAGGTTTCAGGAACTGCGATGGGGTCGAATCTTACACCTTCATACGCGAATATGTACATGACGGTATTTGAACATAGGCATATACTGTCAGAATTCGGACAGAATATTAAGATCTATAAAAGGTTCATAGACGACGTATTTGTGGTATGGTTGGGCACCCGTGAGTCCTTTGTGGATATGATAGATCAGGTGAACAATTTAGATAGTCCGATTAAGTTTACCTACGAGATTTCGGCAGAGCATGTCAACTTTTTGGATATCACCATTGGACATGCAAAGGGAGAGTTTACAACTACTCTCTTTAGGAAACCCACGGATAGGAATACTACATTACTCACAAGCAGTTTCCATCCACCTGCCTTAAAAGACAATTTGCCGATCTCTCAGCTACTTCGTGTTATGAGAAATAACACTGATGATATGGCTAGAGAGGCTCAACTGGAAGAAATGTTATGTAGATTCAGACAGCGTGGTTATACCAGACGCACGTTGGGGAGATGTATGCGCAAGGCACGTAATATATATACGCGTAAGGCTCCTAAAAATCGGAAGATTATCAATAGAATGATTTATACTACCAGATATGACAGCCATGCATCAGAAACCAATAAGATTCTACGCAAGCATTGGCCAATTGTAGCGACAGACCCCACATTGCCATTTACTCATGTTGGGCCTCCTATGATGGCCTATGGACGTGGGGCTAATTTAAAACAATTACTTATGCGCCCAACATTGGTCCCTGATGAGCGAATGAATACTTCCCAAATGATGAGCTTAAGGCCAGGTTGTTTCTCTTGTGGGAATTGTACTACCTGTAGGGCCATGAGGACTGGAAACAGCTTTACACACCCGCATACAGGGAAAAATATCAAAATTAAGTACCATCTACATTGCAAATTAGATCATGTGATCTATTGTTTAATTTGCCCTTGTGGCCTATATTATGTGGGGCTTACATCTAGATGTTTTAGAGACCGGATGGCGAACCACAGGACCACAATACGCGCTGCTATCCAAACTGGGGCTTCTGATAAACCTGTGGCGAGGCATTTTTTGGATAATAAACACCAGGTGTCGAATCTTAGATGTATGCTTATTGACTGGATCCCCCCCCTGCCAAATGGGGGTGATAGGACATTAGCTTTAAAAAAGAAAGAGAGCTTTTGGATCAACAGGCTCGATACTGTTGCCCCGAGGGGACTTAATGAATACAACACCATGAATATTTTCTTGTAAGGTGTGACACATGTCTATATATAAAAAAATTTTGTCCATTTCATTCTCTTTCTATGATATTCAGACATGGACACATTACTTTACATGATTATGATTGGTGTATCCTGATACAGAATACTGTAGTAGTTTTTAATATATGTTTAATGTATTTAAAATAGTATTATACTTTGTTTTAATTGTTTGTTTGTTAGTCTTTTCTCATGGGCCTGATCAGATACACCTTCTATGATTTATATATATCTATTTCCTACCACTTAGATTGAAGTGATAGATCCCCTAATCCTGATATCGTCTAGACTCAATGGGACTGAATTTACATATTTTGACTAAAAGTGCGACCCGATCATCCATTGACTGAACCAAGTATGGGTGTTGTGACCATATGAAAACCTGTATTGTTACTATGTAATGGTTATATGTCTTTTTGACATGTGAAAGAGGCACAGAGGGGTTGTTGTTTACTCTGGCTGTTCCGTTCTGGGAATGTCTTGACAATTTGGATCCTGTGAGCAGCCACGCCCTGTTTTGTGAATTATATGGTTTTGGCGTTTTGTTGCTAGGCAGCGGCCCCCGTTGTTGGGGGAAGGTCGGATCATCTGATACCCCTTTGCGTATGACTTCCGGGCTGTGGAACGCACCCGGTGCCTGACTTCCGGGTGGTGACACGCACGCCGTCCGGACTGGCCGCGAAACGTGTCTTCCTTCAGTCTTTGGTGAGTTTGATGATATTGTACAGTGTGGAGAGATGACGGCGGGTACAGCGGTGATTATTGAGGACTTTGAAAGTTACACAAAGTGGAAATACGAGGTGAAGTGTTAACACTGTGGGGGCGATGGCACTTCCGGTTGAATATGGTTATAAGGCATGCTGTGTGCATTGGTCCATAGGCAGCCACACTGAATGGACGTGGATTTGTGACCTCCAGGGGTAAGAGACATTATGGTGTATAACAGACCTTTTTTATGAGGATTGAGGTCTTTCTTTGATTAAGATGGGATATTTGTCTTATGGCATACCCCACTTTACTCTTTTCTGCAGAGGTTTATTGACCAAGGTGTCTCTATATGGATAGTTATCCAGGATATTTTCCCTATTTATATGAAGTAAGTGGAAATCACCATTTGATATAGGTGACTTTTGGCAATATTTTCGTACGTCATTAGGAAATTGCTATAGAGCACTTGTTGTTTCATTAACAGGTTAAGATGCTGGAGTGACCGAGAATCCACCCTCAGTGTTGTTCTGTTGAGTTATACTCATTTTAGTAAGTACGCCTCAATGTTAATGTGAATACTGATACGACTTCTGGCGGCACACTGTGGTTGGGTGAATAGATACTCTTTGCACTGGATACCCCTATATAAAAGAGAGATGTTTCCATTGGACACCCCTTACCTCTTGGTACTATTACTGTTGGACACACTTTCTTCTTTTATGGACTATATGGATGGCACAACTATGGTGATTCTCTGATTTGGCCCGTGAGACTGATTGTATTTATTCATTTCATGTATTTGTTATTTGTATAGGTTATGACCACTTGACTATAAAATTGTTTGCAAGGCTTGTCTTGATAAAGGCTCTATTGATAGAGCCGAAACGTCGACTTAATAAAGCCAATTGTGAGACCGAATAAAGCCTATTATGGGTTAAGAAAATTCGTGTGATGATGTTTAAAGGAGAGTGCCCCCCAGGAAACTGGAACTACTGCTACATATGTTGATCTACAGGGATTCTGTGGATTCTACTGGGCGCACCCCATAGTTGATGATTTACGGACGTGAGTGCAGGACTTCCATGGATATATATATATATATATATATATATATGGTAAAAACAAAGGCGGCACTCACGCAGGCTTTTGCAGGTGTAGAAAAGTCAGTTTAATTTACCGACATGTAAGGCCATGCGTTCTCGGAACTGCCGTATGGTCTTGCCCACATAACCTATGTGGGCAAGACCATATGACAGCTTTTGATTGACCAAGTTACTGCAGGGCACCCGGATGATCAGACTGGCGCCGTGGAGCAGGTGAGCTTTATTTCATCATGATTGTTTGTCCGGGTTAGGTATAAATGTTTGTTTGTTGTTCAGTTTGGGTTGTTAAGGCCCTGAGGACGGGGCAGTCCCCAAAACATGTTGGTAAATTAAACTGACTTTTCTACTCCTGCAAAAGCCTGCGTGGACCCTTTGAAGACGTCTGGTGTGACGAAACACGTTGAGTTCCCTGCAGTGACACCCTTGCCTATCTTAAAGTTAAGTCAGAATTCCTTACCTTTTACAAAGACCTTTATGCTTTTACCAGTGTTTGTGAAACTTTTTATGTTTTATTCCACTTTTATATATTATTAAAAAACTTGTTTGTAATATTATATATTTTTTGGCTCATAAATTTTAAGCTTTAATGATCATGTTTTAAACAACACAAGTCGCTGGTACCCTTATCCCCCCACTCTATACTCTTTTTAGCAGTACTGTACCAGTTCTGCACTCTTAAGGGTTGGCAGACACCTACAGTTAGGTTACATGTGTGTTTTTAGTTCTTTAATTATTATAAGTGATTTTTAATTCACTTCCCTTACTGAGACTATACCCCACAAGTGGTGCTGTATCATTTTTCTGCTATATATATATATATATATATATATATATATATCTACAGTATATGCACACGCCATGCTGAGTAGTGCAGAGGCTGCTCAGGGGCAATATCGATGTGGACTCCTGGCAGTGGGCTCATTTCCAGCACTAAATACAGCAGCAGGGAGGTTCAGAGTCAGCAGATCCATGGACTACTGGCAGGGGTATAACTAGAACATTGTGGGCGCCCTGCCGTTGTCACTACAATGCCCATTGGGTGGGCAGGAGGTAGTGAGAGACAAGGAGAGGGTTTCATGAAAATGAGGGAGTGGGAGGAGAGAGAAGAGCGAGAGAGAGGGTGTCAGGTAGAGAGAAAGGGATGAGAGGAGAGAGAGAGGGCAACAGGGAGATAGAGATAGGGGAAGAGCAAGAGACGGAGGGTGCAAGCAGGAGTGAGTGAGTGAGAGTGTATCAGTGAGGGAGGGGGTGAGAAAGAGTGAGTTTCAGGGAGAGAAAGAGGGAGAGGAGAGTCAGTTAGAGAGAGAGAGTGCCAGGGAGAGAGAGAGGGGGATAGAGAAGGCAACAGTGTGAGAGAGAGAGAGAGAGAGAGAGAGAGAGAGTGAGACAGAGAGAGAGCAAGACAGTGTCAGGGATAGAGACACAGTGCCAGGGAGAGAGAGAGAGAGAGAGACTGTCAGGGAGAGAGAAAGGCTGGGAGAGGAGCAAGAGAGAGAGATAGGGAAAGGGGGTGAAAGGAGGAGCAAGCAGGTGGCACTACTTGACTACAGCACTGGACGAATGGAGTTAGACGGACAGACAGATGGGGGGGCCTGGACAGACAGAGCACCATGTGGGGGCATAGACTGACAGACAGACTGGGGGGCATAGACGGACAGAGCACCATATGGGGGTATAGATGGATATACTGACAAGGGGCGGGGATGGACAGGGGGCATAGATAGACAGACGGATGGGCAGAGCACCATATGGGGCATAGACAGACAGGAAGATAGACGTGGGGGCATAGATGGACGGACAGAGCACCACATGGGGGCATAAAAGGTCAGAAGGACAGACAGACGTGGGGTTGGAGGCATAGACAGTCAGAGCACAATATGATGGCATAGAAGGACAGGGCAGAGATGGATGGGGGGTGGGGTCATAGATGGATAGAACACTATATGGGGGCATACTGCAGATGAATAGACTGACGGGGGCAGGGTACAAACGGACAGGGGGTGGGGGGCATAGACAGACTGGGGTGTGGGGGGCATAGACGATGGGGGGGTCATAGATAGATGTGGGGTGGGGGGCATAGACAGACAAATAGACGGATGGTAGGGGAGAGTGGGGCTCACCAGCAGTGGGACTGTGTTGCTCTGTCCAAGCACGACCCATCCGTCAGCCATGCAGCACAGATATGTTTCCAAGTTCTCTCCAACAAGCGGTTTTGGTCAAACATTGAGGACAACTCTGCACCCTGCCTCCCTCCTCGGAAGTAAATTGCTTGGCCCTGAACCTGGCGCGCAGCAGTACTGATTTAAAAATAAAAAAAAGACTACTGGGACTGCTGCGCTTGGGATGGGTGCAGAGGTGGCAGTGCTCTGATTGGCACTACCTGGGCTGACACACTAGTCTGCAGGGTGACACAGTCCTCTTTGAGCTGCCATGCTCACTGCTGATACCGCTGGGGGCCGTGGCTTAGTGGAACCTCCGGTGGCATTGGGAGCGGGTTGGTCATGACTGCCTGAGGCTCTTTAGTGTAGCCTTGGGTGTGGGGAGCTCCGACGGAGGGAGGGGAAGAGGGCTTTAATGCCCATGGCTCACTATAACCTCAGGCGGGGGTAAAGGGGCCGGCCTGCACTGTATATGCTCCGGGGTTAGGGGTAGGATCGGGTATTAATGCCTGCGTCTTCTTGTACCTCCAATGGTGGTAAGGGAGTCCGGCCGCCACTGTATGCTCCAGGGGTTGGAGGAGGGTGGATCGGGCTTTATGGCCAGCAGCTTCAGGGAGTTCGGGCTCACTGTAACCTTCCGACGCCGGTGGTCAGGCTGAACTTTAAGCTCCGGGTGTTGGGGCGACCGCGGGATGTCCGAGGCTGCAGTGTAAGCTTCGGCGGGAGGAGGGGAGCCTGGGGAGGCGGCGCTGACATGCAAGCACCTGTCCTGTCCTGGGTGGATAGTAGGGAGGGGAGGTGACAGCCAGAGCCAGCAGGGTTTGCATAGGGCGGGGGCCTGGGAGGACGGCCGCTGGCAGCTTTTGATAGGAACTTTTTTTCCTGTCAATTCTGCCTTTCTCTCTGATGGGCCTATTTTTATGGGGAGGCCTGGAGCTGCAGCTCCACCCGCCCCATTGTTAATCCGGCCCTGCCGCCAGAGGGTGGGCTCGGAATTCTTAGCCTTTTCCTCGAAGCCCCAGTAGCGGGAGAATGTGAAGGAGGAGCTGTTGACGGGTCACGTTCCGCTTGACTTGACAAGTGTCTCACCAGCAGGTCTTTGCACCTCTGCAGACTTGTGTCTGCCGGAAAGAGAGATACAGCATAGGCTTTAAACCTAGGATCGAGCAAGGTGGCCAAAATGTAGTGCTCTGATTTCAACAGATTGACCACCCATGAATCCCAGTTAAGTGAATTAAGGGCTCCATCCAAAAGTCCCACATGCCTAGCGGAATCGCTCCGTTTTAGCTCCTCCTTCAATCTCTCCAGCTGCTTCTGCAAAAGACTGATGAGGGGAATGACCTGACTCAGGCTGGCAGTGTCTGAACTGACGTGTGGCATGTTCAAAGGGTTGCAGAACCTTGCACAACGTTGAAATCATTCTCCACTGCGCTTGAGTCAGGTGCATTCCCCCTCCTTTGACTATATCGTAGGCAGATGTATAGGCTTGAATGGCCTTTTGCTGCTCCTCCATCCTCTGAAGCATATAGAGGGTTGAATTCCACCTCGTTACCACCTCTTGCTTCAGATGATGGCGGGGCAGGTTCAGGAGTGTTTGCTGGTGCTCCAGTCTTCGGCATGCGGTGGCTGAATGCCGAAAGTGGCCCGCAATTCTTCGGGCCACCGACAGCATCTCTTGCACGCCCCTGTCGTTTTTAAAAAAATCTACACCACCAAATTCAGTGTATGTGCAAAACATGGGATGTGCTGGAATTTGCCCAGATGTAATGCACGCACAATATTGGTGGCGTTGTACGATGTCACAAATCCCCAGGAGAGTCCAACTGGGGTAAGCCATTCTGAGATGATGTTCCTCAGTTTCCGTAAGAGCTTGTCAGCTGTGTGCCTCTTATGGAAAGCGGTGATACAAAGCGTAGCCTGCCTAGGAACGAGTTGTCGTTTGCGAGATGCTGCTACTGGTGCCGCCGCTGCTGTTCTTGCTGCGGGAGGCAATACATCTACCCAGTGGGCTGTCACAGTCATATAGTCCTTAGTCTGCCCTGCTCCACTTGTCCACATGTCCGTGGTTAAGTGGACATTGGGTACAACTGCATTTTTTAGGACACTGGTGACTCTTTTTCTGAGGTCTGTGTACATTCTCGGTATCGCCTGCCTAGAGAAATGGAACCTAGATGGTATTTGGTACCGGGGACACAGTACCTCAATCAATTCTCTTATTCCCTGTGAATTAACGGTGGATACCGGACACACGTTTAACACCACCGCAGCTGCCAAGTCCTGAGTTATCCGCTTTGCAGCAGGATGACTGCTGTGATATTTCATCTTCCTCGCAAAGGACTGTTGGACAGTCAATTGCTTACTGGAAGTAGTACAAGTGGTCTTCCGACTTCCCCTCTGGGATGACGATCGACTACCAGCAGCAACAACAGCAGCGCCAGCAGCAGTAGGCGTTACACTCAAGGATGCATCGGAGGAATCCCAGTTAGGAGAGGACTTGTCAGACTTGCCAGTGACATGGCCTGCAGGACTATTGGCGCTCCTGTCTAAGGAGGAAATTGACACTGAGGGAGTTGGTGGTGTGGTTTGCAGGAGCTTGGGTACAAGACGAAGGGATTTAGTTGTCAGTGGACTGCTTCCGCTATCACCCAAAGTTTTTGAACTTGTCAATGACTTCTGATGAATGCGCTCTAGGTGACGTATAAGGGAGGATGTTCCTAGGTGGTTAACGTGCTTACCCCTACTTATTACAGCTTGACAAAGGCAACACACGGCTTGACACCTGTTGTCCGCATTTCTGTTGAAATAATTCCACACCGAAGAGGTCTTTTTTTTTTGTAATTTGACCAGGCATGTCAATGGCCATATTCGTCCCACGGACAACAGGTGTCTCCCCGGGTGCCTGACTTAAACAAACCACCTCACCATCAGAATCCTCCTTGTCAATTTCCTCCTCAGTGCCAGCAACACCCATATCCTCATGCTGGTGTACTTCAACAGTGACATCTTCAATTTGACTATCAGGAACTGGACTGCGGGTGGTCCTTCCAGCACTTGCAGGGGGCGTGCAAATGGTGGAAGGCGCCACCTCTTCCCGTCCAGTGTTGGGAAGGTCAGGCATCGCAACCGACACAATTGGACTCTCCTTGGGGATTTGTGATTTAGAAGAACGTACAGTTCTTTGCTGTGCTTTTGCCAGCTTAAGTCTTTTAATTTTTCTAGCGGGAGGATGAGTGCTTCCATCCTCATGTGAAGCTGAACCACTAGCCATGAACATAGGACAGGGCCTCAGCCGTTCCTTGCCGTAAATGGCATATTGGCAAGTTTACGCTTCTCATCAGATGCTTTTAATTTAAATTTTTGGGTAATTTTACTGAACTTTAGTTTTTTTGATTTTACATGCTCTCTACTATGACATTGGGCATCGGCCTTGGCAGATGACGTTGATGGCATTTCTTTGTCTCGGCCATGACTAGTAGCAGCTTCAGCACGAGGTGGAAGTGGATCTTGATCTTTCCCTATTTTACCCTCCACATTTTTGTTCTCCATTTTTTAATGTGTGGAATTAAATGCCAGTAATATATCAATAGCAATGGCCTACTGTACTGTATTATATATGTATACTGTTGGTAACCAAAATGCTGCACTGTAATACTAGAATCTATAGAAAAGTTTATGTATTATTGTATATATTGCAGTACAGAGTGGTGTAACTGTGACACATGTGTGTCCTGACAAGCAGTATAGAAGCTATAGAAAATGATTTAAAATTATTGTATATAATTCAGTACAGAGCAGTGTAACTGTGACATATGTGTGTCCTGACAAGCAGTATAGAAGCTATAGAAAATGATTTAAAATTATTGTATATAATTCAGTACAGAGCGGTGTAACTGTGACACATGTGTCCTGACAAGCAGTATAGAAGCTATAGAAAAGTATATATATTACTGTATATCAGTACAGAGTGGTGTAACTGTGACCCATGTGTGTCCTGACAAGCAGTATAGAAGCTATAGAAAAGTATATATATTATTGTATATATCAGTACAGAGCTGTGTAACTGTGACACATGAGTGTCCTGACAAGCAGTATAGAAGCTATAGAAAATTATTTAAAATTATTGTATATATCAGTACAGAGCGGTGTAACTGTGACACATGTGTGTCCTCACAAGCAGTATAGAAGCTATAGAAAATGATTTAAAATTATTGTATATAATTCAGTACAGAGCGGTGTAACTGTGACACGTGTGTCCTGACAAGCAGTATAGAAGCTATAGAAAATTATTTAAAATTATTGTATATAATTCAGTACAGAGCGGTGTAACTGTGACACGTGTGTCCTGACAAGCAGTATAGAAGCTATAGAAAATGATTTAAAATTATTGTATATATCAGTACAGAGCAGTGTAACTGTGACACGTGTGTCCTGACAAGCAGTATAGAAGCTATAGAAAATGATTTAAAATTATTGTATATATCAGTACAGAGTGGTGTAACTGTGACACATGTGTGTCCTGACAAGCAGTATAGAAGCTATAGAAAATGATTTCAAATTATTGTATATAATTCAGTACAGAGCGGTGTAACTGTGACACATGTGTGTCCTGACAAGCAGTATAGAAGCTATAGAAAATGATTTAAAATTATTGTATATAATTCAGTACAGAGCAGTGTAACTGTGACACGTGTGTCCTGACAAGCAGTATAGAAGCTATAGAAAATGATTTAAAATTATTGTATATATCAGGACAGAGCGGTGTAACTGTGACCATGTGTCCTGACAAGCAGTATAGAAGCTATAGAAAAGTATATATATACTGGTGGTCCCCAGTCCCCACAATGCAGCACACTGATCAGATATTTGCAGTACACTGAGCACAGATATGGAGCGTTTTCAGGCAGAGGACGTAGATATTTTCAGCACACTGAGCACAGATTATTTGCAGCACACTGAGCACAGATATTTTCAGCACACTGAGCACAGATTATGGAGCTTTTCAGGGAGAGAACGCTGCCACGTCCTCTCCGTTCAATCTCCAAAGCATGAGTGAAAATGGCGGCGACGCGCGGCTCCTTATATAGAATACGAATCTCACGAGAATCCGACAGCGGGATGATGATGTTCGGGCGCGTTCTGGTTAACCGAGCAAGGTGGGAAGATCCGAGGTTGCCTCGGAACCGTGTAAAATGGGTGAAGTTCGGGGGGGTTCGGATCCCAAGGAGCTAAACCAGCTCATCTCTAATATATATATATACACACACACACACACATATATATTGTCGAAGTCGAAAATATTATACCCACATGCATCAAGTACAAACACCACACAGAGTGGCCTCCGTGCGTGTGCTTGTTCTGCCGTGCGTGCACATGCCCGCACGCTGCGTACATAGGCTCATGAGGCCCTGCGTATTAGCATGTGGTATGAGTAAATACAGTAGCATACGCATTCGCATGGAAAAGCCACAAAGACATAACTGACATTTCATCCACGTAGTGCATAATTACACATAGCCCACACACACCACACCAGCAAGTTACATTTACTTTAAAAATGGAACAATAGAGGGATTCACCTTTACAGGATATGAGGGGACAGAATTAGGTCAGGAGGTGGTGTTTGGTATCCTGTTGTACAGTATTTAAAGGGCAATATTCCAATGGCAGTTTGCAGAAAGTAGCACGCTCCTGCGCATAGATATGCGCAGGAATATATTAATATCACACTGTATGTACTGTACTCTTGATATTCGGCGGGAACCCAGTGGAAGACATCTGCAATTACACCGGGACTAAGCATCGCCCACCTGTTCAAACCAACCTATGACCCCTCATGTACTGTAAATGACCAGCCCTTTAACCTATGGATGAAGAGATTACAGTTTCCTTTGTTTCATGCTTTGGACCATTGTATAAAACCAAGCCTCCTGGCCGGCCCCAGTCTATTCTCTGAAGGTCATCTTTCCAGACTGACTGAGGACCGGATCCGGGTGGTGCAGGCGAACAAATGTATGTATCCATTGGTTGTAGCCTTTTCTCTTGTGTTATTATATTTCTGTTGTACCCCCCTTTTGAGTAAATATTTGTTGCTGGGTTGGACCACAACATTACATAACAACTGGTATCGCATTGCTTTCCTGTTAGGGGTTATAAAGTATATTCCGCCGCACGTGTAGCTACTTTGTGCTTACAGCGTGATGGCGTGCTTACGCAACATGTAAGCATTTCATAGGGGTTTCACACACACGCTTAGAGGGTTGCAGCAGCCTGAACATTTCTGTATTTAAGGTATTGCTTTTTCTTTCCTGTAAGTTAATTGAACTTAACTATCTATATATATATATATATATATATATATATATATATATATGTGTGTATGTATGTATGTATGTATGTATGTATGTGTATGGTGGGTTCTGGAAAAAAAAAATGTATATTCTGTACATATACACATTTCATTGTCTTTTATTTTAAATCAAACATTTCTTAGCAGTCATGCCCAGGATTACAACCCATGACCTGTTACACTGACAGCAGACACTTTACTGATGGAGCTATTTGCTCCTGTACAGGAAGCCTGAGAATTCTAACTATATCAAGTTACATGTAATTGCCAGAGAAGTAACTTCATATAGTTAGAATTATCATATTTGCTATACAGGAGCAAATAGCTCCATCACTTAGGTGCCTGCTTCCAGTGTAATAGGTCGTGGTTTCTAATCCTGGTTATGATACTTGCAAAATGTGTATCTACAGTATAATAAAAAGTGTGTGATTTGTAAGGTGCAGGAACCAGTGACGAAATGGGCCACTGAAGAGATAGCATCAGCTATCGATTAACTTAATTCAATGGTGTCACAAAATGGGAGGAGAGTTGCCCCCCCTTCAGAGCAGGAGCCCGGCGGCAGTTGACTCCGTTGCCTCCCAGAGTTATGCCTCTGCCTACAGCACATAGTAATCATGCCAGGCTTCTGCCACACTGATGCAGGAAGATAGTAGATAAATAGAGTGTAAGCTTGCGAGCAGGGCCTTCCAACCTCTATGACTGTTTGCTATTATTTAGTTGTGTTTTATCACTGTTGTTTCCAATTTTAAAGTGCTGTGAATTTGCTGTGCTATAAAAGAAACTGTAAATAAATAAATAAATAAGATATCAATGATCATTCACCTACTGTGTTGTAAATGTAATTGTATTAATTAGAAAACAAAACTTGGTTTCAATAAAAGAGAAAAAAAGAAAAGAAAACAAAACTTGTATGAAAGCTGTAACCCCACCCCGTATATATTTATTTATTATGTAATATATTTATTATTGCTTATTTGTATTGTGTCTCCATATTATGCAGCAGTTTCAAGAGAAAATATTATTAATTCACATCAATTCCTGACCCATTTGAGCTTGCGGTCTATATTATCTACCACACAAACACACACATATACTAGATGCCGTGTTCCCAGAGGCCTGCAAACAGGGGCGTTACTTTCCCCAGTTACACCCAGTGCGGCATTGGCGGAGCGCTCCATGAAAAATGGCTGTGGCTTAGCATAAGGGACGTGGTGTAGCGGATGGGTGTGGCTTTGAGTCCTGACCCCCATTTTTCGGTCGCTATGGAGGTCCCAGGGATGCGGGCTGCACACAGAGACTGTGTGCCTGCACTTCCCAGCTCCTACACTGTGACAGCAGCCGGGTGCTACATAGAATGTTACAGTGCAGCACTCCAGGGGCAAACGCTGTATTTATAAGGGGGGGTATCCATGTGTGTATATGTGTGTGTGTGTGTGTATATATATATATATACACAGTTGTGCTCATAAGTTTACATACCCTAGCAGAATTTGTGATTTTCTGGCTATTTGTCAGAGAATATGAATGATAACTCACAAACTTTTCTTTCACTCATGGTTAGTGGTTGGGTGAAGCCATTTATTGTCAAACAACTGTGTTTACTCTTTTTAAATCATAATGACAACAGAAACTACCCAGAAACTACCCAAATGACAATACAATTTCTCTGCAACATACCTGTCTTCAGTGCCGTTCATTCTTGGAGCTGTGTATATATATATATATATATATATATATAGCAATCGGTGCGTCACTCTGCATCAAAAGAACACACAGTATCCCGGTTGGTTGAATCAATTTAACATACCGGGTTACTGTGTGTTCTTTAGACGCCGAGTGCCGCACCAATTGCATCTTTCATTTATACATTGGTATATGTGAGGGCACCGGCTCAGTTTTTGATTTTATGCGGAGTGCCGGTCCAATGTTGCTATATATATATATATATATATATATAGCATACATTATTAATACCGCACAAAATATAACTTTTACATGGTTCAGGTGGCTGTACCAAAGTCAGAATATTGAAATAGCTGCTGTTGTGAGGCTTTTGTAGAAAAGATACTAATATCACCACCAAAATGGCACTGCCCATACATTTATATGGACTACATGAAAATGGCCATGCTGTTTTCCTCATTTAAGTAGTCGATAGAAATGTCCTACAGTAAAATGAAAAAAATCCCTCCTAAGGCGCTGCAAAAGAGCAGCAAATAGACAGTACTCAATAGGTCACCAACCTATACAAACAATGCGTAACAAAAAAGGTACAATCTCACTTTTTGCGCTCCAAATGTCCCTTCACTTGGGTAGTCCTCATACCGATGATATTGTTACATGAAACAAAAAATTAAACACAACATAGTGTAATACTGTATATTAAAAAAGGTCCTTCCACAGTGTGGGGGAGAAATAAGGTGATGGAAAACAGTCCCGGAAGAGATCAGTCGTCCATCTTCTTATGGGATCACCCAGAGTGATATGGCGAGGACTTGACAACGAATTCTTACATGTATGCTTACTTGTATACATGTAGTAGAATACCCATAAAGGGTTCTTTAGTGGAGATGCTGTTCCTTAGACCATATGATGCAGATAAATACCACTCATGGAATAATATGTGAAATTAAAAAAGGGAAGCCAATTAGGGCAAAGCAAACCCCTTTTTTTTTTTATATAAAAAAAATACAAACAGACAACCAGTCATACCCAAAATGGGAAACAGAGATGGACTTCAGCTGACACAGTAAAATCCAGATATCACAATGTCATATGCTTCCCTCAATGGATACGCTGGTTTTAAGACATCAATATAACACTGTATCAACGCGTTTCGACGCTCGGCGTCGTCTTTATCAAGATTAACAGTGTATTTAACTATAATAAAAAAGACATCAATAAGAAATTTTCCCTTGTAAATAGAGTTTCCCAAATAAAAACACAAATAAAAACAACATGGAACATACCACTGGCGTGCAGCCTCTCATATATGGTCAGCTGAATGAGGTGGTTCCTAAACTGACCTCCCTTAAATAGCAGAAGCCTAATGTATTTCCAACCAATTATCCAATGAATTAAAATCTGACTTGATGGACATTTAAATGCACCAATAAGATATAGCCTATTTAAAGTTAATTTACATAATCGGCGCCAACTAGATACTTAAATCCCCTTAGTTATATTGCCCTGCGTCTTATCACTATGGTTACGCATCCGGGCTACCAGTAACATAGAGTCACGTGTCCTCCATTCACAACATGACATAACGTCCTGTTGTTATGGTAACCAGCCAGGATACGCGTCACTTCCTCTGATTAAGCGTGTGTCATGTCTGGCGCTTGTGTCTCATAACTATGGTTATGCATCCGGACCATGAACAATACAGAGTCACATGTCTACCATCTACGTCACGGCAACACATCTCGTTGCCATGGCAACCCGTCAGGACTGCCCGAATTAGATCACATGACACCCGTCATTTCCACATGTTTTACATGTGCCATGTCCAACACTACGCGACCAACCATCTGGTCACAAAGTGCGGGCATGACTTAGAAACATAAATTCCACTATTACCTTCCTTTAATTATAAATCTTAGGAGCGGACATATCTATGCTATCTATGGGCTCACCTTTGCCCATTACAAAGATGGCCACCGTAATTTATAAATTATAAATATTATAGATTTAGTTAAACTATATGACAATGCATATAACACATAATGTCAATAGTTATATATTGACCATGATATTGTATAAAAATACATTATTTTAAGTAAAAAATGCATTATATGAAGGAATGCACTTTGCCCCTTTCAAAGATGGCCCCCATAATTAAAAAGCCATACGTAGTATGGGCAAAGGTATCCACAACAACAATACCATATATCCAAGAGAACAATCAGAAATAAAGTATAATATAACAGAATTAATACCAAATGTCTAAGGATATCACAAGAACCATCTAATTTCGAAATCATGATTAAGACCATGAGGTTTAAGACTATTGAATTCATAAATGTTTTTAATTTCGGCTTTTGCCAACCTATTATCTCTATCCCTTGTTCTCCAATTGTTTTTTATCCATTTTATAGCACAAAAACTTTTTATCCCTTTTGCAGACCTATCGTGTTTCTCTTTAAAATGTAATGAAAAAGGATGGTTTATATTTCCATTTGTAATGTTGCGAACGTGTTCAGCCCATCGAGTTTTGACCTGACGTTTAGTTTTCCCTATGTATAGTAAGTTACACTTGCAAATTATACCATATATGACATAATCAGTATGACAGGTAATAAATTTGTCTATTTTCGTAACTTTCTTATCCCAACAAAAATTAATAACTGGACTCACTACTTGGACAGGCTTTGCACATTTTGCAGTCCCCACATCGGTAAAAACCTTTATTTCTAGGGAGAAAACGTTTACCATCCATATGTAATGCACTAGATACAAGACTGTTTTTAATATTAGGTGCCCTCTTGTAAGTGAATTTGGGTCTCTCAGGTAGTACATTCCTTAAAATCTCATCTTTCAGAAGGATATTCCAATTCTTCCTAATAATTTCTTCAATCCTTTTGTGTTGTTTATTGAATTGTGTATGGAAGGATACTTGGAAATTCGTAGTGTTCTTAACTGTCTGATCCTTGCTCTTCAATAATGTAAGTCTATCTATGCTACCCACTTCCTCTGATATCTGAAACAGTTTTTCAGCTTTGTACCCCTTATCTACAAAACTTTTTACCATAGTAGAAGCTTGTTCCTTATATTTATCATTATTAGAACAATTCCTCCGTAATCTGAGCAATTGGCCCCTGGGTACATTTTCTAACCAAATAGGTAGGTGCTAGAATTGTATTGTGAGGGCTGCGCTAATATCTTATGTTTAAAAGGCAGCTACGGAGTATGGGTTTCCACTAACTTTGTTGTGTGTGAAAAAAATTGGTAACTCCCTGCGCTATTAAACAAATGACAATGCACTGATAGCAATAATAAAATATGAGTATTTATTTTTTTCTTAATAGAGTGTAAAAATTCTGTAGCTTAAAAATATTTTACAAAATATAATTAAATTCATAAATGACTAAATATTATTAACAAAATATGTCATTTATGAATTTAATTATATTTTGTTAAATATTTTTAAGCTACAGAATGTTTACACTCTATTAAGAAAAAAATAAATACTCATATATTTTATTATTGCTATCAGTACATTGTCATTTGTTTAATAGCGCTGGGAGTTACCAATTTTTTTCAAATAGGTAGGTGGTTACTATCTAGGGGTATATATGTATTGCAATCAGTCTGTTTTACATAATTACTAGTGGTAAGAACTCCTTCCAATATCTCAATATTTAGATCCAAGAAGTGGGCAGACAATCGACTACTTTCAAATGATAATTGTATATTTAAATTATTATTATTTAGATATTGACAAAATTCATAAAGGGTAGACTCATCACCCTTTCAAACAAAAATAATATTGTCTATGTACCACCACCACTGCACCAGGTTCGCGCCCCAGCCATGACCTGTCCACACATGGGACTCCTCCCATCTGGACATGAATAGATTAGCATAGCTGGGTGCGAACCTGGTGCCCATGGCGGTACTGACTAACTGCTTGTAAAAAGATCCATCAGAATTAAAATAATTATTCTTGAGGATGAATGATATACCATCAAGAATAAAATTGGAAATTGTATTGTCAAAATTTACTTGATCCAATGTGGCCTTAATGGCTTCCAAACCATCCTTATGAGAGATAATAGTGTACAGGGAAGACACATCAGCAGTAGTGAGAATATAATCATCTTCCCACTGTAAATCTGAGAGATGATTTAATATATCTCTAGTATCCTTAAGATGTGACTTTCCCTTTATTACAAGGGGCTGCAGATGGTGATCTATATATGCCGATAGGTTAGACGTGATGGAATTTGTCCCTGCCACTATGGGCCTACCAGGGGGGTTATCAGTGTCTTTATGGACTTTGGGAAGAAGGTACAGCACTGGTACAGAGAAATTTTCATTTATCAAGCACTGTGCAATATTTTCATCAATAGCTCCCAAATTCACATATTGACTCACCATTTGATCAAATGATTTGAAAATATTAGTTGATGGATCACCTTTAAGTTTTACATATGTGACCCCATCCTCAAGTTGTCGTAAACCTTCTTTAATATAATTTTCCCTGTCCATAATAACAATCCCTCCCCCCTTATCCGCTGGTTTAAGTATGATCTCATGATTCTCTTGTAGATTTTTGAGGCATTCCTGTTCTTTTTTATTGAAATTATTAATTTTATTGGGGACTACTTCTTTAAGTTGGTTAAATTCCTCCAAAACACTCTTATAGAAGGTGTCTACGCAACATCCTCTACTGTGAGTAGGATAAAAAACGGATCTTTTCTTAAAAGTTGAAACTTCTTTCTCTAGATCTTGTTCTGTATTATCCTTGAAAAACCTTTTCAATGATAATTTTCTAATAAACTTTTGTAAATCTACATATAAATTAAAATGGTTAATGTCATTAGTAGGACAAAATGTAAGTCCTTTTTTTAGAACATGGGATTCTATCTCATTTAATACATATTTACTGAGATTAAATATTTTGATCCCATCAATCTTATCAACTTTTCCGGTTGTAGACATAGAAATAGTGTCCTGTTCCCCCAATATTTCTAAATTATCTGCAGATTTCTTTTTCCTTTTACCTTTTGAAATTCTAGAGCGTTTTCCTCCTCTTTTGCCTCTCTTTCTACACTTGTATTGTGTTTTTCCTATATTTGGCCTGGTCTCCTTTAATGATATCTTTTTGGGAAGTGTGTCTTCCCCAAAAAATGTTTTTCATCATCATAATTCGATTGTATTCTGAATCTCCCCTTTGGTGTATTGGTTACCCATGAATCATGACCCTCATTATTGGAACGGTAAACATTCCACGTGGTGACCCCATTTTCACGATAACGGTGCCACGTGTGTTCCCTTTTTGGTCCGTGATCTCTCCCATGTGATCTATCCCTTTGATTAGTGGAAGGAAACTTATTAAATCTGTCTCTTTGAGTACTGTGAGGAAACCCATCAGATATATACTCTGGTTTTCGATAGGATACTTGATCTGATCTTTGGTCCCTCCTTTGAAACCGAGGTCTAATTCTTTGGGGAAGAGGATTATAATTCCTCCTTACTGACGGTGATGAAGTTTTAGACTTTTCTTCCTCATTATTACTACCCTTACTATCTTTATTTCCATTTTTATCCCTCAAGAACTTTTTCTTCTTTTTAATAATAAGTTCCCTTTCATTTTTTTGTATTTTTAAAGTGATCCTGTTTTCGAATGTTTTGTATTCTTCCGTATCTTTAAATGGAGTAATGAGAACTTCATGTTGCTTGATTTAATCTTCCAGCTGTTTCATTGTCTGTCCACTTCTTAGATCGAAATATTGAGATATTGGAAGGAGTTCTTACCACTAGTAATTATGTAACACCGACTGCAATACATATATACCCCTAGATAGTAACCACCTACCTATTTGGTTAGAAAATGTACCCAGGGGCCAATTGCTCAGATTACGGAGGAATTGTTCTAATAATGATAAATATAAGGAACAAGCTTCTACTATGGTAAAAAGTTTTGTAGATAAGGGGTACAAAGCTGAAAAACTGTTTCAGATATCAGAGGAAGTGGGTAGCATAGACAAGGTCGGTGCAAGGGTGTTCGGCGCCCCCCTGCAAACTATAAATGTGCGCCCTCCCTACCATACTGAATAAAGGGACAGTGCATGCCAAAGTCGCATGCCGCAAATGGGTGGAGCAATGCCACACAATAGTACCAATTGCAAAATTGCTAATGATAAAATCGCATGCTGGGTGCTGCCCAGCACAGGGCTGATTTGTGGATGCCCCCTGCCTTTGCAGCCAGGCAGCAAAGGCAGACGCAGAGCTGCCCCGAACACGCCTCCGTTTCCCACGCCCGATCAAACGCGTGCCACCTCCCCTTCAACGCCACATTGCTGCCCCGCACCACCCCGCAAATGCCTCTGCCTGTTAATCAGGCAGAGGCATTTGCATAACTGAGATGCGATCGCATCTCCCCACCCGCGCAGAGTGGGTATTGTGTGTGTGCACTGCGGGGGAAAGAGGGGAGATGCTATCGCATCTCAATAGTGACTGCTACTGAATACCCCTTCAGTTGTCTTGCCTTGTCCCCCCGGCTTAACTTAACTTACCTTTCTGCCAAACGCGGACCCACTTTGCCTCCGATGTGTGCGGCATCACTGGTATGTGTGCTGGAGCTCCCTTTCTGCTGGGTAGGGGCTTGGAGCCTCTTCTCGCAATATGGATGGACCGCTCTAATAGTTGTGCCAGTAGGCTGCCTGTAATGCAAGAATGCTGTGATGGGTAACATGCTTAGGGGGATAGGGCTACAGATGACAAGTGGCCCCACAGAAAATCTTCCCGCTACAGGTGACCTGCCAGTGCTCGAAGTGGCTGCTGTATACCGCCCCACTTTGAGCAATACATATATATATATATATATATATATATATATATATCTCTATCTATCTATCTATCTATCTATCTATCTATCTACACACACACACACACACACACACACACACACACACACACACACACTATATACATAAAACACACATATAGTCATGCGATGGTTCCCTATAATGGGACTGGCATATTCTTGTAGAAGAAACTAGGCAGCGCTCAGCGGACTTGATGAAAGAAATTTTTAGTGTATTATGATACAAAAGAAGGCATTGTGTGCCGACAATTCAACACCGAGCAGGCCGTTTTTTCTTAAGGAGACATTCCAGTCCCATCCCAGGGAACCATTGCATGACTAGATTATCCATAAGGAGGGCACCGTGGCATTCATTTCCAACAACAGTGGGTGCCCACTCACAATTATCTGTCAATATATATATATATATATATATATATATATAAAATGGAAATCCACTCCCACATATATAGAGATAGATTGGTATATAGACAGATACAGATGGAAGATAGATAGATAGATAGATAGATAGATAGATAGATTAAAATTGGACACACACAGACACAAAGAACCGATACCGGTTACTGGAACAGCATGTGTATGTCTGTGTATGTACAGTGTTTCAGGTGCAAAAGAAATTAAAATTTATAGCAAAACACAACAATATAACCTGGATAAATGTGCTTGTCACCCGACAGTTAAATTATCAATTGCTGCTCCCACTTTATAGCCTGAAGTTACGCTATATAGATTTCACCAGTATGTATAGATAAGAGAGCGCATACATTTTAAACACATTTGTTACACAATAAAAATGTTTTTCCCTTATAAAAGATACATTTTACCCTTTGGTCATTCACATGTATACATATTAGTACTGGAGGCTATAGAAACACTTCAGGTCATTGGTATCTGATATATTGCTCCAATGTAGTTGATAAGTTCATTTATATATAAGAACATCAGTCCGTAGCTGTTTAGCTCTTACCATCCACCGCTCTTTTACCTGTATTGTTCTCAATCTCCCTATACCTTCACTCAGCCTAGGTGGCCGGTATCGGTAATGTCCAGCTGTTAGAAGCCCTGGATCTCTATCTGTGCAGGGGCTGAAGGTATGGGCAAACCGCCTGTATGGAAATCATGGTGGCTGGGTCCGGAGGTAAATGCTGTGTATAGCGGCAGTGAGGTCCCTGCATCCGGTGTTTATTGTGCAATGGCAAAGCCTGAGAAATGTATTCACCGGGGACCCGCTTCGGCAATGAGCCGCTTAGCTTCTCTCGTCCGCTGCCACAGTAGGGATTGCGGTATCAGGTAGAGAGCGGAGGCCCACTGTAGCACCGTACAGCTTAGCTTCACCTCTCCACTGCCAGAATGGTCTGTGCTGTTTGCAGATGGAAAGCGGAGACCGGCTGTAGCGACGTACCGTATGATATCTCCTTATTACAGTTGAAGCTGAATTAGCCGCCTACAGGAGGGGAGCATAGGAAACAGCAAGCAGGTGTTTTCCAAGTCACAGTACAGAAAGTCCTTAACGTGTTTCTCTGTTATATCTTTCTAACGGTTTCATCAGAAGGTATGTCCCTGTGCTCCCAAGTCCTTGTATTTAACCAGGGTATCCTCAGCTACGAACTGATATGCTTATATATAAATGAACTTATCAACTACATTGGAGCAATATATCAGATACTAATGAACTGAAGTGTTTCTATAGCCTCCAGTACTAATATGTATACATGTGAATGACCAATGGGTAAAATTTATCTTTTATAAGGGAAAACATTTTTTTATTGTGTAATAAATGTGTTTCAAATTGATGCACTCTCTTATCTAGATAGATATATAGATAGATGAGACAGATAGATAGATAGATAGATAGATAGATAGATAGATAGATAGATAGATAGATAGATAGATAATCACACATAGAAAGAAAACTCGCCTAATTCCGCTGTAGGGTCTCGGGCAGTCTCTCTGATGATCAGGACCCTGGCAGGTGAAATGACTCAGTGGAGATGGGGGCATCTAGTGGCTCCTGGCAGTACTGCAGTCAGCAGTAACTGCTGCTCTCTCTCTCCCGCACCCAGCTTTTATTCTGTGTCCGTCCCTCCGCCCCCCCCTCCTTCCTCCCTCCAGCGGCACAGGAGATCACATCAGCGGCGGGGCAGGGCTAGAAGATGCCGGCACCGCTGCTTGTATGGTGTCAGAGGCGTTGTGGAAGCCGGCAGCAGCAGCGCACAGCAGAAGGAATGCAGAGCAGGGAGAGCGCCTTTCCAGCATTGGCGCCTACCTGCTTTGCATCCCTTTGCTGAGCGGGTTCCGCCGGCTCTGAGCATAGATAGACTTACATTATTGAAGAGCAAGGATAAGACAGTTAAGAACACTACGAATTTCCAAGTATCCTTCCATACACAATTCAATAAACAACACAAAAGGATTGAAGAAATTATTAGGAAGTATTGGAATATCCTTCTGAAAGATGAGATTTTAAGGAATGTACTACCTGAGAGACCCAAATTCACTTACAAGAGGGCACCTAATATTAAAAACAGTCTTGTATCTAGTGCATTACATATGGATGGTAAACGTTTTCTCCCTAGGAATAAAGGTTTTTACCGATGTGGGGACTGCAAAATGTGCAAAGCCTGTCCAAGTAGTGAGTACAAAGTTATTAATTTTTGTTGGGAAAAGAAAGTTACGAAAATAGATGAATTTATTACCTGTCATACTGATTATGTCATATATGGTATAATATGCAAGTGTAACTTGCTATACATAGGGAAAACTAAACGTCAGGTCAAAACTCGATGGGCTGAACACGTTCGCAACATTACAAATGGAAATATAAACCATCCTTTTTCATTACATTTTAAAGAGAAACACGATATGTCTGCAAAAGGGATAAAAAGTTTTTGTGCTATAAAATGGATAAAAAACAATTGGAGAACAAGGGATAGAGATAATAGGTTGGCAAAAGCCGAAATGAAAAACATTTATGAATTCAATAGTCTTAAACCTCATGGTCTTAATCATGATTTCGAAATTAGATGGTTCTTGTGATATCCTTAGACATTTGGTATTAATTCTGTTATATTATACTTTATTTCTGATTGTTCTCTTGGATATATGGTATTGTTGTTGTGGATACCTTTGCCCATACTACGTATGGCTTTTTAATTATGGGGGCCATCTTTGAAAGGGGCAAAGTGCATTCCTTCATATAATGCATTTTTTACTTAAAATAATGTATTTTTATACAATATCATGGTCAATATATAACTATTGACGTTATGTGTTATACGCATTGTCATATAGTTTAACTAAATCTATAATATTTATCATTTAAAAATTACGGTGGCCATCTTTGTAATGGGCAAAGGTGAGCCCATAGATAGCATAGATATGTAGATATGTAGATTTATAATTAAAGGAAGGTAATAGTGGAATTTATGTTTCTAAGTCATGCCCGCACGTTGTGACCAGATGGTTGGTCGCGTAGTGTTGGACATGGCACACGTAAAACATGTGGAAATGACGGGTGTCATGTGATCTAATTCGGGCAGTCCTGATGGGTTGCCATGGCAACGAGATGTGTTGCCGTGACGTAGATGGTAGACATGTGGCTCTGTATCGTTCATGGTCCGGATGCGTAACCATAGTGATGAGACACAAGCGCCAGACATGACACACGCTTAATCACAGGAAGTGACGGGTATCCTGGCCGGATTATCATAACAACAGGACGTTATGTCATGTTGTGGATGGAGGACACGTGACTCTATGTTACTGGTAGCCCGGATGCCTAACCATAGTGATAAGACGCAGGGCAATGTAACTAAGGGGATTTAAGTATCTAGTTGGCGCCGATTATGTAAATTAACTTTAAATAGGCTATATCTTATTGGTGCATTTAAATGTCCATCAAGAAAGATTTTAATTCATTGGATAATTGGTTGGAAATACATTAAGCTTCTGCTATTTATGGGTGGTCAGTTTAGGGACCACCTCATTCAGCTGACCATATATGAGAGGCTGCACGCCAGTGGTATGTTCCATGTTGTGTTTTTATTTGTGTTTTTATTTGGGAAACTCTATTTACAAGGGAAAATTTCTTATTGATGTCTTTTTTATTATAGTTAAATACACTGTTTAATCTTGATAAAGACGCCGCAGAGCGTCGAAACGCGTTGATACAGTGTTATATTGATGTCTTAAAACCAGCGTATCCATTGAGGGAAGCATTGTGATATCCGGATTTTACTGTGTCAGCTGAAGTCCATCTCTGTATCCCATTTTGGGTATGACTGGTCGTCTGTTTGTATTTTTTTATATAAAAAAATAAAAGGGGTTTGCTTTGCCCTAATTGGCTTCCCTTTTTTAATTTCACATATTATTCCATGAGTGGTATTTATCTGCATCATATGGTCTAAGGAACAGCATCTCCACTAAAGAAACCTTTATGGGGGTTCTACTACATTTATACAAGTAAGCATACATGTAAGAATTCGTTGTCAAGTCCTCGCCATATCACTCTGGGTGACCCCATAAGAAGTCTGATCTCTTCCGGGACTGTTTTCCATCACCTTATTTCTCCCCCACACTGTGGAAGAACCTTTTTTAATATACAGTATTACACTATGTTGTGTTTATTTTTTTGTTTCGTGTAACAATATCATCGATAGAAATGTCCTATATTAGTGAGGTATATATACTGTAACGGGGAAGTACAGTACCATTCAGAACTCCTTCCCACAGGTCAGAGAATTGCGGCAAAATGCTGTGAGTGAGTGTGGCCTAATTTTGGGGGCAGAGCTACGATCGTGGGCTTCAGGAACACAGTAAGCACACACACAAAAACATTTAGTCCATCAGGGTTTTTTTTTGGGTACTCAGTGCTAACCACTGTGTAACTGTGCTGCCCATAATACTGCAAGCGACAATCTATAGCAGGCATTCCCAACCTTGGTCCTCAAGGCACACTAAAGGGCCCTACACATTAGCCGATCCGCCGCCGAGCTGCCCAACGGCGGGTACACCCGATGGGCGACCCAGCGGCGGGGGGCAGTGACGGGGGGAGTGAAGTTTCTTCACTCCCCCCGTCACCCGGCTCCGTAGCAGTGCAGGCAAATATGGACGAGATCATCCATATTGGCCTGCATGCACAGCCGACAGGGCACCAGCGATGAACGAGCGCGGGGCCGCGCATCGTTCATTGCTGGTGCCTCCACACTCAAAGATATGAACGGTATCTCGTTCATTAATGAACGAGATCGTTCATATCTATGAGTGATGTCGGCCAGTGTGTAGGGCCTATTACAGTGCAGGTTTTAGTGATATCCAGGCTTCAGCACAGGTGACTTAATTAGTAGCTCAGTTATTTTGATTTAACCATCTGTGCTCCAGCCTGGATATCACTAAAACCTGCACTGTTGGTGTGCCTTGAGGACCACGGTTGGGAGTGCCTGGTCTATAATATTATAGCAGTTAGTTAGTAGAGAATATAATGTTATGAGGATAGAGCTCCATACATCTTTCGTTTGTGGTGGGTCGGGACGTGCGGTCGTGTCCAAAAAGGTGGCGGGGCCTTGAGTGGAGGGGACGGGGCCTCGAGTGGAGGGGCAGGGCCTAGCGTTTTTATCATTTTGGGGACATGCCCAGTGCCCGTTTTCAACATTTTAGGGGTGTGCCTAGCGATCCCTGAGCTGCTGGGCAGCCCCCGCCTCCACTTCCTGCAATGATAGATGCCATGCACGTACGCACGGCACCTATTAAGTGATCACCGGCTGCTTTGCAGAGCAGCGGAGATCGCTGGCTCTCTCAACTGTCCCCCAACCACCCGCTGGACACTGCTAGATTCAATTACCAGTAAAACATAGCCAATGAGTACTGGGCGGGTGATCTGTGACAATATCTGGCTTGGTTTTTGCTTGTGTCCCATAGAGGTGTGAGCAAAATCCGAGTGAGAATCCCATTTTATACTGTCTCCATAACAATTAATGCAAATAGAGTGGGTGCAGCTTTCACAGTTACAAAAATATAACTGCACCAATATGCCATACCATCGCTCCAAATATGACTGAGCATGCGCACAGACAAAACCATAAAAATGTTGTGAGATAACACAAGTGGGAAACCTATCAGATTCGCAGATTAGGCTGCACCCTGTTCCATCCAGAATATGTCCTAATGATGGCACATTAGGCCATTTTCCTAAAACCACCGCCATTTTATAACAGATCACAGCATTTCTGAAGGCTGGAACTGTTGCAGGGGGCCCCCTGGCCGGAGCACACGGACATCACTAGCTTTCCCTCTTATGCAGCAGCAGAACAGGTAGCCAGAATGCAAGCAGGACAGTAAGTAGTACAGGCAAAGACACAGGAGTATTAGATTTCAGGGGTCGCCGGGTTACGTCGCGTCTAGAGAAGAAAGCAGTCACAGAGCGGACTGCTAAGAAGATTGACAGGAAGAAGGCATACCTGGGCGGATCCGGAGCGTTGAAGACCGTTTTCAGGGAGTGGTGAGTAAAACACAGGCGCTCCCAGCAGAACAAAGGGCGGATGTCTGACGTCAGAGCTGGCTCCAGCATCGCAGGGATCGTCGCACAGAGTAAGTAGGTACAGGGCTAGTCTAGTTTTGCTTTAATTTGTGTTAGCTTAGCAGGGCTGCACAAGCGATCGCAGCCCTGCTAATCTAAAATACACCCCCCCATAGGCGTGGACTATTGATCGCAGCAGCAGCAAAAAGTTGCTGGCTGCGATCAACTCGGAATGACCATCCACGTGTGTAAGTAATACAGAGGCTGCTGCTATTCTTGCATGTGACAAGATAAATTACAGATTTTATTTTTATATGTGTATTTTAAAGTTACATTTTCTTTGTTCCAGTACAAGAAATTTTTATAAAATAGTTGTCTCTCAATTAAGTGGCGCTCTAAACAGTGCTCAGGCATTAATAAACTATTAGCTTAAATCTAATATAAACCATTGGTTTAAATTGAATATACACAATCCATACCTCCCAACATGACCCACTGTAGGAGGGACAAATGCTCTCTAGCGGGACCTCCCTCTTAATTTCCGGTGGTATTCATGTGACCGGAGGTCGGGAGACCGACAGTCACATGACCTCCTCCACCATCCCGACCCCTCACTATCCTGATGGTCGGCATGCTGACCAACAGGGACTATTTCCACTCGTGGGTGACACCCATAGAGTGGGAATAGAACCCGTGGCGACCGCAGGTCGCCACCGAGCCCGCAAGGGGCTTGCTGCACTCGCCCCTCCCCGCCGGGATCCCGGCGTCGGTATGCTGCAGGGATCCCGGCGTCGGTAAGTTGCCGGGATCCCAGCGTCGGTAAGCTGACCGGCGGTCTCCTGACCGCCGGTCAGCCATACTACACCCCTTAATTTCTGATTGCAATCACCTGTGTTGAAATACCTTTCTTATCAATTAAATAGTTCAACACAGGTGACACCTATCACATATTAAAAGGGAAGTCCAAGTAGAGAGCATTCTGTCTCTCCTGGAACGGATTATGGGCCTAATTCTGAGTTGATCGCAGCAGCAAATTTGTTAGCAGTTGGGCAAAACCATGTGCACTGCAGGGGGGCAGATATAACATGTGCAGAGAGAGATTAGATTTGGGTGGGGTGTGTTCAAACTGAAATCTAAATTGCAGTGTAAAAATAAAGCAGCCAGTATTTACCCTGCACAGAAAAAAAATAACCCACCCAAATCTAACTCTCTCTGCAAATGTTATCTCTGCCCCCCCTGCAGTGCACATGGTTTTGCCCAACTGCTAACAAACTTGATGCTGCGATCAACTCAGAATTACCCCCTATGCTGGGAAGTATACACAATCTTCCACTGGGCCCAGAGGCGTAGCATGGAGACATGACACCCGGAGTAAGGTCATGTCACGGCACCCCCACCCACACCACACACACATACATACATACATACATAGATACATACATACAAAGATTCACACACATTAGGCACAGACATACATCAACACACAAATACAGTATACACACACACACACACACACACACACACACACACACACACACACAAACACACAAATATACACAGACATGCACGTATACGCACAGACATACATAAACACACACATATACTCACACACACTGTATACAAAGATATATATGTGTGTATATATATATATATATATATATACACACACAAACACACATACATGTATACACATTAGGACACAGACATATACACACACATTTACACACAAACACAGACATATGCACATAACACAGTATACACAGACATAAACACAGTGTACACACAGTAATTCTCACCAAGAGGGCAGCAGCAGAGCAGCTCCGCGTTCCAGCCTGGAGGGGCGGGGCTTCTATGTAATTGACAGGCTGGACCTCCATGGGTAGAAGGAAAGGACCTAGGAAAGGGAAGGTGTGGCCACCACACTGCCTGAATGTTCCAGATCACTGCATGCAGATCCCTGACAGCCAGTAAAGTTCTTCTGACAAGCCCTTAAACCTCCCCTCTTCCCTAACAACACACCACACTGCACTGCACTGGACTCTCTGCACTGTGCAATCAGTGATATGCAACATGCAGGCAATGTGATGGCCACCCCTTCCCTCTCTTCTAGTCATCTCCTCCTACCCCTGCCCGAGATCCTGGCTCTCAGCTGGGCAGTGAGCCAGCACCTTCTGTCCCCAGCGGCGCCTGGAGTTCGAGCTCCATTGTTCCACCCTCCCTACGCCCCTGACTGGGCCCCCCTGTTTTATGTGCCCCAGACACCCCCAAGGCTTAATCCGGCCCTGGCTCTGTGCAAACGTCAGAGCTGCCGTGCGCATGTGCTTTTATACTGTTGCGATGCTGGTCGCAGATTGACACGTAGAGTGATTGACAGCCACTGACCCTTTGCGGGTTGTGAATGGGAGTGGCGATTAATAAACAGGCATGTCTGGGATGTTTTGGTGGGGTGTTGAAGCCACTGACTGCGTCTTTGGATGCAGTCTTTCTGCCCCCGGCGTCTCAGTTGCGATGGTCATTCTAAGCAACCTAAGAATGCCAAATTGATTTCTCACAAATATTTAAAATGCCCGCTCTAATATATATTGTAAACGCCTGCACCTCTTATTGCCATATCCCATGAATGTGCGCTAAACATCGCAAACCACTGCATCCCATAAGAGAAAACAATACACCCACACATTATCTGAGTTCCAAAGCTCATTGATGTATATATTTGCTATTAAAAGGATATGGATTCAATATATATTACAAAGTACAGTATACCTATAGTTACATGAATACAACTCACACAGTAAGCAGTTAAAACATAGTTACATACCATTACATACAGTTACATTGTCACGATCCGGGTATCTGGACGCCATTACCTGCCTTTCAGATGTCTCCTGAGGCTCGCTCAGCGTTCCAAGGCCGGATCTCATCTGTGTCCACATACTGCACATTCCTCCTGTCACGCTGAGATGCTGTCACAGCGGCACCATGTTTGAATCCTGCATGGCGTCTCCCATTCTCCGCGGCCTCCGCTCCTGTGTTATAGGTGCAGGTTGTCAGTGTGGTGTTCCATGCCTGCCGCGGCCTCCGTTGTCATTCACGAGTATCAGCTTACATTTCTCAGTCTGGCGTCTCCTGTCCTCTGCGGCCGCCGCCGCCATTGCAGTTATGTTTCCACATGGTTTCCTAAACCAGTTTTCCCTCCAAGTTCTAACATGGGCGCAGCCATGTTGGATTCAATCACATGCTTCAGTTCCTCCAATCCACTGCCTATGGAAATCTGCATAATTGCCCAGCCAATACCTGCATTACTGCAGGTATAAGTATCCTGTGCCTGGGCCAGGAAATGGTCAGTGCTTTGTTTGTCATACCTTGTTCCAGTCTCTCTCCTGTGGTTGTGTTTCCAGGTTCCAGCTCCTGTCTCCAGCATCCACCAAAGAGACCCGCACCTGCCTACCATCCTGCGGTGCAGCCTGACTCTGCAGTCCTCCGTGGCTGATCCAGTTTCCAGCTTCCAGCTATTTCATCTGCTTCTAGCAGTATCCACTACCACCGGTAATCATCCTTCAATTCCTCTGTTTCCACGCTCCCTAGCATCTTATTATATTCACTCCGTGTTTCATCACCTGGCTGGTTCCACCCAGCATTCATTCAGTGACTTTATCATCTGGCTGATTCCATTCCGCATCCACTCCGTGTCTTACCACCTGGCTGGTTCTATCCAGCAATTACAACAGCTGATTCAAGTTACCAGCTTCATCTGTTCCATCTACTGGCATGTTCCTTGGATAACTTCACTACTACAGCCAGGCCTGGTAAGGTTATTCCATCTAAGGACTTTAACAACTGTTCTTAACCTAACCTATCAGTGTCCTGTGAAACCATTTCATGGTCAGAGTGCTCCAGGAATCATATTATTTATCATTGCCATTTTTATTATTTGCTGTCTGTTGTTACACGGAGTTTGTCAATAAACTTTTAATTTACTTTTACCTGGTTGTCATGGTCACACCTTCGGGTTTCCTTTTAACACTTACATGTCCAGGGGTCTGATTAAACCTCCCCGGTTTAAGTTCCTCTCAGCCCCTACAACTGAGGCTTCCTCCTGTCAGCTAAAACCCTCAGTTGTGACATACATGCAGTTACAGGCCAGCGATACAATACCATTGCCCTCAATGCTTATGTCTCTCTCTTTTATGTAAAATCATGCCGGGACTCCATCTTACGCTGAGATCAAAACAGGAACTGAGCTGGCAATAACTCCATCATCATCTCAGACCTTACAGCAACTCTGAGACCAAAAACAGGAACTACCTTCCTGTGTGACCAGCAAAATGTGTTAACTAGCTTCTGGGTGAGGGGACGCTCTCATTCATGATTGAGTCACTAGTTTCTTTGTATATGCTGAACAGGTTCAGCCTTGGGGATGTACAAAGGGGCTGGCCTGAGTTTCCTGTCCACTGTCCCATTCGGAACATCCATTGTTCTAACAAAAGTGATCCCAGCTTCCATACATCTAATCATAACCATCCGTCACAATGTCCCACAACTCAATAACAAGTATCAAATTAATCTACACATTAAGCTGGTTTTAATAGTAAATATGACCGGTCTATTGTGCTTCGTTCAAATAATACACATTCATGACATTAATTCATTAGATAATTTTAAATCATCATGATGTCTGGCGCTTGATATTATTATAATTATGTACTGCATGAAATAAGTGTTGAATCCATCTCTGTGGCATGTCCGTGTAAATGTGTGTGTTACCATATATTGCTGTGCTCGCTGCGCGTATTTGCAAGTATAGCGACTTAAATGTGTGTAGTTTGTATGTTCTCTTTATGTAATATTTTTGACTTCGACAAACCATAGGGTTGTCAAAGGACCGATGGTTCGACCGATATTTCCGATGTGGGACTGGATGCAAGAGGCGGATCTTAGAAGCCGGTAGTGGCCATCTCTTTCCATGTGGCATCTGCATATATTCTCAGATCCTCTGCGACCGGATGTAGCACAGACACGATTTGCGTCACCTCTGAATCAGGCCCTCTGTTACTGCTTCTAGCAACCCTGCTGAAAAAGAGATCTCTGTCTCATACAGTGATGTAGAGTTGCCTAGCATTGTGACACCACCCTGGTTACACTGCATTATTTTTAACTTTAAATGCCCTAAATAGAATATGATAGGACAACCACAGCATAAATAGATACAAGCTTATTTTAGCATCTAAAATGTTTCTGAAGACTGAGCCATTTAATTGCGTGGAGGATAATTTACCTGTTTTTCCAGTTAAGTGAGGTATTTATTAAAAATAAACACAAACAATATTTACTTCCACTTTAAATAGTGAATTCTAAAATGAAACAAAGTATCACCTGCCCTGAATATTTGCAAATCCTTGACCAATATTTTCAAAGATGTATAATGCTTAAAGGGGTCGAAATAAACAATAACGTAATCAATGGCATTTGTGTCATTAATTTGGTAAACATGATGGAGTCTTTCTCCCAGGTGTGCTGACTTCCTCGGCACTCTCGTGTTTTTCTAAGCAGTTATTTCTGGCTCTCAAACTAGGCGTGCCTATGTCCATTGTGCTCCTATCTTGCAAGTAGTCTCTGGGAGCAACACAGTGACCTTACCAGGCTTTCCTATTTATTTTGCCTTTTTATTAAGTCTTTGTACTTTTGCACCTTGCATGAGCAAAAGGTTACTGTGCTTAGTATTAGCTGACGTTTGGCATTGACCTGATTCATTTCATGACTTATCCTGCTATCGAGATTCACAAAGAGTAGCTTGGTTATTTCACTCTTTCCCTTTATCAGTTATTCATTCATTTGACTCCTTTGAAGATCACAATCCGGTGGATTCTCTATATCAGTGATTCCTAGAGGCGGATTGGCCATAGGGCTCACAGGGAAGATTCCCGTTGGGCCGACGCACCCGCTGGGCCTGTTTTGTTTGAGGACATGTGGTCCATTTTATATAATGTGCTCATAATATTTAATTTTATTTCTTTTTAACTTCCCCCTTGATGCTGGACATGCCCACTATCTGGAAAGTCTTGTGGGGAGGGTGCTGCTGCCATGGCCCATGGCTAGACCTTACACCTCTGGTGCTGCCCATGTGGGGCCACTACTACAAATTTTTCCAGGGCCGCTTTTTGTTCCGAATCCGCCCCTGGTGATTCCTAAACTCTGTCCTCAAGGATGCCCAACAGTCAGGGCCGGCGCTACCACTAGGCAGCTTTAGGCAGCTGCCTATGGGCGCCGGCACTTGAAGGGCGGTGCTGAGTAAAACAACATAAAAAAAAATATATATGCGTCGTTCACTCCCCCTCCCTTCTGTTACCCGCCCCGATGACCGGGGGGGGCACCTTCACGCAGGGAGGAAAGGACTTCTTCCACTAACGGCAGATCCATCACCCCTCGCAGCGGGTGGGCGGGTCCCTGGGACGCGCTCCACAGCAGCCCGGCTGGATTGGACTGGATGGAGGGACTGGATGTTTCCGCAGCGATGGGGGAGTGGTTCCCAGTGTTCCCGTGGCTGGTGCGCAGGGGGGTTTGGAGAGGACGCAAGGCCGGGCGCTCGGCTCCTGCGGGGGTAAATGGCATCCTGCTCAGTGTCCCCGTGTCTGGTAGGCAGCCGGGGGAACGTGGGTCCTGATGCTCAGTGCTCGGCTTCGGCGGGGGAGAGTTGCAGCTGGCTGTGTGCTCAGTGTCCCTGTGGCTGGGGGGGGAGGGAGTGGAGACGCTCATCGCTCTGGTGGGTGTAAGTGGCAGGTGTGCTTATTGTTCCCGTGGTGGTGATGGCGGGTATCTGTGTGCTCTGTGTCCCAGTACTGCCCAATCTGCCATCTACCTTTACCCCCTCCCTACTCTCCAGCACTGCGTGCCCCTAACCCTCTTCTTACCCTAACTGCCATCTACCCCAACTCCCCAGCACTGCCCATAGTACTAGCTGTCTTTAACCCCCTCTTTTCCCAAGTACTGTCCCAGTTATATACCCCCTACCCCCCAGGCACTTTCTATAGTACTGCCTATCTCCCCTTGCCCCAGCTATCTAATACCCTTCCTACTCCCCCAGTACTGCCTGTCCCAATAAACCTCCTTGCCCCCAATAGGGCCCTAACTACTAGCCACCCTTACCATCTCCCTACCACTCAGTGTTACCTGCCTCTGCCGCTATCTACCCTTACCCCCACCCTATCCTCAGCACTGCTCCAACATCTGCATGACCCCCTCCCCCACACACACACAAAAATGCCAATAATATGTTATGGGACCCAGAAATGGTGAAGTGTGACCCCAATTTTCTATAGTGAGGGGTCCCAGGGACCCACAAATTTTTTTGCTCCGTGCGATCACTGATGTTGCTCCCGTCCCTGCTCGGCTGCCGGCGGCTGTGTAGAGCGCTGTACTAGCTCACAGCCATACGCCGCTCACCACCGCCAGCCACTCACTGCTCACCGCTCACCATCTGCCAGCCACCAGCCGCTCAGCCGCAACAAATGAGTCAGGTAATGTTCCCCTGCTGTCACCCTCTCTCCCTGTCGTTACTGTCCCTGTCCATACTGTCATTCTCTCTCTCCCTGTCATCACTCTCTCTCTCCCTGTCATCACTCTCTCTCTCTGCTGTCACAATTTCAGCTCATTCAGTGTGCTATAATGTGTTATTTCGTCTCATTCAGTGTGCTACAATGTGAATTTCGGCTCATTCATTGCGCTACAATGTGAATTTCTGCTCATTCAGTGTGCTACAAGGTGAATTTCGGCTAATTCAGTGTGCTACAATGTGAATTTTGGCTCATTCAGTGTGCTACAAGGTGAATTTCGGCTCATACAGTGTGCTACAAGGTGAATTTCGGCTCATTCATTGTGCTATAATGTGAATTTTTGCTCATTCAGTGTGCTACAATGTGAATTTCGGCTCATTCAGTGTGCTACAAGGTGAATTTCGGCTCAGTCAGTGTGCTATAATGTGAATTTTGGCTCATTCAGTGTGCTATAATGTGAATTTTGGCTCATTCAGTGTGCTATAATGTGAATATTTGCTCATTCAGTGTGCTACAATGTGAATTTCGGCTCATTCAATGTGCTACAATGTGAATTTCAACTCATTCAGTGTGCTACAATGTGAATTTCGGCTCATACCGTGTGCTACAATGTGAATTTCGGCTCATTCAGTGTGCTATAATATGAATTTCGTCTCGTACCATGTGTTATAATGTGAATTTCGGCTCGTACTGTGTGCTATAATGTGAATTTCGGCTTGTACCGTGTGCTATAATGTGAAAGGGGCACCAGTACTAGATAGTATAAGGGGTTCTACTCAGTGGCGTAAGTTCGTCACAATTGCCCGGAGGCAAGATAAATATTGGTACCCCCCTATTTCCTAATATATGTATGTATGTGTGTGTGCGTGTGTGTGTATATATATATATATATGTGTGTGTGTGTGTGTGTGTGTGTGTGTGTATGTGTATGGAGTGTTCTGAAAAAAAAATTAGATACTGTATTTATACATTTAATTGTCTTTTATTTTAAATCACACATTTCTTAGCAGTCATACCCAGGATAAGAACCCAAGACCTGTTACACTAACAGCAGACACTTTACTGATGGAGTTATTTGCTCCTGTAGAGGAAGCATGAGAATTCTAACTATGTGAAGTTACGTGTAATTGTCAGAGAAGTATCTTCATATAGTTAAAATTCTCATATTTCCTATACAGGAGCAAATAGCCTCATAAGTAAGGTGTCTGCTTCCAATGTAATAGGTTGTGGTTTCTAATCCTGGGTGTGACACTTGTAAAATGTGTATAATAAAGAGGGTGTGATGTGTAAGGTGCAGGGACCAGTGAGGAAGTCGGCCACTGAAAAGACAGTGGGAGCTATCAATTAACTTAATTCAATGGTGTCACAGAATGGGAGGATAGGTGCCCCCCTTCAGAGCAGGAGCCGGGCGGCAGATGACTCCGTTGTCTCCCAGAGTTCTGCCTCTGGTTCTACTACACTGGATATGCCCCCTTTTGGATGACCACACACCCTTTTCTGGAGCGCGCGCGCATAATTGCGTCCTTGACTCTTGCATACCCCCACTTAAAAATTTCCACTTCGACCACTATATATATGTGTATATATATATATATATATATATATATATGCATACATACAAAAGTCCTGGCACTCCTCTTAAGGTAAATACGTGCTGCGGTGCCCTCCCAGGGGAATGAATCCCCTATGCATAAACGTGGAAGAATGGCGGCACTCAGACAGTATATGTATATATATATATATATATATATATATATATATATGTAAAATATAATAATTTTTTTCATTTGGTTTTCTTTGAGGGGGGGGGGGGAATTTGCCGAAGATTTGCCTAGGGTGCTGGGAAACCTTGCACCGGCCCTGCCAACAGTTCATGTTTTCCAGGTCACCCAGAGGTGCACAGGTGTATTCATTACTCACCAACACATTTTAAAAGATGCACCGGAGGAGCTAATTATTTCACTTGCGGCTCTCTGGTGAGAAGTTGAGAACTGGAAAACGTGAATTGTTGGGGGTCCTTGAGAACTGAGCTTAGGAACCACTTATTTACCAAAGTCCAAGCATAATGGGATGATATCTGTCTATGTTAGAGCTAATTTCTGAAGAGCCAACAGGGAAACCATCGTTGGTTTGATCATATGCCTTGGTTTGCACTTTGCACAAATGTCCCAGGTATTATATATATATATATATATATATATATATAAAGGTGAAAGATGTCCCTAACGCAAGGGAAAATACTTATCTTAGTTGTATGTATGTAAACGCTGGAAGCATTACTGGTAAAAAGGGCGAACTAGAAATACTTGCAGCAAGCAAACAGTATGATATTATAGGCATTACTGAAACTTGGTAGGACGAATCTCATGATTGAACAGTCAATCTAGAGGGCTATACACTGTTTAGGAGAGACAGACTAAATAAAAAGGGTGGAGGGGTGTGTCTTTACGTAAAGCCGTTTTTAAAACCTGATATACGGGAAGATATTCAGGAGAGGACTGTAGACACTGTCTAGACATTATGGGTAGAAATTGCATGCGGGGAAAAAGGAATAAAAAAGTTAGTATTGGGTGTATGCTATAGGCCGCCTGGTATCAACGTATCTGATGAGGAATTGTTACTAAAGCAAATTGAAAGAGCAGCAGGAGTAGGAGACATAGTAGTGATGGGAGACTTTAACTATCCAGAGATAAACTGGAAAAATGATTCATGTGATACTGCTAGGGGCAATATGTTTTTAAACACACTTAATGATAACTACTTAGTTCAACTAATTGAGGAACCAAGTAGGTACAATGCAATCTTAGACCTGGTATTAACAAACAATGGGGATTTGGTATCAGGTATTATAGTAGGGGAACCCATAGGAAACAGCGACCACAATATGGTCACATTCAATATCAGTTTTCATAAACAGCCCTATACTGGCTCAACTAGGACTCTAAACTTTAGCAAAGCGAATTTTGAAAAGATGAGGGTATTTTTCAGGGATATTGAATGGGAAGGTTTGTTTTTAGGAAAAAATACTACAGAGAAATGGTAGGTACTAAAATTCCTGCTAGCTAAAAATACACTCAAATTTATTCCTACGAGCAGCAAAAAAAGGAATAAAAATAATAAACCGATGTGGCTTTATAAAGGAACTTATGGGCAAGAAAAGGCGAGCATTTAAAAAATACAAATCTGACGGGGAAGCAGAGTCATTTCAGCACTATAAGGAATGTAACAAAATATGCAAAATGGAAATAAGAGCGGCTAAAGTAGAAACTGAAAAACTAGTAGCAAAGGAAAGCAAAGCGAATCCCAAAAAATTATTTAAATACATTAATAGCAAGAGATTAAAGAAGGAGCGTATAGGCCCTTTAAAAGACAAGTTGGGAGTCTTAAGCAAAAATGATAATGACAGAGCAGACACACTAAATTAGTTTTTTTCAACAGTATTTACTAGAGAGGACCCAATTCAGGAACTAACACATAATCTCAATAATGAGAATATCCCACTGATAGGTACTTATTTAAGCGAGGAAGTAGTCTGTGACCAATTAAAACATTTAAAGATTAATAAGTCACCAGGTCCCGATGGTATATTCACCCAAGGGTTCTAATGGAGCTTCACTCTGAACTTGCAAAACCGCTATTTTTGATCTTTAAGGATTCAGTAATATCAGGTTTGGTTCCCAAAGACTGGCGTATAGCGGAAGTAGTGCCTATATTCAAAAAGGGAAGTAAAGCTGAACCAGGTAATTATAGATTAGTTAGTCTTACATCTATAGTGGGGAAAGTATTGGAAGGTATTCTAAGAGATAGTATTCAGAAGTTCCTTGAAGTCAATAAGGTCATTAAAAGGAATCAACATGGGTTTATGAAGGACAGATCCTGTCAAACCAACTTACTTGGCTTTTATGAAACAGTAAGCGCAAACCTAGATCAGGGTAAAGAGGTGGATGTAATCTTTTTAGATTTTGACAAAGCATTCGACACTGTACCACACATGAGACTTATCTACAAGCTACAAGAAACGGGGCTAGGAAGCACAATATGCACTTGGGTCAAAAACTGGTTAGATAATAGGGAGCAGCGCGTTGTGGTTAATGGATCTTTTTCAAATTGGACTGAAGTGCTAAGTGGTGTGCCGCAAGGCTCAGTATTAGGACCGCTATTGTTCAATATTTTCATTAATGACCTAACAGAAGGTCTAGAGAGCATGGTGTAAATTTTTGCAGATCATACCAAATTGTGTAAAGTTATAAATGCGGAGGGGGATGCTGAATCGCTTCAGAACAACTTAGCTAAATTAGAAGCTTGGGCAGCGAAATGTAGAATGCGCTTCAATACAGACAAGTGTAAGGTAATGCACTGTCGTAACAAGAACAAAAATAACACCTACCTACTAAATGGGGTAAAATTAGGGGATTCTGTATTGGAAAAGGACTTAGGTGTCCTCATAGATAGCAAACTAAGCAGTAGTACCCAAAGTAGGACTGCAGCAAAGAAGGCTAATAAGTTATTAGCATGCATAAAACGGGGAATTGATGCTAGGGACGAGAGTATTATACTCCCGTTATATAAATCACTTGTGAGGCCACACCTTGAATATTGTGTACAGTTCTGGGTACCTTACTACAAAAAGGATATCCTGGAGCTAGAAAAGGTTCAAAGGCGGGCGACCAAGCTAATTAAGGGTATGGAGACACTGGAATACGAGGAAAGGCTTGCAAGACTAGGCATGTTTACACTGGGAAAAGAGGAGATTAAGAGGGGACATGATCAACATTTACAAATATATAAGGGGACAATATACAGATCTTGCGCAGGACCTGTTTTTGGTTAGATCAACACAGAGAACTCGTGGACACTCGCTCAGGTTAGAGGAGAGGAGATTCCGCACAATACGGCGTAAAGGCTTTTTTACGGTAAGGACGATACGTATTTGGAATTCCCTGCCTGATGGAGTTGTAATGGCCGACTCAGTCAACACCTTTAAGAATGGGTTAGATAAATTCCTAATGGATAAGGATATCCATGGTTACGGGGCATAGTCACACACTATGGTTATTATAAAAAAGAGGGGTAAAACGTAACGGCAGTCATCAACTTCAGTCAAAATTTTATACAAAATAATCGTGCATAGGAGACCACAAATAGGTTGAACTCGATGGACAATTGTCTTTTTTCAACCTTAGATACTATGTTACCATGTTACTATGTATATATATATTTAAACAGAGCAAGGGTTTGCACAAGCTGAGGGGATGACTTGCAAGAAATAAGGGTAAGTGTTTTACTCTTACTTTGCATGATTATTGGAGTTACATGGAGAGGGAAGGGGGGTCGCTTTTATGGGTGCTCCTTGCTGGGTGATGGGGTACATGGTGTCAGGATTTTACTATGGATGATGGATTCTAACCTATCAATTAGGGTTAGTTCTACCTAGAACAGAGGTGCAGCATCTAACACACCAATGGTTTTCACCAGGTACCTGGCAAGGAGGTTTGGACTTCACTGCACCCAGTATGCAGGTTGCAGCCTCCTGTCCAGGTTATTAGAGGGAGCTTTATCACTTCAGGTGTTGCACTTAACAACCAATCAGATTCTTGCTATTGTTTATCTTTTACATACTATAAAACAGTAGGTAGAATTGGGTTAGTTGTTAGTTGCAACAACTCTACCTCTCCTCCTTAGAAGGTTTAATGAATTTCCCCCTAATTTGTGATACACTGGTATTTAATGGAAATGTAGAGTAATCAGGCAATTACTGGTATGGAAAGACAAAAGGTAATGCCAAAAGTATAGTAAAAGGAATGGCCAAGGTCAGCACCATAGAGTTAGCACCATAGAGTCACTTACAAGATGGAGAGTCAGCTCTATCAGGGTCAACCACAGGGCACAGGAACAGAGAGAACTCCAATACAAGAGTGCTGGAGACTAGGGGAATAAAGAGCAGCTTAAAATAATTTGTCGCTATGTCTGACATCAGCAGTCACATGACCATAAATGGAAAAGGCAGGGAGAGCTGTATGCTCAACACTATAGACCACAGAAGTACGCTGGCCGAAGACCAGTAGGGTGGAGGACAACAGAAGTTTGGGTAGCTGATAGAAATCAGAGATCAGTGACTTTGGACTTGGTAGGAACCCACCATGTTATTGTAAATCGTGACACATGGAAAGAGTACACAGAGTTGTGCAGCAGACCAAGGTAGCTGCAGGGTGGTCCTGGAGATAGGGAATAGTGGAACAACAATTGGGTTCCATACAAAGAGGACAAGCTGACCACTTTGCATAGAAATGCATTCAGATGACAAAAACTGGGCTACTCCTGTGGAACTATCCTCATTTCAATAAGTGGTACTAATACAAACACACACCTATCTGTTTGGCTTCAGAAACACAACTAGCTAACTAATTACAGCAACAGATCCATGTGACACAGGACAGTTTATAGTTTAATACTAAGAGCTAAAAGACAAGGAGTTAGAATGATTTAATGCACTGAGCGTGGGTTGTAATCATAAAGGAGACAAGGCCTACAATACGAGTGATGAAGGACTCTCCTTTAGAGAACTAAATTAACTTGTGCAAGAGCATTATAAAGGTTAAATAAATGTAACAGAGCTTAGTAAGTGATAGAAGATTTCTTCAAAGTAATATTTACCACAGTGTTAATTTTGACAAGGATTTTCACTTTAGTTTTAGTCTTAGCTGCTTACATAAAATTATAGTTGGTTTAAAGTCACATTTTTTTATTTTTCTTTTGCTTTGTTTTAGTCAATATTTAGTCAGTAGATCTCTGTTTTTATTTTAGTCTAATTTTAGTCAATGATTTACTCAGAACTTGTGCAGTCAGTTTTATGATACTGCAATGGATTATGCTGAAGACTATTTCTCTAAAATTCCTTTGAGAAGTTTGTATACCTTTAACTATGTGCTTAGTAATCTAGTCTCAGTAGGCTGAGAATGTGTTACATACTGAGTCTAACTTACCATTCTCCTATACATCATATACAAATTAATGATTAGTGCAATACATAATCATATTTCCTTCACAACAAGTCATATTTATTTTCTGCAAATATCTAGAACACATAATTGTCCTTTAAAAATGTAAAACCCTATTTCCAGTTTTAATTTTGGCAAGGATTTTATACTTCATTTTAGTCTTTGCTTTGTTTTAGTTAAGCTTTAGTCAGTGGATCGCAGTTTTTATTTTAGTCTAATTTAGTTTAATTTTAGTCTTGAAATAAACTGTAGTCAATGTAGTAGTCACATCTTTAGTCGACAAAATTAACACTGATTTACCACTTGCATAATTAATATGAATTATGTATTTACAATGTCTGAAAAGGAGCTTACAATTTATTCCGATAAGCTGATAAAGTATAAGTAAAGCAACACAAAATTCTGCCTTTTGGTGCTCGGCTCAGGGTAGGGGGTGCGCTCTCTACAAATAGGAGCTCAGTTGCCGCCATGCATGACATCTGCACCAGAGTATTAAACTCCTCCAAGTTCATGATGACACATCATCCTGACACACCACGGTTGGAACAGATAAGCTTAGTACCCACGAGCCGTATAAATTAGAGATGTGCAGCGGGCATTTTTCGGGTTTTGTGTTTTGGTTTTGATTTCGGTTCTGCGGTCGTGTTTTGGATTCGGATGCGTTTTAGCAAAACCTCCCTTAAAAATTTTTGTCGGATTCGGGTGCATTTTGGATTCAGGTGTTTTTTTCAAAAAACTCTCAAAAACAGCTTAAATCATAGTATTTGGGGGTAATTTTGATCCTACAGTATTATTAACCTCAATTACCATAATTTCCACTCATTTCCAGTCTATTCTGAACACCTCACACCTCACAATATTATTTTTAGGCCAAAAGGTTGCACCGAGGTTACTGGATGACTAAGCTAAGCGACCCAAGTGGTCAGCACAAACACCTGGCCCATCTAGGAGTGGCACTGCAGTGTCAGACAGGAGGGCAGATATAAAAAAAGGCCCCTAACAGCACATGATGCAAAGACGAAAAAAAGGTGCACAGAGGTTGCTGTAGGCCTAAGCTAAGCGACACAACCACCTGGCCCATCTAGTAGTCTCACGCAGTGGCTGAATGTCAAGAGTGGGCCACAATTGTTCGGTCCACTGACGGCATCTCCAGTATGCTCCAGTCACTTTAAAAATATATGCAATTGGTGGACTTATACGGCAGTACCCCAGGACTAATACAGCAGTACCCCTGGACTCATACGGCAGTGTCACACAGGATGGCACTTTTCAAAAACTAGGCCCCAAACAGCAACTCATGCAAAGATGTCGAAGAGGTGCAATGAGGTAGCTGTATGACTAAGCCAAGCGTCACAAACAATTCCAACTGGAATTATATGTCCAAATCACTAGAATTATTTGGCAAGATCACTGTAATTAATAATTATAAATCACTGATATTAATTGGTAAAATCACTGTAATGCTACGTCCAAATCACTGGAATTAATTGGCAAAATCTCGCTATTGAAGTGGCTAGTGAAGTGAAATCTAGATGGGATTTGGTACCGGGGACACAATAACTTCATCAATTGTCTAAATCCCACTGCACTAATGGCGGATAATGGGCGCACGTCTAACAGCGCACTGATTATACTGAGCACTGATTATACTGAGCACTGATGATACTTCGGAGAACTGACACTGAGCAGCACAAGACACTGTACTAGTATTAGTGAGCAGCACAAAAGCCCTCTGGAATTGTCACCCCCCAGATACCACTGTGACTGGATGATGATGACCTATGCACAGTGACAGGACACTACCACAGCACCCTACAGCAGCAAGATGCAGCACAAGACACTGGACTATTAGTAATGTACTGTAGTATACTGAGCACCACAAAATGCAGCACAAGACAATGAGCAGTGATACTGAGCACTGATGAGGATACTAGAACTGACACTGGGCAGCGAGAACAGCACCGGACTATTGTACTGTAGTATACTGGTCACCACAATGCAGCAGCAAGACAATGAGTAGTGATACTGAGCACTGATGAGGATACTAGAACTGACACAGAGAGGCAAGATGCAGCAATGGACTTATGTACTGTAGTAGTAGTATTATATACTGGTCACCACAATGCAGCACTGATACTGAGCACAGATATTGAGCACTGATGAGGATACTAGAACTGACACGGAGTAGCAAGATGCAGCAATGGACTGTTGTACTAGTATTATATACTGGTCACCACAATGCAGCACTGATACTGAGCACAGATAATGAGCACTGATGAGGATACTAGAACTGACACGGAGTAGCAAGATGCAGCAATGGACTATTGTACTAGTATTATATACTGGTCACCACAATGCAGCACTGATACTGAGCACAGATAATGAGCACTGATGAGGATACTAGAACTGACACGGAGTAGCAAGATGCAGCAATGGACTATTGTACTAGTATTATATACTGGTCACCACAATGCAGCACTGATACTGAGCACAGATAATGAGCACTGATGAGGATACTAGAACTGACATGGTGCAGCAAGATGCAGCAATGGACTATTGTACTGTAGTAGTATTATATACTGGTCACCACAATGCAGCACTGATACTGAGCACAGATATTGAGCACTGATGAGGATACTAGAACTGACACGGAGCAGCAAGATGCAGCAATGGACTATTGTACTAGTATTATATACTGGTCACCACAATGCAGCACTGATACTGAGCACAGATATTGAGCACTGATGAGGATACTAGAACTGACACGAGCAGCAAGATGCAGCAATGGACTATTGTACTACAGGTTGAGTATCCCTTATCCAAAATGCTTGGGACCAGAGGTATTTTGGATATCGGATTTTTCCGTAGTTTGGAATAATTGCACACCATAATGAGATATCATGGTGATGTGACCTAAATCTAAGCACAGAATGCATTTATGTTACATTTACACCTTATACACACAGCCTGAAGGTAATTTTAGCCAATATTTTTTATAACTTTGTGCATTAAACAAAGTGTGTCTAAATTCACACAAATCATTTATGTTTCATATACACCTTATACACACAGCCTGAAGGTCATTTAATACAGTATTTTTAATAACTTTGTGTATTAAACAAAGTTTGGGTACATTGAGCCATCAAAAAACAAAGGTTTCACTATCTCACTCTCACTCAAAAAAGTCCGTATTTCGGAATATTCCGTATTTCGGAATATATGGATATGGGATACTCAACCTGTAGTATTATATACTGGTCACCACAATGCAGCACTGATACTGAGCACAGATACTGAGCACTGATGAGGATACTAGAACTGACACGGAGCAGCAAGATGCAGCAATGGACTATTGTACTGTAGTATACTGGTCACCATAATGCAGCACAGATACTGAGCACAGATATTGAGCTGATATTGAGGTTTCCACTCAGAGAACGTAGCCACGTCCTCTCCGCTCAATCTACAATGCACGAGTGAAAATGGCGGCGACGCGCGGCTCTTTATATGGAATCCGAATCTCGCGAGAATCCTACAGTGGGATGATGACGTTTTCCCTCATTCGGGTTTTCCGAGTAAGGCGGGAAGAACCGAGTCTGCCTTGGACCCGTGTTAACCACGTGGAGTTCAGGGGGGTTCGGTTCTCGGAGAACCGAACCCGCTCATCTTAATAGCTGGCTGAAATATTTCTGGTATAAATAAATGAATACTGGGATTGCAGTGCTATGTATCCCATGGGAGCCAGCAATCACTCTAATCATAGAATACCTCCCAACTATCCCGATTTTCGTGGGACAGTCCCGTTTTTTGGGAACTGTACCGCTGTTCCACCGGCGGGCCGCAGTGTCCTACGGGGGGAAAGGCAGTTGGGAGGCTCCTGTAGTCACTGTTCTCCTTAGCAGAGCAGCAGTGATTAAACACTGTGCATGTGCACAGCGTCTATTCACTGCAGACAGAGGGAGAGGGGGCATGCCAGCAGCTCACAGTGCGCTGGGTATACCCCTTCAGTGACGAAAACAGGGGCATAGCTTGTGATGACAGCACTCCCGTGAAGCCACACACCCTTTTCCGCAAGTCATCCCCTTTTCAAAATCGGCCGCGGCTTTGCAGCGCAATTGTCCCTCTTCGGCTATGTGGAATGTTGGGAGGTATGCCGTAGACCCTTCATCAGGGCGAAAGTTCCAGTCCATCCTTGCTTCGGGCTACAATTACAGACAAGGAACAATGGGGGTAATTCCAAGTTGATCGCAGCATGAAATTTTTTAGCAGTTGGGCAAAACCATGTGCACTGCAGGGGGGGGGGGGGGGGGGGGGCAGATATAACATGTGCAGAGAGAGATAGATTTGGGTGTGGTGAGTTCAATCTGCAATCTAAATTGCAGTGTAAATATAAAGCAGCCAGTATTTACCCTGCACAGAAACAAAATAACCCACCCAAATCTAACTCTCTCTGCAAATGTTATATCTGCCCCCTCCCCCTGCAGTGCACATAGTTTTGCCCAACTGCTAAAAAATATCCTGCTGCGATCAACTTGGAATTACCCCCATGGTCACACTGCATTTTCCCACCAGAGGAACAGTGTCTATTCACTGCTGCTCTACAGCAGTAAGAGCTTCCTGACTGCCTCCCCGCCCACCGTCCGGCCTGCAGGTGGAACAGCAGGGCAGTTCCTGCGAAAATCGGGACAGTTGGGAGGTATGGCCAAGTGGAGGCGTTGCCCATAGCAACCAATCATATTCTAGCTATTATTTATATAAGACCGTCTATAAAATGATAGGTAGATGTCATTGGTTGCTATGGGTGACTTCTCCATATATCCTTTTTAGAAGAAGTGATAAACCTCCCCTTTAGTCTTATTTCCGTGACACTTAGCACAGTACAAGCGCAGCCAGTTATTATTCCAAAGGCTTCGGTTTATCACTGGGGGATATGGAATTTTTTTTGCTTTGACCTATACATAGCTTTACCCACCGGTGATAACAGTATTATCACTGGCAATAACATATGTAGAGAAACAAGTTGCTTCCTGGACGCCATATTACCACAGAACAATATATTTCCATTAGTATATCATATCCAAATATTTACATGTAGGGGTTACTCAGTCAAGTGGTTCTTTAAACATATGCGTTTTTTTTTTTTTTTTTTTTTTGCTATAACATTATTCCAGAACATAGTGAGAATGATCTTAGAATGTTAGGTGTGTTTATAGAGAATGGTCTGCAGTGCAATAGTCTTGCTGCATACTGTATATGTATTGGCGCAAGCTCGATAAGTCACAGCATAGATAAAATAGGACATTATCCTGTATGGTGTGCACACTCTTTGAGAGTACGTTTGCAAACGGGATTGTTTCTAATTGAACCACGTACAGTATATACTGTATTACTCATTTTGCTCTGTGTTAAAGTAAACCAGATAATTACCCCTTACCCATTGGCGCACATACCATATGTGAAATAGGCATATAGGATGTGCTTGTACAATTATCTACCAAGCAGCTGATATGCTTTCATATGTGGTTAATATGAGCTTGTGAATGCATGAAGAAAACAATCAGTCTTATAATGTCAATGGGGTTTTCAAAAAGAGCGCTACATTTAGCAATCGCCGCTCAGCACAGTTAAATAGTAAATAAATGATTTAAACAAATAAGATGGATGCCCTCATGGGTTGGGTGTGTGAGTGAGGGAGGGTCTTACTGCAGCATGATAGACCAGTGCATATGCAGATAAGATCATCTCCACGCCGCCTCCTCCATAGTGTGAACGGGACCCGGATCGCATCAACCCGGTTAACCTGTTCACACCGCACCTGACCTAGTACTAACCCGGGAATAACCCTGCTTTATTCCCAGGTTGAAATACTGGGTCAGTAAACCCGGGAAATTGAACCATACCCCTTTCACTCCGCACATCGACCCGTGTCAACCGGCAAAATACCGGGTTATTTGTGTGACGTGAAAAGGGTATGAGTGTAACCAGTATGCAGGAGAGCTACATCAGAGCATCTGGTAAAGCTGGGTAATGTAGTATCCAAGGTGTATAAACTCAGTGTTCAATAGAATAGAGCAGGGGTGGGGAACCTCAGGCCCATAGGCCATATAAGGCCCGCAAAGCCACTTGATCCGGCCCTCCCAGGCTCACATAACCAAGGGAGATGCCGGGCGGCCACTGAGATTTTGTTACTAGCGGGTGCCCGGCTTCTTTCCCTCAGCAGCAGCCGGAGGCAGGAGCTCACTCCTGAGCTCCGGCTCTGGCAGTGTGCGTGTGTGCCTGTGCGGTGCTATGGGAGAGATGTCATGACGTCTCTCCCATAGTTCTGAGGAGCGGGCAGCCAGGCAGAGGGCAGTGGTCCAGAAGCAGGAGCGGGGCTGGTGAGTATTGTGTTTTTTCTTTCTTTTGATTTGTGTGTGTGTGTGTGTGTGTGTGTAAGCGGCACTACTAGGGGTCATATCTAATGGGGGCATATCTACTGGAGGCAGGCTAATTTTTAAGTTGATGATTTTTGTATGGCCCCCGAAGGATTTTATAAATATCCAAATGGCCCTTGGTAGAAAAAAGGTTCCCTACCCCTGAAATAGAGGGTCCTTTCTCATACAGTATGTTCTCCTTTTTATTTTAAGGTACCCTTTGTCTCTGCAATTGGAGAGTGGGTGATAGCAACTACCCTCATGCTGAGCTCCCTGAGATATATACCATATCTTCAGGTATGAAATCTTAAGGCGTCGTTGGCAACATCCAACATGTTGGAAATCCTCATTTGTTAATTATATACTTTTACAATGTTAGACAGAAGTAGTAACATCTCCCTGTGTGGCGCCGGGGGGGGGGGGGGGGGAGGGACGGAGGCCACAAATGACAGGGGGCGCACGGGCCCGAGTGCCCCCCCTCGATCCGCCACTGGTCGGAGACATACAGAGATGGAGGAAGGGTTGGTCATGGGCCAATGTGAATGCTGTGGGGTTTGTGGGGGACTGAAATTTGGAGAGAGAGGGGGCTCAAGGGATAATGTGAATGCTATGGGGGAACACAAATATGTAGAAAGTGGGGTCCTTATACATCTTAGCCTTAATAAGCCACACAAGTTCAGATGCCTGGAGTGAGTGAGCAGCCAGGAAACATGCAACTCTGCTAGCATAGGGCTTTTTTGTTGTTGAAAATGTTGCACCTTGATACAACTAGGAGGCACCAGGAGACTGCGATGATTAATTTGATATGTGACACTTGTATCTCTGTGTGCGGCTGAGTGTGTATATGGAGCACAATGGAACTTGTATTGGCAAAATGCCACTGCTGCTGCATCACATCACTTCATATACAGATTCAAATTAACCATCAAAGTCTCCTGGTACATTCTACCATGGTCTTCTCAACAGCCCCTGAGCAACACAATGCATGGAGGCCCCTATTCACCAATTCTCTGGGGAAGGGGGAGGGGGGATTTGGTGGTATCGGCAGCAGCTGTGCCTATTTAGCCACTTTCCTGGTACCGGGTACCCTAAATACCTGCATAGAGAGCACTCCCAGTTCTTCTGTGGACAGCCTTTTCATGAGAGCCACCAGCAGCTGTGACTTGTCTAGGATGAAGAAATCCAACTCTGTCTGGGCAGGTGTCCAGGGTGCGGTCAGGGACCGGAAGACGAGCAGGTAGAGGGTAAACCCTCTCCCCCAGCCCCATGCCTCTCTGCAGCTGAACTACTGCTGGTAATGCTCTCTTCCACGGGTGGCTCCATGCTCCGGCATGGGCAGATGTAGTGGGCCGGAGATGCTACTGGACAGGGAATAGGGATCACACTATTACTCCCGTGTGACTCTCAGGGTCCGAATCTGCCAGAGTGCACCTGCACAGTACAGGTCCTTCACATGTGCAAAGTACTGATATGTGCAGCAACTCCAACCACATCTGAATCAGGCCCGATGTGCCTTAACCTAGCACACTTTAGGGGGAAACTGAAAACTATAATGGGAGAAAACTGAGAAGAGGCCATAAAATGATAAAAATGTTGTCACCGTTTTATTGACTTTCCAGAATATTCCCAATTGCAATGCAGTGGCATACTAATGGGTGGTTTCATATATATGTATGATGGAAAGGGGGAAGGCTTGGACTGTATACCTTAATAATTAACATAATAGGAGGTGCTGCCATGCTTCTGAGACTTGTAGTACCATATATATTGATAGATGCTCAATTAGCTTAGTGATATCATTCAGGTGCTCGAAAGGGAGGGGTATTTCTAAGCAAGAAAAAAAGGCATTTGTTTCCCCCAGCACCCTGAATGATAACCGTAACCAGATATAAATTCCACATAATAATAGAATTCAGAGATCTTCGTTACACATATTTGCTCAAATGTGTGAATAAGCCCCAAAGCCGCATCAAGGCGTCTCTGTATATTTGGGGTCCCTAGCGCTATATCTAGGTGCAGGGTGTGGCACCCCAAAACACCAGCATAAGCCAGAAAGCTCAACATAGCATACCAGTGAAAAAACTATAGTGTTAATAAATTAGTATTTAGGAAGCCGAAGCTATAGAGAAAGTGATACAAAAATGAAATGCAATTAAAATAGAGAAATAGTGTTAAAAAATTAATAAGTGAAAAGTGTTAGTAGAATGTAAAGGTATGCCACACTAAGGCCATCCAGCTCAGCCAGTCCAGAGGCACCACACCTCACACCTCCATTACCCCAATCTGGGTCTAAGATTAACCAGCAAGGAACCACATGATAATGGCTCCTTACTACAATATGTCTAAGCTAAGAGCTACCTACCTTGGAGCAACCCCATAATGCTCCATGTGGCATGTCAGGGCCTGCACCTCCTCTTAAAGCAGGAACCTCTCTGCCTCTCACAACAGACATATATAATGGTAGATGCTCAATTAGCTTAGTGATATCATTCAGGTGCTCGAAAGGGAGGGGTATTTCTAAGCAAGAAAAAAAGGCATTTGTTTCCCCCAGCACCCTGAATGATACCCGTAACCAGATATAAATTCCACATAATAATAGAATTCAGAGATCTTCGTTACACATATTTGCGCAAATGTGTGAATAAGCCCCAAAGCCGCATCAAGGCGTCTCTGTATATTTGGGGTCCCTAGCGCTATATCTAGGTGCAGGGTGTGGCACCCCAAAACACCAGCATAAGCCAGAAAGCCCAGCATTTCATTTTTGTATCACTTTCTCTATAGCTTCGGCTTCCTAAATACTAATTTATTAACACTAGTTTTTTCACTGGTATGGTATGCTGGGCTTTCTGGCTTATGCTGGTGTTTTGGGGTGCCACACCCTGCACCTAGATATAGCGCTAGGGACCCCAAATATGCAGAGACGCCTTGATGCGGCTTTGGGGCTTATTCACACATTTGCGCAAATATGTGTAACGAAGATCTCTGAATTCTATTATGTGGAATTTATATCTGGTTACGGTTATCATTCAGGGTGCTGGGGGAAACAAATGGCTTTTTTCTTACTTGTAGTAGCATGCAGGAAACATTGTAGAGTTTTTCAAAGTTATTTTAGCCATTAGTATGTGTTTAGATATAGAGTATCCACCTACAGTATATACATACGTGCTGGGGTCCTACACACTTTTTTTTATTGCTTGTATAACACAGTGTTTGTGTGATTGTCATTAACAATAGTGTTTTCCAGCATGAAGATTGCTCCATGTCCTTGAAGGCTCTCTATTTGTTGGTTAATATAATAAAAATGGTATTTCACATGCCAATAGTGTGTAAGGTGCTGCACATTACAGGCTTCATAGTAAACTATGGCTTTGATCACATTTTACAGATAACACCCATTGCTAAGGAGTGACTGCAACCCATTGGATTCCAACAGCGAAAGATGAAGATGGCGATAGTCAGTTCCGGCAATGTCTGTGCACCCAGCTTTGTGAATCCTTCCATCTGTGGACAGCCGGGCAGAAGACATCAGATGCACCAGGAGCTCCTGGAGTGATAGCCATACACTGCTGCAAGAGCTCTCTGTGCTGCACCCCACAGGGGAAATTACCACCTGTACACCCCTGGGAAGTGCTGGCTGTCCTATACAAAGCAGAAATATGCCTCTACTTATTTGTACATATAATACAAATATTGGTGCACACTAATGGTATCTCTCTAGTCCTTCTTAATTCCTTATGTAAAAAAATATACAGTATTTTATGAAGTTTTTTATCATCATCATTATTATTATTATTATCATCATCATTTATTCATATGGCGCCACATGGGATCGCAGTGCCCAATTACAGGGTAAACCAATAAGCAAAACATGAAGACAATGACTTACAGTTCAATACAATATAGGGTTAGTACAAGGTATATAAACAAAGCTGCGTCCGTAAACAGCACTGAAATAAGTATCAGAGCAGCAGAAAACCAAAGGATTTGGTGACATCAAAGGAATTATTGAAAAGAAGATAGGTTAAGTAAGAGACGTAAAAGCACATGAGGGAAGAGGGCCCTGCTCGTGAGAGCTTACATTCTAAAGGGGAGGGGCACATAGACAGGGGTGACACAGATGGGGTAGAAAGTGAGCGTGGGCCATAGAGGGCTTAGGATGAGAGAGGGCTGGGTTTGGGGAAGAAGTGTGTCTTGAGAGCCATTTGAAGTTTTGTAGAGAGGTGGAGAGTCTGAAAGCGAGTGGTAGAGAATTCCAGAAAAAGGGAGCAGCATGTGCAAAATCTTGGAGGTAGGAGTGGGAGGAGTTAATCAGAAGGCAGGAGAGGTGGCGTGCCTCAGTAGAGTGAAGAGGACTATTGTACCACTAGTGTGTCTTAGTAGATGGATATCAATGTAATATTTTTGTGATAGCTATTATAGTGTGGTGTGTTCTAGAATGGGAAACCCTTGAGAAATAAAGAAATTATTCTTTTTTTTGTATAAACATAACATGGTACGAAAGTACGAGAAAGCTATTGCTATTGAAAAGAACACCCTGCTACCAAAGAAAATGAAGAAGATATGATAAGGAGGGCAGCACGGATGGTGTAATGGTTAGCATTACAGCCTCACAGCACTGAGGTCATGCGTTCAGTTCCAACCATGGCCCTATCTGTGTGAAGTTTATATATTCTCCCCGTGCTTGTGTGGGTTTTCTTCGGATATTCCAGGTTTCCTCCCACACTCCAAAAATATACTAGTAAGTTAAACGACTTCCCAAAAAATTAACCCTAGTGTGAATATTTCAATATGTATAGTTTGGAGTAGAGAAGGGAAAGGGGGAACATGATAGAAACTTTCAAATATATCAAGGGTTTTAACAAAGTCAAGGAGGGAAACATTCTCCATATGAAGAGAAGCAATAGGACACGAGGACATGCACTGAGACTGGAGGGGGGAGGTTCAGGAGAAATATGAGGAAAAATTACTTCTCAGAAAGGGTAGTGGACAAGTGGAATAGCCTCCCATCAGAGGTGGTAGAGGCTAAGACAGTAAAGGAATTTAAACATGCATGGGATAGACATAAGGATAGCCTTACAAAGAAATAAGGATCAAATAAGTTTTGAGATAAAAATATGGTTAAAAAAAAGGGCAGACTAGATGGGCCAAGTGGTTCTTATCTGCCGTCAAATTCTATGTTTCTATGTTTCTTATATATGTACATGTGGTAGGGAATATAGATTGTAAGCTCCACTGGGGCAGGGACTGATGTTAATGGCCAAATATTCTCTGTAAAGCACTGCAGAATATGTGTGCACTATATAAATAATGGTATCCGGTCTCTAGGTCGACCACTATTGGTCGACATGGTTTCTCGTCGACATGAGTTTAAAAAAAAAAATTCTTAATTTTTTGAACTTTTTCATACTTTATGATCCACATGGACTACAATTGGGAATGGTAACCTGTGCCGAGCGCAGCGAGACACCTTGCCCGAACCTCGTTTGCCATGCGAGGGTTCACAGTGCACTAAGTGGGGTTCCCGGTCACTGTACGGAGAAAATGACACAAAAAAGTAAAAAAACTCATGACGACCTTGTGTCATGTCGACCTAGAGTCCCTGTCGACCTAAATCCCTTTGTAGACCTACTTACTGTCGACCAGTAGTGGTCGACCTAGACACTGTCGACCTAACTCTTGTCGACCCTCCATACCACACCCATAAATAACTGGTAATAAATACGGAGATCTCTGTTTTTGAAGAAGAAATATACAACTTATTTTACTTTGATCAACGTTTTTCATTCTACATATACTTAGATACATAAATACATATGTATGTAAAAATAAAGATAATAACTGATGTACTTTATTAAGATATATTAACAACATGTGAATATTAAAGTAGTTATGTGTGGAAATAGTGTAAGATGTTTTATTAAATTCTATAAAGTTATTTTTGATAAAAATGGACCTATGCCAAATTAAGTAAGAAACGTGCATAGGTCTTCACTTGTCTTTCATGGTTACTTTCCAATAGGTCTAGAGATGAGTCTTGATGACATCATCTGACTGAAAAGTTTAAATATCGATTCTGAAGTGGTCTCAGGGGGAAGACTTTGGATGGAAACATGACATGCTTCTGAGATATGTAACTTTAATTTCTTTGTGTCACAATCCTGACTGTAGGTTTTATATTTGGTGACTTACCCCTGCCATCTGTCCTGGATCCTGTGTCTTTTCACTCACGGAGTTAAACAGCTTGTCAGCACTATGAGTTTTCCTGAGTTCTCTGCCTGAGAGGTAATAGTTAATTAGCTCCACCTGTGGTGATCTCCTGTGTGAGGCTGAATTCAGTAATCTGAACTTTAGGTCTAAAAGCAAGCATCCTGTGTTTTTCAGAAGTTCAGGCTTCAGTGTTCTCTCGGCCTGCTAGGCCTCATTCTACATCACAGCCTTGGCTAGAGTAGTCACATGACAGTGACTGTTCACCTGACCCAGAGTTGTTCAATCCTCTGCCAGCCTGAGACTCTCTGCATCACCTAATCCTGCTCACCAATCACCAAGGACCAGGAAGTATAAATCAGGAGGCTGAGTTAGAAACTGGGCCAGTTCCTCGTGTCACACACAGCTTTGTGTGAGTCTTCAAGCTGAGCTCTCTAAAGGTAATCTTTGTACCTAAGTTCCTGTGGAAACTATGTTCCCTTGTTACCGTTTGGTTTACTTTTGTGTTGCCATTGATTTCACCATTTCCATGAGTCTCAATTTAAAGGCACAGTACTGAATTCCGTATTCTCCACTGAAAACCACAGCTGTCGTGTTTCAGTTTTACTGCTGTTGTAGTTGTGATCTCCAGAGCTCCCGTATCCCTGTGGCTTCTGTGTCTCTGCACCTCCGTGCCTCAGTACCTCCGTGCCTCAGTACCTCAGTACCTCAGTGCTTCCAGCATCTCCGTGACTCAGTACCTCCGTGCTTCCAGCATCTCCGTGACTCAGTACCTCCGTGCCTCAGTACCTCCGTGCTTCCAGCATCTCCGTGACTCAGTACCTACGTGCTTCCAGCATCTCCATGACTCAGTACCTCCGTGCCTCAGTACCTCAGTACCTCCGTGCTTCCAGCATCTCCGTGACTCAGCACCTTGTGCTTCCAGTACCTCTGTGCTTTCGGCATCCCGTGCCTCAGCACCTCCGTGCTTCCAGCATCTCCGTGACTCAGTACCTCCGTGCTTTCAGCACCCCGTGCCTCAGCACCTCCGTTCCCCCCAGCATCTTCGTGCCTCCAGCACCTCTGTGTCTCTACGCACCTCAGTGTCTCTACGCACCTCAGTGTCTCTACGCACCTCAGTGTCTCTACGCACCCCAGTGTCTCTACGCACCCCAGTACCTCCAAGCACCTCAGTGCGTCCAAGCACTTCCGTGCTTCCAGTGCCTCTGTGCTTTCAGCATCCCGTGCCTCAGCACCTCGTGCCTCCAGCACCCCAGTGTCTCTACGCACCCCAGTGTCTCTACGCACCCCAGTGTCTCTACGCACCCCAGTACCTCCAAGCACCTCAGTGCGTCCAAGCACTTCCGTGCCTCCTAGTACCTCAGTGTCTCCAAGCGCCTCCGCGCCTCGTAGCACCTTAGTTTCTCCAAGCATCTCAGTGTCTCCAAGCAACAGTGCACTTTAGCACAGTTGTACCTGGTATCTTCACTGATTCATCAGCACCTTTCCAGTTCTGTCTTTCAGGAGACCTTCAGCGTCCACACGTGCCTCCTGTCTGCCGACCTAATCCTGCATGAGGAGAACCTAGATTCGGCCATCTCTGCTGCGGTTCCTCTTCCCAGTCACCGGAAGAAACCCCGAGTTCACAACACTCCCAAACCAGGTCAGTGGTAGTATTCATATAATCCTCCAGTCGCCCGCACAGACTTCACTAACACCGGGTTCACAAAACCACAGTCATGACACTTTGTATTTACTTGTATTTCCACTTTAATTATTTTATGTTCATAAATTGTTAAGCATAAATAAAAGTTATAATTATCTAATTCTTGACTGGACATTGAATAATTTATACAATATCTTTTACTGTTTATTTCAAAGACTGTTATAACCTTGTTAACCATCATATGAAAGCTTGAGTGTATGTGAATTTGGCTACCATCACGGAGCCAGAGTGGTCTATTTACTAAGCTTTGGACGTAGATTAAGTACTGGACAATTAGCTCCTAACTGTGTTTGAAAAATGACAGTTAGGAGATGATTGGCTAGTACTTTATCTCCGTCCAAGACTAAGTAAATAGACCTGAACAGATTCCAATCTCAAGTATTACTTCAGGCTAACTTGAAGAAGGTATAGAGATAGTCACAAGTCATCTGAATTTATAGTGAAAACACATAAATAACCCCAACACGATAAGGCCTTAGACAGCAGTGTGTGAAACATGTGTGAGAGAATAAGTTGGTTAACAGGAGGTAACAGGGAGGTTTAATATAAATGTTTTAATTTTCAAAAACAAAATTAATAGCAAAAAAGATTCCTATCAATAACTTTATATATTATGTCAGTATTAGGGTTGTTACAGTTCCACTTGATGAGGTCTCCTGGCTGTGGTAGGTGGGCCCACATTTTTGGCCACAAATTGTGCAAAAAAAGTATTCTTAGTGCTTAGAACACAAGTCTTAGCAAGGTAGCACCTCTTATGTATGAAAATAGGGGTGTGTAGTCCAGCCCCCTTTCCTTTTCACTCTGTAATTGTGTGTATGTATGTATGTATGTATGTATGTATGTATGTATGTATGTACACTTGAAGGTAGAGATGCTTTCTACATAGACTAGCACCCCACTCACCTACTCTTAGGTGCTTTTAATTAGTATGGATCCTTGCATTTGCTTTCTACATATTAGAATGAGCTCTATTATAGGTAAGACCTGGATACATTTATTTAATATGTCAGTATTATGGATGCTCGTGACCCACCTGATAAGGTCACATGGCCTTGTTAGGTGGGCCTACATTTTTGGCCAAAAATTGTGCTATGAACCTCAATTTCACTCCATGTTAAATTGTGGAGTTTACTATAATTGTTCTGATTACCAGGGTTCTTAGTGCACCTGCGTGTTCTTTTTTTTTTCTGTGTCCTATACATTTCCAGAAGAGCGAGTCCTGTATTTTTGACATCTCTACCAGATATACACTGGCATACTGCTTAGAATAAGATTTTAAACCTACCGGTAAATCTATTTCTCGTAGTCCGTAGAGGATGCTGGGGACTCCATAAGGACCATGGGGAATAGACGGGCTCCGCAGGAGACATGGGCACTTTAAGAAAAAACTTGACTCTGGGTGTGCACTGGCTCCTCCCTCTATGCCCCTCCTCCAGACCTCAGTTAGAGAAACTGTGCCCAGAGGAGATGGACAGTACGAGGAAAGGATTTTTGTTAATCCAAGGGCAAGATCCATACCAGCCACACCAATCACACCGTATAACTCGTGATAAACTACCCAGTTAACAGTATGAAAACAACAACATAGCATCAGTCCAAGACCGATGAAACTATAACATAACCCTTATGTAAGCAATAACTATATACAAGTCTTGCAGAAGTAGTCCGCACTTGGGACAGGCGCCCAGCATCCTCTACGGACTACGAGAAATAGATTTATCGGTAGGTTTAAAATCTTATTTTCTCTAACGTCCTAGAGGATGCTGGGGACTCCGTAAGGTCCATGGGGATTATACCAAAGCTCCCAAACGGGCGGGAGAGTGCGGATGACTCTGCAGCACCGATTGAGCAAACAGGAGGTCCCCCTCAGCCAGGGTATCAAACTTATAGAACTTTGCAAAGGTGTTTGACCCCGACCAAGTAGCAGCCCGGCACAACTGTAGTGCCGAGACCCCTCGGGCAGCCGCCCAAGAAGAGCCCACCTTCCTAGTGGAATGGGCCTTAACCGATTTTGGTAACGGCAATCCTGCCGTAGAATGCGCCTGCTGAATCGTGTTACAGATCCAGCGAGCAATAGTCTGCTTTGAAGCAGGGCCGCCAACTTTGATGGCTGCATACAGGACAAACAGAGCTTCTGTTTTCCTGATCCTAGCCGTTCTGGCCACGTACATTTTCAAAGCCCTGACCACATCAAGGGACTCGGAATCCTCCAAGTCACGTGTAGCCACAGGCACGACAATAGGTTGGTTCATATGAAAAGATGAGACCACCTTAGGTAGGAATTGAGGACGGGTCCGCAATTCCGCTCTATCCATATGGAAAACCAGATAGGGGCTTTTATGTGATAAAGCCGCCAATTCCGAAACTCGCCTAGCCGAAACCAAGGCTAACAACATGACCACCATCCAGGTGAGATATTTCAACTCCACTGTCTTAAGTGGTTCAAACCAATGTGACTTAAGGAGACTTAACACCACGTTAAGGTCCCAAGGCGCCACCGGAGGTACAAGAAAATGGATAAGGCCGAAATCTGAACTTTTAATGGAGTCTAATTTCAGGCCCAAATTCACTCCAGTTTGTAGGAAACGAAGAAAACGGCCCAGGTGGAATTCTTCTGTAGGAGCATTCCTGGCCTCACACCAACATATTTTCTCCATACTCTGTGATAATGTTTAGATGTCACGTCCTTACTAGCCTTTATTTGCGTAGGAATGACCTCATCCGGAATACCTTTTTCCGCTAGGATCCGGCGTTCAACCGCCATGCTGTCAAACGCAGCCGCGGTAAGTCTTGGAACAGACAGGGACCTTGTTGTAACAAGTCTAGCCTTAGAGGAAGAGGCCACGGATCTTCTGTGAGCATTTCTTGCAGATCCGGATGCCAGTTCCTCCGTCGCCAATCTGGAACAATGAGAATTGCTCTCACTCCTCTTTTTCTTATTATCCTCAACACCTTGGGTATGAGAGGAAGAGAAGGAAACACATACACCGACTGGAACACCCACGGTGTCACCAGGGCGTCTACAGCTACCGCCTGAGGGTCTCTTGACCTGGCGCAATACCTTTGTAGCTTTTTGTTGAGACGGGATGCCATCATGTCTATTTGGGGTAGTCCCCACCGACTTGCAATCTGCGCGAAGACTTCCTGATGAAGTCCCCACTCTCCCGGATGCAGAGCGTGTCTACTGAGGAAGTCTGCTTCCCAGTCGTCCATTCCCGGAATGAACACTGCTGACAGAGCGCTTACATGATTCCCCGCCCAGCGAAGAACTCTGGTGGCTTACGCCATTGCCACTCTGCTCCTTGTGCCGCCGTGGCGGTTTACATGAGCTGATGTACTGTCACTTGTTGTGGTTTCAACAAGTTCATGACTAGAGTCATGAGTTCCTGCGCTTTTCCCGTCGGAAGAAAAAACCTTTTCTGGTCTGTGTCCAGAATCATGCCCAAGAAGGGCAGACGAGTTGTAGGATTCAGCTGCGACTTTGGAATATTGAGAATCCAGCCGTGTCGCTGTAACACATTCAGTGAAAGTGATACGCTGCTCAGCAACTTCTCCCGTGATCTCACTTTTACGAGGAGATCGTCCAAGTACGGGATAATTGTGACACCCTGCTTGCGCTGGAGCACCATCGTTTCCGCCATTACCTTGGTGAAAATTCTCGGGGCCGTGGAAAGCCCAAACGGCAACTTCTGAAATTGGTAATGACAATCCTGTACCTCAAATCTCAGGTACGCCTGATGAGGAGGATATATGGGGACATGTAGGTATGCATCCTTTATGTCCTGAGATACCAAAAAATCTCCCCCTTCTAGGCTGGCGATGACCGCCCTGAGTGATTCCATCTTGAACTTGAACCGTTTTAAGTAAAGGTTCAGGGGTTTTAAATTTAAAATGGGTCTGACCGAACCATCCGGTTTCGGAACCACCTACAGGGTTGAATAGTACCCCTGCCCTCTTTGAAGCAGGGGAACCTCTACCACCACTTGTTGCAGACACATTCTGTGAATTGCATGTAACACTATCTCCCTTTCCAGGGGTTGTTTCGGTAGGGCCGATTTGAAAAAAACGGCGAGGAGGCACTTCTTCGAAATCCAGCTTGAAACCCTGAGAAACAATTTCTATTGCCCATGGATCCACCTGTGAGTGGACCCAGACGTGGCTGAACAGTCGAAGACGTGCCCTCACAGGAGCTGACTCCCTCAGGGGAGCCCCAGTGTCATGCGGTGGATTTAGCAGAGGCCGGGGAGGACTTCTGTTCCTGGGAACTAGCTGTGTTGTGCAACTTTTTCCCTCCGTCCTTACCTCTGACAAGAAAGGACGAACCTCGTGCTCTCTCGCTTTTATTGGAACGAAAGAACTGCATTTGATAATGAGGCACTTTCTTAGATTGTGAGGGAATATATGGTAAAAATTTTTATTTTCCGGCCGTAGCCGTGGAGACGAGATCCGAGAGGCCCTCTCCAAACAATTCCTCACCCTTGTAAGGCAACAACTCCATATGCCTCTTTTAGTCGGCATCACCTGCCCACTGCATGTGCCCCAGGACACGTCTAGCAGAAATCGACATAGCGTTGACTCTAGAGCCCAGTAGACTAACGTCTCTTTGGGCATGTCTTGTATATATATATAACAAAAAACAAATATTGCGCTTTAGGCGCTCACAATGTGACAATACACTTCCCTTTTATTTTTGAAGCAGTGAATCTGGGATTTTCTTCCTCTCAAATTTTCACGTTGTATGTTCATGAAAGAAAACACAGAATATATACACCACGATCCTCGTGTATTATTGTGAGGTATATTAGATATTCACTCTATATAGTTCCCCAAAAGCCAAAGAAATAATGACGGGGAGACCCCCCTTCCAAAACACTTACAACAGTGCAGAGGGAAACACACGTGTAAAGCTGATCTTTATGGTCATTCATTCAACACCATGTGTGCAAAGAATACCGGGGTTGCCCCCTTCTTATAACACTCACGATTTCACTGATATATTTTGTGCACGTAAGGTGGGTCTTTTTTCTTCTCCACGCCTTAATCTAGAAAGGCCATGCACTTTTTTCCTCCAAAAGAAATATATAGGAGAAGGATGTCGTGATAAAAATCCTTTTTAATAACAAACAGACATCAGATAAAAGCAAAGAATGATCATACCCAAGTGGATAAAGGTGACAGGTGTTGTACAGAAATAACGGGGCCCCGTTAGTCTGATCTCCTTTAGTTCCCACAAGGGTGAATCTAGTCGTCCAGTGCAGGCCTCTCCACCTATATGACAACATCTTTTAAATATAAATATATATATATATATATATATATATATATATATATAATATATATATATATTAGGGACAATAACATGGTATCCTTATCTAGGGTTTCAATCTCCGCAGATAAGATATCTGTCTACACTGCTACAGCGCTATAAACCCATGCAGACTCAATCGCCGGTCTGAGTAGTGTACCAGAATGTGTGTAAATGGCCTTCAAAGTACTTTTACTGCATGCTATCTGCAGGATCCCTGAGGATAGCTGTAAAGTCAGCGCTACCTTTTTGGGTAAACGTGTCAATGCCTTGTACACCCTAGGGGAAGATTCCCATCTTATCCTGGCCCCATTAGGGAAAGGATACTCCCTGAGAATTCTTTTTGGGAAGCTGCAGCTTCTTGTCTGGAGATTCCCACTCTTTTTCTTCATGAGAGGAGGGAAATTTACCTCAGCTTTCTTCCCCTTAAACCTGTGTACCCTCGTGTCAGGGACAGATGAGTCATCAGTGATAAGCAAAACATCTTTTACTACAATAATCAGTGGCGTCATGAGGCGGGTGCGGGGGGTGCGGCCCGCACCCTGGTATCACCCTTCAAAGGGGTGACACCAAAAAGAGCTGCACACCCGCACCCTCATCCACTTCTACATCTGCAGCGGCACCCACACTCACCAAGCCCCCGCACGCCCACCGACTTCATAAGCCTGCCTGTGCAGGATGACGAGGCCGGCTCCGTACTGCAGTCTGCGGCAAGCTCTGTACAGATGAAGGGTGCTGTACGTCACTATCCGTGACGTCATCGCGCACGCCGGCACCGCAGCCATTCTGGAAGGGAGAAAGGGAGGAGAGGCAGTGTGCAACATTACCGGAGGGGGAGGACCTGGCTGTACTGCTGTGAAGAGACTTCGGACCTCAGTGACTGCTACTTCCTTGGCTGGCTGTGAGCTATTTCTGCTGCCAGAGGGTATGTTTTTGGTCTAATGTTACAATTTACAGTATACTATTACAGTATAATCCAGTGTTATTTTCGTTTAAAAAATGTTTTTTGACTAAATTAACAAAATATGTATTATATATATATATATATATATATATATATATATAGCACATTGTTCTCTGACATCTCTACAAAGAAGATCATTTTGATGTTGTTTGAATTACCAACACAACTATCGCCTGTAAACACATTGTTTATTGTTATTCTGGGCAAATTGTAAACAGTTTTATGTATTGCTTTTAAAAAAAATAAACAATCTCTCTTTTTTAAGATTATTTTATTATATAAAACTTGTACATACCAAAGTACGACATCCGCTCCCTGGGGAAATCTCTTCTTTCAATATATATATATATATATATATACACACCAAATCTGAGGGCGCTAATGACTTATTAATCTATTACAGACAGTCACAATAATTTAAAAAATGTATTCATAAAACACAATGTTATCTCCATTTCATAGTGTCAATAACATTATCACCATACAGGATGGATATTCAATCTGACATCTATAGATTTCAATATACACCAATTAGGTTTGATCAGATGCAGAACCCAATTCCAATATACACCAATTAGGTTTAATCAGATGTAGAACCCGACGCGTTTCGTCCCTTGGGACTTCCTCAGGGGTATTAGATCTGAATGAACAGAGAAAGTACAATGACTTAATAAAATCACAATACATAATTAAATGAAACCATCCAGACCCATTGGTTAGATACAACATGTTAAAAGTAAAAATCCATAATTTGGACTAAAATATATAATAACTAATTTAATAGTGCCAGTATATAGTGAAGATAGAGCAGGTGCCGTGGAATAAGTTATTATTTGATATACATACCAAAATATGTCTGAGGCTAATAACTCCAGACGAAATCCATATTTATAAGATCAAGATAAGCCTACACCAATATTGGACCTATAGCGAAAATAATTATTTATTGTATGTGAGTATTTTTCAGAATAGATCACCCATGTGACAAAAATTATAAACAATATACATACCAATCGGACTCATAGACTGAAACCGAAGTGACAATTCCTTTGACTATTATTTATTAAAATAGTCAAAAAGAATGGAGTAGGTCTATAAATTTATATCAGACCTACAATAGAAATTTTTTTATTCAAGTAGGGAACCCACTTAGAATTAGGACCACCATTGTGAAAATAAGTGTTTGAATACATACCCATGTACTGTGTGTTTTTACGCAACACTGGATTGATAAAAATTTGTTGGCCTCAAATCATGTAGTTTGAGTGCCTAAAAACATTATAAATTCATAATTAAAATTCTGAATTCATAATAGATAGCACATTATCGTGTATCAGAAAAACCAATAGGTTGGATTCACAATATATACATAGATACAATCCATTTCAACCACATATGTTCCCCTAATTATATAGAAGTATTGAACCCATAGAGCAGTATAACTTACTTCAACGCTGCCACCTCTCTCAAAATCCAGTGAATGACTGGGAGTGGTGCTATGTCCACTTATTTATACCCCCTAGAGGGTGACCTCACTTCCTCTTACTGCGGATTGGTTGATAATAAGCTACCTATAAACCTCTATTAAGGTGCTTATATGAAGGACCTCACTCTACCCACCGGGTGCTAAAGAGACGCCATATGCTTTCTAGTATAATATTAAGTATAGTATTCATGTGGAAACGCATGTCAGCTGACCAGACAGGAGATGCTGCACACCAGTGGGAAATACACTGTTTTATCTTGATAAAGACGCCGCAGAGCGTCGAAACGTGTCGACACAGTGTTATTTTGAAATCCTTTACCAGTGTATTCATTGAGGGGAGCATATGACCTTGTTATATCCGGATGTAACTTTGTCAGCTGAAATCCATCTCTGTTTCCCACTCTGGGTACGTTTGGTTGTTTGTTTGAATCTTTTTAAAAAATAAAAGGGGTTTTCTTTGCCCTAACTTGGCTTCCCCTCTTTTAATTCCACATTACATTTTCCATGAGTGGTATCCATCCATATTATATGGCTTAAAGAGAAAGGAAGAAATACCTCCTCTAAAGAAACCTTTACGTGTGTTTTACCATACTTTTACAAGTAAACATACATGTAAGAACCCATTGTTAAGATATCATCACATCATTTCGGGTGATCCCATAAGAAGGTGGACGTCTGATCTCTACTGGGACTTTTTTTTCCATCACTTATTATCTCCGCTGCACAGGGGAGAAGAACTTTTATTTACCAACAGTATTACACTATATTGTGTTTTATTTTCTGTTTCATGTACTTATCATCGATGTGAGGATTATCCAAGTGAAGGGACATTTGGAGCGCAAACAGTGAGATTGTACCTTTTCTTTTTACACCATCAGTTACCACACCGGGTGACACCAACCCTAGTGACGCCTCTGACAATAATCATATATTGAATACTTTTCTGCCAGTTTTGGCTGTACTTTGCATTATCGTAGTCGACACTGGAGTCAGACTCCGTGTCGATATCAGTGTCTATTATTTTGGATAGTGAGCGTTGTGAGACTCTGAAAGTCTCTGTGACATAGGGACAGACATGGGTAGATTCCCTGTCTGTTCTCTAATCTTTTGTTTTAGCCCTTAATTTCACATATCCCATCAGGCGTCGGCGTTGTCGACGGAGACACCACACACACATTTGCTCCATCTCCTCCATAGGAGAGCCTTTTACCTCAGACATGTCGACACACACGTACCGACACACCACACACTCAGGGAATGCTCTTCTGAAGACAGTTCCCCCACAAGGCCCTTTGGAGAGACATAGAGAGAGTATGCCAGCACACACCCCAGCGCAATATGACCCAAGAAAAACACAGCAATTTAATGTTTTCCCCGTAGCGCTGTTATTAATATCTGCGCCAAATTATGTGCCCCCCCCTCTTCTTTAAAACCCTCTCTTCTACCGTGGTATAAGCAGGGGAGAGTCCGGGGAGCTTCCTCTCAGCGGTGCTGTGGAGAAAAACATGGCGCTGGTGAATGCTGAGGGAGAAGCCCCGTCCCCTCGGCGGCGGGCTTCAGTCCCGCTAAAAGTGTAAAATTGGTGGGGGCTCATGCATATATACAGTGTCCAGCTGTATATATGCTCTCTTTTGCCAAATAAGAGGTTTATATTGCTGCCCAGGGCGCCCCCCCCCCCTGCGCCCTGCACCCTTACAGTGACCGGAGTATGTGAGGTGTATGGGAGCAATGGCGCACAGCTGCCGTGCTGTGCGTTACCTCAGTGAAGCTCACGAAGTCTTCTGCCGCCTTTTGAAGCCTTATTTCTTCTCACACTCACCTGGCTTCTTTCTTCTGGCTCTGTGAGGAGGACGGCGGCGCGGCTCTGGGACGAACGTCCAGGGCAAACCTGTGTTCCGACTCCCTCTGGAGCTAATGGTGTCCAGTAGACTAAGAAGCAGAGCCTATCATTTAAGTAGGTCTGCTCTCCTCTCCTCAGTCCCTCGATGCAGGGAGTCTGTTGCCAGCAGTGCTCCCTGAAAATAAAAAACCTAACAAATATACTTTCTTAGCAGGAAACTCAGGAGAGCTCCCTGCAGTGCACCCATCTGCCTCTGGGCACAGTCTCAAACTGAGGTCTGGAGGAGGGGCATAGAGGGAGGAGCCAGTTCATACCCAGAGTCAAGTTCTTTCTTAAAGTGCCCATGTCTCCTGTGGAGCCCGTCTATTCCCCATGGTCCTTACGGAGTCCCCAGCATCCTCTAGGACGTTAGAGAGACAATATTACTTCATAGAGAACAGCACTTTATGAACAGTGGAAACGTTAATGATTTCATGTGCTTTCAAGTCAGACTACGGGACATATTTAACATAATCTGCATCTCAGATGGGATGTGCTAAATTTGCCCCAATCCCCCGGTATTTTTACAAGAATGGGAAATTCGATCTGCTTACTTGAGTAAAGGGCTTGGAGTCGTTTTACACAAAAAATGTAATAAAATAAAAAGTCTCCAAAAGCCCTTTAATATAATTTTGTCTACAAAACTTTTGAATAAAAATATTCAAACCTACGATGTGCACAGCAGTCCAAAGAACCTGCAAACTGAAGCCTGCTAATTAAAACGTTACTTGGTGGAGAATAGCTGCGTACCTTGCAGTGTGCTAGAAGGGCCCTCTATGCTCATCAGTGGAAAACTAAGGATTTTATAAGAGAAAAAGTTTGCTGTTGTGATCATGTCTGAATTAGGCCCTTAGTCATGTACAATCAGTGTTTTATAAAGAGGTTAATTTTTTTTTGTTTTTTGTTTTACAATAACAGGCATATTTAGCAATATTATTTTTACTAAAATAATGTGAAAATGGGTGTTTTCACACCCTTTCGACATTATTTTAGTATCACCTGAATGTACTAATGGGCAATTGGAGGAGAATTCCCCAAATTCTCCTCCAAGCCCTTAAATTCACAATTTTTAGTAAGCAGATTGCATTTCCCATACTTGTAGTGAGAAATATGATCCACTTCAGATTTTCTAAAATCCAATTGTAAAAATATACCAGAGGGAGCCCTGTAATAAAAACGTCATCTGCAGATGGCGTTATTAGAACTCCCCCTCGTTTCACCTACTTTAGCTCAGCCTTCCCTGTCTGCTGACAGGGAAAGCAGAACTCTGTGCTGGCTCCTGTGATCAGCCATGTGTGTCTGATAGACAGGCTGATTACAGTGAAAAAAAAAAAAAGTTAGAATAAAAAAACCCACTTACCTGCACCCAGGGACTGGTAGTCGGTGATCGGCGAGCCTGTAAAATACCCTGAGAAGTGTGAGGAGAGGATTTGCAGGGACAGAGCTTTCTTGCAAATTCTGTCCCTGCATGCAATATTTGATACATCCCAGCGAATACATCCCTGTATTCAAATATCACATCGCAAATTTGTGCGATTTTTATTACATCCATCTGAGATGCGGATTGTGACAAATATGCCCCTAAATGCCTCATGCAGTGAGCACTAGAAAACAGCATAACAAGCTCAAGTTTTAATGAACCCTGTGCACTGACAACTTCATTCTTGAAAGTCTTCAGTCTGACAATTTGTACACTAATTACAATAATTAGAATGTCTGGAGCAATAGAAACAAGAGTCTCATAAGGAAGGAGAATCACGCAGTTAACAGAAATGTGTTTGCGTAACGACATGGAGACTGTAGAAATATAACCTTTGGCACAGCAGCAGGTGTGGAATACAAAAATGTAAAAGCATAATGTAATTATACAGTCAGTTATATTCTAGAATCTAGAGGTACAGATGTGTCCTCCCTTATCATTGCAGCAGTCACATTAAACAGCCCTTCTAGACCGCGAATAGTCGTGAGCGCGTTTACTAACGCCGAGCGTCTTTTTCCGGGAAAACACTGTAACGTAGCATTTCATATGCAGATACAACTGCAGTCGCACAAAGAATATACTAGTGTCCATTCTAGCACCTTGCACCTTTCAAACCCGTGCAGTTCCTCTTTCCTGCCTGGTGTGTCGCTCTCTGCTTTGGTGCTTCTAGCACAGTCTGGTCTGTATCTCAGAAATTAGATCAGGGGTGGGCAATTATTTCAGCTGGGGGGCCACTTAACACTTTCCAGTGACTATTCGAGGGCCGCACACAAAATATCTTGTATAAACAATACCTATCACAAAAAATGCAGTAAGATTTCAATAAAGAATATGTTTATTAAACATTTTACAAGGCAAACAGAATAAGAAAATGAACACTGATACAATATAGAAAACATTAAATGTATAGGTAGGAGTACAAGAAAAAGTCCTTGTACACACACAGATAATTCGGACGACCAAACTACTGCCACTCCTAAATCATCCGTGGGTGAACAATAATCAAGGCGCACCAATAATTATAAATCCATCAAGAAGATATCCCAATTACAGAAGAAAAAGAAATGTTTAACTCTGTACTAATTACCTCTTAATAAAAACAAGCTACTCCCACTTTATAGCTAGAAGTGAACTATACGTGTATACCAGATATATATTTAAAGAGAGCGCTAAATACCTGCAGATAATCTCTTATGCCAACATATATATATGTTGCCCCCTCAATTCTACACTCCCCACTTATTAGCACTCATGAGCTTTTTACTTCCCTATGCTCATTGACAATAACATCTACAACCTCTCACCATAAAAAACTTTCACAAACCTCTGACACCCACATTTATCTCTCTCTTCTGCTTCTGATAGCTGGTGACATTTCACCAAATCCAGGACCCAGCCACTTGCATCACTCACATTCACCTGATTCACAGCAACATAGAAATACAGCTAACCTCATAAACATCACATGTCTTCCATCACCCTCCAGATCACTAAAATGTGCCTTATGGAATGCACGCTCTGTTTGTAACAAATTAACATCCATCCATGACCTCTTCATATCCAACAACATCAATCTGCTGGCTATAACAGAAACCTGGCTCACACAATCTGACACAGCCTCCCCTGCAGCACTGGCACATGGTGGTCTCCACTTTACACACACCTCCAGACCCGATAACCATAAAGGAGGAGGAGTTGGACTTTTACTTTCCCAATCTTTTGCATATACTGTTCTACCACAGGTTCCATCACTCACATTTACATCATTTGAAGTACATTCCATTAGGGTTTACTCTCCTTTCTCTCTGCGTGTTGCAGCTATCTACCGCCCACCTGGGCATCAAAAACAATTTTTGGAAGATTTTTCTGCCTGGCTCCCTCACTTCCTATCCTCTGACATCTCCACCATTATCATGGGTGATATTATATTGCTATTGATTGTCCAAAATCTGCTGCGCATGCCTCCAAACTACTCTCTCTAACCTCCTCTCTTGGCCTCTCCCAATGGACTGACTCCTCTACTCATCAGGCGGGCCACTGCCTTGATCTAGTATTCACCAGACTATGCTCCGTCTCTGAACTCACTAACACTCCTTTCCCCCTCTCAGATCACAACCTTATCACCTGCATGCTCTCCTCTGTTAATTCAAACCCTGTGTTGCGGAAGTCCTCCAATCTTCCTCAAACCCGCAGAAATATTAACACAATTAATCTTCAAGAACTTTCCACTTCACTCCAACAACTGCTTTCACCTATTTCTGCATTCACCTCTCCTGAGATGGCTGTATCACACCTTAATGAGACTCTAGAACTAGCCCGTGATGAAGTGGCTCCAGCTACCCATCACACTCCACGTAGGCCTAGATGTAACCATGGCACTCCAAATTAACAAGACAACTACAAAAACTCACACGAAAACTTGAACGTCAGTGGAGTAAATCTCGCATTTCAAGTGACTTCCTCACATATAAGACTGTCTACCATTCTTATAAAAATGCCCTGGACACTGCCAAACAAACATATTTCCAAACTCTTATCTCTGCTCAAGCCTCTAACCCCAAACGACTCTTTAATACATTTAAATCACTTCTGAATCCTCCCGCACCTACCCCACCAGCCACTATCAAGGCACAGGATCTTGCTTCCTACTTCAAGGAGAAGATTGATAAGATCCGAGATGAAATGGTATGCTCTTCGGCAGCCAGTGACCTGCTCCGTTCTTTACCTGAACCCTCTGGCACTCTTTCTTCATTTGATCCCACAAATGAAGATGAAGTATCATCACTCTTCTCATCCTGCTTCTCTACTACCTCTCCTCTTGATCCTTTACCCTCACAAATAAGTAAAGCTCTGTCTCTGGTGCTCATCCCTACCTTAACTAACATCTGTAATCTCTCTCTCTCTACTGGTATTTTTCCTTCACTCTTCAAGCATGCAGTGATTACTCCCATTTTAAAAAAACAAAATTCTGACCCTAATGCTCTCTCAAACTACCGCCCTATCTCTCAGCTCCCTTGTCTCTCTAAGCTACTTGAGAGACTTGCCTACACTCGACTCACACACTTTCTTAACTCATACACTTTGTTGGACCCACTTCAGTCCGGCTTCCGTTACCAACATTCTACAGAGACAGCACTGACTAAAGTGGTTAATGATTTGGTCACTACGAAGTCTAAAGGCCACTACTCACTACTTATTCTTCTAGATCTATCTGCTGCATTTGACACTGTAGACCACTCTCTTCTCATACAGACACTACAATTCCTAGGTCTTAAAGACACAGCCCTTTCTTGGTTCCTATCGTACCTATCTAATTGCTCCTTCAGTGTTCGCTACTCTGAATCTACCTCCTCTTCGCTACCTCTTTCAGTTGGAGTACCGCAAGGCTCAGTCTTGGGTCCTCTGCTTTTCTCTATCTATACCTCATCTCTTGGTAAACTAATCAGCTCTTTTGGTTTTCAGTATCATCTGTACGCAGATGATACTCAAATCTACCTATCCTCCCCTGACTTGTCCCTATCTGTACTGGACCGTGTCACTGAATGCCTTTCTGCCATCTCATCCTGGATGACATCTTGCCACCTCAAACTTAATATTTCAAAGACAGAGTTAATTATATTTCCACCGGCAAATAGTAGGTACCAACCTGATATCTCTATCACTGTTGAAAACTCGACTATCTACCCTACCCCACAAGCTCGCTGCCTAGGTGTCATCCTTGACTCTGATCTGTCCTTTGTTCCCCACATTCAATCTGTCTCAAGATCATGTTACATGCATCTAAAAAACATATCCAAAATACGACCATACCTTACACAAGACACTGCTAAAACTCTAATCCACGCTCTCATTATCTCCCGCATTGATTATTGCAATAGTCTCCTAACTGGTCTTCCCAAAACGAGACTCTCACCACTACAATCCATTCTGAATGCAGCGGCGAGGCTAATCTTCCTCGCTAGACGTTCATCGTCTGCAGATCCACTCTGTCAGTCCCTCCATTGGTTACCTGTACTCTACCGCATTCAATATAAAATACTTTTACTCACACACAAGGCCATTAACCAAACTACACCAACGTACATCACTTCGCTTATCACAAAATATCTCCCAACCCGACCTCTTCGCTCTTCACAAGACCTGCGTCTCTCATCCACACTCATTACTCGCTCCCACTTACGACTGCAGGACTTTCATCAGGCTGCACCCACTCTGTGGAATGCCCTACCACGCACAATAAGACTCTCCTCTAGTCTGCAAACCTTCAAGCGTTTCCTCAAAACTCACCTCTTTAGGCAAGCGTATCAAATTCCTGAACCACCCACATAACTTTCATAAACCTTCCTATCAAATTACATCCACTCTGTACAGTCCACACATATCCTCACATGTCTTCTCATTCTATGCAAAAGATAGCACCTTTCCTTGTGTACATATGCCTATTTCCCTATAGATTGTAAGCTTGCGAGCAGGGCCTTCCTACCTCTATGACTGTTATCACCCAGTTTGTTATTGTTATTTCAAATTGTAAAGCGCAACGGAGTTTGCTGCGCTATATAAGAAACTGTTAATAAATAATAATAAATAAATAAATAGAAGAGTGCATAAAATTTAATAAAAACAGTTTCTTGCACATAAAAAGAGCTAACTATTTTATTACTTTAACAAACTTAATTTGTTGGTTAATTATTCACATGCATGAAAACACCCAAATAGCTACCAAAAGCAATACATTATAAAGTATCTATTAAGGCAGTCCTTAATATCCAGCTCCACTGAGGTATATATGTTTCCACTCTTTGTGTTTCCACTAATGTGGCTGTATTTGATGATATCCAATAACGTTATTAAGTAGGCCACTTAGTTAGAAGGATTGTTACTTTATATCTAGAAACTGTGAGTTAGTAACTCTGTACCATTAGAATGTCCAGATCCGGTTCTAGTGATAACCTAGTGGCTGCTTGTAGCTATTCAGCAGCAGCTGGTGCTGTATTCCTATATATCACAGTTTAAAATGTAATCTTGCCAGTAAAGGAAATCGGTGCAGTTGTATAGCTCACCTCCCCGTCACTAGAGATATAGATGTTGTGCTCCGGAGAAAAGCAGTGCCCGGCTGCGGCAGCACGCCGCTGGATGTTCCCCTGCCAGAGTCGCTTATTTCCCGGAGTAATGAGGGCTTTACACGCTGACCTCAGATCTTCTTATTAGAGGGTGAGGGAGCGGCACCTGGCTGCGGCTGCACGCCGCTCGACTTCACCTCGTTGGTGCTGTTTAAAAACTCCTCACAGAGGTAGATATTGGAGATGCTCTGGCAGGATAGTGGATACAGCGATCCCAAATAAAAGGTGTTCCCAAGTAGGATGTAGAAGTGTCCTACTTGGGAACACCTTTTATTACGTCATTTATAAAACCGAGACTGTGTACTGCGTTGCTCTATTCGGAAAGTTCCCTGTGTGGATGAAGTTGCTCTTTTTAACTCTTTTGGATTTTTTAATAAAACGCTTTTATTTGGAAATCATATCCTGACGTATTTTGTTTACCCCTAACTTAGATGCAGACCACAGCAGAGAGTGACACCCCAGGCAGGAAAGGGGAATTGCATGATTTTTGAAAGGTGCAGGGTGCTAGAATGAACACTAATATATCGCATATATATGCCGCATATAATTTTGATCAGTAAAGTCTGTTTATGCATCTTATAAATCAAGTCTATAAAGAAATTATTGTTGATACCTTGTTTTATCATCTTAACTAGTTTACATTGAATAATTTATTTAGTAAAATATCAGTCTCACGTAAAAATCTTACTAGGAAACAGAAGAATTGCTCTGGTGCTTATGAGTTATTGGGAATCTATCTACTTTAGTCAGAAACATATTTTCAGTAGTGATCCACCTTAAATGGGTGGCAAAAATAAACCTGCAGCTGTTACGATCCTGATGCTCAGGACATGGGAGATCTTATGTAGCGAGTCCTGAGCACCAAGACGGAATGCTGGGATTGGGAAATGGGAAGGAAATAGCCCCTAGCACCCTACCTCCGTTGTCTTATCCGTGTTATCAATTCACGCCTAAACGACTATGGTTTCTTGGGCCCATGGCAGCCGCGTTTGAAGGGCGGATTAGGTCTGCCCAACTCCGATGCCCCCTCAGGTCTTAAAGAGAGACAAGGCGTGAACTGAGACAGGGTAATAACAAGGGGACCTCTAACTGAAGCAACCACGCTAGGGGCTATAAACTACCTAAAAACTAAACGTATGTGCGGCACGCCGCCAAAGGAAAAGAACTACAAAGAAACCACTGTCCACTCCCCCACACGGCACCGCCGAGTTCCGGGGAGGACAGTGAAATGCACCAATTCACAGTGAAGTAAACACTAAGCGGCATAGGCCGCAACACGCGGCAGAAGCCGCTACTCACGAAACCGGGCGAGAACCCCAGATGACAGAAACATGTTCGCAAGGACTAGAAGGATTCCCAGGACCGGCTCCGGACCTCCAAGGTACCAGAGGGCAGGGAGCAAGATCCACCAAACACGGCTGACAGGAACAGAGTTCTGCAAGGCAGGAACAGCATACAAGAAGCTATCACCGGCGGGGCTGCAGTGTGCTGGCTCACATAAAAAGGCCCTGCTGGCCAATAACAGAAGGGCCAGCAGGACCAGCCCCCAGACCCTAATTACTAGTTGCCGTGCAGCTGCTCTGCTGCACGAGCAGCCTAATTAACTATTCTTAGCAACGGGGAACGCGGTCCACCTGTGGCGTCCCCGTTGCTGTGCACCCGGCGGCCCTGCACGCACAGCGTCCTGCGTTGCCAGGGACCCAGCGGCTATCGTGCGCATGGCGTCCTGGCGTTGCTAGGCGCCGTGCGGGGGACAGGGAAGGAGAGAGGCGCGGCGGCCGTGACCGCTGCTCAGTCAGGGCACGGCCGAAGACCGCCGTGCCTAACAGCAGCCTAACCCCAACCCTCCCCATTGTTGCCTAACCCTCCTCCCGCAGCCTAAACATAAACCTCCTCCTGCACGGCTTACCAAGCAGGAGTCTCAGAAGAGCTCGATCGAGATTCCAGCATTTGGGATCCCGGTGCCAGCATTTTGATCCATGTCGGGATGCTGGCGCCGGCTTTCTGAGCAGTGTCGGTTTTCCGGTGTCGGCATTCTGACTGCCGGGATGCCGAACAACGGTATCCTTAACGGATGCTCCTGCGACGACTTACCAACAGGACCAGGGAGAAGCTGAGCATCAAAGAAAGCTCCAGGCACTTTGCATGCCAAATACAGGTGCAGCAGGGTAGGGTTGGGGCTGCACTGTATGCCCTGTGCCCCTACCACTGTTTAACAATTCATTAAAAGGCACGCAGATACCATCTCACCCGAAGTGTACAAATATATACACCAAATTACATCATCCAAGGGTTTTCTAAATAACATCAAAATATCTTCTATAGTTTATTGGAAAATACAGCACAACACTAGAACCAAGCTTTTTTTAAGTGTATGATCAGAACGCTGAACCTAAATGAGTTAGGAAAGACAGAGACCTCATATAATCCTGCACCCACGGCTAATTTAGAAAACTGTAATCACTGTACAATTTGAAGCTGTTTTCTGAATTACTGCAATGTTATATTACATCTTTAGTAGAGATTGGATTCTGATTAACTCTTCAGACTGGACTCAGTTATGTCATGAAGTCTAGTCACATTCTATTAGCTATAAAAGGCAAGTCACCGCACACAACACAGCCCCAGGAACCTCACAATACTCAGACAAATATTTCCCACTTGGGTGTAGGATTGGTAAATTGTTAAATTTGGGCTTGGGGGTTGGATTATTCCAGTGACCTTTATTGATTTATGGAATCATATTTATGAATATTAATATTTAATATATCATATATGGTATTTAATATATGGATATATTTCAATTAATATGCATTTATCATATATATCTGCAAATATATTATGTCAGGCTTACAAACTAATTGGCTGATACATATATGCAGTCCTTATACATATGACTTATGAAGTTATTAAGTTAAGATTCCTTAAAGAGAGTTCAAGCTTGAATATTACCGCTCTTTTTATATGATTCTTTATTTACAGGCAGATCAAATCGTACAGAATAAGATATACACAGTAGTGATATATATACTAATTATAATTATATTAAGCTATGCTATGTTTCCTTCGTTACATAACATAAAACAACATGACATAAGTTTCACAAACAGTTTCAATTATTATCATATTTATACTTGCAAGTTAAAGATTGCCATCCCAAGAATCATTCCTTCTGCATGTTCTCCGTGACTTCTCCTCCTGACTGACTTCCTTCCTTCTCCTTCTTCTTCTCCCTCTCCCTCTTCCTTCTAACTCCTAACTACAAGTCTGGTCCTTTTATCTCATATTTTACCAATTCAAACTATCATATTCTCATAGTTTCCAATGGAATAGGTAATTATAGGTTTGTCAGATTCCAAGGTGTAATAAAACAAACATTGAACTGGGCTGTCGTGTCCTGTTCACGGAGGCATGGTGTCATAAAAGTGTGGTGTCCACACTGCCTTAAGCAAGTATAGTATTGTAAAATCTGGAATGTCTTTTCATCCAAAGTTCTGTTGTATTGACAAGTTTTCCTGGGGTCGGTTACACAATGTTTTATCAATGGATGTGATCTCTTTTCATAGTAGTTAATTTATACTCCCTAGCTTTTAACCTTCACTGGACAATAGACAAACCAGTAGATTCTGATCTACTGTAAGCACACCTGTGAATTCCAATGACCAACAGAGCTCTGTCACATACCTATTATCATTTATGGCCTAATACCTTTTCTCTACAATGACTCTTGATCTTACTGTAACCTCTCTGGCCTTATTTATGACTAGAGCAGAATAAACCTGTTCCCTACACTATTTTTTACCATCTTGCTGTAAAACACAAATATACAGTATATCTATATAAACACATACACAAACCTAATCTCTTAAATCAGCTAAACATTACCTCATACATTCAAACTTATTTCATATCTATTCCTTACTATATATATCCAGTATACTGTCCACTATGGTAACATCGCCTATTTATAATGAATTATATTTTGATTCAGACAATATCCATTGCCCTAATATTATACTAAGTGCAGACAATTACCTATAAGGCAACAGTCGCCCCCTTGTGGCCATGAGAAATTCTTTTGATTGGCCACACATTAAACTAGCGTAATTGCTTCCAAATACATTTCAAAATATTCCTTCAAACATAACTTTCGTTGTAACCATAATATATACCATAAGTGTAATAATAATAACCATTATGATTTTAAAAATCTCTAAAAATTCTTAGCTTACCTAACCTTATTCTACTTTTAACTAAAGCAGACAAAACTGAGGTTTTTATTCAGTATTCATGAGGAAAACTAATTTCTACAGACATTTGGAATACCATAGCCCAATTGTAGACCTTTTTTCTGTATCTGGATCAGTACGTTTGGACATTTTTGCTGTTCTTGTATGTAGCAATTTACTGGGATAAGACTGTCATCTGCGTGGTTTGCTTGCAATTGGAGATGCCTTGCGTTTGCATTATGGCCTTGCGTTTGCAACATTTGCACCATTACTAGAAGTAGAATTCTTCGTAGCAGCTGCTCCTTTGCTTGCCATTTCGCTGTTTGAGGCAGAGGGCTGTGTACGTCGAGTGCTGTGTCTTGAACATTCAGTACTTGTGACGACCCTCAGTAATAGTAATAGTCTTTATACAGTCTTTAGCAGTTCTGTTTCCTTTGCGTTTATCCAATGCCGCAGTTGTGACCAGTGTCCATATTGCTTTTGCACAAACAGGTTGTGATTTTGAATAGAACAGGCATATATGAAACAGTCTTTTTTTTTTTTTCTTTCTTTCTTTCTTTCCTTGCTTGTTAATAGTAGGTCTTAATTGTCTTCGGGCAATAGTACCACAAATGGCTGTGAGTAGTACACCTACTCTGTTCTGTATTTCCTCACTGAATAAATTACCATGCAGTCTTAAATCTCCTTATTCTACCTTGTACCTATTTATACATCTCAATCTTACATAAACTTATACCAGTTTAACCCATATAAAGGCGTTTTCTATCCTACCTATATTTTGACTAATAATTATTTAAAATGCTTTTGATGTGTATATAGTAACATCCTATCAATACAATAAATGAATATAATTTTGCTTCAAACAGATATTAAATATCATTTAGGAATGGCTTTAAATATATCTAATTCCATCCAATATTATTTTATATGCAGCCATGTGCATATACAGTGACCCTGTTATGCTACAAATAATTATCTTAGACTTGTGACAGTCTTTATTAAGAGAATTATTCATCCCACTTAATAATCTCGGCCCAATTTGTTATAACGTGGTATACCATCCTGTATTAGATATTTAATTACTTTTGAAGCTTTTACGAAGGAAGCATAGGTAGTATCTATTGTGTAATATATAAAAAAAACATAAAATATTTACAAGGTATATATGCAATGATATAAAATATATCTCAGACAAATGTTTACATATATGTGATTAAGGTATATGAAGGGATGAGACAGTTCTGTATAATCACAGTGATGAGATGTGCTGTACACTGTTGTGGGAGTGTACATGTAGTTTGAAAGACAAGTAATGATTACTTGTGATGAAAGGGTTAATGAAAACCTTCCCCTTTCTTGTGAAACTGGAAAACTCCTTGAGGATTTGTCCATATATCAGTCTTTAGGGATGCTATGTAGATTTTGCTGGATAGCAGCGATGAAAGGGTTAATGAAGACCTTTTCCCTTGTAAATTGGAGTCTTTTTGGAGTCTTGCACCATTCTGTATACAGGTTGCCAGGATTACTATGAATCAAACAAAAATACATACAATGACTATCACAGATATTTATACAGTGATTTAACATAGCTTGCTATGCATTCTGTCCTATCTGCTGCATGTTATCAGGTACAGAATTTACAAATGTGTCTTTTAACGATTGAATAACAAACAAACAATTGTTTCTGGCCTGTGCCAATCTTTCCTGTCACATTGTGTGTCAATGACAGCACAATTGTCGCTGCAGATATGATGCAGGTTTAATTTGGAAACTGTGGCTGTTTGAACATCAAAGCAAACAATGGCTTCATTGGATCTAACAAGTAAAGGAATGATACTACCGTATTCACTTGTGACCATACTCCCTTGTGATGCAGCCTGGTCCCAGACTGTCTTTAACCATAGCGTTTGCTGCTTGGTGTGGCTCCTTAGTTTGGAAGAATCTTGGAGCTTCTGAAAAAACCTACTTTTGTGGGGAGAGAAACTTGTTAAACTTTGCCAAATATGTATTGCAGGTCCCAGGGCTTTCTGTCTTTCCACACCTGTAATAAAATGGTTATGGCACCAGGGCATAAAAACATTTTCATCCTGGTGATCCTTTTTGTCATTGTTAATTGGTGTGTGGTTTGCAGAATGACACTCTGCATGTGGTCTCTCTGAGAGCATGCAAACATTTGCACCATCACTAGAAGTCTCTGAGTGCTCTGTGGGGGTTACATAAGTTTGGGAACTTTGTTTGTAAACATGCATTCCTGAATTAATTTCATGGATTTTCCCTTTAAACATGTTTCCAGGTGAATACATTTCAAGGTTTGCAACTCTGGTTGCCATGGGAGTTTTCACCATGGGGAACTTCCCCACCCCTGTGTGCACTGTACTGCTGCTATCAGTGTTTAAATCTGCTGACAATTCACCTTTGCCTAAGGGCATAACAAATTCTTCATTTACATTGGGAACTCTGAGAGTGTATTCAGCAGAATACTCATAATCTGAGTTACAATGATCTTCCCCCTTACTAGACACAGTATAGGGGACATCTCCTATTGCTGCTACCTCCTTTACATTAATGTGCTGTCTGATGATAGACACATCCGGCACATTGCTACTTTCTTCCTTTACCACAGAGGCTGTTCTGCTGGTGGTCTGTGTGACCATAGCAGACTCCATGCGCTGCACATTGATGCAGTCCTGCAACATGTAACTTTCCTTAATTTTAGGATCTTGACTGATTAAGTCATTTCTGACTCCTGTAGACTCTGTGTACAGAGTTTCACATACCTCAACACTATTCCTGTTTGGTGTTTCTATCTCAGCTTGCTTGCTGGATGTTATCTCTTCATCAGAGATCTTGACAATTTGATTACAAACTGTCAGGCTTTTCGCTTCTGCCCCAAACTTTTTCTGTTTATTTTTCTGTTTAAGGGACTTAAATAACGAATGCATTTTTGCATTAATGGTCAGGCACGCCTTACGAAGACGTGAACCTGATTCTTCTTTACATTTCTGTTTGGCTTCTAGAGCCGCAGTTCTGCGCATTTTTCTAAATGCTACAGAAAACTTTTGCATTTTTAACATTTCAATGCTAAATTTATATATTCTTTGTTTTTAGTACTGAAGGTATCCTCTCCTTAAGATTGACCGGTGTCTTAAGGTTAAACTCTAATACCTGGTACATTTATACATTTATTTGGAAATACTCTTTTCCACTGTGCACATTTTCTATTCTAGGCCTTTAAATTCTTTATTCTCATTTGTAACCTATTCCACTGTGATCTTGTATTTTGCCAGCAGGCTTATAGCCTTTGGTGCTGCTTCCTAATAGATATTATGTTAGTTAAAATAACGTATATTGCACTAACACATTTATCCTAGGTTATACAGAATACAAAATTGACATTACACAATGGTAATAAATTTTCATAGATACATCCCCACCGTGATTCTGCAGATTTGGTAGCCAGCTTATAGCATCTGCTACTCCTCATAAATATTATAGATCAGATAATCAGATTCAGTAATAACAAGTCCAATTCGTGGTCGCCAATATTGCTTTATGGAATCATATTTATGAATATTAATATTTAATATATCATATATGGTATTTAATATATGGATATATTTCAATTAATATGCATTTATCATATATATCTGCAAATATATTATGTCAGGCTTACAAACTAATTGGCTGATACATATATGCAGTCCTTATACATATGACTTATGAAGTTATTAAGTTAAGATTCCTTAAAGAGAGTTCAAGCTTGAATATTACCGCTCTTTTTATATGATTCTTTATTTACAGGCAGATCAAATCGTACAGAATAAGATATACACAGTAGTGATATATATACTAATTATAATTATATTAAGCTATGCTATGTTTCCTTCGTTACATAACATAAAACAACATGACATAAGTTTCACAAACAGTTTCAATTATTATCATATTTATACTTGCAAGTTAAAGATTGCCATCCCAAGAATCATTCCTTCTGCATGTTCTCCGTGACTTCTCCTCCTGACTGACTTCCTTCCTTCTCCTTCTTCTTCTCCCTCTCCCTCTTCCTTCTAACTCCTAACTACAAGTCTGGTCCTTTTATCTCATATTTTACCAATTCAAACTATCATATTCTCATAGTTTCCAATGGAATAGGTAATTATAGGTTTGTCAGATTCCAAGGTGTAATAAAACAAACATTGAACTGGGCTGTCGTGTCCTGTTCACGGAGGCATGGTGTCATAAAAGTGTGGTGTCCACACTGCCTTAAGCAAGTATAGTATTGTAAAATCTGGAATGTCTTTTCATCCAAAGTTCTGTTGTATTGACAAGTTTTCCTGGGGTCGGTTACACAATGTTTTATCAATGGATGTGATCTCTTTTCATAGTAGTTAATTTATACTCCCTAGCTTTTAACCTTCACTGGACAATAGACAAACCAGTAGATTCTGATCTACTGTAAGCACACCTGTGAATTCCAATGACCAACAGAGCTCTGTCACATACCTATTATCATTTATGGCCTAATACCTTTTCTCTACAATGACTCTTGATCTTACTGTAACCTCTCTGGCCTTATTTATGACTAGAGCAGAATAAACCTGTTCGGAATCATATTTATGAATATTAATATTTAATATATCATATATGGTATTTAATATATGGATATATTTCAATTAATATGCATTTATCATATATATCTGCAAATATATTATGTCAGGCTTACAAACTAATTGGCTGATACATATATGCAGTCCTTATACATATGACTTATGAAGTTATTAAGTTAAGATTCCTTAAAGAGAGTTCAAGCTTGAATATTACCGCTCTTTTTATATGATTCTTTATTTACAGGCAGATCAAATCGTACAGAATAAGATATACACAGTAGTGATATATATACTAATTATAATTATATTAAGCTATGCTATGTTTCCTTCGTTACATAACATAAAACAACATGACATAAGTTTCACAAACAGTTTCAATTATTATCATATTTATACTTGCAAGTTAAAGATTGCCATCCCAAGAATCATTCCTTCTGCATGTTCTCCGTGACTTCTCCTCCTGACTGACTTCCTTCCTTCTCCTTCTTCTTCTCCCTCTCCCTCTTCCTTCTAACTCCTAACTACAAGTCTGGTCCTTTTATCTCATATTTTACCAATTCAAACTATCATATTCTCATAGTTTCCAATGGAATAGGTAATTATAGGTTTGTCAGATTCCAAGGTGTAATAAAACAAACATTGAACTGGGCTGTCGTGTCCTGTTCACGGAGGCATGGTGTCATAAAAGTGTGGTGTCCACACTGCCTTAAGCAAGTATAGTATTGTAAAATCTGGAATGTCTTTTCATCCAAAGTTCTGTTGTATTGACAAGTTTTCCTGGGGTCGGTTACACAATGTTTTATCAATGGATGTGATCTCTTTTCATAGTAGTTAATTTATACTCCCTAGCTTTTAACCTTCACTGGACAATAGACAAACCAGTAGATTCTGATCTACTGTAAGCACACCTGTGAATTCCAATGACCAACAGAGCTCTGTCACATACCTATTATCATTTATGGCCTAATACCTTTTCTCTACAATGACTCTTGATCTTACTGTAACCTCTCTGGCCTTATTTATGACTAGAGCAGAATAAACCTGTTCGGAATCATATTTATGAATATTAATATTTAATATATCATATATGGTATTTAATATATGGATATATTTCAATTAATATGCATTTATCATATATATCTGCAAATATATTATGTCAGGCTTACAAACTAATTGGCTGATACATATATGCAGTCCTTATACATATGACTTATGAAGTTATTAAGTTAAGATTCCTTAAAGAGAGTTCAAGCTTGAATATTACCGCTCTTTTTATATGATTCTTTATTTACAGGCAGATCAAATCGTACAGAATAAGATATACACAGTAGTGATATATATACTAATTATAATTATATTAAGCTATGCTATGTTTCCTTCGTTACATAACATAAAACAACATGACATAAGTTTCACAAACAGTTTCAATTATTATCATATTTATACTTGCAAGTTAAAGATTGCCATCCCAAGAATCATTCCTTCTGCATGTTCTCCGTGACTTCTCCTCCTGACTGACTTCCTTCCTTCTCCTTCTTCTTCTCCCTCTCCCTCTTCCTTCTAACTCCTAACTACAAGTCTGGTCCTTTTATCTCATATTTTACCAATTCAAACTATCATATTCTCATAGTTTCCAATGGAATAGGTAATTATAGGTTTGTCAGATTCCAAGGTGTAATAAAACAAACATTGAACTGGGCTGTCGTGTCCTGTTCACGGAGGCATGGTGTCATAAAAGTGTGGTGTCCACACTGCCTTAAGCAAGTATAGTATTGTAAAATCTGGAATGTCTTTTCATCCAAAGTTCTGTTGTATTGACAAGTTTTCCTGGGGTCGGTTACACAATGTTTTATCAATGGATGTGATCTCTTTTCATAGTAGTTAATTTATACTCCCTAGCTTTTAACCTTCACTGGACAATAGACAAACCAGTAGATTCTGATCTACTGTAAGCACACCTGTGAATTCCAATGACCAACAGAGCTCTGTCACATACCTATTATCATTTATGGCCTAATACCTTTTCTCTACAATGACTCTTGATCTTACTGTAACCTCTCTGGCCTTATTTATGACTAGAGCAGAATAAACCTGTTCCCTACACTATTTTTTACCATCTTGCTGTAAAACACAAATATACAGTATATCTATATAAACACATACACAAACCTAATCTCTTAAATCAGCTAAACATTACCTCATACATTCAAACTTATTTCATATCTATTCCTTACTATATATATCCAGTATACTGTCCACTATGGTAACATCGCCTATTTATAATGAATTATATTTTGATTCAGACAATATCCATTGCCCTAATATTATACTAAGTGCAGACAATTACCTATAAGGCAACACCTTGATGAATGGTTCTTGAAGTATATTCAAAGTTTATAATTACATATTCTTGATTAATTTTCTACCGACAAATGCAGAAAGATGCCTATCTGGATTTATAACATCCAAGACATGCTAGAGTGCGTTTAGGGTTTTCAGACATACTTTCATAAATCCTGGCAGAAGTCCATAAGATTTTATGAGATTTACTCTTTAATGTCAAACCTTTTAATATTCATCTAAAAGTCTTTCAAATTCTCGTTACCTTTTCTTTCCTCAACCCCATTCATTCTCATCCAGTACCATTACTTTTCCATCTTAGACCACAATCTACTTTATTATATAATCATTGTAAAGTTCTTGGGCAAGGTGAAACCACTGCTTTCAAGACAAATAAAGGTTAATGTATCTGGCTTAGATTCCCAACCTAGAAAGTCTCCATATCAAGAGGGAAGATGTATCAAGCCTTGGAGAGAGATAAAGTGGAGAAGTAGCCCAAAGCAAACAGCTTCTGTTATTTATCTAGCACAGTCTTTGAAGCAACAAGATTTAGAATAGTGCTATATACAATATTTCTCTTATGTCCTAGAGGATACTGGGGTCCATTTAGTACCATGGGGTGTAGACGGGTCCACTAGGAGCCATGGTCACTTTAAGAATTTGATAATGTGGGCTGGCTCCGCCCTCTATGCCGCTCCTACCAGACTCAGTTTAGAAAATGTGCCCGGAGGAGCCGGTCATATCTATCTATCTATCTATCTATCTATCTATCTATCTATCTATCTATCTATCTATCTAGGTGCTCCTCAAGTCTATGGGGGAAATCAAGTGTTATGCGCACCCCATAACACGATATGGTGGCCACTAGATGGCGCCTGATGGAGCAATTCAAGTATGCGGGCACACAGCCACCAGCGCTGACATTACTGTTATGTTTTCCGTTATTTTGACGGCTGGTAACAGGTAAATTATTAGTTCATCTGATAAAGCTAGCTATTTTATCATGCATGGAGTGCAGGGGCTAAAACATGTACAATAAGTCACAATAACTCACATATAATACACTGTTAAATTGGACCTGACAAAAAGCTCAGCTTTTTGCTTTGGAACTGGTTCTGTAAGAATATAATCAAATAGTTTCCTCACAAAATGTCCTCCACAATGTGCCATGTCACTGGTTTCTCTGGCATAAGTAGGCGAAAATCACTTTAATAAGAACATAAACTGAAATCCAAATTGCTTTGTGAGACTAAAATCTATTGATGGCATTGCCTATTGGGCACAAGTTCCGGAAAGTTAAACATTATAGAGCTTACTGCATACTGGCCCATCACAGTCCCAGGACTCTTTGGTGTCTCCTGGTCTGCGTGTCCACCGTGAATATCTCCAATATCTTCTGCAGATCTTTTTAATAAATATGGGAATCCATGTCCGTTGCGGTAAAACTTATTATTAAGTTAAGCACACAATATACCAATTATAGAGGGTATAAATAAGTTCATGAATGTACCTCATACATTACCTTTGATAAAGCTGTCAAAGAACAGCGAAACGCGTCAGCAGGACCCCCGTCAGCAGGACCCCCGCTGCATGTATAACGCAAACCAATTGAATATCATCTTGGCTTTAATTTTTGCATCCAAATGGACACCGCATTGTCACAGTGAAATATTCCATCCATAGAATAACAGGTTGTGGACAGCAAACTCTCCTTCAGCGGTTGAACTTGGTAACGTTACCTATAATATTATAAGTGCTAAATAAGATCTCAGCCCATTGCTCTTCTAAGAACTGCCCATAAATATTGGAACAAGCAACATTAGTTGGTCCTGCATAATTGTACGGGGTTTTGGAGGAGCCCTGATTATAAAAATGTTTTTTATGAATTTTTTTAATGAATATTTTTTATATGAATTTTTCTTGATTAAATTGATTACAAAGTACAAATTTAGGTTCAATTAAATATCATTGTAGTGCTGCTATATACACACTCCTTTGCGCACCATTGTTTTTATTCTTCTGAGACTTGACTACGCTCTTTCTAGCATCTGCTATTGGAAACCTGCCCCACAATAGCGCCGAAGCTCCTTCCTTGTTAGTAAGATTTCTACAACAGAGTGCTGGGCGTGATTCAGAGTTGTCCACTATGCAGTAGCAGCTGTACATTTATGCTAATTCAGCAGAAGTCCTCCTGATGGCTTCTGTGGTCATCTGCATGAACATCTGTCATCTGGGTAACCCTCAAGTTACTCAGGATGGCCGGGATATTCACACAGGTGAAGCCAATGATGCTGTGTCCAAGAACGCAGCCACTGGCTTCAGCATAGCCAGAAAATGGGGCAACGCATCCCCATTTTCTCCAATGCTACCCATCGCTACCCCTGCTCTTCCGCCAAATGGTTTCAGCAAGTCAATCATGCTGCAGGTTAGAAGCACTGTAGCACAGAATCTGCATATGCGCAGGTCTCTCACCATCAAAGTTGTATGCAAATCATTGGGTTATTTCTCTTGAAATTCAGAATTTAGCTCCAATTGGTTCACCAGTTAATAGGGCCCCAAAACTCCCCATTGTTTTTCTAATGGCATCCTTCCATGGTATAACATTTCCTCTAGAGAAGTTGCCCCAGTCCATGTAAATTATGGTATTGCTCTGATGCTACCAACTGATCCTTCCTCTCTCAGATTTTATAGAGGCGTCTCTCAGGCTTTGAACTAAGTACAGGTCCCTTAACATAATTTAGTAAATCACTGCTTGGGAGAAGACCAGTAGTGATAACATGATCCAAGTGAGGTCCGTTCAGCTCTTGATTTTGTTGGCTGAGAAATTGTACAAGGAGTTTACAACTTCCAGATCCCATGGTTTAATTCTTAGTACACACATACCATACATGACAGAAGGGAGGCTTTGCATATATGTAATAATAGAGCCATCCTTGTCCAGACAGATTATGTTAGAGTACTTTAATAGATGGAATAGTTGACCCTTCACTGACTACTGTACTTATAGAGTCTCTACACATTGACCATTTGCACATAAATCTATGAAGCTAGCTTCTTTGCTAGCCTTAGCACCAGCTACTAGAGTTACAGAGTTGTCCCTGACCCAGTTGGCTACCATATAGTCCTAAAGATAAAACTATGTCATTTAACTGGAGTCAATCATTTCACTGAAGCTCACTTAGTTGCACATTCCATTGATCAAAAATTCTACTTAGTGCATGTGTGACTGCCTATTTACAACTCCCAGAGCCATACAAACTAAAGCTTCCCAATTATTTATTATCTACAGTATTTCAGGGCTGTCCAACCTAATACCATACAGTGATGGATTTTGTCTGCTATGTGAAATTCTGGGTTCAATACTTCCCAATATAAGATTCACACACTGCTGGCAGTTGCTACTATAAAGGCAGCACCAAACGAAGGTCCCCTTATATTACATGTATTTGATGGTCTTGCTCGCTGAGATTCATGTATCAGATTGTCTTCCTCGCTGAGATACTTAGATTACAGATTTTCGAAATGACTACCAGGTAGGGCTATGCTACCCACTAGCTGTTGCTAGGTGGCATGCTCTTCTATACGAACAAAACAGAAAGTTATGGGAGTCTGTGTCCTACAAACTCTATTTGTTCTCTTTCCTTCAGATTTTAGGCCTGTTGTCTGCTCTTGAGATCACTTAATTAAAATACTGTTTCTTACCTCTGATTCTGGCTTCCCAAAGAATCAGAAGGGAGAATAACCAATGGAATTGAATCCACCTGACCTGTCAACATGTGGACACTTCTTTACGCCCTCTGGCCTCAAGGCAGACTAACTTTACAATGATAATTTGCCAGCTGACTCCTACAATCTGTCCAGTAGTATCTGTTACACAAAAGTATTTCTTTACTAGTAATATGAACCCATCTCTGTTGTGCTTTCCCTCTAATAATGAGGGACGTTAAGCTCTATTCCATGCTATTGCAGAACTATCTAAATTGGTGTTGGCACTTTAGCCATAGCAAATCGATGTGTTAGGCAATACACTCTTGTACTGTTTCCTGGCTCTGTTGCCCAGGCTCTCAGTGCGTGTCCCATATTGTACCAATGTCAAAGATTTTGTATTCCTCATGTGAGCTGGCACTATTAGATATGGGCACTGCTATCCAGCTTAAATCATAGAATTTGGGGGTAATTTTGATCCTATAGTATTATTAACCTCAATAACCATAATTTCCACTCATTTCCAGTCTATTCTGAACACCTCACAATATTATTTTTAGTCCTAAAATTTGCACCGAGGTCACTGGATGACTAAAGCGACCCAAGTGGCCGACACAAACACCTGGCCCATCTAGGAGTGGCACTGCAGTGGCAGACAGGATGGCACTTATATAAATTGGCCCCAAACATCACATGATGCAAAGATAAAAAAAGAGGTGCAAGATGGAATTGTCCTTGGGCCCTCCCACCCACCCTTATGTTGTATAAACAGGACATGCACACTGTAAAAAACCCATCATTTCAGCCACAGGGTCTGCCACACGACTGTGGCTGAAATGACTGGTTGGTTTGGGCCCCCACCAAAAAAAGAAGCAATCAATCTCTCCTTGCTCAAACTGGCTCTACAGAGGCAAGATGTCCACCTCATCATCATCCTCCGATTCCTCACCCCTTTCACTGTATACATCCCCCTCCTCACAGAGTATTAATTCGTCCCCACTGGAATCCACCATCTCAGGTCCCTGTGTACTTTCTGGAGGCAATTGCTGGTGAATGTCTTCACGGAGGAATTGATTATAATTCATTGATGAACATCATCTTCTCCACATTTTGTGGAAGTAACCTCGTATGCCGATCGCTGACAAGGTGACCGGCTGCACTAAACACTCTTTCGGAGTACACACTACAGGGGGGGCAACTTAGGTAAAATAAAGCCAATTTGTGCAAGGGCCTCCAAATTGCCTCTATTTCCTGCCAGTATACGTACGGACTGTCTGACGTGCCTACTTGGATGCTGTCACTCATATAATCCTCCACCATTCTTTCAATGGTGACAGAATCATATGCAGTGACAGTAGACGAAATGTCAGTAATCGTTGGCAGGTCCTTCAGTCCGGACCAGATGTCAGCACTCGCTCCAGAATGCCCTGCATCACCGCCAGCGGGTGGGCTAGGAATTCTTAGCCTTTTCCTCGCAGCCCCAGTTGCGGGAGAATGTGAAGGAGGAGCTGTTGACGGGTCACGTTCCGCTTGACTTGACAATTTTCTCACCAGCAGGTCTTTGAACCTCTGCAGACTTGTGTCTGCTGGAAAGAGAGATACAACTTAGGCTTTAAACCTAGGATCAAGCACGGTGGCCAAAATGTAGTGCTTTGATTTCAACAGATTGACCACCCATGAATCCTGGTTAAGCGAATTAAGGGCTCCATCCACAAGTCCCACATGCCTAGCGGAATCGCTCCATTTTAGCTCCTCCTTCAATCTTTCCAGCTGCTTCTGCAAAAGCCTGATGAGGGGAATGACCTGACTCAGGCTGGCAGTGTCTAAACTGACTTCACGTGTGGCATGTTCAAAGGGTTGCAGAACCTTGCACAAGGTTGAAATCATTCTCCACTGCGCTTGAGTCAGGTGCATTCCCCCTCCTTTGCCTATATCGTAGGCAGATGTATAGGCTTGAATGGCCATTTGATGCTCCTCCATCCTCTGAAGCATATAGAGGGTTGAATTCCACCTCGATACCACATCTTGCTTCAGATGATGGCGGGGCAGGTTCAGGACTGTTTGCTGGTGCTCCAGTCTTCGGCACGCGGTGGCTGAATGCTGAAAGTGGTGCGCAATTCTTCGGACCACCAACAGCATCTCTTGCACGCCCCTGTCGTTTTTTTTAAAATTCTGCACCACCAAATTCAATGTATGTGCAAAACATGGGCGTGCTGGAATTTGCCCACATATAATGCACGCACAATATTGGTAGCATTGTCCGATGTCACAAATCCCCAGGAGAGTCCAATTGGAATAAGCCATTCTGCGATGATGTTCCTCAGTTTCCGTAAGAGGTTGTCACCTGTGTGCCTCTTATGAAAAGCGGTGATACAAAGCGTAGCCTGCCTAGGAACGAGTTGGCATTTGCGAGATGCTGCTACTGGTGCCGCCGTTGCTGTTGTTGCTGCGGGAGGCAATACATCTACCCAGTGGGCTGTCACAGTCATATAGTCCTGAGTCTGCCCTGCTCCACTTGTCCACATGTCTGTGGTTAAGTGGACATTGGGTACAACTGCATTTTTTAGGACACTGGTGAGTCTTTATCTGACGTCTGTGTACATCCTCGGTATCACCTGCCTAGAGAAGTGGAACCTAGATGGTATTTGGTACCGGGGACACACTACCTCAAGAAATTCTCAAAGTCCCTGTGAACTGACGCCGGATACCGGACGCACGTCTAACACCAACACAGCTGCCAAGGCCTGAGTTATCCGCTTTGCAACAGGATGACTGCTGTGATATTTAATCTTCCTCGCAAAGGACTGTTGGACAGTCAATTGCTTACTGGAAGTAGTACAAGTGGTCTTCCGACTTCCCCTCTGGGATGATGATCGACTCCCAGCAGCAACAACAGCAGCGCCAGCAGCAGTAGTCGTTACACTCAAGGATGCATCGGAGGAATCCCAGTCAGAAGAGGACTCGTCAGACTTGCCAGTGACATTGCCTGCAGGACTATTGGCGTTCCTGTCTAAGGAGGAGGAAATTGACACTGAGGGAGTTGGTGGTGTGGTTTGCGGGAGCTTGGGTACAAGAGGAAGGGATTTAGTTGTCAGTGGACTGCTTCCGCTGTCACCCAAAGTTTTTGAACTTGTCAATGACTTCTGATGAATGCGCTCCAGGTGACGTATAAGGGAGGATGTTCCTAGGTGGTTAACGTCCTTACCCCTACTTATTACAGCTTGACAAAGGCAACACACGGCTTGACACCTGTTGTCCGCATTTCTGTTAAAATAATTCCACACTGAAGAGGTGATTTTTTTTGTAATTTGACCAGGCATGTCAATGGCCATATTCATCCCACGGACAACAGGTGTCTCCCCGGGTGCCTGACTTAAACAAACCACCTCACCATCAGAATCCTCCTTGTCAATTGCCTCCTCAGCGCCAGCAACACCCATATCCTCATCCTGGTGTACTTCAACAGTGACATCTTCAATTTGACTATCAGGAACTGGACTGTGGGTGCTCCTTCCAGCACTTCCAGGGGGCGTGCAAATGGTGGAAGGAGCCACCTCTTCCCGTCCAGTGTTGGGAAGGTCAGGCATCGCAACAGATTGGACTCTCCTTGGGGATTTGTGATTTAGAAGAACGCACAGTTCTTTGCTGTACTTTTGCCATCTTAACTCTTTTCAATTTTCTAGCGGGAGGATGAGTGCTTCCATCCTCATGTGAAACTGAATTACTAGCCATGAACATAGGCCAGGGCCTCAGCCGTTCCTTGCCACTATGTGTCGTAAATGGCATATTAGCAAGTTTACGCTTCTCCTCAGACGCTTTTAATTTAGATTTTTGGGTCATTTTACTGAACTTTTGTTTTTTGGATTTTACATGCTCTCTACTATGACATTGGGCATCGGCCTTGGCAGACGACGTTTATGGCATTTCATCGTCTCGGCCATGACTAGTGGCAGCAGCTTCAGCACTAGGTGGAAGTGGATCTTGATCTTTCCCTATTTCACCCTCCACATTTTTGTTCTCCATTTTTTAATGTGTGGAATTATATGCCAGTAATAATAAGATTTTAAACCTACCGGTAAATCTTTTTCTCCTAGTCCGTAGAGGATGCTGGGGACTCCGTAAGGACCATGGGGTTTAGACGGGCTCCGCAGGAGACATGGGCACCTATAAAGAACTTTTAGTATGGGTGTGCACTGGCTCCTCCCTCTATGCCCCTCCTCCAGACCTCAGTTAGAGAACTGTGCCCAGAGGAGATGGACAATACGAGGAAAGGATTTTGTTAATCTAAGGGCAAGATTCATACCAGCCCACACCAATCATACCATATAACCTGGAATACCCAAAACCAGTTAACAGTATGAACAAACAACAGTATCGGTCCAAGACCGATTCCAACTATAACATAACCTTTATGTAAGCAATAACTATATACAAGTCTTGCAGATTTTCCGCACTGGGACGGGCGCCCAGCATCCTCTACGGACTAGGAGAAAAAGATTTACCGGTAGGTTTAAAATCTTATTTTCTCTTACGTCCTAGAGGATGCTGGGGACTCCGTAAGGACCATGGGGTTTATACCATAGCTCCCAATCGAGCGGGAGAGTGTGGATGACTTTGTAGCACCGTCTGAGCAAATGCTAGGTCCTCATCAGCCAGGGTATCAAACTTGTAGAATTTAGCAAAAGTGTTTGAACCCGACCAAGTCGCCGCTCGGTAAAGCTGTAATGCCAAGACGCCTCGGGCAGCTGCCCAAGAAGAGCCCACCTTCCTAGTGGAATGGGCCTTTACTGAATGTGGTAACGGCAATCCAGCCGTAACATAAGCCTGCTGAATCGTGTTACAGATCCAGCGAGCAATAGTCTGCTTTGAAGCAGGCGCGCCAATCTTGCTGGCTGCATACAGGATAAACAGAGCCTCTGTTTTCCTAATTATAGCCGTCCTGGCTACATAAATCTTTAAGGCCCTGACTACGTCCAGGGACATGGAATCCTCCAAGTCACTCGTAGCCACAGGCACCACGATAGGTTGGTTCATATGAAATAAAGACACCACCTTAGGTAAAAATTGAGGACGAGTCCTCAATTCTACTCTATCCACATGAAAAATCAAGTAGGGGCTCTTGTGAGACAATGCCGACAATTCAGACACCCGCCGTGCCGAAGCTAAGGCCAATAACATGACCACCTTCCAGGTGAGAAATTTCAACTCAACCATTTTAAGGGGTTCAAACCAGTGTGACTTAAGGCACTGCAACACCACGTTCAGGTCCCATGGCGCCACTGGGGCCACAAAGGAGGCTGGATGTGTAGCACTCCCTTCACAAACGTCTGGACTTCTGGAAGAGAAGCCAATTCCTTCTGAAAGAATATCGATAAGGCCGAAATCTGTACCTTAACAGAGCCTAACTTCAGGCCCATATCCACTCCTGTCTATAGAAAGTGGAGAAAACGGCCCAGGTGGAAATCTTCTGTAGGAGCATTCTTGGCTTCACACCAAGATACATATTTCCTCCAGATACGGTGATAATGTTTCGCCGTCACCTCCTTCCTAGCCTTTATTAGAGTAGGTATGACCTCCTCCGGAATACCCTTCTCAGCTAGGATCCGGCGTTCAACTGCCATGCCATCAAACGTAACCGCGGTAAGTCTTGGAACGTGCAGGGTCCCTGCTGTAACAGGTCCTCCCTTAGCGGAAGAGGCCAAGGATCTTCTGCGAGCATCTCCTGAAGAATTGAGTACCAGGCCCTTCGAGGCCAGTCTGGAACAATGAGTATTGTCTGTACTCTTTTCCGTCTTATGATCCTCAACACCTTTGTGATGAGAGGCAGAGGAGGAAACACATAGACCGACTGGAACACCCATGGCGTTACCAGAGCGTCTACTGCTATTGCCTGAGGGTCCCGGGACCTGGCACAGTACCTCCGAAGCTTCTTGTTGAGGCGTGACACCAACATGTCTTTTTGAAGAACTCCCCAGAGACCCGTTATCTCTGCAAAGACTTCTTGATGAAATCCCCACTCTCCTGGATGGAGATCGTGTCTGCTGAGGAAGTCTGCTTCCCAGTTGTCCACTCTCGGAATGAAGACAGCTGACCGAACGCATACGTGATTTTCCGCCCAGCGAAGAATCCTGGTGGCTTCCGCCATCGTGACTCTGCTCCTTGTCCCGCCTTGGCGGTTCACATGAGCCACGGCTGTGACATTGTCTGATTGAATCAGAACCGGTAGGTTGCGAAGAAGACCCTCCGCTTGTCGATGGCCGTTGTATATGGCCCTTAATTCCAGCACGTTGATGTGCAGACAGGACTCCTGGCTTGACCATAGTCCTTAAAAGTTTCTTCCTTGGGTGACTGCTCCCCATCCTCGGAGGCTCGCGTCTGTGGTCACCAGAACCCAGTCCTGAATGCCGAACCTGCGACCCTCTAGAAGGCGAGTACTTTGCAGCCACCATAGGAGAGACCCTGGCCCTGGGGGACAGTGTTATTTTCTAAATGTATTTGTAGATGGGACCCGGACCACTTGTCCAGAAGGTCCCCTTGAAACGTCCTCGCATGGAACCTGCCGAAGGGAATAGCCTCGTAGGCTGCCACCATTTTCCCCAGAACTCGAGTGCATTGATGAACTGACACTCTTTTTGGCTTTAGCAGGTCTCTGACCATGTCCTGGAGGTCCTGGGCTTTTTCCAATGGGAGAAAAACCTTCTTTCGTTCCACGTCTAGTATCATGCCTAGGAACGATAGTCGAGTTGTTGGAACCAACTGTGACTTTGGCAGATTGAGAATCCAACCATGTTGCTGGAGCACTCTCAGAGAGAGTGACACGTTCTTCAGTAATTGATCTTTTGATCTCGCCTTTATCAGGAGATCATCCAAGTATGGGATAATTGTGACTCCTTGCCTGGGCAGGATCACCATCATTTCCGCCATTATCTTGGTGAAAATCCTCGGTGCCGTTGATAGCCCAAACGGCAACGTCTGAAACTGGAAATGATAATCCTGTACCGCGAATCTCAGGTACTCCTGATGAGCGGGATATATGGGGACATGAAGGTAAGCATCCTTTATGTCCAGTGACACCATAAAATCCCTCCTTCCAGGCTGGCTATTACAGCTTGGAGTGATTCCATCTTGAATTTGAAACGTTTCAAGTACAGATTTAGGGATTTTAGATTTCAAATGGGCCTGACCGAACCATCCGGCTTCGGGACCACAACGAGTGTCGAATAGTACCCTTTTCCCTGTTGGCTCAGGGGAACCCCGATAATCACTTGCTGTTGACACAGCGTTTGAATTGCCACTAACACTACTTCCCACTCTGGGGTAGAAGCTGGTATGGCCGACTTGAAAAATCGGCGTGGGGGCACCTCTTCGAATTCCAGCTTGAAGCCTTGGGAAACTATCTCCATCGCCCAAGGATCTACGTCTGACCAAACCCAGACCTGGCTGAAGAGTCGAAGGCGTGCCCCCACCGGTGCGGACTCCCGCAGGGGAGCCCCAGCGTCATGCGGTGGATTTTGTAGAGGCCGGGGAGGACTTCTGTTCCTGGGAACCCGCCGCGGCAGGTGTTCTTTTCCCTCTACCCTTACCTGGCAAGGAAGGAGGAGCCCCGACCTCTTCTGGGCTTTTGCGACCGAAAGGACTGCATCTGATACTGTGGAGTTTTCTTTTGCTGTTGGGGAACAAAAGGTAAAAAGGTAGATTTACCTGCGGTAGCTGTGGAAACCAGGTCTGCGAGCCCATCCCCAAACAACACATCACCCTTATAGGGTAAATCCATATGCTTTTTTGAATCCGCATCACCCGTCCATTGGCGGGTCCATAAGGATCGTCTCGCTGAAATAGCCATGGCATTGGCTCTGGAACCCAACAATCCAATGTCTCTTTGAGCGTTTCTCATATATAAGACTGCGTCTTTAATATGTGCTAAAGTTAGAAAAATAGTATCCCTATCTAGGGTATCAAGGTCAGCTGACAGGGTATCTGTCCAAGCTGCAACTGCACTACATACCCATGCCGACGCAATTGCCGGTCTAAGTAAAGTACCAGTATGTGTATAAATAGACTTTAATGTAGTCTCCTGCTTACGGTCCGCAGGGTCTTTGAGGGCCGCTGTATCTGGAGACGGCAGCGCCACCTTCTTGGACAGGCGCGTTAGAGCCTTGTCCACTATGGGAGAGGATTCCCAACGTCCCCTTTCCTGTGTAGGGAAAGGGTACGCCATAAGAACCCTTTTGGGAATCTGCAGTCTCTTATCTGGAGATTCCCAAGCTTTTTCAAATAACTCATTAAGTTCATGAGATGGAGGAAAGTTTACCACAGGTTTCTTTTCCTTATACATGCGCACCCTCGTGTCGGGAACAGAGGGGTCATCTGTGATATGCAAAACATCTTTTATTGCAATAATCATATACTGAATAGTTTTTGCCACCCTAGGGTGCAATCTAGCATCATCATAGTCGACACTGGAATCAGAGTCCGTGTCGGTATCTGTGTCCACAATTTGTGACAAGGGACGCTTTTGAGACCCTGACGGGCCCTGTGAGTCGGTCCAATCTGAGGATTGACCCCCTGATGTTTCCTTGGATTCTGCTTTGTCTAGCCTCTTATGCAATGATGCTACACTTGCATTTAACATATGCCACATATGCCACATATCCATCCATTCCTGAGTCGACACACCACTCCTCTCCTCCACCTCCTCCTTTGATAAGTATTCCGCTTCAGACATGCCGACACGCACATACCGACCCCCCCCCCACACACACACACACAGGGATATAACTATACGGGGACAATTCCCCAACCAGGTCCTTTGGAGAGACAGAGAGAGAGTATGCCAGCACACACACCCAGCGCCAAACTGACACTGGAAAACCCAGATAGCGCTTTTATATATAATGCCAATGCTATTCCCACTCACTGCGCTTGAAATGTGCCCCCCTCCTCTTTTTTCCAGCCCTCTGATGTGTTCAGCAGGGGAGAGTCCAGGGAGCCAGCGTTCTCTGCAGCTTCTGTGGAGAAAATGGTGCTGGTTAGTGCTGAGGGATCAAGCTCCGCCCCCACCAGTGGCGGGCTTTGGTCCCGCTTCAATTTCATAAAAATGGCGGGGGATCGTCTATTTGCTGCCTCCGCAGCCTAATATATATATTTGTGCCAAAAATGAGGTTTATTGCTGCCCAGGGCGCCCTCCCTGCGCCCTGCACCCATCTGTGCCTGTGTGTGTTGTGTGGGAGCAATGGCGCGCAGCGTTACCGCTGTGCGCTTACCTCATGAAGATCTGAAGTCTTCTGCTGCCTTGAAGTCTTCTTTTCTTCTCATACTCACCCGGCTTCTATCTTCCACCTCTGTAAGGAGGACGGCGGCGCGGCTCCGGGACGAACCCCAGGGTGAGACCTGTGTTCCGACTCCCTCTGGAGCTAATGGTGTCCAGTAGCCTAAGAAGCAGATCCTATCATTTAAGTAGGTCTGCTTCTCTCTCCTCAGTCCCACGATGCAGGGAGTCTGTTGCCAGCAGTGCTCCCTGAAAATAAAAAATCTAACAAAATTCTTTTACACAAAAAACTCAGGAGAGCTCCCTGTAATGCACCCTATCTCCTCTGGGAACAAGATCTAACTGAGGTCTGGAGGAGGGGCATAGAGGGAGGAGCCAGTGCACACCCATACTAAAAGTTCTTTATAGGTGCCCATGTCTCCTGCGGAGCCCGTCTATACCCCATAGTCCTTATGGAGTCCCCAGCATCCTCTAGGACGTAAGAGAAATTATTATATCAATAGCAATGGCCTACTGTACTGTACAACTATATACTGTTGGTCACCAAAATGCTGCACTGTACTACTATATATATTGCTCACAAAAATGCAGCACATATATGGAATGTATACTTGCAGTGACACGGAGCTGCAAGATACAGCAATAGCCTACTGTACTGTACAACTATATACTGTTGGTCACCAAAATGCTGCACTGTACTACTATATATACTGCTCACAAAAATGCAGCACAGATATGGAATGGATACTTGCAGTGACACGGAGCTGCAAGATACAGCAATGGCCTATTGTAATGTACAACTATATACTGTTGGTCACCAAAATGCTGCACTGTACTACTATATATACTGCTCAAAAAAATGCAGCACAGATATGGAATGGATGGATACTTGCAGTGACACAGAGCTGCAAGATACAGCAATGGCCTACTGTACTGTACAACTATATACTGTTGGTCACCAAAATGCTGCACTGTACTACTATATGTACTGCTCACAAAAATGCAGCACAGATATGGAATGGATACTTGCAGTGACACAGAGCTACAAGATACAGCAATGGCCTATTGTACTGTACAACTATATACTGTTGGTCACCAAAATGCTGCACTGTACTACTATATATACTGCTCACAAAAATGCAGCACAGATATGGAATGGATACTTGCAGTGACACAGAGCTGCAAGATACAGCAATGGCCTATTGTACTGTACAACTATATACTGTTGGTCACCAAAATGCTGCACTGTACTACTATATATACTGCTCACAAAAATGCAGCACATATATGGAATGGATGGATACTTACAGTGACACAGAGCTGCAAGATACAGCAATGGCCTACTGTACTGTACAACTATATACTGTTGGTCACCAAAATGCTGCACTGTACTACTATATATACTGCTCACAAAAATGCAGCACAGATATGGAATGGATACTTGCAGTGACACAGAGCTGCAAGATACAGCAATGGCCTACTGTACTGTACAACTATATACTGTTGGTCACCAAAATGCAGGACACTGAGCACAGATATTTGCAGCACACTGAGCACAGATATGGAGCTTTTCAGACAGAGAACGTAGATATTTGCAGCACACTGAGCACAGATATTTGCAGCACACTGAGCACAGATATTTGCAGCACACTGAGCACAGATATGGAGCTTTTCAGGCAGAGAACGTAGCCACGTCCTCTCCGTTCAATCTCCAATGCACGAGTGAAAATGCAGCACAGATATGGAATGGATGGATACTTGCAGTGACACAGAGCTGCAAGATACAGCAATGGCCTACCGTACTGTACAACTATATACTGTGGGTCACCAAAATGCTGCACTGTACTACTATATATATATATATATATATATATATATACATATATATATACTGCTCACAAAAATGCAGCACAGATATGGAATGGATACTTGCAGTGACATAGAGCTGCAAGATACAGCAATGGCCTACTGTACTGTACAACTATATACTGTTGGTCACCAAAATGCAGCACACTGAGCACAGATATTTGCAGCACACTGAGCACAGATATGGAGCTTTTCAGACAGAGAACATAGATATTTGCAGCACACTGAGCACAGATATTTGCAGCACACTGAGCACAGATATGGAGCTTTTCAGGCAGAGAACGTAGCCACGTCCTCTCCGTTCAATCTCCAATGCACGAGTGAAAATGGCGGCGACGCGCGTCTCTCTATATAGAATATGAATCTCGCGAGAATCCGACAGCGTGATGATGACGTTCGCCCGCGTTCGGGTTAACCGAGCAAGGTGGGAAGATCCGGGGCTGCCTTGGACCCGTGTAAAATAGGTGAAGTTCGGGGGGGTTCGGATCTCGACGAACCAAACCCGCTCAAATCTAATTAATGCTGAGCTCTCTCTACAGTTTTCTGTACTAAAACTAAATACTGAAATGACAGTAAACAATTCATACACAATACAGTGGCTGATTCTGAGCCAGACGCATCCAAAGCCACATTTCTGTCTTATGGCAACTACTGCTTACTACATTGGGGTCAATTCAATTAAGTTGCTGTTGCAAAGGTGTAAAAATGACAACGGGCTCAGAACTTGCCCCCCCCCCCCCCCCCCCCACACACACACATCCAAATCATGACCCAGACCAGTCTCATGGACTTTTTTGTAAAAATCCACTCAAGTCTGACAGACTAAAGACCCTATTCAGTAAGGATTGCAAATTCTGCTTTTAGCAGAATTTGCAATCCTTTGTCTCCCATGCTGGGGGCCGCCCATTGCAGGGCAAGGCTGCCCAGCATGCTAACTGCCGCCCCTCCCCTGCGACCATGCACTAATTGCAATCACGCTGCAATTAGTGTGCGGTCGCAGAATGTAGGGAAGCCTCCTGCAGGCGCAGCCTGGCTGTGACGGCAGGAGGGCCGCCCCCATCTTTTTGATCAGAGCACCTGTGTGTGACATCCCAATCATGCCCACGCCACGCCCCAATTCAGGAGCTGCCATCCCCATTTCCCTGCCACTGCAATGCTCCGTCTCCGCCATATGGCCACACTTGCGGGCATGCCTTAGTCTCCTCTAATTGAATTGAACCTCATATAATGATACTCGAATACTCCCACGCATACTTAAAATCTATGTGACTGGTGCAAAAGATCTGTTTGAAATAGACGTCTCATCTCCATCTGCACACTGCGAACAAGCGCTGAATTTGGCTCCCATGAGAGAGATCAGTTATTAATTTATTATCATTTACATAGCGCAGAAATATTCTCCAGCATTTTACCTAAAATATTGACTTACCAGTAAGTTTTATGTGGGATTGAGGAAGGAAACCGCAGTACCAGGATGAAACCCACACATTTCCATGTGACCACATTGTCTCTACACAGTTACCACCCAGAAACGATAATTTCAAGGACAGTGTGGGTCTTTGGGGGACGGATCAATCCGTATGCATAAGTGCTCATGTCTGATTTGGCACATGTGCAGCAAGCTGAAATCCTGGAGAACCGTTCGCATTGCCACTTGTGTCCGACTCAGATCAATTCTGACATCAGTCACCTTCCCCTCTAAAAGATCAAATGGCAATCTGCTTCATTGCTGCGAACTGATTGCAAATATCACTGCAATAATGCAAATACAATCTAGCAGCCACATAACAATAGCAATAGTATGGGGCTGATTCTGAGTCATTTTACTCTGTAATAGCGATTGGTGTGTGTTTAGATGCACCATCGTCCACACCATCAAAACCCGCACAAGGCCTATATTAGGTGCAAATTCTTCATCTGAATATCGCCTCCAATTTGAACAATTCTGTGTCTCTGCACACAACCACTATCTGCGAAATGCCCACGACCTTCACATATTATGCCCATAAGACAGACCATCTATGTGCATCCACTAAGCCACCTCCTCGTCACCAACCAGCAGGAGTGTCAGAACATATTTAGGTTTTGGGGTGCAAGATATCATTTCCATTTGGTGCCCTTAAATCGCTAAATGTTGCCCCCTCTGTGTTATACCTCATAACAAAAATGGAGAGAGAGAGAAAGACATGGAGAGAGAGAGAGAGAGAGAGAGAGAGAGAGAGAGAGAGACATGGAGAGTGACAGAGACAGATACATAGAGAAAGACAGAGAGAGAAAAGTATATCGTCATCAGCAGAATGTGAGGTGCCCAGGAGAGCAGTTACCTGGAGGTCTCTGGGAGGAGGCTGCATTGTCTATCCGGCCAGGCAGTGGTTCTGCAGGGGCTATGGCGGGCTCCAAGGCCATGGGCATTTTTCCGGCAAAAATTTGATGGACATGGGAGGGAGGGGGAGAGGTAGGCGGGAGGATAGGCAGTGACGAGGTGACTGATGCAGGACGATGTGAGGCAGGGACGTAACTAGAACTTTGTGGTTCCCATAGAATTTTTTTTAAAGCACCTCCCCTTTCCAATCTGTCACTATAATGCTGCCACTTAGGGGTAACAGGAGAGAGTGAGACAGACAAAGCGGGTATCAGGGGGAGAGAGAAAGAGAGAGAGGAGCAAGAAAGAGAGGTAGGGAGGGTTTCACGGAAAAAGAGGGAATGAGCAAAAGAGAGGAGTGAGAGAGAGTAACATAGTAACATAGTAACATAGTAACATAGTATCTGAGGTTGAAAAAAGACCATTGTCCATCGAGTTCAACCTATTTGTGGTCTCCTATGCATGATGATTTGACTTAAATTTCTGACTGATGCTGATGTCAGCCGTTGCATTTTATCCCTATTTTTAGTAACTATAATGCATGACTATGCACCATACCCCTGGATATCCTTATCCATTAGGAATTTATCTAACCCATTCTTAAAGGTGTTGACAGATTCCGCCATTACAACTCCCTCAGGCAGGGAATTCCAAACACGTATTGTCCTTACCGTGAAAAAGCCTTTACGCCGTATTGTGCGGAATCTCCTCTCCTCTAACCTGAGCGAGTGTCCACGAGTCCTCTGTGTTGATCTAACCAAAAACAGGTCCTGCGCAAGCTCTTTGTATTGTCCCCTTATATATTTGTAGATGTTGATCATATCCCCTCTTAGTCTCCGCTTTTCCAATGTAAACATGCATAGTCTTTCAAGCCTTTCCTTGTATTCCATCGTCTCCATGCCCTTAATTAGTTTGGACGCCCTCCTCTGAACCTTTTCTAGCTCCAGGATATCCTTTTTGTAGTACGGTGCCCAGAATTGTACACAGTATTCAAGGTGTGGCCTCACTAGTGATTTATATAACGGGAGTATAATACTCTCGTCTCTAGCATCAATACCCCGTTTTATGCATGCTAATATCTTATTAGCCTTCTTTGCTGCAGTCCTACTTTGGGTACTACTGCTTAGTTTGCTATCTATGAGGACACCTTAGTCCTTTTCCAGTACAGAATCCCCTAATTTTACCCGATTTAGTAGGTAGGTGTAATTTTTGTTCTTGTTACCACAGTGCATTACCTTACACTTGTCTGTGTTGAAGCGCATTCTCCATTTGGCTGCCCATGCTTCTAATTTAACTAAGTCGTTCTGTAGAGACTCGCCATCCTCTTCTGTATTTATAGCCTTACACAATTTGGTATCATCTGCAAAAATTGACACCATGCTCTCTAGACCTTCTGTTAGGTCGTTAATGAAAATATTGATCAATAGCGGTCCTAATACTGAGCCTTGCGGCACACCACTTAGCACTTCAGTCCAAGTTGAAAAAGATCCATTAACCACAACGCGCTGCTCCCTATTATCTAACCAGTTTTTGACCCAAGTGCATATTGTGCTTCCTAGCCCTGATTCTTGTAGCTTGTAGATAAGTCTCATGTGTGGTACAGTATCGAACGCTTTGGCAAAGTCTAAAAAGATTACATCCACATCTTTACCCTGATCTAGGTTTGCGCTTACTGTTTCTTAAAAGCCAAGTAAGTTGGTTTGACAGGATCTGTCCTTCATAAACCCATGTTGATTCCTTTTAATGACCTTATTGACTTCAAGGAACTTCTGAATACTATCTCTTAGAGTACCTTCCAATACTTTCCCCACTATAGATGTAAGACTAACTGGTCTATAATTACCTGGTTCAGCTTTACTTCCCTTTTTGAATATAGGCACTACTTCCACTATACGCCAGTCTTTGGGAACCATACCTGATATAACTGAATCCTTAAAGATCAAAAATAGCGGTTTTGCCAGTTCAGAGTGAAGCTCCATTAGAACCCTTGGGTGAATACCATCGGGCCCTGGTGATTTATTAATCTTTAAATGTTTTAATCGGTCACAGACTACTTCCTCGCTTAAATAAGTACCTATCAGTGGGATATTCTCATTATTGAGATTGTGTGTCAGTCCCTGAATTGGGTCCTCTCTAGTAAATACTGTTGAAAAAAACTCATTTAGTGTGTCCGCTATGTCATTATCATTTTTGCTTAAGACTCCCAACTTGTCTTTTAAAGGGCCTATACTCTCTTTCTTTAATCTCTTGCTATTAATGTATTTAAATATTTTTTTGGGATTCTCTTTGCTTTCCTTTGCTACTAGTTTTTCAGTTTCTACTTTAGCCGCTCTTATTTCCTTTTTGCAAATTTTGTTACATTCCTTATAGTGCTGAAATGACTCTGCTTCCCCGTCAGATTTGTATTTTTTAAATGCTCGCCTTTTCTTGCCCATAAGTTCCTTAATCTTTTTGTTAAGCCACATCAGTTTATGATTTTTATTCCTTTTTTTGCTGCTCATAGGAATAAATTTGAGTGTATTTTTAGCTAGCAGGAATTTTAGTACCTCCCATTTCTCCGTAGTTTTTTTTCCTAAAAACAAACCTTCCCATTCAATAACCATGAAAAATACCCTCATCTTTTTAAAATTTGCTTTGCTAAAATTTAGAGTCCTAGTTGAGCCAGTATAGGGCTGTTTATGGAAACTGATATTGAATGTGACCATATTGTGGTCGCTGTTTCCTATGGGTTCCCCTACTATAATACCTGATACCAAATCTCCATTGTTTGTTAACTTAATACCAGGTCTAAGATTGCATTGTACCTAGTTAGTTCCTCAATTAGTTGGACTAAGTAGTTATCATTAAGTGTGTTTAAAAACATATTGGGGGTCATTCCGAGTTGTTCGCTCGTTATTTTTTTTCGCAACGGAGCGATTAGTCGCTAATGCGCATGCGCAATGTCCGCAGTGCGACTGCGCCAAGTAAATTTGCTATGCAGTTAGGTATTTTACTCACGGAATTACGAGGTTTTTTCTTCGTTCTGGTGTTCGTAATGTGATTGACAGGAAGTAAGTGTTTCTGGGCGGAAACTGGCCGTTTTATGGGAGTGTGTGAAAAAACGCTACAGTTTCTGGGAAAAACGCGGGAGTGGCTGGAGAAACAGGGGAGTGTCTGGGCGAACGCTGGGTGTGTTTGTGACGTCAAACCAGGAACGACAAGCACTGAACTGATCGCACTGGCAGAGTTAGTCTCGAGCTACTCAGAAACTGCGCAGAGAAGTCTTTTCGCAATTTTGAGAAACAGTGTCAGGAGAGAGGCGGCGTCAGGGAGAGAGACAGTGTTGATGAGTGAGAGGGAGAAAGAGACAGTGTCAAAGAGAGGGAGAGACATATAGTGTCAGAGAGAGAGAGAGAGAGAGAGAGAGAGAGAGAGAGAGAGAAACAGTGTCAGGGACAGAGACAGTGCCAGGGAAAGATATTTAGACAGCATCAGGGAGAGAGGGAAAGACAGTGTCACAGAGAGAGAGAGAGAGATAGAGTGCCAGGGAGAGACAATGTCAGGGAGAGAGTGGGGCAGACAGTGTGAAAGAGAGAGGGTGTGGAGAGGGGACAAAGAGACAGTGTCGGGGAGAGAGAGATATAGTGTCAGGGAGAGAGGAAGAGGGAAAGAGAGAGAGAGAGAGAGAGAGGGGGGGGGCTAGCTGGACATAGACCACCTGACTACAGTACAGGTATCTTATGGGGGAGGACACTTCATGGCATTAGGCTCCACCCCCATATCACAGCACTGCCACTATGTGCCGGCCAGGGCAGGTAGGACAGGGGAAGAGCAGGCTGGGTCAGGCTTGATATCCCATCTCTCGCTACATCCTCCATGGCTGCAGGGCAGTTTCCAGGCAGAGCCACTGGGAGGAGGGAGTGGAGCATCCAGTGGCAAACGCAGGATTTTTAGAGGGGATGGGGGTTTATATACGTGTGCATGTGTGTGTGTGTGTGTGTATGTAATCTATTTCATTGCACGGCACTTTCAAATTTTATGCATTTTATTCCAATGTTTTGGGGTCAACTATACCCCTGTCATCAGGATAAATAACAACAAAGGTTACGCAATGCCTAACAAAATACATAAACAAATGGGCAAGACAAGAAAACAATGACTTACAGTACAAGACAATGTAGGACAAGTACAGGGTATATAAACATTGTTGCTTCAGGGGACAGGACACCAAAATAATAATTAGGGTGTTAGAAACCGAGGGTTAGGTGGCGATAAAGGGAGTATGGAATAGAAAATAGTCTAAAAGAGGTAAAATCACATGAGGGGAGAGGGCTCTGCTCAAGAGAGTTTAATATATATGTTGTTTCAGCTGGGTGAGTGCCGGACAACATAGAGCTATACATTAATTTACCGTCCACAAGTCTGGAGCGGATCGAGTCAAAGCACCACACGATTTTCCATTGGACCATTCACCAGGGATTTACACCAAAAAGACTCTGGTTTTTTACATTGGGTGTTCACTTCCACTTCCACTATGTCTACTGATACTAATAGGGAGGAGGTGAACGGCTTTTCAAGCAATCTATTACCTTTAGGGGACATGCTGAGCCTTTCAGATATGGACGCTGATAATATACTGTTCACAGATAACCTGCTCACTGCAGCAGCTAAAGAATCCACAGAACAGATATTTACACAGCTATTGCGACTAAAGAAAAAGGAAACAGACTTTTATTTGCATGGAGTAACACTCTCTGATTATTATTGGGATAAAAAAATCCCCAGGGGGTTCGGAATTAAGAATACCCCAACCATTGGCCGCTACAACCAGGAATACTGCAGGCGCTGCGTGGCTGTTTTAAACAAATGCTCGTTTGATCTCAAATTTAAAACGTATGAGCGCACAAATATTCAAAAGTGGTTAATTAGGCTGCTGATTTGGTAAATAAAATATATTTTTATTAAAAGAACAGCAAACTAAATAAACATTCATAGATATAAAAACATCATGCTGGAAATCGCAGAATAATTAGTATCATACTTATAATCACTGCATGAAATTCAATAGATACCCCCGCATTAGCCAATTGGACTTATAATTAATTTAAAGCATGCATGCTTAATTGGTTAGCTGGTTAGTTAGTTGGACCAGTAATCAGTCCCAGTATACAGTCCTGGTTGTTAGTAACTGTTAATCCCTCCAGGGATTTTGTTATATTGATGTTAATAATTAGTTTGGTTAGATAGACAGAAATGTCCCTGGGTATATATGTCAACACAGTCCTTTTAGGGTTAGGGTCACCTGACGCGTTTCTCCGCCTTTTGTGGGTGGCGGTTTCTTCAGAAGAAACCGCCACCCACAAAAGGCGGAGAAACGCGTCAGGTGACCCTAACGACGTCAAGTGGAACGCAGCTGGAGCGCATCGTAAGCCGGAAGCTTTGCACAACCCGGAAGCCGCGACACGCGGCCAAGCGCTCCCAGCTACACGCAGGCAGCGTGTCACCGCCTCAGCCAGATAGGAAACTTTCCAGCTATACAGTGCCTCAACCCAATCGTGGACACCAATACCGCCGCAGAGTGGAGGGTAAGCAGTGCCCCTATGAGTGCCACGACGGGTTACTAAGTGGTTATGTAAATCTCTCAATATTACATTATATGGAATAAACTGGCACAGAAATATCACCAGAAGAAAGTTTCACTATCTTAAAAGGACTGTGTTGACATATATACCCAGGGACATTTCTGTCTATCTAACCAAACTAATTATTAACATCAATATAACAAAATCCCTGGAGGGATTAACAGTTACTAACAACCAGGACTGTATACTGGGACTGATTACTGGTCCAACTAACTAACCAGCTAACCAATTAAGCATGCATGCTTTAAATTAATTATAAGTCCAATTGGCTAATGCGGGGGTATCTATTGAATTTCATGCAGTGATTATAAGTATGATACTAATTATTCTGCGATTTCCAGCATGATGTTTTTATATCTATGAATGTTTATTTAGTTTGCTGTTCTTTTAATAAAAATATATTTTATTTACCAAATCAGCAGCCTAATTAACCACTTTTGAATATTTGTGCGCTCATACGTTTTAAATTTGTGTATAGGGACAGTTCCCTTTGTTCAGGAGGACTTCCAGATCCTCCTTGTGTGAGCTGCAATTACTATTTAAATTTGATAGTACAAACTTAGCGCCTAATATATATTATTTATCGTTTGATCTCATCCTGCTTGTGGTGGAGGAGTCTGGAAGACAACTGAAAAATGTCAACGAAATAATCCAGACCTTTGAAACATCTTACCTTAACAAAATCAAAAGTGACACCTCTAAGGACTGGCCGAAACAACTCAGTGATCAGTTAGATAAATATAAAACAGAGCTGATCAAATTTAAACAAAACTGCAAATTGTCAACAGGGACTATGCTGAGCTACGTGTAAATAGTTGGGCCTACAACAGGGACTCCCAGCGCGACAAAAGAACAAGGTTCAGATTTCGTCCTAGAAAGCAACTGGGTGAAACCGAATCCTCCAGTGGAGAAGCCACCTCCAGTGATCAAGAAAGACTGAACAGGAGGGGTTTTCAGAGCAAACCACCCTCAGGAGTCAGGACATGCGCACGACGCGAGGATACAGGAGAAAAAGTAACAGAAGAGGAGGCCAGTGGGCTCGACAGTGCAAAAAGGAGCACAAACCGGAAAACTTTAGTGCTCAATCTATCTTCTAGACCAGGCATTCCCAACCGTGGTCCTCAAGGCACACCAACAGTGCAGGTTTTAGTGATATCCAGGCTTCAGCACAGGTGACTTAATTAGTAGCTCTGTTATTTTGATTTAACCATCTGTGCTGCAGCCTGGATATCACTAAAACCTGCACTGTTGGTGTGCCTTGAGGACCACGGTTGGGAATGCCTGTTCTAGACAGTTGACAGACTCGGAACTACAAGTGTTAAATCTGGGGTTGTCATTTGTTCCCACCCAAAAACCAAACTTATTTATTTAGTACCAGTTATTTATATAGCGCACACATATTCCGCAGCGCTTTACAGAGAATATTTGGCCATTCACAACAGTCCCTGCCCCAGTGGAGCTTACAATCTATATTCCCTAGCACATTTATACACACACACAGTCATACTAGGGTTAATTTTGTTGGGAGCCAAATTAACCTACCAGTATATTTTTGGATTGTGGGAGGAAACCGGAGTACCCGGAGGAAACCCACGCAAATACGGGGAGAATATACAAACTCCACACAGTTATGGCCATGGTGGGAATTGAACCCATGACCTTAGTGCTGTGAGGCAGTAATGCTAACCATTACACCATCCGTTCTGCCCGTACTGTCAATCTAAAGTTGACTTACACAAGTTAAACAGAAGATTACGCCTTAAGGAATTCTTTGGTGACAGTGATACTACTGGGACAGGATTGATGCCATTAAAGAAAATATCCACGATTGAACCACCATCACAGAATATGGCCATTAAACACTTTACTACCTGTGTGGATGCGGCTTTGGACTCATTGACAGTGTCACACATCCAAGAGAAGTGGAATCTATCTAAAGTGCAGAGACAGGCATTAAGGAACTTGAATTCGTACCAGGACATCATCATACGCCCCGCTGATAAAGGGTGGGGTGTGGTGGTTCAGGATACATCTGCTCATCATGATGAAGCATACAAACAGCTCAATTACATCAATATTTACAGATTATTACCCTATGATCCCACTGACAAATGTAAGAAAGAACTAGCCATATGTCTGGATCAGGCAGTAGCTGTGGCAATTATCACCAAAAAGGAACGTGACCTAATATACACTGAGGAGCCACAAATTCCGTTTTTTCATATGTTGCCAAAATTACATTAAAATCCGATTGCACCTCCAGGTCGCCCGATCATTGCAGCACGTGATTCACTCTATTACATCTTGGCACAATATCTGTATTTCTACTTGCAACCTGTGGTAAGAGGCATCTCCACCTTTTTGAAAGATACTACCTCATTTCTACTAAAATTAAAAGAGCTTTCCCCTTTAAGTACAGAATGTTTGGTCTGTATCATCGATGTAGTGGGGTTATATACCTGTATCCCACAAGATAGGGACTAAGGGTGGTGCGGAGGTGGTTTATCAACAATCCCCTGTACACGGTACCTGATTTGGACTTCTTCATGACCCTGCTGGAAATCACTCTAACCAGAAATTATTTTATGTTTGACTCCAAGAAATACATCCAGTGTTCAGGGTGTGTGATGGGGTCTTTTTTGTGGCACCCAGTTTCGCTAATATTTTTATGGCGGAAGTCGAAAGAGATCTATTTCTGACCAAAGAATCAACTATGGTGAACATGGTATATTATTGTAGATATATCGATGATATCTTTGTTTTATGGTCTGGAGGTCAAGAAAACTTCAATAAGATGATGACAGATGCCAATAGTTTAGACGCTGCGGTAAAGTTTACCTGGGAGAGTAATATCACATCTATTCATTATTTGGACGTTGAGGTGTCCATCACAAGCAATCTTCAGATCGTGACCACTTTATTTACCAAAAACATGGACCATAACACTTTACTCCACACCAGGAGCGAACATCCAGCAGCCACCAAGAGGGGTCTCCCCTTCTCACATTTCGTTAGAGTGAGGAGAATTTGTAGTAATGATGATGAAGTAAGAAGACAGATGGATAAAATGCTAATTAAATTCTTGCAACGGGGCTATCATCATAGGTCCCTGTTGATAGCAAAAGAGAGAGCTCTGTCCTTAACAAGAGATGAAGCCCTAAGTGCTGCCAATAGAGATAATGAGAAACAGAAAAAGAATTGTGTGGTATGAACTCAGAACTTTTCAGGTATTAGCAACCAAATAGTGAAAAGAGCCAGACAAGTGTGGCCGATAGTTATTTCAGATCCTAAATTAGGGATGCTGCAGGATAGTTCCATCATGCCTTCCTTTAGAAGGGGTCGGAACATCAAAGATTCCATGGTCCACAATAATATCTCTAACTTCAAGCCACCCACGAGGTAATTTTTTGACCCGTAAAGCGGGCAACTATAAGTGCACAGGCTGCACAACATGCAGCTTCCTAGAGACAGGAGTCACATTTGTCCGTCCCCATACAGGTAAAATTTATAAGATCCGGTAAGTTCTTACGTGCTCATCTACGTTTGTTGTATACTAAATCAGATGCCCATGTGGCTTATTATATATATTGGTAAGACCAAAAGACAACTGAAGGAAAGGATGGCAATGCATATGTCCAGCATTAGAGCAGCCATAGAGGGCAAGGGTTCGGACCAACCAGTGGCCCGCCACTTTGATGAACACCAGTGGTGCAAGTGGGCAGGTACGGGTGGGTACAGCGTACCCTTAAGAATTTAGCCGTGGGTACGCCATACCCACCGCCGACGGGCTGCTGCTCCTTCCCTCCGCTGCTGGTGCTCACCGTCGCTGCTGCTTGAGGGGAGGAGCGCGCAGCGTGCGCCTCTCCTCCCCTCAGTGTCTACCTTCAATTCAGCGCTGGCCCATGAGCCAATCAGAGCTTGCGGTCCAGCAGCCAAGGTTCCTGATTGGCTGCCGGACCGCGAGCTTTGATTGGCTCATGAATCGGCGCTGAATTAAAGGTAGACACCCGCACCGCCGCCGGAGACTGAGAGGCAGGAGAGGCGCAGGCTGCGCTCTCCTCCCCTCACACACAGGATCAAGACAGCAGCAGCGGTGAGCAGCAGGGGAAGGGGGGGCATGTGTACCTGGCACTGGGGGCATATCTGGCACTGGGGGCATATCTGGCACTGGGGGGACATGTGTATCTGGCACTGGGGGCATATCTGGCACTGTGGGGGCATTTCTGTATCTGGCACTGGGGGCATATCTGGCACTGGGGGGACATGTGTATCTGGCACTGGGGGCATATCTGGCACTGCGGGGACACGTGTATCTGGCACTGGGGGCATATCTGGCACTGGGGGACATCTGTATCTGGCACTGGGAGCATATCTGGCACTGCGGGGACATGTGTATCTGGCACTGGGGGCATATCTGGCACTGGGAGCATATCTGGCACTGTGGGGGCATTTCTGTATTTGGCACTGTGGGGGAATTTCTGTATCTGGCACTGGGGGCATATCTGGCTCTGGGGGGACATGTGTATCTGGCACTGGGGGCATATCTGGCACTGCGGGGACATGTATATCTGGCACTGGGGGCATATCTGGCACTGCGGGGACATGTGTATCTGGCACTGGGAGCATATCTGGCACTGTGGGGGCATTCTGTATCTGGCACTGGGGCATATCTGGCACTGGGGGGACATGTGTATCTGGCACTGGGGGGCAATGTATATCTGACACAGTGGGGGCATTTGTGTATCTGGCACTGTGAGGCAATGTATATCTGGCACTCTGGGGGCATTTGTGTATCTGGCACTGTGGGCAATGTGTATCTGACACTGTAAGGCAATGTATATCTGGCACTCTGGGGGCATTTGTGTATCTTGCACTGTGGGGCAATGTGTATCTGGCACTGTGGGGCAATGTGCATCTGGCACTGTGGGGCAATGTGCATCTGGCACTGTGGGGCAATGTGCATCTGGCACTGTGGGGCAATGTGCATCTGGCACTGTGGGGCAATGTGTATCTGGCACTGTGGGGCAATGTGTATCTGGCACTCTGGGGGCATTTGTGTATCTGGCACAGTGAGGCAATGTGTATCTGGCACTGTGTGGCAATGTATATCTGGCACTGTGGGGCAACGTATATCTGGCACTGTGGGGCAACGTGTACCTGGCACTATTGGGGTCATACGTGTATCTGCCCCTCCCCCATATGTGTATCACACCCCAATTTTCATTAGCCACGCCCCATGTGTCATTTGGCCACACCCATTTTTGGTACAAGCGCCTTCGGCGCGCGCACACAGTACCTATAAGACATTTTTTCTACTTGCACCACTGATGAACACAAACATGGACTTTCCACCTTGCAATATAAAATGATCGATTTTGTACCAAAAAGTTAGAAACACGACAGAGATTGTAAATTATTACAAAAAGAAGCGTTTTGGATCCACACACTTAAAACTATTAAACCTGGTGGTCTGAATGATTTGATGTCGTTTACGTTTTTTTTTATAAATTCTTTCCATATATTTTTTTCTCCAAGTTATCTCTTTTTCCCCCTAGTTGATACTGTTATTGGATAGATATGTGTCTACTGATACATTTGTATCATAGAGCCGTTCCTATTGTGTGCCACTATTGTTACTCTATTATTTAACAGGTAGCTACAGACCAGGGCTTTACAATTTGGCCCTGTTTAAATTGATATTCTTTTTTGCCAATTGGAATATTTACTACGTTTTTTACCCAGGCAGGGTTGGCACGGGTGTGGAGTTTACTTTTACATGTAATCATGAAACCACATGGTTAGGAGTAGAGATGAGCGGGTTCGGTTCGCCGAGAACCGAACCCCGCCGAACTCCACGTGTCAAACACGGGTCCGAGCCCGGCTCAGTTATTCCCGCCTGACTCAGAAAACCCGAACGAGGCAAAACGTCATCATCCCGCTGTCGGATTCTCGCAAGATTCGGATTCCATATAAAGAGCCGCGCGTCGCCGCCATTTTCACTCGGGCATTGTAGAGAGTACAGACAGGACGTGGCTACATTCTCTCAGTGTCAGTTCTCAGTATCTGTGCTCAGTATCAGTGCTTATTGTCTTGTGCTGCTGCTCAGTAATACTAGTACAGTGTCTCTCTTGTGATGCATCTTGCTGCTGTAGGGTGCTGTGGTAGTAGTGTCCTGTGACTGTGCATCGGTCATCATCATTCCAGTCACAGTGGTATCTGGGGGGTGACAATTCCAGAGTGCTTTTGTGCTGCACACTAATACCAGTACAGTGTCTTGTGCTGCTCAGTGACAGTTCTCAGTAGTATCATCAGTGCTCCGTATCACTGCTCATTGTCTTGTGCTGCATTGTGGTGCTCAGTAATACTACATTACTAATACTAGTACAGTGTCTTGTGCTGCATCGTGCTGCTCAGTGTCAGTTCTCAGTAGTATCATCAGTGCTCCGTATCACTGCTCATTGTCTTGTGCTGCATTGTGGTGCTCAGTAATACTACATTACTAATACTAGTACAGTGTCTTGTGCTGCATCGTGCTGCTCAGTGTCAGTTCTCAGTAGTATCATCAGTGCTCAGTATCACTGCTCATTGTCTTGTGCTGCATCGTGGTGCTCAGTAATACTACATTACTAATACTAGTACAGCGTCTTGTGCTGCATCATGGTGTTCAGTGTCAGTTCTCAGTAGTATCATCAGTGCTCAGTATCAGTGCTCAGTAGTATCATCAGTGCTCAGTATCACTGCTCATTGTATTGTGCTGCATTGTGGTGCTCAGTAAAACTACATTACTAATACTAGTACAGCGTCTTGTGCTGCATCATGCTGTTCAGTGTCAGTTCTCAGTAGTATCATCAGTGCACAGTATCAGTGCTCAGTAGTATCATCAGTGCTCAGTATCACTGCTCATTGTATTGTGCTGCATTGTGGTGCTCAGTAATACTACATTACTAATACTAGTACAGTGTCTTGTGCTGCATCGTGCTGCTCAGTGTCAGTTCTCAGTAGTATCATCAGTGCTCAGTATCACTGCTCATTGGTGGTCATTCCGAGTTGTTCGCTCGTTGCCGTTTTTCGCAATGGAGCGATTAGGTGGAAAATGCGCATGCGCATGGTACGCAGTACGCATGCGCTTAGTTATTTAACACAACACTTAGTAGATTTACACAAGCACGAGCGACGTTTTTTCAACGCTCAAGTGATCGTAGTGTGATTGACAGGAAGTGGGTATTTCTGGGCGGCAACATGGCGTTTTCAGGGAGTGTGCTAAAAAACGCAGGCGTGCCAGGTAAAAACGCAGGAGTGGCTGGAGAAACGGGGGAGTGGCTGGTCGAACGCAGGGCGTGTTTCTGACGTCAAACCAGGAACTAAATGGACCGAGTTGATCGCAGTCTAGGAGTAGGTCTGGAGCTACTCAGAAACTGCAAAGAATTATTTAGTAGCAGTTCTGCTAATCTTTCGTTCGCTATTTTGCTAAGCTAAGATACACTCCCAGAGGGCGGTGGCCTAGCGTTTGCAATGCTGCTAAAAGCAGCTAGCGAGCGAACAACTCGGAATGACCACCATTGTCTTGTGCTGCATCGTGGTGCTCAGTAATACTACATTACTAATACTAGTACAGTGTCTTGTGCTGCATCGTGCTGCTCAGTGTCAGTTCTCAGTAGTATCATCAGTGCTCAGTATCAGTGCTCAGTAGTATCATCAGTGCTCAGTATCACTGGTCAGTGCTCAGTGTCTTGTGCTGCATCTTGCTGCTGTAGGGTGCTGTGGTAGTGTCCTGTCACTGTGCATAGGTCATCATCATTCTAGTCACAGTGGTATCTGGTATCTATCTAGTGGTATCTAATTCCAGACATTACGGCCGTCTAATTCCAGATATATTACTGGCATATAATTCCACACATGAAAAAATGGAGAACAAAAATTTGGAGGGTAAAATAGGGAAAGATCAAGATCCACTTCCACCTAGTGCTGAAGCTGCTGCCACTAGTCATGGCAAAGACAATTCAATGCCATCCACATCATCTGCCAAGGCCGATGCCCAATGTCATAGTAGAGAGCATAAAAAATCCAAAAAGCAAAAGTTCAGTAAAATGACCCAAAAATCTAAATTAAAATCGTCTGAGGAGAAGCGTAAACTTGCCAATATGCCATTTACTACACGGAGTGGCAAGGAACGGCTAAGGCCCTGGCCTATGTTCACGGCTAGTGGTTCAGCTTCACATGAGGATGGAAGCACTCATCCTCCCGCCAGAAAACTGAAAAGAGTTAAGATGGCAAAAGCACAGCAAAGAACTGTGCGTTCTTCTAAATCACAAATCCCCAAGGAGAGTCTAATTGTGTCGGTTGCGATGCCTGACCTTCCCAACACTGGACGTGAAGAGATGGCTCCTTCCACCATTTGCATGCCCCCTGCAAGTGCTGTAAGGCGCACCCACAGTTCAATTCCTGATATTCAAATTGAAGATGTCACTGTTGAAGTACACCAGGATGAGGATATGGGTGTTGCTGGCGCTAAGAAGAAAGTTTACGAGGAGGATTCTGATGGTGAGGTGGTTTGTTTAAATCAGGCACCCGGGGAGACAGTTGTTGTCCATGGGATGAATAAGGCCATTGACATGCCTGGTCAAAATAAAAATAAAAAATCACCTCTTCGGTGTGGAATTATCTCAGCAGAAATGCGGACAACAGGTGGCAAGCCGTGTGTTGCCTTTGTCAAGCTGTAATAAGTAGGGGTAAGGATGTTAACCACCTAGGAACATCCTCCCTTATACGTCACCTGGAGCGCATTCATCAGAAGTCATTGACAAGTTCAAAAACTTTGGGTAACAGCAGAAGCAGTCCACTGACAACACTGCCACCCTGTCTGACACTGCAGTGCCACTCCTAAATGGGCCAGGTGTTTGTGCCGCCCACTTGGGTCGCTTAGATTAGTCATCCAGCGACATCGGTGCAAATTTTACGACTAAAAATAATATTGTGAGGTGGAAGGTGTTCAGAATAGACTGGAAATTAGTGGAAATTATGGTTATTTAGCCTAATAATACTATAGGATCAAAATTACCCCCAAATTCTATGATTTTAGCTGTTTTTAGAGGTTTCTTTAAAAAAAAAAAAATCACCCGAATCCAAAACACACCCGAAGTCAAAACCCGAAAGGGTGGTTTTGCCAAAACATATCCGAATCCAAAACACGACCGCGGACCCGAATCCAAAACCAAAACACAAAACACGAAAAATGCCCGCTGCACATCTCGTACATCGGTACATATACATAGAGATACATACACACACACATACAGTAGCACATACACACATCTTACTTACAAACACACGCACAGCATACATACACATAACACACACACACACACACACACACACACACACACTACATACAGATGGAGCCTCGCTCATCTAGGCTTCTCTGCTGCGCCTAGGTGCACCATGGCTTGTTATTAGCATAAGCCTTTTAACTATTGTTCTCAGCTGCAATACAATACAGAGAGAACAATACAGCAGAGGATTAAGTAATTACAGCAGGGGATTAAGTCCAACTGCCCTGGCTCAGTTAATCCTATTAAAGGGATAGATGCGCATGGCTCCATCTGTACATACATACAGGCACACAACCGCGCCCCCCCCCAATAACAGAAAGCAAAACTCCTTTTATAACAGGCTGCCCACCCGGCCTCCCTGTCATATGTAACACAAACCTGGCTGCCGCACAGTCGCTGCCTCACCAGTTCAGGGGCTGCATATTTTCTTTTCAACGCGATCCTGCGCCTCACCCGAGGATCTGTCTGAACGCCCCACTCAGTGTCAGCGTGAGAAGACAAAGCCGCTGCCGAATTAGAGCTTATTAAAACCGCTGCCACATGCCTGTGCGGTATGCGCCTTCGCTTTATAACAAAAATATGCCAGCAGCACTGATGGATCGGCAGCCGGGGAGGGGGTTTCTAATTACTCAGAATCCCACCCCCCGTGCGCGTATGGCCACTATGGTTGGAGGCGGAGTCACTGCGGTGGAGGCAGTGGCACCATGGAGGAGGCGTTCGGGACCGCCTGAGACACACGAGGAAGCAGGAGGAGCAGCCAGCTCTGCTATAGTAGATAGCTGCCTCTCTCATCTTTGTGGGGGGTGAGCTGCCCCCTTGCCCCCCCATTCCGACGCCCCTGCCAGCCAGGTATGCCCAATACATTTTAAAAAACATATCTGAGACCGTGTGTCTCCCGTGCTCATCAATCACAACTCCGACTGTGTGTGCGCTGTCAGGACACATGCACAGTGCGATTTAGTCTCATGTGCAGAAAAACAAAAATTGTCCCACTGCGCCCGACATCTCCACTGCATCAAACTCAGAATCAGGCCCAATAAGTGGGAAGGATTCAGACACATTAAGGCAATGAGAAATGACCGCTAATCATCATCATTGTGCATTTTGCCCCACGGGACTAGCATTCACAAGTGATCCACCTCCCTACAGGTGAACAGGCTTCTTTCATGTGGTTAGCATGGGGCACATTTTGTGTTGAAGGGTTCAGTTTGATTGACCACTGGATGGAATGCTGTATATACTGACAATACCGAAGCCGGAATCCCGATGTGAGTGAACCCGAAAGGGACGTGGTAAGTATGTTCCCCCTCCCTCTAACCCTCCCTTCCCGCAGCGTGACGCTAAACTCCACCCTTTTTGCCTAACCCTAACTTCCCCCCGGTGGTGCCTTAACCTAACCACTCCTTCCCCGCAGCCTAACCCTAACCCTCTTCCCGTTAGTGCCTAAACCTTTTCTCCCCCTGGTGGTGCCTAACCCTAACCACTCCTTCCCCACAGTCAAACCATAACCACCCCCAGGTGGCCCCTAAACCTATCCTCCCCCCTCCCTCGGAACCTAAACCATCCGCTATACTTACATTCAGGATGCTGGTTGTCGATATTCTGGCGTCGGTCTCCTGACCCTGCCAGGATTCCGTCATCTGCATTTGATGGCCGTCGGGATTCTGGCGTTGGTATGCTGACTGCCGGGAACCCACCAGCCGGCATCTTAACCACATCCCGTGTTAATGCCCCCTTACAATACTTTAGCTGTGTGCTTACACTCCCCCTCCAATCCATACACTGCCTCCCTAAGTGCAAGTAGCCGTAAGATCAAAGTGCTTCCAAGTCAGCATGTGGTGGGAAGCATAAGAAATTTTGTTTCTCATCTGTAGTTGCTAAAACAGCAGCTTGCCGGAAAAGAAGAGCGAAATGCGTTTGCCCCACCGGGGTTCCTGAAGAACTATGATTTAAAATAAGTAAAAGATTCAAAAATATTAACTTGACATTTTTTTTTTGGAACACTGACTACGTATTTAAACGCACGGACACACATCACAACAGTTTGTTTATGTCAGAATCTTTTTAATGAGAATAATAAATAATGATTATGTCAACTCTGAAATCTAATGTTTAAAAATTCCCATGGCTGCCTTTTATGTAGTACCACTAACAGCAAAACCACCTCCACAAACATTATGGTATCTGGAACCATTAGCATAACTTGACAGGTCTCTGGAGGGTAAATCGAGGGAGCTAAGTACCAAACAAATATATTTGCTAAATTATTTTACTGTGGGAGTTTGGGAATGAAACCAGACACTGTGTAATCTCTGCAAGGCTCTCCCTGGCAGACATTAGAAGAGGCAGATTAACCCTTTGGGGCTCTTCTTATTGCAATAGCACAACAGAGAAATAAAATATCATAAACTATTAATAACTGCCATCTCCCCTTTAAAAGCTCTGTTGTATAGCCGGTCTATTACTGTATGAAAAGTCTGCTTTGTGATAGTGTGTAAGATTCTTTTACTACTGCGTTGTCGCCATTTATAAAATAAATATCAGCAGCACAGCTGAGAGATGCTTCCTGTAGTGATAGGTGGTAACCTACAGCTACTGCCCCTAATCTTGTCCTAGCTTCCAAGTGGAAGGATGGATAGAAGACCAGAAGGGCCCTCCTAGAGAGATAGGGGTCTATTCATGAAGCAGTGAAAAGAGTGGAGAAGTGAGCCTGTGGAGAAGTTGTCCATGGCAACCAATCAGCTGTATAGTATGCCAATTATAAGTGTTACTTCAATGCTGTTTGGTTGCCATTGGCAACTTCTCCACAGGCTTACTTCTCCACCCTTTTCACTGCTTCATGAATAGAACCTATAGTTAATTAACAGTTCTCAAAATCCTGCCACTCATTCTTGAGTATCCTTATACTGTATATGCAGCAAAAGCCAAAGGCTAAGCTGGGAACACAAAAGGAAGAGACAATCCACTGCGCTTAACGGTAGCTCATTACGTTACTATACAATATATCTGCACTCTGCTACAACACTTAATAATTGTATCACAATAAATAAACAGAGACATAAGGGCTGGTTCAGAGGGGGAGGTGGGTGGGTGAAGTGGGAGTGGGGGTCAGGATGAAGTGGTGGGGGATGTCAGGGGGCAGAACAGAAGAGGTGAGGCCGGGCAGGACAGAGTGGAGGACTAGATAGGGCCAGGCTCATCTTAATGTATAGGCAACTGGGCAGCTTCTAGGGGCTTTAAAGCAAGGGCTGGTGCCTCAGGAGGTTCTTAGGTGGCAGGTAGAGAATGCTGCGAATCCGCTCTGCTTATAAATGACACACAAGCAGATCAGCCAGGCAGCATTATCTACTAGCCTCTTAGCCTGCAGCCAGACTTGCAATGGGTGTCAGCAGCATGACTGGTGGATGTCTGGCGCTATCCACCAATCCATAGAAACCAGGCGTGTCTCACTTCCTTAAAAAAACAGGTATGTCTCACTTCCTTAGAAACCAGGCATGTCTCACTTCCTTAGAAACCAGGCGTGTCTCCATTCCTTAAAAACTAGGTATGTCTCACTTCCTTAGAAACCAGACATGTCTCACTTCCATAGAAACCAGGTACAGCATGTCTCACTTTCTTAGAAAGCAGGCGTGTCTCACTTCCTTAGAAACCAGGTACAGTATGTCTCACTTCCTTAGAAAGCAGGTATGTCTCACTTCCTTAGAAACCAGGCGTGTCTCTCTTCCTTAAATACCAGGTACAGTATGTCTTACTTCCTTAGAAACCAGGCGTGTCTCACTTCCTTAGAAACCAGGTACAGTATGTCTCACTTTCTTAGAAAACAGACATGTCTCACTTCCTTAAAAACCAGGCATGTCTCACTTCCTTAGAAACCAGGCATGTCTCACTTCCATAGAAACCAGGTACAGCATGCCTCACTTCCTTAGAAACCAGGTATGTCTCACTTCCTTAGAAACCAGGTACAGTATGTCTCACTTTCTTACAAAACAGACATGTCTCACTTCCTTAGAAAACAGGTATTTCAAACTTCCTTAGAAAACAAACATGTCTCACTTCCTTAGAAACTAGGCATGTCTCACTTCCTTAGAAAACAGACATGTCTCACTTCCTTAGAAACCAGGCGTGTCTCCATTCCTTAAAAACCAGGCATGTCTCACTTCCTTAGAAACCAGGCATGTCTCACTTCCATAGAAACCAGGTACAGCATGCCTCACTTCCTTAGAAACCAGGTATGTCTCACTTCCTTAGAAACCAGGTACAGTATGTCTCACTTTCTTACAAAACAGACATGTCTCACTTCCTTAGAAAACAGGTATTTCCCACTTCCTTAGAAAACAAACATGTCTCACTTCCTTAGAAAGTAGGCATGTCTCACTTCCTTAGAAAACAGACATGTCTCACTTCCTTAGAAACCAGGCGTGTCTCCATTCCTTAAAAATTAGGTATGTCTCACTTCCTTAGAAACCAGGCATGTCTCACTTCCATAGAAACCAGGTACAGCATGTCTCACTGTCTTAGAAAGCAGGCATGTCTCACTTCCTTAAAAAGACGGCATGTCTCAGTTCCATAGAAACCAGGTACAGTATGTCTCACTTCCTTAGAAACCAGGCGTGTCTCACTTGCTTAGAAACCAGGTACAGTATGTCTCACTTTCTTAGAAAACAGACATGTCTCACTTCCTTAAAAACCAGGCATGTCTCACTTCCTTAGAAACCAGGCATGTCTCACTTCCATAGAAACCAGGTACAGCATGTCTCACTTCCTTAGAAAACAGATATGTCTCACTTCCTTAGAAACCAGGTATGTCTCACTTCCTTAGAAACCAGGTACAGTATGTCTCACTTTCTTACAAAACAGACATGTCTCACTTCCTTAGAAAACAGGTATTTCTCACTTCCTTAGAAAACAAACATGTCTCACTTCCTTAGAAATGCATGTCTCCCTTCCTTAGAAAGCAGGCATGTCTCACTTCCTTAGAAAGCAGGCATGTTTCACTTCCTTAGAAAGCAGGCATGTCTCGCTTCCTTAAAAAGCAGGCATGTCTCACTTCCTTTATAAGCAGGTATGTCTCACTTCCTTAGAAAGCAGGCATGTCTCTCTTCCATAAAAAGCAGGCATGTCTCCCTTCCTTAGAAAGCAGGCATGTCTCGCTTCCTTAGAAAGCAGGCATGTCTCCTTAGAAAGCAGGCATGTCTCGTTTCCTTAGAAAGCAGGCATGTCTCGTCTCCTTAGAAAGCAGGCATGTCTCGTTTCCTTAGAAAGCAGGCATGTCTCACTTCCTTAAAAAGACGGCATGTCTCACTTCCTTAGAAACAAGACATGTCTCACTTACTGAGAAAGCAGGCATGTCTCACTTCCTTAGAAACCAGGCACGTCTCACTTCCTTAGAAACCATACATGTCTCACTTCCTTAGAAAGCAGGCATGTCTTGTTTCCTTAGAAAGCAGGTATTTCTCGCTTTCTTGGAAAGCAGGCATGTCTCATTTCCATAGAAAGCAGGCATGTCTCACTTCCTTAAAAAGATGGCATGTCTCACTTCCTTACAAACCAGGCATGTCTCACTTTCTTAGAAAGCAGGCATGTCTCACTTCCTTAGAAAGCAGGTATGTCTCACTTGGTGACATTTTTGGTTCAGTCACTCAGGTAACAGGTAGTAGACACTGACAACCCAGTAACACAGCCATCTATTGTTTGTAGCAAAGTGGAAAGTAAAATTCCAATGAAGCTGATCATGGAAACCTACAGAACAGAAAAGCTGTTGTTTTCAAGCAAGGAAACGATAAAATGAAGACTGGTACAACTTTTTCATACATGGCAAACAAGTGACAACTATTCTCTTTGTGCTAGTTTAATATATACATGTAATAAATATAGATAATTTTAATAATACTGTCAATATTTATTTGTGAATAGTTATCTATATAATGCCAGCATATGAGTAGCCAGTCACCAGGAGATGAGCCCTCGCTATCACTCTGCTTCTGGTTGTGGACCAGGCTGCGTATTGTGAAAAAGTGGCAATGGGCATCGTGGTCTCTCCAGCCCACCAGAGACTAGGGATGGTAATATCACTCTCTGCCTGGACTTCACCCATAAGGAACAGCAGGCAAACGCCATCTGTGGATAGTAATAGCTACTGCAAGTAAGTTCCGAAACGCTGAGGTTTCCTTAGCTTGCTGCACAGCCCCTGTATGCCGTCCTCATAAAAAACTGCAGGGCTTTGATTCGGAGGTGTACGAAAATGCATTTGCCACTGTGATCTGTACGAAGCATCTTTGCGATAATACTGTATGCTGATACCGCAGCCACCTGGATTTGTACTGGGACGTCCACCGGCAGCTGTGCAAATCCCAGTGGCTGCTTACAAAGGTGCAGCGTCCTTTGCAGATCAGTCCAGTATGAAAGTTCTGAGTACCCCTGTGGTTGTGCAGCATGGCCGCAGTAAGACGCCAGAAACATTGCTGTTGCATATGATATTGCAGTTGCAGCCTCAAGAACGCCCCCAAGATGACTGTGACATGCCTCCATCTTTGCAATCACTCCCTGTTACCCCCCATAAACACTCCCTGTCAATTATTCTGTGAATAAAATCGCTCTGCGACCGCTGTTGCAAGACCATTGCGGTACATGCGCAGTGTGACATACATGCATGTGCATACCACCAATATTCACTCAGCTGCGAACATTGGGCTTACCTCCATCTCTGAATCAGGCCCTCTGTAAAATGAGGTGCATTCTAGTTCCCAGAATCTGGACCAAGTAATCGTACATATACTGTATACAAAGGAAAGTGTTTTGCGATGCGCACAAAGGACTAGATGCAGAGTTGGAAGTAGATCGGGCACGCTCTGCTCAAAAACACGATCTGCTCCAAAAAATGCACATTTTTGCTCATATGCGCAGTTGTATGCATTTTGCGGGGCATTTACCCCCTATGTATATGCTTGGTTTACTACTAGTCATCATCATCAGAGAGGAACGTCCATCTATCCTATGCTACGTGCAAATAATATGCATGGAAAAAGGTGTATTCTCACTAACGTTGCAGTTGCGTTCACACATTCTCTCTGTACAAGAGAAGAGACCTTTGATAATGTTGATTATCTTGCAGGAATGAAAGCTATACCTTAAACACACCTTAAATACACTTTAAACCTTTAGCCGCTGCGGCCGCTTTACTTAATACACACGCAACGTACTTTGGCCCTCATTCCGAGTTGATCGCTCAGTTTTTCGTTCGCACAACATATTCGCAAAGTTGCGTTAGTGTAGTAAATTTGCGAACATCCGCCCCCAACGTATTTTTGCACAATCGTACGCAGTATTACACAAAGTGGGCGTACGCCAAATGAGAACGCAGCAATGCGAAACCATCGCAGCAATGCGAAACCATCGCATTAACACATACTACATCGTAAAAATACAAAGTTTTAGTAGATTTACACATTCATCTTAAAAGTGCACACTTTTGCGGACAAACGCACCACAATGGTTTTTTTCCCTATTAAGTGGAATAACACCTTTCAATTAAAAGTCCACAAGCCCTCCTCAATTACGAATCCAATTAGTGAAATGATTTGTAATGTTCATGATCAATTAAGTATTGTTCAAATACCTGAAGAGCACTTTGTAGCCATAATTGGACATCAACATTTAATATTTTTAACTATAAATATAGATGTTTGAAATGTGCCTGGTCTAATGTTTTATGTTTATTTTGGGTGTAGAGTTTTAGTATGTGAATGAAGGTGTTTGCATGTTTATTTAGACAATAACAACATATGTTTTTTTAATGTTTTAAACAAACTTACGTTAGATGTATGAAATGTTTAAGGTAATAAATGTCTGATAGGCAATCTGCTGTTCCTTTATTGCATTAATAAATAATAAACACCCGCTTAACTTGAAATATATATTTTTTTATTTATTTGTCATATTTTTTATAATAATAAAAATAGAAAATGTAAAATGAATTTTAACAGTAATTAAGCAAATTTTTGTAGCTGGTCAACATGATCCAGCAAGGCAAGAAGATTTTGGCGCATGTTGGCCAGAATGCCCGCAAAAGTTGTGGGATCTCTAACGGCAACATCTGAAATTAAGAGGTAACATAAACATTAATAACTTACTCACATTACTTATTATACAAGCAAGGCACAAAGCACACTTTAATGCAGGCATGTCCAAACTGCATCCCTCCAGCTGTTGTGAAACTACATATACCAGCATGCCTTGACACAGTTTTATGGTCAGGGAATGCAAAAGCTGTGTCAGGGCATGCTGGGATGTGTAGTTTCTCAACAGTTGGAGGGCCGCAGTTTGGACAGGCCTGCTTTAATGGCAAAGTTACTACATCATGGCTGTTTTATGGTACAATCATTAGCAGAACAACACACAAGCCTGCTCAGCCTTTTTTTTTTAATTTAAAAGTGTACCAGACCATGGGGTACATTTACTACTATGTGAGTTCTATTTAAGATGGAACGTTGCCCATAGCAAACAAGCAAAAATAAGAATATTATCTTGTAGAAGTGGTTCCAAAATTTTAAAGTATAATCTTATTGGTTGCTATGGGCGACAGCCCATGTTAAAGATAACTACCATCTTCGTCAATGTTACACCATGTTGGCATTCATTCACATCTGGAGTGACGTTTTTTTTTTAGGGGGTTGGTCCTGCATCATCACACTGCATATCAACATCTTCAGAAGGACAACATATCCTAGCATGACCACACTCCCTGAAAGCTGCCCTTACTAAATAAGGTCAAACAGGTTTGACTTTATCCAATAATCATTTTGTGAGTGTAACTTTCACACCACAAATCATTGTGTTGTTAGGCTGCCTAACAAAGTGAAGCATGTGATTTGTAAGTGCAAATATTAAGAATACACAGGCACAAGTGTAAAACACCAACAACATACTAAACTCCACTCAGGTCTAACTGTTTACCAGAAAACCTAACACATATAAACCCTGTTGTCCTGGCAACCCTGTCGACCTAATGAGTGTCGACCTAGAGTGGACACAAAAAACATTGCACACATAAACACTGTACATATAATGACACTCACAAAAATGTAAATGCAACATGTAGACCATGAAGAATAACTCAAATATTTTTCCTTGGTACAAGAATTCCAACAGTACAACACTGCATGTTTTGTCATTGTAAGTGTAAGTAGGTAATCATTTTTTTTAAATGTTAAAACACTTACTTTCCTCTGCAACATGATGACTCCCAGAAATGTCTTCAGGGGCTTCTTCTGCCCATTCACTGGGTGGGGAAGGCGGCTGGATGGGGGAAGGCGGCTGGATGGGGGAAGGCGGCTGGATGGGGGAAGGAGGAGGGATTGGGGAAGGAGGAGGGATGGGGGAAGGAGGCTGGATGGGGGAAGGAGGAGGGATTGGGGATGTTATTTCAGAGGGTGGGTCTGATTGAGAGGGCGAGGGGGGCGGAGAGAATGTTAGGCCAATAGAGGGTGAGGGGGGCTGAGAAGGTGATTTGGAAGTAGAAGGAGAAGGGGTATGGGAAGGAGGAGAAGGGGTCACAGAAAGAGAAGGAGAGGTGGGCTGAGAAGGGGAGTGGAAAGTGGAGTGGGCCTGGGAAGCTGAGGGTGACTGGGAAGCTGAGGGGGATTGGGAAACTGAGGGGGACTGGGAAGCTGAGGGGGACTGGGAAGCAGAGGGGGATTGGGAAGCTGAGGGGGACTGGGAAGCTGAGGGGGATTGGGAAGGGGAGGGGGAGTGAGAAGGGGAGGGGGACTGGGAAGTGGAGGGGGAGTGAGAAGGGGAAGGGGGCTGAGATGGTGCCTCATGTGTTGCTTGCCGTTGTGGTCGTCCTATAATGATATTTGTGTTAAAATTTAATTTGCATGTTAAATTACATACTAAACAATTGTAAATTTCACTGTTCTGTTTCATGTAAAAGACACAGTGGTTTTTTTTTAACAAAAAAAAACATTTTAAAAACCTCTTCATGTTGCCCACAGCAAACTAAATGAGTCCAAACAATTATTTGGACGCTCATTCCTTAATCTATTCCATTGAGTCATATTGATTGGTCTAGGCAACATCACCAGATCACTATTCAAGCCACCTTATTATATAGACAGCACTGATCAAGTTTTTGGGTACAGTTTCCTGCCTGGTTATTTTTTCTGGAAAACATGCACTTGTTTGGTGACATTTTGCTACAGTCAGTACTGTTTGCCCTAACCACACACACTGTCCTATTGTAAAAAAATGTTCACTCAGTGTTGCAATTAGCCTACCACTTAGTGTAAATTTGCACAATTTATGCTAATAATCTTATGTAATGTAACTTACTGCGTGCATGCATTGCGCGGATTTGCTGCCGGATCTCCGCCAACAGCTCTGGAGTCCTCCTGCGGAGATCACTCCATCTCCTCTCCAACTGTATTATTGTCCGCCTGCTGCGGACGCGAGAACGCAGCAGGCGGCGGACCTCCGCGTAGGCCTCGCGCTTAACCCGATTTGGGATGAAGCGCCCAACGCGGCCTACGCGGCGGTCCATCACCGCAACCAGGACGCGGAGCTCCCGCCTGGTGAAAGGTGCCGCACGCATCATGGCAATGGCGTTTTCCTTATTTGGGCATATATTTATAGTGTCTGCTAGCATGTGATTGGTCCAAAATCTATGCTGTAATTTCTAATAACTTTATTGATCTTTGCAATGCTGGGAAGAGCAGAGTGTTAATTAGCACGAGCGGAAATACGCATTCGCAGGATGAATTTAAAAAAAATTAAAACATAAAACAAAACAAACAGACACGGACACACACACAGTTTTGGGTAAATTTAGATACATATCTGTGTACTCACCACAGTTTGTGTGATCATTCAGCTGGACAGTCACAAAGTGGACAACATTAAGTTTCATTTGTTTGTGTGTTTGTTGAAATAAACAGGATTTTAGGATAGAAAACAAATAAGGACACTATTTAGCAACATCACAGTATTGTTTTTGCAAATAACACATTGTAAGCTTAACGTGTTAACGGATTTAGTGGCAAATAAATATTACATATCCCAACGCCAAAAAATAATTACACAATGGCCTTACAATAGCAAACAAAATGACAAAATTATTCAAAAAACAAAAGCATACTGTGGTTTTATTTTGATTAAAAAAGAGAATCTTAAAACACTATACCTGAAATATTCCGCAACAATGCTTGCCCTGACTTGGCTCCCCCTCCGTGTAACACTCCCCCCACCGAAGTGTCGGACAACCCCTGGCTCCTCATCAGGCAATTCCTCTGTCTGAGGAAGCTCTACGCTACTCCTTACCGCGATGTTGTGTAGTATAGCGCACAGGACCACTAGTTTACTTGCCATCTCCGGCGAATACATGATGTCGCCACCAGTGCGGTGGAGCACACGAAACCGCCCTTTAAGGACCCCAATTGTGCGCTCCACCAGCTGCCTAGTGGCAGTAAGCGCGGAGTTAAATGCCGTCTGTGGTCCTGGCCTGGGATTACGGTAAGGAGTCATGAGCCAGGGGGTGCAAGGATATCCACGGTCTCCTGTTTGATGAGAATAACAAATTAGAAAGAGTATATTTTTTTAAAATTAGTAATTTCAGGCCAAAAATAGTGGGCCAACTCACCCAATAACCACATGTCTTCTCGTTGCCTTGATCTTAATCTGTGCCATATCCCTGATTGTCTAATGACATATGCATCATGGGAGTTTCCGGGAAACTTTGCATTCAGGGAAAGGATCTGGAGGGATGGCCCACAAACAACCATTACATTCAGAGAATGAAACAGTTTCCTGTTTCTAAAAATTTCTTCATTATGTCTTGGTGGCTGAATAGCTACATGTGTGCCATCCACAACCCCAATAACATGTGGGAAGCGACTACCACCTTCCTCAAATTGCCGCTTCACCACATCTAGGGCACCAACATCCAAAGGCATAGCAATAAATTGCTTCACACGCTTTAGGAAAGCACGGCAGACACGCCGCAGGACCTTACTGAACTGGCCCTGCGACATGCCAGCCAGGTCTCCAACCACATGCTGATAAGAGCCTGTAGCCAAAAAATGTAACACAGCAAGGAATTGTGTCAATGGTGGTATTGCTGTAGGATACCGAATTGAAGACTCCAGATCACTCTCTATTATGGAGAGAGTGTCTAGGATTAGATGTGGTGGCAGCCTGTATCTACGCACAACAACATCATCTGGCATCCCAAACAGTAGGACACGGGGTTGGAAAATTGGTGGCCTAGCACGCCTCCGTTGCCTTGGTTGATGAGGAGCCGGTTGTGGTTGTGGGGCTGGCGGTTGGGGTGGGAGTGCTGCCGTGGGTTGGGGAGGTAGGGCTTCTGCTGCGATAAACACTGCCATCACACACTTTAAAAAAATATAACAGATATGTTGAATAAGACAAAAGCAAACCTCAAAAAATATACAACAAAACATTTTTAAAAAAAGGGAGTGTCAACTTACTGCAGGAGCATAAGACATATTTTCTGTGTTCAATTCCGGATCAAAATGAAAATGTTAACAAAAAGGGTATAAAAAATATAAAAGTTAGAAAGCTACATATTTTAAAAACATTTTAATATAAATATCAAAAAACAATATACTCAGAGCATCAAACACATCACAAACACCTTCAAACAAATAAAGCAAAGTAGGCAAAAAAAACATTACAACACAACAACCAAAGTTATCCCTTTAGTAGCTAGTACAGGCAAGAACAGCACTACTTTGCCCAACAATCCTTGAAATATATTTAACATTTCTTATCAAGATGGCAGACAAACATAAGCAAAACACTTTGAACAAACACAAACAGGCACCAACACAGGCCAAGGGCACTTACCTGCTCCAAAGAAAACAACAGTCAAATTTGTGTTCTAAATCACACTCTTTGTAAACAAAAAAAAGGGGTTACTTCACCCAGATAAATACACCTACAAGAGAACAAAAATGACATTAAAGACAACATAGAGACCATTAACACAAACAGGCACCAACACAGGCCAAGGGCACTTACCTGCTCCAAAGAAAACAACAGTCAAATTTGTGTTCTAAATCACACTCTTTGTAAACAAAAAAAAGGGGTTACTTCACCCAGATAAATACACCTACAAGAGAACAAAAATGACATTAAAGACAACATAGAGACCATTAACACAAACAGGCACCAACACAGGCCAAGGGCACTTACCTGCTCCAAAGAAAACAACAGTCAAATTTGTGTTCTAAATCACACTCTTTGTAAACAAAAAAAAGGGGTTACTTCACCCAGATAAATACACCTACAAGAGAACAAAAATGACATTAAAGACAACATAGAGACCATTAACACAAACAGGCACCAACACAGGCCAAGGGCACTTACCTGCTCCAAAGAAAACAACAGTCAAATTTGTGTTCTAAATCACACTCTTTGTAAACAAAAAAAAGGGGTTACTTCACCCAGATAAATACACCTACAAGAGAACAAAAATGACATTAAAGACAACATAGAGACCATTAACACAAACAGGCACCAACACAGGCCAAGGGCACTTACCTGCTCCAAAGAAAACAACAGTCAAATTTGTGTTCTAAATCACACTCTTTGTAAACAAAAAAAAGGGGTTACTTCACCCAGATAAATACACCTACAAGAGAACAAAAATGACATTAAAAACAACATACTAACATTAGTCCACACAACAGCAACACTGAAGCACAGGTTTAGTTTAAAAAAATGGAGAAACCAAATATATATGTGTAAAAAATATTTACAAATAATCTTCAAAAATATAATTTGTAAAAAACATTAGGAACCAGACGAATGCACGAATACTCACAAACGGATTTTCGCAAAAATACTGCTATACCGTCTATATTCTAAACGCGAACAAACGGACAAATGTATGCTTGACAATTACTCACTCTGAAAAGCACAATAGCACCTTAACGCACAGCACAACAAACTCCAAACTGACAAATAAACTCCAAACTACCAACACTCACAGCGTGCAAAGTAGGCCCTTAAATAAGCAGTGCAATCATTACCAAGATTAACACTGTACACCTGTGTGAATGAACGCCCCGCCCGTAGGTATAAATAAGCACACACCTCGGCGTACACACGTCATCGCAAACATGGCTTCTCGTGAGGAAATAGCAGCAGAGATGGCCAGCATTGCAGAGCAGCAGATGGCATTGGCGAAAAAACGCCTAGAGTGCCAGAAACGGATAATGGAATACGCCTCTGCGGATTGTGAAGAGGCAGGACCTAGTACTCTGCAAATGTCTGCTTCTGAGCCCCAACAATTGAGTGGGGATACCCTGCCACACACACATACTGGACAAACTGAGGAGGAATCAGCATTAGCCACACAAACACAACAGACAGAAGCTGCTAGTGAGGAGGAAGATGGTGAGGAGCAGCAGGAAGAAACCTCACAGGCTACCTCCAGACGTAAGAAAAGACAGCCAGCATTCACTATGTCCAAGCCATGTCCAAAGTACATAGAGGCCCCAAAAACATGGGTGCTGCTACAAAAGATCGCATCTGGAGGGACATCACACATTCTGTGAATGAAGTTGGCTCTGTCGTCAGAACCTCGCAGGAAGTTAGACGACGGTAAGTGCATCTTGCCAGCCCTTTTTCGGTGCTAAGTTGTCTTAAAAATGTAGTGACATGTGATGTTATGTATAGCAAACAGAAGCAGAACATGTGTCCTAGATATTTACATACACAAATAATAATACTCTACTTTGCCCCTCTTTCACAATACATATGTAGGTGGGCCGACTTCAAATCCCGCCTGAAGGCAAAGAGGTCTGCGGAGTGGAATGCCTCAAGGGCTACAGGGGGAGGACCATCTGTCGCTGTGGAGTTTACAGACTTGGAGGAGATGGCGATGGCCTGTGTCAGTTATGAGGAGGGCCAAGGGGTGTCTAATATGGACACGGACCTGCCTGAGATCCTGACGGGACATGACTTGCCAGGTAAGTTTACAGATGTATTTGTCTGCAATTTAAACAGTATTTATAAACTTAAATCTAATTTTTTATTGTACTCTTTTCCCACACATTCTTCTATTTGCTTGCCACTAAACACAGCACAGGGGGATGATCAGTTTGAGTCACAGGAGGGTTATGTGGCTGAGGCTGAGGTGGAGGGACCTAGTGGGTCTGGCAGTGTGGGGACACAAATCCCACCTCTGCAGGTTCCTACTGGCCCCCCCACCCAACCCTCTGCTATCCCGGAGATCCTGCTTGAAATCGCTAGGTATGGTGAGAGCCTAAATGCGTTTCAAGACGGGATCCTCCGGGAGGTAAGCCAGATAGCTGTCCGGCTCACTGAGCACCGAACCAGTGTTGAGCAAGGTGTTGCTCAACTCTGCCAAGGTCTGGCAGAGATCAGGCAGGGCCAAGAACAACTTGCCTCCTCATTCCAAACCCTTGCAAATAACATCTTGCAAGGGCTCCAGGCCATCGCTGTCTCCCTTGCCCACAGTGGCAGAGAGCCACCCACATCGGCTCCCTCCCCTGCCCAGGAAGAACAGGCCACTGGGCAGGCCCAACGAAGGTCGCTCCGCAGACCAAGTCAAGAAGAACAGCCTCAGGCGGGGAGAAAAAAAAGAAAGTGATGTCTCTCCAGATGGCCAGCACCCATGTTTTTGATGTTGCCTCTATGTTATTTTGGAGTTGGCTTGTGTGGCCAGAATGGATAACTCCCTCTTAGTGAATGTATTATTTATGTTTGGAGGTATTGTAGCCTGTGAGTTTTTGGGTATAAACACCTGAGCCATCTTCCTCTTACTAGTGTGCTATGTATTGTTGTGTTTGTGTGGTGGATCCTAATTCTTTCTCAGTTGTGTCAAAATGTTTGTGTGGCAGGGTGTGTAATATGTATTATTTATGATTACAAATTATAATTTAGTCAGAAGCAGATTTTTGCAGAGTACTAAGTTCTGCTCTATCATTTGTGTCAGTGCCATATGCTTGCTGCTTGGTCCATCTCTGCCTGTGAGACTCACGTGTATCCATGTTTTCATGTTGTTAAATCTTACTACATTAATAAAAAAAAAAAAAATTATAATTGTGCTATTTCTTCAAGGTAATGCATCAGGTAAATGTTAGTTCCAGAAAAATTAGGTCAGCATATAGACACTTGTGGACCAATCTGCAATTTCGCCAACAAAATTGCATCATCCAACAAATACAGGTATGCTTTGCACCACACTTTAATGTCCATATTAAGTAAACTGACACAACACTTTTTAGATTTATGTATTGATCAACAGGACATCATTTAAAACATTGTCAAATATTATAAACCCAAAATAATGTTACATTTCTGACAAAATGAAAGAGTATGCTGCATTATTTGGTTGTCGGTTTCTTTAGCAAAAATGTTGCAGCTTTACATTTAAATTTTTATTTCACTTGTTTGTATTTGTTATTCTTACAAACATTTTTAAGAAAAAAAAAAGGTTACACACCAACAATAACACTACAAACAACCTTATTTGGCAGTGTGTGTGATTTATATGTGAGTAGAATAAACATGTAATGTGGGTTCAGACAATTGCTATTTGCTAACTTTCATCTGCGCAGTAATTAGCTAGTAATTGTCCATCAGATGAATGTGCTCTCCAATTAACAGCTAATTACTGCCATACACACTTGGTAACAGTACTTCGCAAATGTAGAGTAACTGCAGACCTACTCGGCTGCTGCGTGAAGGTTGCTACGGTTTCCTATGTTAGATTTAACAGCGACAAGGTATAATTGCGAAAAACACGCCCATTGCGAGTTGCATACTCCCACACTGTACGCCCACTTTCACGCCCATGTCAGAGCATTGCGAAGTCTCGCCTCCGCCACGCCTCCGCCACTCCTCGTTTTCGTTTGCCAGTTACGTGTTGGTTTAAAATTGGCAGTTTTGCACTAATGTCGTACGTATGTACTCGCGCATGCGCATTTACGCTTTTGCGCATGCGCAGTCACTTAGTTTTCGTACATTTGCGATGCGATGAATCTTAGCGAACAACTCGGAATGAGGGCCTTTATACACTGTTTGCGTACGGAGTCCCGTATCACTGTACGGACTTAGCGTACAAACGCCGCGCTGGGGGTACAAAGTACACACAGCGCGCAGACACCCAGAGATACACTTTAAACCTTCACAGTAATGCAATGCAATGATATTACACTTTAAACCTTATGCAGCAATGCAGTGTGATGCTATTACACTTTAAACCTTATGCAGCAATGCAGTGTGATGTTATTACACTTTAAACCTTATGCAGCAATGCAGTGTGATGCTATTACACTTTAAACCTTAGCAGTAATGCAATGCAATGATACTATTACACTTTAAACCTTATCAGGGCAATGAGGACACGACACCAATTGTGATTTTACCGCTGGGTTCCGACACCACAGTGGATTATTGCTGAAAGGGGGTTTACAATACAAATAATACACTACAATATAACAGAGTAAATGGCTACAGTCAATGTTACATACGTGAGTGGATTCGCTTGCGCTACCCAGTCCGGTCCTCTGCCATCTGATAGATAACGTTGTGAGCCTTCTGTCTGACCAAGCCTGCTGCAGGCTCTCTTTATTCACTTCATCCAAAACATAACACAATGGATACTGTAATCTCTTTGTCCATTGGACACAGGGATGGTCATTTACAGTACAGGAGAGGTCATAGGTCTGTTTGAATATGTGGGCGATGTCTATTTTCACTGCTCTTGTGGGTGGTCTCCTCTGGATTCCCGCCACATACATAATGTACAGTAAATACAGTTTATATCTATATTCTGCTCCTGCACATAACTATCCGCAGGAACATGCGATCTTCCTCAAACCAACACCGGAATGTTTCCCTTAAAATACCCTACAGCTGGATACCAATCACCACCTTGTAACCTTGTTCTGTCCCCTCCTATCCTGTAAAGGTGAATCCCTTTGTTCTGTTACCATTTAAACTGATGTTCATTTCTTGTGTGGTGCAGGGGGACTATGTGTACATTGTGCACTATTTGGATAAAATATGTAATGTGTTTTGATAGCTCTCCATGCATTCACAAACTCTACCGTAAATACCCATACCACGCACTGATGCGAACGACCGCGGGAGCGACCATACGCAAATTGCAAATATGTGCACACACAGCAGAACAAGTACACGCGCGGAGGCCATCTATGTGTTGTTTGTATGTGATGTGTGTACTGCAATATTTTTCGACTTTGACAGTCCACCCTTTGGCAGTCACCAATAACTGCCACTATCTAATCACTAAACAGAAAAATATCTACACAATATCTACAGAAGTTTTGGATGGTCGGGGGAGAGTGGTAGGTAGGAAATGTATGACCTAGTGGGATAGTAAAAAGCATGTATGTATGAATCCATGTCTGAGGGGCATGTATCATCGTGCCGTATATGTTCTAAATAAGCTTTGAGGTATTGCGAAGTATACATTAAATCATTCTCATCCCGTATTAAGGGTCTGTAAGTGGGCCAACAAACACTACCGAGCTCTTTTCGGCTTCTTGTTCCAACAAATGGGGTGCACATTTAGTTGATGATACATGGAGGGGGAACATATGTGAGTGCTTGTATATGTGGATATCACCTGTCGACTATGTGTGTCATTAACTGAAGGTTGTAGAGATGAAGATAAGACACATATCTAAAATACATTCACGTAACATTTTCATAAACATTCTTGGGTAGGGCTGATGTCTTTTCCGGATGGGTGTATCTGGGCAGAGGGGGAGACAAAGGAAAAACGGGTGAAAGAAACAGGCCATGGAATTCATTTGCAATCCTTATCACAACTAGTGATGTGCACCGGACATTTTTTGGGTTTTGGGTTTTGGTTTTGGATTCGGTTCCGCGGCCGTGTTTTGGATTCGGACGCGTTTTGCCAAAACCTCCCTGAAATTTTTTTCTCGGATTCGGGTGTGTTTTGGATTCGCTTTTTTTTTTACAAAAACCCCTCAAAAACAGCTTAAATCATAGAATTTGGGGGTCATTTTGATCCCATAGTATTATTAACCTCAATAACCATAATTTACACTCATTTTCAGTCTATTCTGAACACCTCAGACCTCACAATATTATTTTTAGTCCTAAAATTTGCACCGAGGTCGCAGGATGGCTAAGCTAAGCGACACAAGTGGCCGACACAAACACCTGGCCCATCTAGGAGTGGCACTGCAGTGTCAGGCAGGATGGTACTTCAAAAAAATAGTCCCCAAACAGCACATGATGCAAAGAAAAAAAGAGGCGCAATGAGGTAGCTGTGTGACTAAGCTAAGCGACACAAGTGGCCGACAGAAACACCTGGCCCATCTAGAAATGGCACTGCAGTGTCAGACAGGATGGCACTTCAAAAAATAGTCCCCAAACAGCACATGATACAAAGAAAAAAAGAGGCGCAATGAGGTAGCTGTGTGACTAAGCTAAGCGACCCAAGTGTCCGACACAAACACCTGCCCATCTAGGAGTGGCACTGCAGTGTCAGACAGGATGGCAGATTAAAAAAATAGTCCCCAAACAGCACATGATGCAAAGAAAAAAAGAGGCGCAATGAGGTAGCTGTGTGACTAAGCTAAGTGACCCAAGTGGCCGACACAAACACCTGGCCCATCTAGGAGTGGCACTGCAGTGTCAGGCAGGATGGCACTTCAAAAAAATAGTCCACAAACAGCACATGATGCAAAGAAAAAAAGAGGCGCAATGAGGTAGCTGTGTGACTAAGCTAAGCAACCCAAGTGGCCGACACAAACACCTGGCCCATCTAGGAGTGGCACTGCAGTGTCAGACAGGATGGCACTTCAAAAAAATTGTCCCCAAACAGCACATGATGCAAAGAAAAATGAAAGAAAAAAGAGGTGCAAGATGGAATTGTCCTTGGGCCCTCCCACCCACCCTTATGTTGTATAAACAGGACATGCACACTTTAACGAACCCATCATTTCAGCGACAGGGTCTGCCACACGACTGTGACTGAAATGACTGGTTGGTTTGGGCCCCCACCAAAAAAGAAGCAATCAATCTCTCCTTGCACAAACTGGCTCTACAGAGGCAAGATGTCCACCTCATCATCATCCTCCGATTCCTCACCACTTTCACTGTGTACATCCCCCTCCTCACAGATTATTAATTCGTCCCCACTGGAATCCACCATCTCAGGTCCCTGTGTACTTTCTGGAGGCAATTGCTGCTGGTGAATGTCTCCACGGAGGAATTGATTATAATTAATTTTGATGAACATCATCTTCTCCACATTTTCTGGATGTAACCTCGTACGCCGATTGCTGACAAGGTGAGCGGCTGCACTAAACACTCTTTCGGAGTACACACTGGAGGGAGGGCAACTTAGGTAGAATAAAGCCAGTTTGTGCAAGGGCCTCCAAATTGCCTCTTTTTCCTGCCAGTATACGTACGGACTGTCTGACGTGCCTACTTTGATGCGGTCACTCATATAATCCTCCACCATTCTTTCAATGGTGAGAGAATCATATGCAGTGACAGTAGACGAAATGTCAGTAATCGTTGGCAGGTCCTTCAGTCCGGACCAGATGTCAGCACTCGCTCCAGACTGCCCTGCATCACCGCCAGCGGGTGGGCTCGGAATTCTTAGCCTTTTCCTCGCACCCCCAGTTGCGGGAGAATGTGAAGGAGGAGATGTTGACGGGTCACGTTCCGCTTGACTTGACAATTTTCTCACCAGCAGGTCTTTGAACCTCTGCAGATTTGTGTCTGCCGGAAAGAGAGATATAACGTAGGTTTTAAATCTAGGATCGAGCACGGTGGCCAAAATGTAGTGCTCTGATTTCAACAGATTGACCACCCGTGAATCCCGGTTAAGCGAATTAAGGGCTCCATCCACAAGTCCCACATGCCTAGCAGAAACGCTCTGTTTTAGCTCCTCCTTCAATGTCTCCAGCTTCTTCTGCAAATGCCTGATGAGGGGAATGACCTGACTCAGGATGGCAGTGTCTGAACTGACTTCACGTGTGGCAAGTTCAAAGGGTTGCAGAACCTTGCACAACGTTGAAATCATTCTCCACTGCACTTGAGTCAGGTGCATTCCCCCTCCTTTGCCTATATCGTGGGCAGATGTATAGGATTGAATGGCCTTTTGCTGCTCCTCCATCCTCTGAAGCATATAGAGGGTTGAATTCCACCTCGTTACCACCTCTTGCTTCAGATGATGGCAGGGCAGGTTCAGGAATGTTTGGTGGTGCTCCAGTGTTCGGCACGCGGTGGCTGAATGCCGAAAGTGGCCCGCAATTCTTCGGGCCACCGACAGCATCTCTTGCACGCCCCTGTCGTTTTTTAAATAATTCTGCACCACCAAATTCAATGTATGTGCAAAACATGGGACGTGCTGGAATTTGCCCAGATGTAATGCACGCACAATATTGGTGGCGTTGTCCGATGTCACAAATCCCCAGGAGAGTCCAATTGGGGTAAGCCATTCTGCGATGATCTTCCTCAGTTTCTGTAAGAGGTTGTCAGCTGTGTGCCTCTTCTGGAAAGTGGTGATACAAAGCGTAGCCTGCCTAGGAACGAGTTGGCGTTTGCGAGATGCTGCTACTGGTGCTGCCGCTGCTGTTCTTGCTGCGGGAGGCAATACATCTACCCAGTGGGCTGTCACAGTCATATAGTCCTGAGTCTGCCCTGCTCCACTTGTCCACATGTCCGTGGTTAAGTGGACATTGGGTACAACTGCATTTTTTAGGACACTGATGACTCTTTTTCTGAGGTCTGTGTACATTTTCGGTATCGCCTGCCTAGAGAAATGGAACCTAGATGGCATTTGGTACCGGGGACACAGTACCTCAATCAAGTCTCTAGTTGCCTCTGAATTAACGGTGGATACCGGAACCACGTTTCTCACCGCCCAGGCTGCCAAGGCCTGAGTTATCCGCTTTGCAGCAGGATGACTGCTGTTATATTTCATCTTCCTCGCAAAGGACTGTTGGACAGTCAATTGCTTACTGGAAGTAGTACAAGTGGTCTTCCGACTTCCCCTCTGGGATGACGATCGACTCCCAGCAGCAACAACAGCAGCGCCAGCAGCAGTAGGCGTTACACTCAAGGATGCATCGGAGGAATCCCAGGCAGGAGAGGACTCGTCATACTTGCCAGTGACATGGCCTGCAGGACTATTGGCTTTCCTGTGTAAGGTGGAAATTGACACTGAGGGAGTTGGTGGTGTGGTTTGCAGGAGCTTGGTTACAAGAGGAAGGGATTTAGTGGTCAGTGGACTGCTTCCGCTGTCATCCAAAGTTTTTGAACTTGTCACTGACTTCTGATGAATGCGGTCCAGGTGACGTATAAGGGAGGATGTTCCTAGGTGGTTAACGTCCTTACCCCTACTTATTACAGCTTGACAAAGGCAACACACGGCTTGACACCTGTTGTCCCCATTTGTGTTGAAATAATTCCACACCGACGAGGTGATTTTTTTTTGTATTTTGACCAGGCATGTCAATGGCCATATTCGTCCCACGGACAACAGGTGTCTCCCCGGGTGCCTGACTTAAACAAACCACCTCACCATCAGAATCCTCCTTGTCAATTTCCTCCCCAGCGCCAGCAACACCCATATCCTCATCCTGGTGTACTTCAACAGTGACATCTTCAATTTGACTATCAGGAACTGGACTGCGGGTGCTCCTTCCAGCACTTGCAGGGGGCGTGCAAATGGTGGAAGGCGCAAGCTCTTCCCGTCCAGTGTTGGGAAGGTCAGGCATCGCAACTGACACAATTGGACTCTCCTTGGAGATTTGTGATTTAGAAGAACGCACAGATCTTTCCTGTGCTTTTGCCAGCTTAAGTCTTTTCATTTTTCTAGCGAGAGGATGAATGGTTCCATCCTCATGTGAATCTGAACCACTAGCCATGAACATAGGCCAGGGCCTCAGCCGTTCCTTGCCACTCCGTGTCGTAAATGGCATATTGGCAAATTTACGCTTCTCATCAGATGCTTTAAATTTAGATTTTTTGGTCATTTTACTGAACTTATGTTTTTTGGATTTTACATGCTCTCTACTATGACATTGGGCATCGGCCTTGGCAGACGACGTTGATGGCATTTCATCATCTCGGCCATGACTAGTTGCAGCAGCTTCAGCACGAGGTGGAAGTGGATCTTGATCTTTCCCTATTTTAACCTCCACATTTTTGTTCTCCATTTTTTAATGTGTGGAATTATATGCCAGTATCAATAGTAATGGCTTACTACTATATATACTGCGCACAACTGAAATGCACCACAGGTATGGATGGATAGTATACTTGACGACACAGAGGTAGGTAGAGCAGTGGCCTACTGTACCGTACTGCTATATATTATATACTGGTGGTCAGCAAACTGTGCAAAAAGGAAATGCACCACAGGTATGGATGGATAGTATACTTGACGACACAGAGGTAGGTACAGCAGTGGCCTACTGTACCGTAATGCTATATATTATATACTGGTGGTCAGCAAACTGTGCAAAACTGAAATGCACCACAGGTATGGATGGATAGTATACTTGACGACTGTTAGGTTCCTGGTGCTCAGAACAAGGGAGATGTTGCGTAGTGAGTCCTGAGCACCAGAACGTGACACTGAAATAAGGTGTGGTGTGGAAATAGCCCCTAGCACCCTACCTCCGTTGTTTCACCCATGTGGTCCGTTCACGCCTGAGTGACTATGGTTTCTTGGGCCCACGGCAGCCGCGTTTGAAGGGCGGATTAGGTCTGCCCAACTCCGATGCCCCCAGGTCTTAGATTGAGACAAGGCGTGAACCGAGACAGGATAATAACAAGGGGACCTCTAGCTAAAACAACAGAAAGCTAGGGGCTACTAACTACCCTAAAACTAAATATATGTGCTGCACGCTGCCAAAGGAAAAGAACAACCAAGGAAATGCTGTCCACTCGCTGACACAATACTGTTGTGTACCGGCGGTGACAGCATAAGCAGAACCCTCTGCAAAACACCAGTAACAAAATATAACCAAAGAATACTGCGGCCTAGGCCGACGGACGCGGCAAAGCCGCTACTCACGGAACCGGTACAAACACTGGCAAACGGACAGGAACCCCCAATGTAGCCGACACAGACTCTCAGAACCGGAGGACAGGCAGAATCCCAAACGACAGACCGGTGCACACCAAGAAGCCAGAAACTCGACTAGGCACAGACAAAGCCATAGGACTTCTGGACAGGAACACTTCACGGCAGGACACAGGAACCGACACAGGAATCGACACAGGAACCAACACTGGAAGCAGCTAGACAGACACTGCTAGACAGGAGCTCAGGAACTGGCAGGGACTAGCTCAGAACGCAAGAACTCTGGAAGTCTAGAAACCTGGAAATATCACCAGCGTCTGTGAATTGCACTGAGCCAGCATATAACAGAGAGTCTTAATTAATTATGTCGTGCAGCTACCCTGCTGCACAACTGAGAGGTGCAATCAACAGACAGGTGAGGCTGAACACATGGGAACAAGCTGCAATTACACAGACTCACCCCTGGCAGCAAACAAGAATATTCTTAAACCAGAGCAACGGGAAAACCTGGCCTGCAAGACAACTATAAACATAAAATAGGAATGAACCACTACCTGTGGTTCATAACAGTACCCTTTCCTTAAGGGTGAACTCCGAACACCCCATGACACCCACGGGGAACATGAACAGAAGTATAACATAAAATACATAACCAAAAATGCAAAACAGGAATGAGCCACAGCCGTGGCTCATAACATTACCCCCCCCCCCTTGAGGAGGGGTCAAAGGACCCCAAAATTCAGACTTTCCAAAACAAGGGATACAAAAAAAAAACCAAAAAAAAAAAAAACCTGACACACTGGTCTAACAGAAACAAGCTGTGACAACAGCTTGTAACGGTGCCCCCCCCCCCCCCCCCCTTGACGGTGGCCACTGGACACAAGACAAGAAAATAAAAAAAATCTTTTTTTTTTTTTTTAACAAGGCAAGAGTCAATAATCATTTCTCTTTCTTCTTCTTCTTCTTCTTCTTCTTCTTCTTCTTCTTCTTCTTTTTACAAAGTTATTGAGGTCTGACCAAGGTAATTCCCCAAACATTGTCTGAACTGATGGTACCTCCCAGCAAGGCTGGGTTCAAATCAGAGATTGGTTTCTTAACCTTGGGAGCTGAACTTTCAGGCAAAGTACTACTATTAGAAGAAGAGAGAAAAGCACATCCTGCAGTCAAAACAACGGGCTGAGACTCTTGTGCCGAATTTACAGAATACGGTGAACTCTCAGCAGATAAGACGGGTGACCTAGAGGAACCTGAACCAATTTCTTTGGAACCATATCTCTTAATAACTGCATCACTGAATGCCGGGGGATCCTGAAGAATGGGATCTTCAGCTTTCATTAGGCTTGTTGCCCACTCAAAAGGCTCTCCTCTAAAGGAATATATCAGATAGAGCACAAGGTTCTCTGAAGTGATGCCCAGAAATGGTCTAAACAACAAAATGGTGTAATAGTGTTTGTAAAGCACCAGAAATTGGACTAAGTCCCCATCAAAGATTATAGATGTTGAGATATCAACAGAGTCAGGATCTGCTTCCTTCCCATTTGACTGACTAGAGTGCTTTGCTAGGACCTGGTCACTATTGACCTTACTCGAGGCTAAGACTTTCTGAACCCCACCTGGGGCAGTTACTTTCTGAACCCCACCTGGGGCAGTGACCCTCGGAACCCCACCTGGGGCAGTGGCCCTCGGAACCTCACCTGGGGCAGTGGCCCTCGGAACCCCACCTGGGGTAGTGACTTTCTGAACCCCACCCGGGGCAGTGACTTTCTGAACCCCACCCGGGGCAGTGACTTTCTGAACCCCACCCGGGGCAGTGGCCTCCAGGAACCCCGCTGGGGCAGTGGCCTCCGGGAACCCCGCTGGGGCAGTGGCCTCCGGGAACCCCCCGCTGGGGCCAGAACCTCGGATTCTTTTACTGGGACCGGGCAGTCGGCCTCCCTCACTGGGACCGGGCCGTCGGCCTCCCTCACTGGGACCGAGCCGTCGGCCTCCCTCACTGGGACCGAGCCGTCGGCCTCCCTCACTGGGACCGAGCCATCGGCCTCCCTCACTGGGACCAAGCCGTCGGCCTCCCTCTCTGAGTCGATAATTATCGAAACTTCTCCCGGGACTATGACTTCCGGGACTTTTGCTGAAGCTATAACCTTCAGAACCTCCACTAACGCTATGCCTCTTGAGTCCTTTCCTGGGGAAGCGATTTCTAGACCCTTCTTTGGGGCTTTGTCTCTCGAGACCCCACTTGGGGATATTATTTCAAAGATCCCTTCTGGGGTTTTGCTTCTCGAGTTCCCTTCTAGAACTATGGTTTTAGACACCTTCTCTGGAACTGCGCTTTTCAAGTCTCTACCTGGGGTAACAGCTTCTGAGACCCCTTCTGGTATTGACACCTGAGCTATAATATTCGATGTCCCTCTATAACCTAGAGCATCGGGTACCGCTCCAGGACCCTGGGCATCGGGCACCACTCCAGGACCCTGGGCATCGGGCACCGCTCCAGGACCCTGGGCATTGGGCACCACTCCAGGACCCTGGGCATCGGGCACCACTCCAGGACCCTGGGCATCGGGCACCACTCCAGGACCCCGGGCATCGGGCACCACTCCAGGGGCTTGCAATTCTGCTTCAACAGGAAAATCAAGAGAGGAGAGAAACATTCTCCTTTGGTTCCTGAATCTATAATGGGGCTCCCTAGCCCAAGGACCCCAATTATAGGACAAAGTGCTTTTTAGTGTGGGTTGTATGACAAGTACCTCTGCCACAGTGGAGACAGGAGTAGGTCTTGTATCCTGACTAAACGTGGCCAGAGGGCAGGACTTGTCGCCACACTTTGGCTTGCGCAACTCACAGGTCTGCAGATAGTGGCCTAAACCCCCACAATATAGGCATAAATCTAAGTTTCTGCGACGCAGACGCTCGTCTTCTGAGAGCCTGGGCCGCAGAAAACTTTTAAACCTTTTCTCTTTAATTAAACCTGAGGATTCACTTGTCACCATACTGTGAGCAAGAGTCTCTTTATAGGATGAACTCTCAACAACTTCTGGCAAAATAAGCTAAATTTTGGTCAGAAGGTTTTGCAGTTGCTTTAAGGATTGCTGCAAAACTTCCAGCCGCTCAGGTTTCAAAGCACTGAAAGCAGAGTTCAGGGCTGAGAGAGATGCTTGCATAGTAGGCATAGGAGGATTTCAAACTAGACAAGACAAGACACGATTCTAGACACGATTCTAAGACAAGATTCTAGACAAGATTCACCACTCCAGGACCCTGGGCATCGGGCACCACTCCAGGACCCTGGGCATCGGGCACCACTCCAGGACCCCGGGCATCGGGCACCACTCCAGGGGCTTGCAATTCTGCTTCAACAGGAAAATCAAGAGAGGAGAGAAACATTCTCCTTTGGTTCCTGAATCTATAATGGGGCTCCCTAGCCCAAGGACCCCAATTATAGGACAAAGTGCTTTTTAGTGTGGGTTGTGTGACAAGTACCTCTGCCACAGTGGAGACAGGAGTAGGTCTTGTATCCTGACTAAACGTGGCCAGAGGGCAGGACTTGTCGCCACACTTTGGCTTGCGCAACTCACAGGTCTGCAGATAGTGGCCTAAACCCCCACAATATAGGCATAAATCTAAGTTTCTGCGACGCAGACGCTCGTCTTCTGAGAGCCTGGGCCGCAGAAAACTTTTAAACCTTTTCTCTTTAATTAAACCTGAGGATTCACTTGTCACCATACTGTGAGCAAGAGTCTCTTTATAGGATGAACTCTCAACAACTTCTGGCAAAATAAGCTAAATTTTGGTCAGAAGGTTTTGCAGTTGCTTTAAGGATTACTGCAAAACTTCCAGCCGCTCTGGTTTCAAAGCACTGAAAGCAGAGTTCAGGGCTGAGAGAGATGCTTGCATAGTAGGCATAGGAGGATTTCAAACTAGACAAGACAAGACACGATTCTAGACACGATTCTAAGACAAGATTCTAGACAAGATTCTTAGACAATATTCTTAGACAAGATTCTAGACATGATTCCAGACATGATTCTAAGACAAGATTCTAAGACAAGATTCTAGACAAGATTCTTAGACAAGATTCTAGACAAGACAAGACTGGACTGGATTTTTAAACTAGACAAGACAAGACTGGGCTGGATTTTTAAACACCGGACTGGATTCTGCACACTGAATTCTAGACAGGACTGGATTTTTAAACACCGGACTGGATTCCGCACACTGAATTCTAGACAGGACTGGATTCTAAACACCGGACTGGATTCTGCACACTGAATTCTAGACAGGACTGGATTCTAGACAAGACACTGGACTGGGCCAAAAAAGAAAAAGCTTTATTTCTTTTTTGTTGTATGGCTGGTGATAATGTTAGGTTCCTGGTGCTCAGAACAAGGGAGATGTTGCGTAGTGAGTCCTGAGCACCAGAACGTGACACTGCAATAAGGTGTGGTGTGGAAATAGCCCCTAGCACCCTACCTCCGTTGTTTCACCCGTGTGGTCCGTTCACGCCTGAGTGACTATGGTTTCTTGGGCCCACGGCAGCCGCGTTTGAAGGGCGGATTAGGTCTGCCCAACTCCGATGCCCCCAGGTCTTAGATTGAGACAAGGCGTGAACCGAGACAGGATAATAACAAGGGGACCTCTAGCTAAAACAACAGAAAGCTAGGGGCTACTAACTACCCTAAAACTAAATATATGTGCGGCACGCCGCCAAAGGAAAAGAACAACCAAGGAAATGCTGTCCACTCGCCGACACAATACTGTTGTGTACCGGCGGTGACAGCATAAGCAGAACCCTCTGCAAAACACCAGTAACAAAATATAACCAAAGAATACTGTGGCCTAGGCCGACGGACGCGGCAAAGCCGCTACTCACGGAACCGGTACAAACACTGGCAAACGGACAGGAACCCCCAATGTAGCCGACACAGACTCTCAGAACCGGAGGACAGGCAGAATCCCAAACGACAGACCGGTGGACACCAAGAAGCCAGAAACTCGACTAGGCACAGACAAAGCCACAGGACTTCTGGACAGGAACACTTCACGGCAGGACACAGGAACCGACACAGGAATCGACACAGGAACCAACACTGGAAGCAGCTAGACAGACACTGCTAGACAGGAGCTCAGGAACTGGCAGGGACTAGCTCAGAACGCAATAACTCTGGAAGTCTAGAAACCTGGAAATATCACCAGCGTCTGTGAATTGCACTGAGCCAGCATATAACAGAGAGTCTTAATTAATTATGTCGTGCAGCTGCCCTGCTGCACAACTGAGAGGTGCAATCAACAGACAGGTGAGGCTGAACACATGGGAACAAGCTGCAATTACACAGACTCACCCCTGGCAGCAAACAAGAATATTCTTAAACCAGAGCAACGGGAAAACCTGGCCTGCAAGACAACTATAAACATAAAATAGGAATGAACCACTACCTGTGGTTCATAACAGTACCCTTTCCTTAAGGGTGAACTCCGAACACCCCATGACACCCACGGGGAACATGAACAGAAGTATAACATAAAATACATAACCAAAAATGCAAAACAGGAATGAGCCACAGCCGTGGCTCATAACAACGACACAGAGGTAGGTACAGCAGTGGCCTTCTGTACCGTACTCCTATATATTATATACTGGTGGTCAGCAAAATTATGCACTGTACTCCTACTATATACTGTCTACAATGCAGCACAGATATGGAGTGTTTTTCAGGCAGACAACGTATACTGGTGGTCACTGGTCAGCAAAACTCTGGACTGTACTACTCCTCCTATATAATATTATACTGGTGGTCCCCAGTCCCCACAATAAAGCAGCACACTGAGCACAGATATGGAGTGTTTTTCAGGCAGACAACGTATACTGGTGGTCACTGTCAGCAAAACTCTGCACTGTAGTCCTGCTATATATACAGCTGCTCCCCAGTCCCCACAATTAAGCAGTGTGAGCACAGATACCGTATTTGCCGGCGTATAAGACAACTGGGCGTATAAGACGACCCCCAACATTTCCACTCAAAATATAGAGTTTGTTATATACTCGCCGTATAAGACTACCCCCTTCCACACACCAAATAAAACGTAAAAGAACATCAGATTTGTGACATACTGTATATTATGACCTGATAAGAGATTTGGATAGGGAGTATTTATCAAGGTATGCATAAGAAGGGGGGACGGGGCGAGGAGAGAGTTGTAAAATGTATAAAAGTATACCCCTGTGTGCATTTAGTGTTACCGGTTTCACATGAATGCCATTAGTATTAGTATTAGTGCCATTACAGTACCTGTCATTGTCACCATTGTACGGCCACAACGCGACTGCAGCGCCTCCGGCCAGTCCTTGCATCTCCCTGTAATTGGCACTAGTGACCCGCCGCGGCCGCACTGGATATCGCGCGATACTGGATGGTGAGTAGAATTAGGTGGGCGGGCATCGGGAGGCCACTATGGGCACCGGGCGAGTATCGGAAGGCCACTATGGCAGCTATGTCTATCCCAACTGAAGTGCACCCGGCGTATAAGACGACCCCCCCACTTGGAGGCATGTTTTTCAGGGCAAAAAAGTAGTCTTATACGCCAGCAAATACTGTATATGCAGCACACTGAGCACAGATAAGGAGCGTTTTTTTCAGGCAGAGAACGGATAAAACTGGTGGTCACTGATCAGCAAAACTCTGCACTGTCCTCCTCCTATATTATAAAGCTGCTCCCCAGTCCTCCCCACAATTAAGCAATAACGCACAATCAATCAAGTTCAACAATAAACGGAGAGGATGCCAGCCATGTCCTCTCCCTAACATTTCCAATGCACGAGTGAAAATGGCGGCGACGCGCGGCTGCTTATATAGAATCTGAATCTCGCGAGAATCCGACAGCGGGATGATGACGTTCGGGCGCGCTCGGGTTAACCGAGCCATACGGGAGAATCCGAGTATGCCTCGGACCCGTGTAAAATGGGTGAAGTTCGGGTGGGTTCGGTTTCCGAGGAACCGAACCCGCTCATCACTAATCATAACACTGTCTCTATGGATGGGTTGTAAATTAAATCTGCTGCTATAACAATGCCCTCGCTCCTTAGACTCATCAAATTTGTGCCATGCTTGCGCCGCATCAGAATTCCAACACACCTAAATACCAAGCCAATAATTATGATGACTCCCAGGATACAAAGGAGAAGCTTCCCTTCACTCATAATAACATTTTGAGCCCACTCTCCTAATCCTGAGAACCAATTTTGTGGGTTCAACCATGAGACCCAGCCGGTCAGCTCATTACCCACAGCGGTCAGGGTAAGGTTGTGTCTCCTCCGGAACGCCCACTTCAACTGCAAGATATCGTCCATCTTTTGATCGATAATCTCGGTTGGGTCATCAGTGCTGTTTGTAATATACGTACAGCACTTCACACCATATTGAGTTGCCAAAGTGACACAGTACCCACCCGTCACGGCTGTGATATAATTAAGGACCATCCTGTGCTGGATCAGTTCCGTCTTGTAAGCTTGTAACTCCCTTCCCGTATACCTGAAGGTGTCATCATACATCTCAGTGATATTATCTATCAAGTTCGCTAGCGCATGGATATACCTATCATTTATATTTCCTCTGGCAGTACGGGTGATGTCTAATGAGAGAAGGAATTGAATCCCGGTGGATTCGTGGATCAAATCAGAGGCTACGTGCTCTGTCCTCTCTATGAGGTGTCTCTTGACGATGTGTTCATAGTGAGTATGAGTGTAAGGAGTCTGAGCACTGCGGTGAACATCTTTCATCTTATCATGGGTTATGGTCATGACCTCTGGCAACACTCTTCCATTATAACACAATCCCTCTGAGCTCGGGGCAAGCCACTTGTACGCCTTCCTCCCACATATGAAATAGGCATCATCGGGGAGGACATAGGGGACAGAATATGACATTACCATATTACAAACTTTCCAAGTGAAAAACCCAATCCCTAGTTCTCCCATCTGCTAAGTACAAGTATCGGGCTGGATGATGTGAGCACAGTACCCTGGTGATACTTCTCCAACCCACATGGTCTTGCTTCCTCGAGTATACCTATACCGGAAATACCTTCCACTGTTGGCTATTTGGCGTACAAGTTCAGAGTCTATGGGTATCCTATCAGCTCTGTGCAAAAAGGTAATTGTCTGGTTATTCCATGTCACTTCCCAATTTCCCGGTTTTCGGTAATTGGAAATATTGAAACATAATAAGGATCTATCTACATGATACTGGTGGAGCTTCAAGCTAGGGGGCCTAGAAATATTGAATTTCTTGTCCACCGGTCTCCCACCCCGTAATTCGAGTACCTCATCTATTGCTAAAGGGTACGGTACTGATCCTGACTTGCTCTGACCTTGAGGTACTTGTGAGCACACCCAGCATTCTGTCTGGTTTAAGACCTTATCCACTAGTGAGTGGTAATCACTCAATGGATGACGGTCCATGTCGATATTAAGGCTGGACTGACATCTCTGGATGCACCCATCCTCGACTATGTTCTCACAATTCCTACAAATGCAATTTTCCTCAGACAATAACCCTTCACAGTGCCTCTGAGCTCCCTGACTACCAGAGCGCTTTCTGATACCCACCTTTGCTCGAGTGATGTGTTGCTCTTGAGATTCTACAAATCCATCCTCGCCATCAGAACCCATTCCAGATCCTTTCTCGACCTCTCTGGGACCCTCACCGAAACAGACTGTCCTGGTCAACAACAGGATTAATAGGAAAACCCGGAACGCAGTCTCTTGGGGTAAGTCCATCTTGTTAAGGGAAGAGAAGGGAAACAGAAAGGGGGAGAAAGAGAAGGAGAGAAGAAGGGTAGTGGGAGATGGAGAAAATAAAAAAAATTAAAACTGGTGCGACAACCGCCTCTGGTCTTGTTGTTCTCCGCGCTCAGGTGCCGTCTCAACAGTCCTGCCTCTCAACCTTCCCGGAACAGACACTCCAGTGATACGATGTTCTCTACACTCAGCTCATTGTCACGGGTTCTCTCCGGGTCAGCGACCTTTCTGTAGGGAACATCCTTGCATTTCAATGTGTTTAACTGTTGTGTTTATCAGTTGTGTGAAGTAAACCATCTGTGGAAAGTGAAAAGCGAGGGGAAATAATAAAAAGAAAATTTGTCAGATTTGCGTTCACCATCAGGCTGTCACACCATAATGTATATCGGTATCTATGCACAGTCTCCCTTCACCAGTATTCCCATTCTCCACCTTTTGTGCATGACCAGGCACACTGATACTGGTGTCCCTATGCTGGTGAGATATACTGGGTTTGGGCAGAACTCTGAAAAGACAGAGTAGGCATGTGACGTTTGAACTGTAATCCTGTTGGTGAACGTAAGAGGATAAAGAGGATGAAGAGGAAACTTTGAAGACAAATCACAGAGTTTAGTAACAGATAAGTTTGTAGAGGCAAAGAAGATTTTACAAAGTTTGACATCTGGATTGGGCACTACGGGGAATGATTCCCTAATCGGCCTGTTCCCCTAAAAAAATTTCTATGTGTGTTATATCTCTACTGGGACTATCCCAGCCATCAATCCAGTGTCTTTTCCATTCTAAGTTCATAGGGAATCCGGTATCTTTGAGATAATTTCCTCTACCTGTGATGGACATGCATCTAGAACAGTGAAATGCAACATTAGTCTTCGTGGGTATCTAACATATTTTGTGCTTCCTGGGTGGGAGCACTCAATATGTTTACCATCTCTAACAAAACTCCTGATAAGTTACTTAGAGGTCACTTCTGCTAGACAGAGAAGCAGAAGTTTAGAGGCCTCCTCCTAACCCCAGTAAGTTCTGTCAAAAGGGTAAAGTTGCATTTATTCTGTTCTTCCCATTAACCGAATCTGTGATTTTCTATACAGTATCGTGATTCCTTACTATATGTCCCTTGATCCCTGTCACACGCCATAGGCGGCGTTCACCACGCTTACCCCTGTGTGCCTGCTGGTCTGTGTTGCGGCCTCCGCCTTCGGTGGTCCACGCGCTCCGGCGTCTGGCTGGCGCGGCTCCTGGCGGTTCCCCGGGGCAGGGGCGCCGCCATGACACCTGTCATCATGTGGGTGGGGAGCAGGTGACGTCATCAGACTGTTCCGCCAATCCAGCGGAGGCGAGAGATTCAAAGTCAGACGCCGGGCAGAGCCTCGGCGCCTGAGTATCGTCTTTTCCCCTGACGTGGATGCCAGTGCTCTTGTTCCCGACGTATATCTCTATGCAGTCGTACCCCAGTTTCTCCGGCACTTCCAGGTGCCAGTTGCTGCACAGTTCAGCGTATACTGCGGCTGGTGTGTTTCTCTGCAATCCAGTCACCAGTGCTTCTTGGAGTCAGCGTGTGCTGCGGGCTAATCACCGCTCTCAAGTTCTACAAATCATCAGTGTCTTTAATTACCGCTCTCAAGTTCTACAAATCATCAGTGTCTTTAATCACCGCTCTCAAGTTCTACAAATCATCAGTGTCGTTAATCACCGCTCTCAAGTTATACAAATCATCAGTGTCTTTAACCACCGCTCTCAAGTTCTACAAATCATCAGTGTCTTTAACCACCGTTCTCAAGTTCTACAAATCATCAGTGTCCTTAACCACCGTTCTCAAGTTCCACAAATCATCAGTGTCTTTAACCACCGTTCTCAAGTTCTACAAATCATCAGTGTCTTTAACCACCGCTCACAAGTGTTTCAGATCGTCAGAGTCTTTAACCACCGTTCACCAGTGCTTCAAATCACCAGTATCTTTCAAAACATCACTTACAAGTTCTTCAGTCATTATTATCTGTATCAACACTCACAAGTACTTCTTTTCCTGGAATCCTCAGCATTGCTTACAAGTTCTCCTATATGCCTGGACATTTCCCCATACGTTCCTTCTCTGCTACGTGACATTGTGTTGCTCTTTTCCTGCAATAAAGTTCTTTAATATTTTCACCAAGCTTTACTGTCAGAGTCCTGTATGAGGAAGACCTATATTAAGCCATCCATGTTCCCACCCAACTGTGGTTCCTCTCCCCTACCATCGGGAGACCCCCCGAGTTCACAAGACCCCCAACCTAGGTTAGTGACAGTATACTCAGGCCTCATGGACCCGGGGGATCGGAGCCCAGAGGCAAGTACCACCCAGGACTTGATTTCTCGAGTACAAGGTCAGGAAGCAGCACAGGGCCAGGTGATGCATTATCTCCAGGAATTGTCTGGCCGGCTGGATCAAATTCAGACTTCTCTGGCTTCAGTAGTACTGGTCCCAGCTCCAGTACCTGCTCCAGTGGTTGTTTCTAGTAATGTTCCATCCTCCTCTGGAACCAGGTCACGCCTTCAGCTCCCTACTCCTTCTCGCTATAATGGGAATCCTAAGAATTGCCGTGGTTTTCTCAATCAGTGCGAGGTACACTTTGAACTTCTTTCACACAACTTCCTTACTGATCGGTCCAAGGTGGCATACATTATTTCTTTGCTTGAGGGTTCAGCGTTGGATTGGGTGTCTCCGTTATGGGAGCGATCTGATCCATTGGTTTCCAGTTACACCATTTTCATTGCGTCATTCCGGAGGATCTTTGATGAGCCAGGCAGGACGACCGCTGCCTCTGCAGACTTGCTTTGTGTCCGACAAGGCTCTCGTTCAGTGGGACAGTATGTGATTAATTTTCAGACCATAGCCTCAGAACTGCGTTGGAATAATGATGCCCTTCGGGCTGCCTTTTGGAACGGGTCACTAGAGATTTGCCGGATTCTTTGGAACAGTTGATCTCGCTCTGTGTAAAGGTGGATCTTCGCATGCAGGAACGAGGTGGCGAACGTAGTCGGTCAGATCGATCAAGGGTCCGATCTTTTCCGTCTAAGCAAACGGTTATTCCAAGTCCTGATGAACCCATGCAGATTAATCGATCTCGGCTGTCCCCAGAGGAACGTCAGCGTCGTCGTGAGGGTAGTCTCTGCCTCTACTGTGGAGCCGTGGATCATTTTCTCAAGTTTTGCAAGTCTCGTCCGGGAAACGGGCAGTCCTAGCTTGTTCCGGAGGAGTCGAGCTAGGGGTTTCTTCTAAACCTTCTCCGTCAGTGGACTGTTTACTCTCCGTGTCTTTGTTCTCCGAGTCAATAGCCAAACCCGTTAAGGCTCTGCTGGACTCTGGGGCTGCAGGAAATTGTATTTCCCTTGCCTGTGCTCAGAATCTGGGTTTTCAGATACGGTCGGTCGAACAACCTATTACGTTGACTGCTATCAATGGTACCCAAATTTCTAACGGTCTGATTTCAAGTTGTACAGTACCAGCCAAACTGCAAGTGGGAGCTCTGCATCAAGAACACCTGGAGTTTCTAGTGATTCGGGAGATGCCCCACGATCTTGTTCTTGGCCTTCCTTGGCTTAAACTTCACAACCCTCACGTCGACTGGAGTTCGACACAAATAACATCTTGGAGTCCTTTTTGTCATTCAAATTGTCTCACCCCTGTCTATCCGCTCCGTGTATCTTCCAAGTCAGATGAAGGGCTCATTCCGGAGGCCTATCGGGAGTTTTCTGACGTGTTCTCGGAGCAAGCGGCCGAACTGCTACCACCGCATAGACCCTGGGACTGTCCCATTGAGCTCATTCTGGGGAAAATGCCACCTCGGGGTCGCACTTATCCCTTATCATTACCAGAGACCCAAGCTATGTCGGACTATATCAAGTCTAATCTGCAGAAAGGATTCATCCGGCCCTCTACCTCCCCGGCAGGGGCGGGTTTCTTTTTTGTGAAGAAGAAGGACGGAGGGGTAAGACCATGTATTGACTATCGTGGTCTAAATGAAGTCACCATTAAAAATAAGTATCCTTTGCCGCTCATTAAGGAGCTCTTTGATAGAGTTCGCGGAGCCCGAGTTTTCACCAAACTTGATTTAAGGGGAGCTTATAATTTGATACGTATCCGACAGGGAGACGAATGGAAGACGGCCTTCAATACCAGGGACGGGCATTACGAGTACCTGGTAATGCCGTTTGGCCTCAGCAACACTCCTGCCGTCTTCCAGGGATTCATTAACAAAGTCTTTCGGAATATGCTATACCTAAGTGTCGTGGTATATTTGGATGACATTCTGATATTTTCTAAAAATCGCACAGAGCACAGAATACAGGTCAAAGAGGTTCTTCGATTACGAGAGAATCATCTTTATGGCAAGATTTCCAAATGTACCTTTGAGGTTTCTTCTATTCCATTTCTTGGTTACATCATTTCGGGCACTGAGCTTCATATGGATCCAGAGAAACTCACTGCCATCCGGGACTGGACTCAGCCTCTTTCTTTGAAAGCAGTACAGCGATTTCTGGGCTTTGCAAATTACTACCGGAAATTCATAAAGGGATTCTCTACCATCGTGGCACCTATTACTGCCCTAACCAAGAATGGTTCTGACCCAAGTCATTGGTCCCCAGAAGCTATAGCAGCGTTCGCTCAGTTAAAGGCAGCCTTTATGTCCGCTCCAGTACTTCAGCAACCAGATTTTTCAAAACCATTCTTTTTGGAGGTTGATGCTTCCACGGTAGGCATAGGTGCCGTGCTTTCGCAGTACGCTCCAGATGGGAAGTTACATCCATGTGGTTTTCATTCTCGCAAATTCTCTCCTGTGGAACAGAATTACACCATTGCAGACAAAGAACTTTTGGCAATAAAATCTGCCTTGGAGGAAAGGAGATATCTTTTGGAAGGTGCTAAACACCTAATTACAATTTTCACTGATCATAAGAATTTGCTGTACCTCAAGACGGCCCAGTGCTTGAATCCCCATCAAGCTAGATGGGCGCTCTTCTTTACTCGGTTTTCGTTTGTCATTAAGTACCGGGCTGGGACTTTTAACACCAAGGCTGATGCTTTATCCCGTTCCTTAACAGCTTTGGATGAGGCGAATTCCGTTGAGAAGGCTTTGATTCTCAGTCCAGTTTCTATGTCGGCGGCTCCCATCGCTCTGGGTCCTCCTCCTAGGAGAATGTCTATGCCAGCTAAATTTCGACCAAGCTTGTTGCAGTGGGCTCATATTTCCAAGTTTTCCAGTCATCCTGGAGTTCAAAAGATGTGGGAGTTTCTACGAAGGTCTTACTGGTGGGACACTATGAAGAAGGATATTCAAGATTATGTCAACTCATGTCCTCAGTGTGCTCAGCACAAAATTCCTCATTTGCCTCCTGCGGGGTTGCTATTGATTTTTCAGGTTTTGTGTTTTGGTTTTGGATTCGGACGCGTTTTGGCAAAACCTCCCTGAAATTTTTTTGTCGGATTCGGGTGTGTTTTGGATTCGGGTGTTTTTTTTACAAAAACCCCTCAAAAACAGCTTAAATCATAGAATTTGGGGGTCATTTTGATCCCATAGTATTATTAACCTCAGTAACCATAATTTCCACTCATTTTCAGTCTATTCTGAACACCTCACACCTCACAATATTATTTTTAGTCCTAAAATTTGCACCGAGGTCGCTGGATGACTAATCTAAGCGACCCAAGTGGCCGACACAAACACCTGGCCCATCTAGGAGTGGCACTGCAGTGTCAGACAGGATGGCACTTCAAAAAAATAGTCCCCAAACAGCACATGATGCAAAGAAAAAAAGAGGTGCACCAAGGTCACTGGATGGCTAAGCTAAGCGACACAAGTGGCCGACACAAACACCTGGCCCATCTAGTAGTGGCACTGCAGTGTCAGGCAGGATGGCACTTCAAAAAAATTGTCCCCAAACAGCACATGATGCAAAGAAAGAAAGAGGCGCAATGAAGTAGCTGTGTGACTAAGCTAAGCGACCCAAGTGGCCGACACAAACACCTGGCCCATCTAGGAGTGGCACTGCAGTGTCAGGCAGGATGGCACTTCAAAAAAATAGTCCACAAACAGCACATGATGCAAAGAAAAAAAGAGGTGCACCAAGGTCGCTGGATGGCTAAGCTAAGCGACACAAGTGGCCGACACAAACACCTGGCCCATCTAGTAGTGGCACTGCAGTGTCAGGCAGGATGGCACTTCAAAAAAATTGTCCCCAAACAGCACATGATGCAAAGAAAGAAAGAGGCGCAATGAGGTAGCTGTGTGACTAAGCTAAGCGACCCAAGTGGCCGACACAAACACCTGGCCCATCTAGGAGTGGCACTGCAGTGTCAGGCAGGATGGCACTTCAAAAAAATTGTCCACAAACAGCACATGATGCAAAGAAAAAAAGAGGCGCAATGAGGTAGCTGTGTGACTAAGCTAAGCGACCCAAGTGGCCGACACAAACACCTGGCCCATCTAGGAGTGGCACTGCAGTGTCAGACAGGATGGCACTTCAAAAAAATAGTCCCCAAACAGCACATGATGCAAAGAAAAAAAGAGGTGCACCAAGGTCGCTGGATGGCTAAGCTAAGCGACACAAGTGGCCGACACAAACACCTGGACCATCTAGGAGTGGCACTGCAGTGTCAGGAAGGATCGCACTTCAAAAAAATAGTCACCAAACAGCACATGATGCAAAGAAAAAAAGAGGCGCAATGAGGTAGCTGTGTGACTAAGCTAAGCGACCCAAGTGGCCGACACAAACACCTGGCCCATCTAGGAGTGGCACTGCAGTTTTCTAGAGAGAGGATGAGTGCTTCCATCCTCATGTGAAGCTGAACCACTAGCCATGAACATAGGCCAGGGCCTCAGCCGTTCCTTGCCACTCCGTGTCGTAAATGGCATATTGGCAAGTTTACGCTTCTCCTCAGACGATTTTAATTTTGATTTTTAGGTCATTTTACTGAACTTTTGTGTTTTGGATTTTACATGCTCTCTACTATGACATTGGGCATCGGCCTTGGCAGACGACGTTGATGGCATTTCATCGTCTCGGCCATGACTAGTGGCAGCAGCTTCAGCACGAGGTGGAAGTGGATCTTGATCTTTCCCTATTTTACCCTCCACATTTTTGTTCTCCATTTTGTAATGTGTGGAATTATATGCCAGTATCAATAGCAATGGCCTACTACTATATATACTGCGCACAACTGAAATGCACCACAGGTATGGATGGATAGTATACTTGATGACACAGAGGTAGGTATTGCAGTGGCCTACTGTACCGTACTGCTATATATTATATACTGGTGGTCAGCAAACTGTGCAAAACTGAAATGCACCACAGGTATGGATGGATAGTATACTTGACAACACAGATGTATGTAGAGCAGTGGCCTACTGTACCGTACTGCTATATATTATATACTGGTGGTCAGCAAACTGTGCAAAACTTAAATGCACCACAGGTATGGATGGATAGTATACTTGACGACACAGAGGTAGGTAGAGCAGTGGCCTACTGTACCGTACTGCTATATATTATATACTGGTGGTCAGCAAACTGTGCAAAACTGAAATGCACCACAGGTATGGATGGATAGTATACTTGACAACACAGAGGTAGGTAGAGCAGTGGCCTTCTGTACCGTACTCCTATATATTATATACTGGTGGTCAGCAAAATTATGCACTGTACTCCTACTATATACTACAATGCAGCACAGATATGGAGCATTTTTCAGGCAGAGAACGTATAATACTGGTGGTCACTGCTCAGCAAAACTCTGCACTGTACTCCTCCTATATAATATACTGGTGGTCCCCAGTCCCCACAATAAAGCAGTGTGAGCACAGATATATGCAGCACACTGAGCACAGATATGGAGCGTTTTTCAGGCAGACAACGTATAATACTGGTGGTCATTGGTCAACAAAACTCTGCACTGTACTCCTCCTATATAATATACTGGTGGTCCCCAGTCCCCACAATAAAGCAGTGTGAGCACAGATATATGCAGCACACTGAGCAGAGATATGGAGCGTTTTTCAGGCAGACAACGTATAATACTGGTGGTCACTGGTCAGCAATACTCTGCACTGTACTCCTCCTATATAATATACTGGTGGTCCCCAGTCCCCACAATAAAGCAGTGTGAGCACAGATATATGCAGCACACTGAGCACAGATATGGAGCGTTTTTCAGGCAGACAACGTATAATACTGGTGGTCACTGGTCAGCAAAACTCTGCACTGTACTCCTCCTATATAATATACTGGTGGTCCCCAGTACCCACAATAAAGCAGTGTGAGCACAGATATATGCAGCACACTGAGCACAGATATGGAGCGTTTTTCGGGCAGACAACGTATACTGGTGGTCATTGGTCAGCAAAACTCTGCACTGTACTCCTATATAATACTGCTGGTCCCCAGTCCCCACAATAAAGCAGTGTGAGCACAGATATATGCAGCACACTGAGCAAAGATATGGAGCGTTTTTCAGGCAGACAACGTATATTACTGGTGGTCACTGGTCAGCAAAACTCTGCACTGTACTCCTCCTATAATACTGCTGGTCCCCAGAATAAAGATATGCAGCCCCCTGAAACAAAGTGAGAGGACGCCAGCCACGTCCTCTCACTATCATTTCCAATGCACGAGTGAAAAATGGCGGCGACGCGCAGCTCCTTATATAGAATCAGAATCTCGCGAGAATCCGACAGCGGAATGATGACGTTCGGGCGCGCTCGGGTTAACCGAGCCATACGGGAGAATCCGAGTATGCCTCGGACCCGTGTAAAATGGGTGAAGTTCGGGGGGGTTCGGTTTCCGAGGAACCGAACCCGCTCATCTCTAGTTGTTGCATCCACTGTCCATTCCTCAGAGGCCTTGGACCCATATCTCTATGGACTTTGTCACTGAATTTCCCCTCTCCAAGGGTCACAATACTGTCTGGGTAATTATCGACCGTTTCTCTAAGATGACACATTTTGTACCTTTGATCGGGGTACCATCAGCGCCCAAGTTGGCTTTGTTATTTATCCGAGAACATTTCCGTCTGCATGGTTTACCTCAGGAAATCGTCTCTGACCGGGGGGTACAATTCACTGCAAGATTCTGGAGAGCTCTTTGTACGGCCTTACAAATAAAACTCAAGTTTTCATCCGCTTACCATTCACAGACCAACGGGCAAACTGAACGCGTCAATCAAATTTAGAGACTTTTCTCCGTGTTTATCTCTCTCCCTCGCAAGATGATTGGGTGGAACTGTTGCCATGGGCCGAGTTTGCCCATAATCATCTGTACCACTCTTCGACTGGTGAGTCCCCATTTTTCATTAATTATGGGTTCCATCCTCAAGTTCCTGAATTACCCATTTGTCCTCCGGAGGATGTTCCTGCTGCAGCCTCTACTCTTCGGCACTTCAGTCAAATTTGGAGTCGAGTTCATGCTAATCTCAAGAGAGTCTCCGGTTGCTATAAGTTCTTTGCGGATAGGAAGCGATGAGCAGCTGCCCAATACAAGGTTGGTGACAGGGTATGGCTCTCCACCCGCAACCTCCGGTTAAGAGTGCCCACTATGACGTTCGCCCCAAAGTTTATTGGTCCTTACCCTGTGTTACAAGTCCTGAATCCGGTTGTCTGCAAATTGGGATTGCCTTCCCACCTCCGTATACCAAACTCTTTTCATGTTTCTCTCCTTCGCCCCCTTATTTTAAACCGGTTCCATTTAAAGTCCCCAAGGCCAACCTCTGCAGAATCTGAAGCTGGAACAGACTTTGAAATCAAAGCTATTCTTGACTCTCGTTATCTTCACAAGAATTTACAGTATTTAGTGGAGTGGAAAGGTTTTGGCTCCGAGGAGAGGAGCTGGGTCAAGGCTACTGAAGTTATGGCTCCCCGACTGGTGCGGATTTTCCATTCCAGACATCCAACAAAACCTGGAAAGTGTCCGGGGGCCACTCCTGGAGGAGGGGGTACTGTCACATGCCATAGGCGGCGTACACCACGCTTACCCCTGCGTGCCTGCTGGTCTGTGTTGCGGCCTCCGCCTTCGGTGGTCCACGGGCTCCGGCGTCTGACTGGCGCGGCTCCCGGCGGTTCCCCGGGGCAGGGGCGCCGCCATGACACCCGGCATCATGTGTGCGGGCAGCAGGTGACGTCATCAGACTGTTCCGCCAATCCAGCGGAGGCGCGAGATTCAAAGTCAGACGCCGGGCAGAGCCTCGGCGTCTGAGTATCGTCTTTTCCCCTGACGTGGATGCCAGTGCTCTTGTTCCCGACGTATCTCTCTGTAGTCGTACCCCAGTGTCTCCGGCACTTCCAGGTGCCAGTTGCTGCACAGTTCAGCGTATACTGCGGCTGGTGTGTTTCTCTGCAATCCAGTCACCAGTGCTTCTTGGAGTCAGCGTGTGCTGCGGGCTAATCACCGTTCTCAAGTTCTACAAATCATCAGTGTCTTTAATCACCGCTCTCAAGTTCTACAAATCATCAGTGTCTTTAATCACCGCTCTCAAGTTATTCAAATCATCAGTGTCTTTAACCACCGCTCTCAAGTTCTACTAATCATCAGTGTCTTTAACCACCGTTCTCAAGTTCTACAAATCATCAGTGTCCTTAACCACCGTTCTCAAGTTCCACAAATCATCAGTGTCTTTAACCACCGTTCTCAAGTTCTACAAATCATCAGTGTCTTTAACCACCGCTCACAAGTGTTTCAAATCGTCAGAGTCTTTAACCACCGTTCACCAGTGCTTCAAATCCCCAGTATATTTCAAAACATCACTTACAAGTTATTCAGTCATTATTATCTTGTATCAACACTCACAAGTACTTCTTTTCCTGGAATCCTCAGCATTGCTTACAAGTTTCTCCTATAGGCCTGGACATTTCCCCATACGTTCCTTCTCTGCTACGTGACATTGTGTTGCTCTCTTCCTGCAATAAAGTTCTTTAATATTTTCACCAAGCTTTACTGTCAGAGTCCTGTATGAGGAAGACCTATATTAAGCCATCCATGTTCCGACCCAACTGTGGTTCCTCTCCCCTACCATCGGGAGAACCCCCGAGTTCACAACACCCCCAACCTAGGTCAGTGACAATCCCGTCTATGTGTTTAATAACATGGCTTGTTTTCTCTGTCTAGGGGTCTATATTGGCTATGTGTTCTACTATACCTACAATCTCTGGCAAAATGCCCTTGATTTTTACAACTGTAACATATTCTCGGTCTTTTCCAAACAGCAGGGGTCTGGGGTTTAGGCTGATGAGACTTTGGTGTAAGAGCCTGTATACTTTCAATCCTCAGCCTCTCCTCCTGTTGTTTTCTACGCCTAACAATATTCTTGTGGTGTACAATTGCGCACTCTCTAAGGCAAGCTACTGTGACCCCTCTCCAATTAGGCAAAGATGTTTGTACTCTGTCCCTTACTGTCTTATCGAGTCCGTCCATTAGCACAGAGACAGCCACCTCCCTGTAATTCGTATCGTACCCTGTATCTGATACCCCAATGTATCTATCCAATATTTGCAGGGCCCGATGGAAATATTCAGATGTCATTTCATTTTTCCCTCTGTTTTATGGAGAAAATTCTTCTCCACTTAACGTGAATGGGGAAACACAACTTTAGTTGTCTATTAATTCGTTCTAAGTTCTCCTGATTGTTTTCGTCAGTCATAAGACTATCCGACTCTAACCTACAATCAGTAATACATTTTTGGGTGTCAATATTAGGGGGTAGGCACGCTTTTAAAAATATCCACCAGTGTTTGTTTGTCGGTTCATACGCATTACCCAGATCTCTGATGAATTTCTGACATCTGGCTAAATGCTTCCGAGGGTCGGGGAATTCTGAAATGATTGATCGCAGCTCATCTCTGGGCCACGGGCAATACATTGCATTATTCCTGGTGAGGACTACTCCCTGACTATCGGTTCCCCCATTGGGAGTTACTATTTCCAAGACAGGGTGTAATTCTACCATTCCGTTCCTAATTTGTTTACTGTGAGGTGTTGTTGTCTCTGTGCAATGAACTGTCTCATACTTACCGGTAGCTGTGACCTCACCCGTTCTTTCATTGGGGAATATTGTTACTGCACTACCTGGTTGGACAGGCCCCACCTGAGTTTCCTGTAGCGAGGTGACTGCTTGGAGGAGAGCTGCGATTTGGCTGGATATATTTGTTATTAAAAAAAAAGATATAGATTCAATATATATTATTACAAAGTACAGTATACCTATAGTTACAACTCATACAGTATAAAAAGTTTTTTTGAGAGTGTTTAAACACCCCCACTCCTGGCGCAACTAAGTAGGCAAAATTAAAATGAGCTATACAACAGCTATATATAGATACTAGTTATCTATATGCCCTACGATTGCTGCAGACCACCTAGTAGACCACCTAGAGTTGTATGGGATATCACTCAGTCCACCAAGACCACCTAGTTCACTTGTCAATAACGCAGGGTTGGCAACCCTACGCCACCGGGCCTCTACTAACCCAGTGTGCTCACCTAGCCCACCTAGCAATTCACCTAGTTCACCTAGCCCACCTAGTTCTTGGGTTCAGTATCCACTCACTCCTGCACTCGTTCACTCAAATATACTTTATTTTTCTATACAGAAAATTATCATTCAGACAAGCAGCTTTACTCCCAGAGGCAATACAGCAAATAAGGGTTTTATACTAAAATTTGGAAACTGGGCAATCTTGTGTTATTGTAGCGTGGCTACTATCCCACCTTTAAACTAAACGACACTATTGTATAATTTGTACTCAGCACCCGCATTTACGCACTTTGCGCAAACACGCGACCGTGCGTGTCCCTTACGTTGTCCGAGACACGTGTACCAATGTGCGTACGCAATAAAACAACTCACACAATTTCTATAAATGTGAGCAATATTAACTATAATCGCTAACTTAACACGCCACAGTTTCTTTCTGTATAAACCTTTATGCAACGCTTACTTCCTTAAAATACTGTTATTTCAACTTTACCTATATATTTACCTATATAGCAACAAATGTATCCTATTTCACACAGATCTATAATGACTCTAGCAATAATCAATAATTTAAATGATATGATTCAGATTGGATAGCTATCTTGCAGAACATACACTGATATAAATATACACATAATTATAATAATTATATATATATACCATTCACTGTTCTCCTGAGACTCTTTTACCCATTCAGTGCTTCTAATTTGCATATGAAAGCTATGTGCTTTTGCCTGTCTGTAAAAGCAGTTACACAGGTTAATTTGCATTTCAATGGCTATCCCATAGCAAGCAGATTCTAACTAAATCCTAGAGGTAAAGGAAAAAAACAACTTTGTTTATATCTGTGTGTCATTCTTACATCAAGTATTCATCTTACTATTAACTTTCACTAGGCCCAGCTGAAACTATTTGTAATTGACTATGGCATGGGTTAAATAAATGCATTGGTAACGCATAAATGGTGATTCATGTGACCAAGGAGAGCTGATTATTCTTGAGCAGACTGAAAATCAGCCATTTAGAAAAATGACCTTCCCAAAATGGCCGCTGCTCCTCCCCCTTCCACATCCATGAGGGTTACACAAAATGGTGGAAAGGCCATGTGGTTAGTCCAAAATGGTCCAAAATGGAGGACAGACCATGCGGCTTCCTTTGTCACAAAGAAATCACACACCATGCAAGCACCTGAAGTTATTTTAGGCCTGAGTTAAACATAAAAACTATATCAATGCTATGCAGCAACTTTTAAATGTACTTTTAACCCTACTTAACAGATAAGCAATCCAGTCTGAATCAAACACAATATGACTTATTTGAACCTTGCTTTGCAACAATGTGAGAGTTTGCAAAGAGTATGGGTGTACGCTTTTGTTGTGTACGCATTTGGTGCCAAAAAATAAATTCACAGATTTTAAATAGCTTTTTTTTCTGTTTATCTTACGAGTTCTACCAACATCCCTACAAACCATACAGAGCAGACTCCATCTAATCAGCAATTAAGTAGGGTTTTCAGTGTCTCCACCGACCAAGAAAAGGATACGTAGGATCCCTGTCCACCCTTATGCTGATAGATTAAGTCTGCTTGTGACCTGTTAAGCAGTGAAAATGTGGAAAACCGGATGATGCCCCCAATTGATAATGTTGATTATCTTACAGGAATGAAAGCTAAACCTTAAACACACCTTAAATACACTTTAAACCGCTTTACTTAATACACACGCAACATACTTTATACACTGTTTGCGTATGGAGTCCCGTATCACTGTACGGACTTAGCGTACAAACGCAGCGCTGGGGGTACAAAGTACACACCGCGCGCACACACCCAGAGATACACTTTAAACCTTCACAGTAATGCAATGCAATGATATTACACTTTAAACCTTATGCAGCAATGCAGTGTGATGCTATTACACTTTAAACCTTATGCAGCAATGCAGTGTGATGCTATTACACTTTAAACCTTAGCAGTAATGCAATGCAATGATACTATTACACTTTAAACCTTATCAGGGCAATGAGGACACGACACCAATTGTGATTTTACCGCTGGGTTCCGACACCACAGTGGATTATTGCTGAAAGGGGGTTTACAATACAAATAATACACTACAATATAACAGAGTAAATGGCTACAGTCAATGTTACATACGTGAGTGGATTCGCTTGCGCTACCCGGTCCGGTCCTCTGCCATCTGATAGATAACGTTGTGAGCCTTCTGTCTGACCAAGCCTGCTGCAGGCTCTCTTTATTCACTTCATCCAAAACATAACACAATGGATACTGTAATCTCTTTGTCCATTGGACACAGGGATGGTCATTTACAGTACAGGAGAGGTCATAGGTCTGTTTGAATAGGTGGGCGATGTCTATTTTCACTGCTCTTGTGGGTGGTCTCCTCTGGATTCCCGCCACATACATAATGTACAGTAAATACAGTTTATATCTATATTCTGCTCCTGCACATAACTATCCGCAGGAACATGCGATCTTCCTCAAACCAACACCGGAATGTTTCCCTTAAAATACCCTACAGCTGGATACCAAACACCACCTTGTTACCTTGTACTGTCCCCTCCTATCCTGTAAAGGTGAATCCCTTTGTTCTGTTACCATTTAAACTGATGTTAATTTCTGATGTGGTGCAGGGGGACTATGTGTACATTGTGCTCTATTTGGATAAAATATGTAATGTGTTTTGATAGCTCTCCATGCGTTCACAAACTCTACCGTAAATACCCATACCACGCACTGATGCGCACGACCGCGGGAGCGACCATACGCAAATTGCGAATATGTGCACGCACAGCAGAACAAGTACACGCGCGGAGGCCATCTGTGTGTTGTTTGTACGTGATGTGTGTACTGCAATATTTTTCGACTTTGACACCTTGGGGGTCATTCCGACCTAATCGTAGCTGTGCTAAATTTAGCACAGCTATGATTATCTCCCTGACATACGGGGGACGCCCAGCACAGGGCTAGTCCACCCCACATGTCAATCCGCCCCCCACCAGCACAAGTACAAAAGCATCGCACAGCGGCGATGTTTTTGTACTTGTAGAGTAACTCCCGGCCAGCGCAGCTCCTACGGCTGGCTAGGAGCTACTTGTCGTTGCCTGGCTCCCAGCGGGTGCGTTTGACGTCACGCAGCCGCTGTGGCCCGCCCCCGCACGGTCCGGCAACTCCTGCATTGGCTGGACTGCGCCCACAAAACGGCGGCCAAACGCTGCCGTGCCGCCCCCTCCCGCCCAGCGACCACCCCTGCCTGTCAATCAGGCAGAGGTGATCGCAAGGCACTGTGGCGTCGGTGCATGCGCAGTTCTGACCTGAATGCTGTGATGCGAAGGACTGCAGCGAGCGTTCAGGTCAGAATGACCCCCTTGTACGTCTCTGCAACCCCATACTGTGCTTACATTCACTCAGTTCCGGGGCAATAGCAGTGTGAAAACAATCAATTCAGGGCCTAATACAGACCTGATCGCAGCAGCAGAATTTTTCTCTAATGGGCAAAACCATGTGCACTGCAGGGGGTGGGGGGGTTGGGGCAGATATAACCTGTGCAGAGAGAGTTAGATTTGGGTGGGGTGTGTTCAAACTGAAATCTAAATTGCAGTGTAAAAATAAAGCAGTCATTATTTACCCTGCACAGAAACAAAATAACCCACCCAAATCTAACTCTCTCTGCACATGTTATATCTGCCCCACCTGCAGTGCACATGGTTTTGTCCATTAGAGAAAAATTTTGCTGCTGCGATCAGGTCTGAATTAGGCACTCAGCTCTGCAGTGGGCACTTTGGGCCTGATTCTTATTTCGAAGTAAAGCCAAAAAAGCAAGTAATTGTGTCTGGAACAAACCATGTTGCCATGCAAGGGGAGCAAATACATTTATATTGTTTCTGTGCAGGTTAAATACTGGCTGCTGTTGCATGTAGCTCCCAAATGCCGGGCAGCTTTATTTTTACACTGCAATTTAGATTTCAGTTTGAACACACCTCACCCAAATCTTACTCTCACTGCACATGTTACAGCTTCCCCACCTGCAGTACAGCATGCTGTTGCCCAGGTGCACAGTATTTGTTTTTTTTGCTTAACTTCCAAGGTCGTGTCGAATCCGTTTTTAATTGAATATGTAGAATTCAGGGTCCCCGGTGGAGGGTTTCGGCTGCCAAATAGTGTTAAATCCAAAAACTGACGAATTCACGCTGGAATTCGACTTCAATTGAATATACCCCCAAATATGAATTAAGCCCTGAGTGTCTGTTATTCACATGCAGTTATACACTTAAGCATCAATAGGAAGCTTTGTTATCAGTAGTTAAAAAAAAAAAAAATTGCCAAGAGAAAAATAAATTCTGGGCTGGGCACCTTAAAGATAGATGAACAGGTCACGTGCTAAAGGTTATCCAAAGGTAAATTAATCAATCTCTGCATCTTTTCTTTCTTGCTCCAGGTGTTCAGATGGGATTAATGTGGTTAGCTCATGAGGACAAGTGTTGGATTGAACAAGAATTTATTTTTCTCAGGTGTTACCAAACACTAGAGCTCTGACACCTTGGCAGCTTTAATATCCCTACAAGTCATACTAAGGAAAACATTATATATGACTAACTGTAAGCTAAGCAGGAGTGATTCATTGTGCAGGAATATGTGTGATGGTATGGCAGAGTAATGGTACACACCCGCCCTGGAGTCACTGAACTGCCCAGTACTTACCCAGTGGAGTCAGTGAGCTGGGTGGTATCCGTCTGGATGGTCGACCATGTTATGGTCGACAGTTATTAGGTCGACCACTATTGGTCGACATTGACATGGTCGGCATGGACACATGGTCGACACATGAAAATGGTCGGCACATGAAAGGTCGACACATGAAAAGGTCGACATGAGTTTAAAAAAAAAATATTTTGTGAAACTTTTCCATACTTTACGATCCACGTGGACTACGACTGGGAACGGTAATCTTAACCTTGCCCGAAGCAGGGGACGCGGTGCACTAATTGGGGTTCCCCGTCACTTTATGCAGAAAACGACACCCAAAAAAGTAAACCCCCCTAATGTCGACCTTTTTATGTGTCGACCTTTCATGTGGCGTCCATTTTCACGGGTCGACCATTTGTCAATGTCGACAATTTGTCCACGTCGACCATGCCAATGTCGACCAATAGTGGTCGACCATTCATAGCGGAACCGAGCTGGGTACACACCTATACAATTGTCGCCCCATTCGTTTATATTCACCCTTTTTGTGCGATAACGGAAGAGCGTGTAGGCGCCTTTGATAATATTTTGTAACCCTATCAAATCTGAAAGTGTTATGCACTGTTTAATGTTCAGTAGATTCGACATGGCCAGGTTGGGCCAAAAGTGCAGTGTGTATGCACCTTCAACTATTCTTGTGACCATTCTTATGATTGTACACTAAAGCAGGGCCACCTCCGTGGGCGTGCATTATTAAACCAGGTCAGGAGGCTTGCTGTGTACTCTCATGTAAACTAGTGCTCCACTTCGGGCTCCCCTGGCTTCTTCACACCCGCTAAACGGCGGCAACACACCTCTGTTTTCACAAATGGAGACCGTCAATGCCCCCTTCCCACCCCAAAAATGGCATCTGGCTGTCATTTACTGTGCATCTCTGTCCAGACAGGATCCTGTGCATGTACAAAGTAACAATGGGGGTAATTCAGAGTTGATCGCAGCAGCAAATTTGATAGCAGTTGGGCAAAACCATGGGGGTCATTCCAAGTTGTTCGCTCGCTAGAAGTTTTTAGCAGCCGTGCAAATGCTATGCCGCCGCCCACTAGGAGTGTATTTTAGCTTAGCAGAAGTGCGAATGAAAGGATCACAGAGCAGCTATTTTGTGCAGTTTCTGAGTAGCTCAAAATCTACTCAGCGCTTGTGATCACTTCAGACTATTCAGTTCCTGTTTTGATGTCACAAACATGGCCTGCGTTCGCCCAGCCACGCCTGCGGTTTTCCTGGCATGCCTGCGTTTTTATGAACACTCCCTGAAAACGGTCAGTTGCCACCCAGAAACGCCCACTTCATGTCAATCACTCTGCGGTCAGCAGTGCAACTGAAAGGCTTCGCTAGACCCTGTGTGAAACTACATCGGCCATTGTAATAGTAAGCAGCGCGTGCACACTGTGCCGCATACGCATGCGCAGAAGTGCCATTTTTTTGCCTCATCGCTGCACAGCGAACTAATGCTGCTAGCAATCAACTCGGAATGACCCCCCATGTACACTGCAGGGGGGGGGGGGGCAGATGTAACATATGCATAGAGAGTTAGATTTGGGTGGGTTATTTTGTTTCTGTGCAGGGTTTATACTGGCTGCTTTATTTTTACACTGCAATTTAGATTTCAGTTTGAACACACCCCACCCAAATCTAACTCTCTCTGCACATGTTATATCTGCCCCCACTGCAGTGCACATGGTTTTAAATTTACTGCTGCGATCAACTCTGAATTAGGCCCAATGGGGGTAATTCCAAGTTGATCGCAGCAGGAAATTTTTGTAGCAGTTGGGCAAAACCATGTGCACTGCAGGGGGGGCAGATATAACATTTGCAGAGAGAGATAGATTTGACCTGGGTGGGTTATTTTGTTTCTGTGCAGGGTAAATACTGGTTGCTTTATTTTTACACTGCAATTTAGATTGCAGATTGAACACACCACACCCAAATCTAACTCTCTCTGCACATGTTATATCTGCCCCCCTGCAGTGCACATGGTTTTGCCCAACTGCTAAAATATTTCCTGCGGTACTTTGCATATCCCGTAGCAATAGCTATGGGATCTGAATCACCCCCAGTATGTGGGTAGAGGTGCAGGGTACAAGAGTTGTACAGATGTGTCAACAATACATACATCCATCCAAAGAGGTTTTTTCTCGTCTCTCCTGCCCTCCTGCAGGAAAGATCCTGATGATATTTTTTATCATGTTGTAATTTGCTGATTGCACAAGAAATCACAATCACCAGAGTCTGACGATTGGCACATTGGATCGCAGATTGGATAGGCACTGGGTAATCAGAGATTCATTGGTCAGATTTATGGGCCGCATTATTATTATTATTATCCTTTATATGGCACCACAAGGGAGCCACAGCGCCCAATTACAGAGTACAGTACATAACCAAACAAGCAACACAAGAAAAAAGTGACTTACAGTTCAAAACAATTTAGGACAAGTACAGGGTATGTAAACATAGCTGCATCAGCAGATGACACTGAAATAAGTATCAGGGTGGCAGGAAACCAAGGGATTTGGGTCCTCATTCCGAGTTATTTGCTCGCTAGCTGCTTTTAGCAGCATTGCACACGCTAGGCCGCCGCCCTCTGGGAGTGTATCTTAGCTTAGCAGAATAGCGAACGAAAGGTTAGCAGAACTGCTACTAAATAATTCTTTGCAGTTTCTGAGTAGCTCCAGACCTACTCCTAAACTGCGATCACCTCAGTCCGTTTAGTTCCTGGTTTGACGTCACAAACACGCCCTGTGTTCGGCCAGCCACTCCCCCGTTTTTCCAGCCACTCCTGCGTTTTTACCTGGCATGCCTGCGTTTTTTAGCACACTCCCTGAAAACGGCCAGTTTCCGCCTAGAAACACCCACTTCCTGTCAATCACTCTACGATCCCTCGAGCGATGAGAAAACGTTGCTCGAGCTTGTGTAAATCTTCAAAGTTTTGTGTTAAATTACTTAACACATGCGCGCTGCGTACCATGTGCATGCTCATTTTCCACCTAATCGCTCCGTTGCGAAAAACGGCAACGAGCGAACAACTTGGAATGACCCCCTTGGTGCCTTCAAATAGAGTATGGAGTAGAAGATGGTTTAAGTAAGAAGGAAAGGCACATGAGGGAAAAGTGTCCTGCTTAGGAGAGCTTACACAGGTGACACCGATCGTGTAGACAGTGAGTGTGGAACAGAGGGTTAGGATGAGAGTTGGCTGTGTTTGGTGAAGAATTGAGTCTTGAAAGCCCATTTAAAGTTTTGTAGAGAGGTGGAGAGTCTTATAGGGAGAGGTAGAGAATTCCAGAGAAAGGGAGCAGCACGTGCAAAATCTATGAGGTTGGAGTGGGAGGATGTAATGATCAGGCAGGAGAGGCAGTATGCATTTGCGGAATGAAGAGGACGGGTGAGAGTGTAAAGGGAGATAAGGTCAGAGTTGTAAATGGGAGAGGAATGGATGAGGGCTTTGTAAGTAGTGATGAGCGGGTTCGGTTCCTCGGAATCCGAACCCCCCTGAACTTCACCCTTTTTACACGGGTCTGAGGCAGACTCGGATACTCCCGCCTTGCTCGGTTAACCCGAGCGCGCCCGAACGTCATCATCCCGCTGTTGGATTCTCGCGAGATTCGGATTCTATATAAGGAGCCGCGCGTCGCCGCCATTTTTACTCGTGCATTGGAAATGATAGTGAGAGGACGTGGCTGGCGTCCTCTCACTTTGTTTCAGGGGGCTGCAGTGCAAATATCTTTATTCTGGGGACCAGCAGTATTATTGGAGGAGTACAGTGCAGAGTTTTGCTGACCAGTGACCACCAGTATTATACGTTGTCTGCCTGAAAAACGCTCCATATCTGTGCTCAGTGTGCTGCATATATCTGTGCTCACACTGCTTTATTGTGGGGACTGGGGACCAGCAGTATTATATAGGAGGAGTACAGTGCAGAGTTTTGCTGACCAGTGACCACCAGCAGTGGCGTAACTAGAAATTTTACTCCCCCAAGCCAAAAAATTCTTTGCCCCCCCCCCCCCCCCCATAATTGGCACTAGTAAAGGGACAAACATGCGCGTGTCGCAAAAAGGGCGTGGGTTCGTTTAAAATGGGCGTGGCTTCACATAAAGGGGCGTGTCATTGCAGGAAAAGACTACCTTATACCCCAGTTTTGCAACCTGCATGCCCAGACGTTAGCCACCACAGGAAAGAAAAATAATCCTGATTCATGCCCCTTACATTATTTGTCATTTTTTCTCCTTATAGTAATGCCCAGTATACATTATGCCACATACTGCAAAGGCCCTCAGACATTATGCCACACACAATAATGCACATGACACAATATGCACACACTGTAATGCCCCCGGCACATTATGCCACACACCGTAATGCCTGTGACACATTATGACAGGAATCGCAATGCCCGTTATACAATGTCTGTGACACAGTATGACACACACCGCAATGATCCTGAGACATTATACCACATACCACAATGCCCGTGATATAGTATACAACACACCGTAATGCCTGTGACACATTATGACACACACCGCAATGTCCATGATACATTATGCCACACACCGTAATGCCCATTGCTCGTTGCCAGGGGTTTCATGCTCTTGGTTCCATGCACGGTGCTAGGGCCGTGCTCCCAGTGCCACATATGCCCCCCAGTGCCAGATATTCCCCCACAGTGCCAGGTACATGCCCCCAGTGCCAAATAATCCCCACCCAGTGCCACATATGCCCTCAGTGCCAGATATTCCCCCACAGTGCCAGGTACATGCCCCCAGTGCCAAATATACCCCCCCAGTGCCACATATGCTCCCAGTGCCAGATATTCCCCCACAGTGCCAGGTACATGCCCCCAGTGCCAAATATACCCCCCAGTGCCACATATGCCCCCACAGTGCCAGGTATATGCCCCCAGTCCCAGATATTCCCCCACAGTGCCAGGTACATGCCCCCAGTTCCAAATAATCCCCACCCAGTGCCACATATGCCCTCAGTGCCAGATATTCCCCCACAGTGCCAGGTACATGCCCCCAGTGCCAAATATACCCCCCCAGTGCCACATATGCCCCCAGTGCCAGATATTCCCCCACAGTGCCAGGTATATGCCCCCAGTCCCAGATATTCCCCCACAGTGCCAGGTACATGCCCCCAGTGCCAAATATACCCCCCCCCAGTGCCACATATGCCCCCAGTGCCAGATATTCCCCCACAGTGCCACATATGCCCCCTCAGTGCCTGCTCCCCTCAGTGCCACATATTCCCCCACAGTGCCAGGTATATGCCCCCAGTGCCAGATATTCCCCCACAGTGCCACATATGCCCCCTCAGTGCCTGCTCCCCTCAGTGCCAGATATTCCCCCACAGTGCCAGGTATATGCCCCCAGTGCCAGATATTCCCCCACAGTGCCACATATGCCCCCTCAGTGACTGCTCTCCCCAGTGCCAGATATTCCACCACAGTGCCAGGTATATGCCCCCAGTCCCAGATATTCCCCCACAGTGCCAGGTACATGCCCCCAGTGCCAAATATACCCCCCCAGTGCCACATATGCCCCCAGTGCCAGATATTCCCCCACAGTGCCACATATGCCCCCTCAGTGCCTGCTCCCCTCAGTGCCAGATATTCCCCCACAGTGCCAGGTATATGCCCCCAGTGCCAGATATTCCCCCACAGTGCCACATATGCCCTCCTCAGTGCCTGCTCCCCCCCCCCCGCTCCTTTGTGTTGGAGGGACACGGAGCGCATAGCGCGCGCCTCTCCCGTGTCCCTCCTGGCTCTCCGGCCGGTCTAATAAAGGAAGTGCCGGTTCGTGAGCCAATCAGAGCTCACGAACGGCACTTCCTTTATTAGACCGGCCGGAGAGCCAGGAGGGACACGGGAGAGGCGCGCGCTGTGCCCTCCGTGTCCCTCCAACACAGCAGTGGAGGGAAGGAGACCGCAGATTGACATGCGGATGCTCATCCGCATGTCAATCTGTGCTAAGTCAGTGGCGCCCCCGCAGCCCCTCGCCCCCAAGCCACCGCGAGGACTGCGGGGGCAGTAGTTACGCCACTGACCACCAGTATACCTTGTCTGCCTGAAAAACGCTCCATATCTGTGCTCAGTGTGCTGCATATATCTGTGCTCACATTGCTTTATTGTGGGGACTGGGGACCAGCAGTATTATATAGGAGGAGTACAGTGCAGAGTTTTGCTGACCAGTGACCACCAGTATTATACGTTCTCTGCCTGAAAAACGCTCCATATCTGTGCTCAGTGTGCTGCATATATCTGTGCTCACACTGCTTTATTGTGGGGACTGGGGACCTCTGATGAAACCGCCCACTTTGGAGGCGGAGAAACGCGTCAGGTGACCTGCTACGACTGTGGAACGCAGGTGGACCGCAACCGGAAGCCCCGAACCCGGAAGCCGCGCATCGCGGCACTACAGCGTCCCCTGCCATCCAGGACCTGGACACGTGTATCCCTGTCTCCGCTCCTGTCCAAGTACGGAACCTAAGGACAGTGCAGGACATCGAGTGACACCTAAGAGAACCGCCGCAGAGCGGTCAGTCATCCGAACAGTGAGTGATATAAACCACCTGGTCTTACAGGAGACAGTTGCGGGATTGGCTTACTGAACATTCAGCTATATCTCTGACTTTTTAATCACCAGTTCTCAGCTGATACGTAAACAGGCTTTTATTAAACAACATATAGCCTCTACTCCGCAAAGTGCAATCTGAATATAATTATGCACTAACCCTAACTGCAACTAACAAACAAGCTTCTTGCATGCAAATTAATCAATCTATTAAGGGTGGGTACCCAACTCTTAGTCCTGAGGTCATGGACACAGTTATTAGTTTATTTTATTAATGTTGTGATTTTAGAAAATTATTTTTATGTGATTATATCTGTATACTGCTAATAGCATTAATATCTATTGTCCATTCACCAAAAAATTCTGTACCAATAAATAACTTTTATTTTTTGCAAAACCAGCAGCAATTGATTTACCCTTCCCTCTGAGCGCCCACAAACCCTCTTTTCTTCTTACTAGTCTATTTGTGCTATACGGTGGACAGCCAGGTTCACCCTTGTGGGCAGCTAGAAGGGTGAGAGTTATTCTTATTAAACTAATTATTATAGCTTGCTAAGTACTTAACTCAGCAGCATACCTTACTCTGAAGTTAATATCAACATAATCAGCGCCCACTGTTGTCCTAGAGACTATTCTTTTTTATACGTTCTCTGCCTGAAAAACGCTCCATATCTGTGCTCAGTGTGCTGCATATATCTGTGCTCACACTGCTTTATTGTGGGGACTGGGGACCAGCAGTATTATATAGGAGGAGTACAGTGCAGAGTTTTGCTGACCAGTGACCACCAGTATTATACGTTCTCTGCCTGAAAAACGCTCCATATCTGTGCTCAGTGTGCTGCATATATCTGTGCTCACACTGCTTTATTGTGGGGACTGGGGACCAGCAGTATTATATAGGAGGAGTACAGTGCAGAGTTTTGCTGACCAGTGACCACCAGTATTATACGTTCTCTGCCTGAAAAACGCTCCATATCTGTGCTGCATTGTAGTATATAGTAGGAGTACAGTGCATAATTTTGCTGACCACCAGTATATAATATATAGGAGTACGGTACAGAAGGCCACTGCTCTACCCACCTCTGTGTCGTCAAGTATACTATCCATCCATACCTGTGGTGCATTTCAGTTTTGCACAGTTTGCTGACCACCAGTATATAATATATAGCAGTACGGTACAGTAGGCCACTGCTCTACCTACCTCTGTGTCGTCAAGTATACTATCCATCCATACCTGTGGTGCATTTCAGTTTTGCACAGTTTGCTGACCACCAGTATATAATATATAGCAGTATGGTACAGTAGGCCACTGCTCTACCTACCTCTGTGTCGTCAAGTATACTATCCATCCATACCTGTGGTGCATTTCAGTTTTGCACAGTTTGCTGACCACCAGTATATAATATATAGCAGTACGGTACAGTAGGCCACTGCTCTACCTACCTCTGTGTCGTCAAGTATACTATCCATCCATACCTGTGGTGCATTTCAGTTTTGCACAGTTTGCTGACCACCAGTATATAATATATAGCAGTACGGTACAGTAGGCCACTGCTCTACCTACCTCTGTGTCGTCAAGTATACTATCCATCCATACCTGTGGTGCATTTCAGTTGTGCGCAGTATATATAGTAGTAGGCCATTGCTATTGATACTGGCATATAATTCCACACATTAAAAAATGGAGAACAAAAATGTGGAAGGTAAAATAGGGAAAGATCAAGATCCACTTCCACCTCGTGCTGAAGCTGCTGCCACTAGTCATGGCCGAGATGATGAAATCCATCAACGTCGTCTGCCAAAGCCGATGCCCAATGTCATAGTAGAGCGCATGTAAAATCCAAAACACAAAAGTTCAGTAAAATGACTCAAAAATCAAAATTTAAAGCGTCTGAGGAGAAGCGTAAACTTGCCAATATGCCATTTACGACACGGAGTGGCAAGGAACGGCTGAGGCCCTGGCCTATGTTCATGGCTAGTGGTTCAGCTTCACATGAGGATGGAAGCACTCATCCTCTCGCTAAAAAAATGAAAAGACTTAAGCTGGCAAAAGCACAGCAAAGAACTGTGCGTTCTTCTAAATCACAAATCCCCAAGGAGAGTCCAATTGTGTCGGCTGCGATGCCTGACCTTCCCAACACTGGACGGGAAGAGGTGGCGCCTTCCACCATTTGCACGCCCCCTGCAAGTGCTGGAAGGAGCACCCGCAGTCCAGTTCCTGATAGTCAAATTGAAGATGTCACTGTTGAAGTACACCAGGATGAGGATATGGGTGTTGCTGGCGCTGAGGAGGAAATTGACAAGGAGGATTCTGATGGTGAGGTGGTTTGTTTAAGTCAGGCACCCGGGGAGACACCTGTTGTCCGTGGGACGAATATGGCCATTGACATGCCTGGTCAAATTACAAAAAAAAATCACCTCTTCGGTGTGGAATTTTTTTAACACAAATGCGGACAACAGGTGTCAAGCCGTGTGTTGCCTTTGTCAAGCTGTAATAAGTAGGGGTAAGGACGTTAACCACCTCGGAACATCCTCCCTTATACGTCACCTGGTCCGCATTCATCATAAGTCAGTGACAAGTTCGAAAACTTTGGATGACAGCGGAAGCAGTCCACTAACCACTAAATCCCTTCCGCTTGTAACCAAGCTCCTGCAAACCACACCACCAACTCCCTCAGTGTCAATTTCCTCCTTACACAGGAAAGCCAATAGTCCTGCAGGCCATGTCACTGTCAAGTCTGATGAGTCCTCTCCTGCCTGGGATTCCTCCGATGCATCCTTGAGTGTAACGCCTACTGCTGCTGGCGCTGCTGTTGTTGCTGCTGGGAGTCGATCGTCATCCCAGAGGGGAAGTCGGAAGACCACTTGTACTACTTCCAGTAAGCAATTGACTATCCAACAGTCCTTTGCGAGGAAGATGAAATATCACAGCAGTCATCCTGCTGCAAAGCGGATAACTCAGGCCTTAGCAGCCTGGGCGGTGAGAAACGTGTTTCCGTTATCCACCGTTAATTCACAGGCAACTACAGACTTGATTGAGGTACTGTGTCCCCGGTACCAAATACCATCTAGGTTCCATTTCTCTAGGCAGGCGATACCGAAAATGGGGGTCATTCCGAGTTGTTCGCTCGCAAGCTGCTTTTAGCAGCTTTGCACACGCTAAGCCGCCGCCTACTGGGAGTGAATCTTAGCTTATCAAAATTGCAAACGAAAGATTAGCAGAATTGCGAATAGACACTTCTTAGCAGTTTCTGAGTAGCTCCATACTTACTCGGCATCTGCGATCGGTTCAGTCAGTTTCGTTCCTGGTTTGAAGTCACAAACACACCCAGCGTTCGCCCAGACACTCCTCCGTTTCTCCAGCCACTCCCGCGTTTTTCCCAGAAACGGTAGCTTTTTTTCACACACACCCATAAAACGGACAGTTTCCGCCCAGAAACACTCCTGTCACTCACATTACGATCACCAGAACGAAGAAAAAACCTCGTAATGCCGTGAGTAAAATACCTAATTGCATAGCAAATTTACTTGGCGCAGTCGCACTGCGGACATTGCGCATGCGCATTAGCGACTAATCGCTCCGTTGCGAAAAAAAAATAACGAGCAAACAACTCGGAATGACCCCCAATGTACACAGACCTCAGAAAAAGAGTCACCAGTGTCCTAAAGAATGCAGTTGTACCCAATGTCCACTTAACCACGGACATGTGGACAAGTGGAGCAGGGCAGACTTAGGACTATATGACTGTGACAGCCCACTGGGTAGATGTATTGCCTCCCGCAGCAAGAACAGCAGCGGCGGCACCAGTAGCAGCATCTCGCAAACGCCAACTCGTTCCTAGGCAGGCTACGCTTTGTATCACCGCTTTCCTGAAGAGGCACTCAGCTGACAACCTCTTACAGAAACTGAGGAACATAATCGCAGAATGGCTTACCCCAAATGGACTCTCCTGGGGATTTGTGACATCGGACAACGCCAGCAATATTGTGCGTGCATTACATCTGGGCAAATTCCAGCACGTCCCATATTTTGCACATACATTGAATTTGGTGGTGCAGAATTATTTAAAAAACGACAGGGGCGTGCAAGAGATGCTGTCGGTGGCCCGAAGAATTGCGGGCCACTTTCGGCATTCAGCCACCGCGTGCAGAAGACTGGAGCACCAGCAAACACTCCTGAACCTGCCCTGCCATCATCTGAAGCAAGAGGTGGTAACGAGGTGGAATTCAACCCTCTATATGCTTCAGAGGATGGAGGAGCAGCAAAAGGCCATTCAAGCCTATACATCTGCCTACGATATAGGCAAAGCAGCAGCAATTGCCTCCAGAAAGTACACAGGGACCTGAGATGGTGGATTCCAGTGGGGACGAATTAATAATCTGTGAGGAGGGGGATGTACACAGTGAAAGGGGTGAGGAATTGGATGATGAGGAGGAGGTGGACATCTTGCCTCTGTAGAGCCAGTTTGTGCAAGGAGAGATTGATTGCTTCTTTTTTGGTGGGGGCCCAAACCAACCAGTCATTTCAGTCACAGTTGTGTGGCAGACCCTGTCGCTGAAATGATGGGTTTGTTAAAGTGTGCATGTCCTGTTTATACAACATAAGGGTGGGTGGGAGGGCCCAAGGACAATTCCATCTTGCACCTCTTTTTTCTTTCATTTTTCTTTGCATCATGTGCTGTTTGGGAACTATTTTTTTGAAGTGCCATCCTGCCTGACGCTGCAGTGCCACTCCTAGATGGGCCAGGTGTTTGTGTCGGCCACTTGGGTCACTTAGCTTAGTCACACAGCTACCTCATTGCACCTCTTTTTTTCTTTGCATCATGTGCTGTTTGGGGACTATTTTTTTTAAGTGCCATCCTGTCTGACACTGCAGTGCCACTCCTAGATGGGCCAGGTGTTTGTGTCGGCCACTTGGGTCGCTTAGCTTAGTCATCCAGCGACCTCGGTGCAAAGTTTAGGACTAAAAATAATATTGTGAGGTGTGAGGTGTTCAGAATAGACTGAAAATGAGTGGAAATTATGGTTATTGAGGTTAATAATACTATGGGATCAAAATGACCCCCACATTCTATGATTTAAGCTGTTTTTGAGGGTTTTTTGTAAAAAAACACCCGAATCCAAAACACACCCGAATCCGACAAAAAATTTTCAGGGAGGTTTTGGCAAAACGCGTCCGAATCCAAAACACGGCCGCGGAACCGAATCCAAAACCAAAACACAAAATCCGAAAAATGTCCGGTGCACATCACTATTTGTAAATGAGTGTAAGATGCTTGAATTGGATTCTGAAAGGGAAGGGGAGCCAGTGAAGGGCTAGTAAGAGATGGGAGGTGGATGTAGTGCGTTTGGTGAGGAAGATAAGCTGGGCTGCAGCATTGAGGATAGATTGGCATGGAGAGAGGTATTTGTCAGGGAAGCTAGTCAGTAGGAGATTACAGTAGCCCAGTCTGGAGATGACCAGTGAGTGGATAAGGATCTTAGTGGCATCCTGAGAAAGGATCTGATCCTGGAAATATTTTTGAGATGAAAACGGTAGGTTTGTGAAGAGGGGAAATTGTGCAGGAGGATGGGAAGATAATCAACTCAGTCTTAGACATGTTAAGTTTAAGAAAGCGCTAGGACATTCAAGAATATATACCATAGAGACAGTTAGAGATACAAGTGAGGACAGCAGGAGAGAGGTCAGGGGAGGAAAGGTAGATTTGAGTATCACCAGCATAGCGATGACAGTGTAAGTCAAAAGAGCTAATGAGCTTACCTAAAGAAGATGTATAGAGAGAGCAAAGGAGAGGACCAAGAACAGAACCTAGTGGCACACCTACAGTTAGTGGAAATGGAGGGGAGAGAGGCATTGGTTGCAAAATAATCTACTATTATTTACATTAGTCTTCAAATAAACAATTAATCATAATACTTGTTGTTTTAATATTTTAGTTTTGGGATTCCAAAATAATATTTTAGGGACTGTTTGGCTTTTTTTTTTAAGAACAAACACTTTTACGGGCATGGTAATTTGTACAATTCTCAGGGGAAATTTGGTCTAAAGTGTTCCCAGAAATCCCTATCCTGGCTTCCTTATATTACACGAAACACAGCACCGAGCAGAATGACCACCATAGTGCCTGTTTATTTATACATGCAGTACAGTGGAGAATGGTCGTTTAATTGAATGGTGAAGCAGCAGCTGAAAATCGTATTGTGTGTGTCTAATAAGTGATTTGTTATCTTTACATGGGGGGTCATTCCGAGTTGTTCGCTCGCAAGCCGTTTTTAGCAGCTTTGCACACGCTAAGCCTACGCCTACTGGGAGTGAATCTTAGCATAGTAAAATTGCGAACGAAAGATTCGCAATATTGCGAAAAGACATCTCTGTGCAGTTTCTGAGTAGCTCCAGACTTACTCGGCATCTGCGATCAGTTCAGAGCTTGTCGTTCCTGGTTTGACGTCACAAACACACCCAGCGTTCGCCCAGACACTCCTCCGTTTCTCCAGCCACTCCCGCGTTTTTCCCAGAAACGGTAGCGTTTTTCCCACACACCCATAAAACGGCCTGTTTCCGCCCAGAAACACCCACTTCCTGTCAATCACATTACGATCGCCTGAACGAAGAAAAAGCCGTGAGTAAAATACCTAACTTCATAGCAAATTTACTTGGCACAGTCGCAGTGCGAACATTGCGCATGCGCACTAAGCGGAAAATCGCTGCGATGCGATGAAATTTAACGAGCGAACAACTCGGAATGACCCCCGTTGTCCTTAAAGTTTTGTGCACTCCCAGTAACCCATGTGTATTATCATTGTTAACCATTCCAAATAGTAGGGATGGCCATCGACCATCTATGATTACTAATCATATATGGTTTTTGGCCGATGTTGAATGCTTTTGCCATCGATGGGAGAGAACCAAATGGTTTTCCTCCATCGATGGCGCAGCATAAACTAATCTTTTTTTTTTGCAAGGTGCCAGAACACTGAGCATAGCTCCACCCCTGACACCTGCAAAGCCCGACCTCCATGATGTGATTGGCTCGTGAATGAAACCATTGATGGTCTCCATAACATAGTTGGTGACCATCGATGGTCTGTGTTGCTCCATTCTCCTACTTCCCAACAGCATCACACATTCCGGGCTTTGGCCTTGGTGGGGAGGGCAGAGCCGGCAACAGAATTCTTGGGGACTGGTATACCGATATCTCTGGGCCCCCCACAACCCACCTTGACTTGGCAGAGAGTGGCTTAAAAAAATTAGTATGTATGTATATATGTATGTATATATGGGTGGTCTTCAGTTTGCCGGATGTCGGGATACTGGCGCACAGTATACCGGCACCGGAATCCCGACACCCAGCATACTCTTGGGGGTCCACGACTCCCCTGGAAGAAGGGCCACCGCCGTGCCCGCAGCATGGCGAGCGCAGCATCCATTTGTGCTTGCCCAGCTGATGGTATACCGGCGGTCGGGTTTCTATCTATCTATCTATCTATCTATCTATCTATCTATCTATCTATCTATCTATCTATCTGTCTGTCTGTCTGTCTGTCTGTCTGTCTGTCTGTCTGTCTGTCTGTCTGTCTGTCTATCTATCTATCTATATACACTATGGGTCCTGCCTCTGTGTGTGTTGGATTCTGATTTGGCACCGCAGCAGCTGTTCAGAATGGGTGAGAGTGCGGAATTGTCTGTATATATATATATATATATATATACACATATATGCCATCCTTAGGTTTAGTTGTATAGTGGGTGATAACATTTGCTTCTGTGTGTGCACATATTTTATGATTGGCAGCCGCCAGCACATGGTTTTGCCTACTACATTGACATACCCTCCAACATTTTACACATAAAAATCGGTACAAATTAAAAAGGGGGGGCATGGCCACATGTAAAAGGGGCGTGGTCACACCCCTTTTCTTATACTTTCAATGGAAGTTTGGAGAGCCAAAAATCGGTGCAGACCATAAAAAAAGGTACTGTACCTGCAATAAATGTAGAGTCGCGGGTATGCATTGACTATAAATACCAAAAATCCAAGGCACCCCTGCCTACCTCAGGGTGCCACGGCACCAGGGCCGGATCTAGGGGGGGTCGAAGGGGGCGACCGCCCCCCCTATCACAGTCATAGCCACACCCACTTTTGAGCAGAAGAGACCTCTCCTGGGAGAGCCCGAGGCAGAACGATGGGCTGCAGCTTATACCACAGCAGCACAGAGGAGCCAGGAGAGCAAGGGTTACAGAGCATTTGCCCCTCACTTGCTGGTGTGTGGGTACTAGGGCTAATAAATACAATTACCCCATAGCACAGTCACATGTACATAGAACAATCACAAAGCTCTATCTCAGTCTAACTCAAAAAGTTCAGTCAGAATTGAGAGAGGAGGAGTTACGATTGCAGATGGGAGGAGTTAGGACTGTAGAGGGAGGAGTTAAGATTAAACAGTAAACCGCCCCCCCCTAAAGAAAAGTCTAGATCCGTCCCTGCACGGCACACAGTTTGAGAACCACTGGTCTAGTGTGTACCCAACTTAATTATTGCAGGTAGACTGTGGGTTACAGCTCCCAGCTCAGCTTCTGCAAAAAATATGCAACATTGTCATTTGAGTGACAAGCTGCAGAGATGAACCTTTTCTGTGGCTGCTGCACAGAGATCACACAACCTCTATTCATAGGGCTAAATTCAATTAGGGGAGAAGTTTTCACCCTGCGGGTAAGTGCAGTTGTATGCCGCACTTACCGTACCGTTGGATTCACAGATATTTACACATAGAATTTTACTGCAAATAAGAACCACATGGCCCATCCAGTCTGCCCTTTAGTGTTAATGCATTTGGTTTAGTGTAGTGGTCTGAGTTAGTGACCCTAACTCAGACCACTACACTAAACCAAATGCATTAACAGAACAGGGCCAGCAACAGAAATATTTGGGTCTGGTACACTGATATCTCTGGGGCCCCCACAACCCCCCTTAACTTGGCAGAGGGGGGCTTTAGAAAAAAACGTATATATTGTTATTACCGATTCTGTGCTCTAAACTATTCTTAATATAATTTTTTGTGATTATAAGTTTTGCTGCTGTATACCCTGCGGATGGTCCTCTGCCAGATTTGGACCTTATAAATGGAAATATAACAAAAAGTATCTACAGGGGCGCCTATAGTACGTATAGCTTATGCTAGAAACCAATTTTCTTCAATAAATGATTTCTTAATATAACCATTAACCAATCATTCAATTTATTAGAAACAATCTCTTAAAAACATTAAAATGTTAAAATTTGTTTGACTATCAGTCCATACAGTACATTAATACATTGATTTCTTTAGTTGTCAGTGTGCCTTATTAGGGCCAAAGGTTTCTGTCAACTTCAGACACAACTTGCATATCATCCAACACGTTTCGTCAGTGTTGACTTCATCAGGGTGTCTTTAAAAAAAACAAAAAACTAGAATTGTCATAGTACAAGAATTGTCACAATTATCCCAACACATAGATTGTCACAGTATATTTGTTGAAAGTGTTTTAGGTTAAAAAGATGTTAAGTGAACTACTAATTGAGTAAATTGTTAGAATGAGTCTATACTGTGACAATCTACCTCTAAATCATAATACCACTCAATTTTTTATTAAACTATGGACAAAAGTGACATTTAAGCTGCAGCTCTGTAAATGTCTGAATGTTTTCTTTTGTTTATTATAAGACGTTTTAACAGTTTAATTAAAGACAACTTAACATTACTTTTATAATGTTGACAACTTGAGCACCATTTTGAAGAAACACCGCCCCCCAAAAATAATAATAATAAAGGATTATGGGGGTCATTTCGAGTTGATCGCTCGCTAGCTATTTTTTGCTGCACTGCGAACAGATAGTCGCCGCCTATAGGGGAGTGTATGTTTGCTTTGCAAATGTGCAAACGTATGTGCAGCTGAGCAGTACAGAAAAGTTTTGTGCAGTTTCTGAGTAGCTCAGAACTTACTCAGCCACTGCGATCCCTTCAGCCTGTTCTTGTCCGGAATTGACGTTAGACGCCTGCCCTGCAAACGCTTGGACACGCCTGCGTTTTTCTAACCACTCCCAGAAAACGATCAATTGACACCCACAAACGCCTTCTTCCTGTCAATCTCATTGCGATCGGCTGTGCAAATGAATTCTTCGTAAAATACATCGCTCGGCAATGATCCGCTTTGCACCCATACGACGCGCCTGCGCATTGCGGTGCATACGCATGCACAGTTCAGACCTGATCACAGCACAGCGAAAAATCCTAGCGTGCGATCAGGTCGGAATGACCCCCTTTGACCAATGAGTACCTTTCCTAAAATATGTTGCTAACTACTCTGCCTTATTAACAATACACCAGTAACTTACTGTGCGTGGATGCTGGGAGCTACAGTTCATGGCTGGAGAGCTATAAATTGTTACTACTGCAGTATTCTGTTCTACCATGCAAGTAACGTTGTGTATTTATTTAATCCTCTTAGACTTATGTCTTGGGTGTGTTTGATCTGTATATTTCACCTCTTCCTATGGAAAGCCTTGGGGACTTGTTCAAGGTACTCACCCTAAACTGCAAATGGTTTATACTTTCCGCACTAGGAAAATACCTGGAGGCTAGAGGCCGATGTGTAGACAGAGTGAGTTCCAGAGATGAGGTCAGATCTTTGCCTGGACATGTCTGCCTGAATGAAGGTGTTTTTTCCCAGTCGTTTACGGCCTAACTGAGAAAGACAACGTCAACCAATCTCCACTGTTTGAAATGTAAAAAAATAAAATGTAAATATAAGGTTTGACATGCCTCTTTGCTCTAACTTCAGAGTTTTCTTGGAAGTGGATTGTTACTTCAGCTTGAATAGACCCTTCTTTACATAACAAAAAGGATTATGGTCAGTGACCCTAAACTGATCCCATAGTGCCAGCTCATTGATAAAGAGCTCCCCGCATTAGCTAAGCTAATAATAAGTCCATCCTATATGGCCCCACACACAGCTTTCTTTGCCTATTTCCTTTTCCACTACAAAATGTCAAACTTCAAAGAACCGAGGGTCAAAGACTTAGACTATATACCATAAAGAACTCTTCACATAAAACCTGTTTATCAGATAAGAATTCTGACACTCAGAACTCTGGATTATTAATGGTACTTCTTTATCATGTCATACTTTTATTTACATTTAAAGCACAGTTTGATGGAAAGGCTTAACCTTCTCTAAGAGTTTGTTTAGATAAAAAAATAACTTCTCTTCTAGGGCTCTTCTAGTAAATGATTCCGAAACTTAAGAAGGTTGAACTTATGTATCATCGCCCAAGGTTTTTGTATCTTTTCTTGGCAAGATAGTTATATTCCCAGTGCTGATAGTGCCACCATTATGTTTATGAAATGACTATTAAACTGATGCTATATTGTCAGTTCATGTGTTTGCTTATTCAGGACTTCATTATGTTCTTTGTCCAAGTGCTTCCCTTTTTCTCTCTCGATGTATCTGTTATACCTATAGAGTGTAAGCTTGTGAGTAGTGGCGCCAAGAGCGGGGCGAGTGCTTTACGCAGGCCCAGGCTTGTTGGAGGGTCCCGCTGCCCCCCCCCCCCCCCCCCCGTGCAGCCCCCCTGTTGTAGACAGCGCGAGTGGGGAGAAAAAGGACATTGATGCAGCAGCAGATTCTCTCCTCAGCCTAACACATACGTTGCAGCCCTCCATTCCCCCAGCAGCCGTCCCCTCCGCTCCCTGCTCCTCATCTGCCCCCCCCTGTGCAGCGCGCGTCCGCTTTGCATCCACACAGAAACTTTTTCAAATATTCCCTAATGAGGGGGGCTGACCACACCTCCTGGCACAGGACACGGCCCCTCCGAGTACCTGGGCTCTGCACAGCTGTCGGCGCCCCTGCTTGTGAGCAGGGCCCTCTTACCTCTTGTCTGTCTTTTATTACCCAGTCTTGTTTTATTACTGCTGTGTTTCCAATTTAATAAAAACTCCAGATGCAGTGATATTTGCATATTTTCGCACAGCTGCTGCATACAAGTTGGCAGTTGGGAATGTATATATGTACACCTCTGAATCAGGCCCTGAGTACCTGGTAATAATTATAAGCACATAGTCACCTACCTTACCTAATTAGAAACAGAGAATGTGACGGCAGATAAGAACCACTAGTGTACCCTAAACATATGTATAGTACACACACACTTACACAGTGCCAGTCAGAGATGTTTTAAGAGAGTAGGGGACCCGCGTGCAGCATCTATTGCAGGCCTCCTCCTCTCCGGCAGCTAGTAGACTCTGTCTTAAAACCAGAGCCTACTGCACATGTGCAGGTCTCCGGGAACTTGGCGCCCATGCCTTGTTCCCGGGACACCTCCAGTGCGCATGCGCAAATCACATAGTGATTTTTGCCCAAGTGCAGTGCTGCTGCCGCAGGACTCCGGAGAAATAAGTATAGTCTATGGGTGCAGTACAGGGACGTGCAGTCAGGGGAGGCAGGGGAGTCAGTGCCTCCCCTGTCATTAATGATTAAAATAATACAAAGAAGATACTTATGACACATATTCTGTGTCATAAGTATCACCTTTATTATTCTAATCATTATCACAGTGTAAAATGTGTTTGGGAGGCACTGATCGTGGTGCCTCCCGTTGTGAATGGGGAAAGGTGTGGGAGCGGTGGGCGGGCGCGGGTGGGGCCTAGCCATGGACAGTAAAAGCCCATTGAAATTACATAGGAAAGTGGCACCATTAGAGGTGCCGCTTTCATACAACCCATGAAAGCATGCCCCTGTGAGTGAGGCCACAGTGATTTTTATTTATTATTTATTAACAGTTTCTTATATAGCGCAGCAAATTCCGTTGCGCTTTACAATTTGAAATAACAATAACAAAATGGGTTGGCCAGCGGATCCGTCACTGGATCCGCTGTCATCACTTTGTGGGCTCGGCGGTGGAGGTGCGGGCGGCGGAGGTGTGGGCGGCGGGATGCAGCGGTGGTGCGGGCGGAGGTGTGGGCAGCGGGACGCCATAGTATTACCTGGATTCTGCAGAGTTTGGCAGCGGAATGGCACCAGTTTCAAAATGGCGCCTCAGCGTAATTTTTTAAATTCAAGATGGCCACCGCGAGCTAATCACGGCTCGCCACATAATCGCCCCGCCCCCTCCTACTGACTTATATAAGTCAGCGCGAGGCAGCAGTGTCAGTCCGACGGCGGAGGAGGAGCAGTGAAGAGCTCCTGAAGAAAGAAGACGACCTGGAAGTCCTGGATGGGTGGCGGCTATGCAAAAGAGCTTAACAGCCACAGCCAACCAGGTGAAGACGCTGGAAGCCCTGGGAAGGCGGCGGCCATGCAAAAGAGCTTAAAGGCCGCCGCCCACCAGGTGAAGACACTGGAAGCCTTGGGAAGGCAGCGGCCATGCAAAAGAGCTTAAAGGCCGCCGCCTCCCAGGTGAAGACGCTGGAGGAAGACGCCGGAAGCCCCCCAGGTGAAGATGCCGGAAGCCCTGGGAAGGCGGCGGCCATGCAAAAGAGCTTAAAGGCCGCCGCCCCCAGGTGAAGAACCTGAGTAATAAAACTTTTTTTAAAGACAGTGTTGTGTGGACTACAGGTGCCAGTGGGCCCATTATGTCCGGGCATGCTGGCACTTGTGGTTCTCCAAGTGCCAGCATGCTGGGGCAGGCTTGCTGGGACCTGTAGGCCACCTGTAAAGAACAATATTAACATACAATGAACCCCGCACCCACCGCCACCAGGGGTGCGGGGCATAGCCAGTGCTAGTTGTTGCTCGGGAGGGGGGACCCGATTTTAATTTTTTTGGGGCCCCGCTTTCTGAGGAATTCCAGGCCTGGGCTCACTGACTTGGGGGCACTTTAATGGCATGGCAGGGGGACCCCACACTGAGTGTCTCCCTTGCTATAGCATTATCCCCCCTGGCTGGTTCTGCCTGGTGCTGGTTTTCGTGGTGTGTGGGGGGACTACACTTTTTTTCCCCCCTCAATGAGGGGGGTGGGTGTTTAGCTGCCAGTGCCTCCCTTACCACTGACCTCGCTGCACGTCACTGGTGCAGTATGTGTGGTGTGGGCCCACCCGGATATAGGGGTCCACACAGCACACACTGCACCCATTATAGAAATGCATATGGTACCAGTGCCAGCCAATCAGCTCCTAACTGCCATGGTACAGGATGCATTTGAAAAATGACAGTTAGGAGCTGATTTGTTGGTACTTTATCACTCTCCACTTTATCACTTTCTAAGGCTTAATACATTTGGGCCCCAGACTCCTAGGGTTAACATATGGATACACACACACTGGCGCCATGTTTCTCGATATACTTGATCACAGCTGAAGGCAGGCAGTGGCAGATTAAAGGGTCAGGCCACCCCTAGGTACAACATTAATAGCCACCCCAGCTCCATCGCCCCACAGATGCAATTAATGCTATATAAAAAAAGGATATGCAGAAGCTCTGATGCATGCGTACCCAGCAGCCAGTATAATATATATAAATATATATATATATTTAGAGATGAACATCACGTCCCGAGCCTGGATCCGAGCCTGGCTCGGGACTTCCCGCCAGACTCGGAAACCAGAACGAGGGAAAACGTCACCATCCCGCTGTCGGATTCTCGTGGGTTTTGGATTCTACATAAGGAGCCGCGTGTCGCCGCCATTTTCACTCCTGTCCTGGAGAGTGTAGCGAGAGGACGTGTCTCCTCTGTGTCTGTCTGTGCGGGAAAGTGGTGTGGCGACCTGCTCTGTCTTAAACATAAACATAGAAACATAGAATTTGACGGCAGATAAGAACCACTTGGCCCATCTAGTCTGCCCCTTTTTTTTATCCTTTAGGCAATCTCAACCCTGTTTGAACCTTAATTCTTTGTAAGGATATTCATATGCCTATCCCAAGCATGTTTCAATTGCTCTACAGTCTTAGCCTCTACCACCTCTGGTGGGAGGCTATTCCACTTATCCACTACCCTTTCTGTGATGTAATTTTTCCTTAAATTTCCCCTAAACCTCCCCCCCTCCAGTCTCAGTGTATGTCCTCGAGTTCTAATACTTCTCTTCCTTTGAAGAATGTTTCCCTCCTGAACTTTGCTAAAACCCTTGATATATTTGAAAGTTTCTATCATGTCCCCCTTTTCCCTTCTCTCCTCCAAACTATACATGTTAACATCTTTTAGCCTTTCCGGATAAGTTTTGTGATGTAGGCCATGCACCATTTTAGTTGCCCTTCTTTGTACACTCTCTAATGTATTTATATCCTTCTGGAGATATGGTCTCCAGAACTGGACACAGTATTCCAGGTGGGGCCGTACCAATGACCTATACAGTGGCATTATTACTTCTTTTTTCCTGCTACTGATTCCTCTTCCTATGCAACCAAGCATCTGACTTGCCTTTCTCATTGCTTTGTTGCATTGCTTTCCTGCCTTCAGGTCACTTGAAATAGTGACTCCTAAATCCCTTTCCTCCGCAGTAGTTTCCATTATAGTACCCTTGATACTATATTTAGCCTTTGGGTTTTTGAGACCCAAGTGCATGATTTTGCATTTTTTAGCATTAAACTGTAGTTGCCACGTTCTTGACCATTTCGCAAGCCTACCCAGGTCATCAATCATTTGTTTTACCCCTCCCGGTGTGTCTACCCTGTTGCATATCTTTGTATCATCTGCAAAAAGGCATACTTTCCCTACAATACCATTTGCAATGTCACCAACAAAGACATTAAAGAGAACTGGACCAAGTACAGATCCCTGGGGTACTCCACTGGTCACATTTCCCTCCATAGATTGCACTCCATTTACTACAACTGTCTGTTTCCTATCTTGCAACCAGGTTCTTATCCATTTAACTGTTTTATAATCCACCCCCACGCTTTCAAGTTTATTTAGCAGTCTGCGATGTGGGACAATGTCAAATGCCTTACTAAAGTCTAGATATGCTACATCTACAGCTCCCCCTTGATCTATTATTTTCGTCACAGAGTCAAAAAAGTCAATAAGATTTATTTGGCATGATCTCCCACCAGTAAATCCATGCTGTTTTGGATCCTGTAAGTTGTTTGATGTAAAATATTCCACAACTCTTTCTTTTAATAGTTTTTCCATTACTTTCCCTACTACTGATGTAAGGCTTACTGGTCTGTAGTTACTTGCTTCTTCCTTGCTTCCACTTTTGTGCAGTGGAACTACATTTGCTCTTTTCCAGTCCTCTGGAATGGCACCTGTATTTAGTGACTGGTTAAATAATTCTGATAAAGGTGTAACAAGCACATTTTTTTAGCTCTTTGAGTATCCTTGGATGTATCCCATCTGGCCCCATTGATTTATCCACTTTTAGTTTTGAAAGTTCTGTCAGGGCCTTCTCCTCTGTAAATGTACTTTCATCTACCTTATTTTTATGAATGTCCTTGCAACTTAACTGTGGCCCCATCCCTTCTCCTTCTGTAGTAAAAACTGAGAAAAAAATAATTATTTAGGTGATCTGCTATTGCCTTGTCTCCCTCCACCAAATGCTCACTCTCTGTCTTAAGTCTTATTATTCCTCCATTTGATTTTCTCCTTTCACTTATATACTTAAAAAAAGTTTTGCCCCCTTTATCTACTGACTGGACCATTTTCTCCTCAGCTTCTGCCTTTGCACGTCTGATCACTTTCTTAGCATCCTTCTGTCTGTCAAGAGACACCTCTTTGTCGTTATTTTTTTGAGTCTGTTTGTATTTCCTAAAAGCCATCTTTTTTGCTTTCACGCTAGTTGATTCTTCTTTTGTGAACCACACTAGCTTCCTTTTCCTGGTGCTTTTCCTAACCATTTTGATACAAAGGTCTGTTGCACTTAGTATTGCACTTTTCAGTTTTTCCCACCTCTCCTGCACTCCTTCCAAGTTTCTCCAGTCCGCCAATGAATCACTTAAACATCTCCCCATTTTTGCAAAGTCAGCATAATCCAACACCTTTGTTTTTGTGTGACAGGAGTTGGATCCTGTCTTTATACTAAACCATACTGCTTGATGATCACTGGATCCCAGGTGCTCACCCACATATGTTGGATATCCTGTCACCATTTGTAAGAATTAAATCTAATATTGAGTCTTTGCGAGTGGGCTCTCTCACCAATTGCTTGAGAGATGCTTCCTGTAAGGAATGTAGACATTTACCACTTGTAGCTGAACTTGCAAAAGACCCCTCCCAATTGACATCAGGTAAATTAAAGTCTCCCATGATTATGACTTCTCCCTTTAATGCCATTTTAGTGATGTCCAATGATAGGTTCCTGTCCAAATCCTGCCCCTGGCCTGGTGGTCTATAGATCACCCCAATGCGAATAATGTCCTTCTTGTCTTCTTATGTGTCATTCCAGTGCTGTCTTATGCTGCATCAGTCCAGTGGTGGTATCTTGTGCTGCATCAGTCCAGTCACAGTGGTGGTGTCCTCTGCTGCCATATGTCCAGCGCTGCTGTATAAGTCCAGTCCAGTGCAGTGGTGCTGTGTTGTGCTGCATCAGTCCAGTTGGTGGTGTCTTGTGCTGTATCAGTCCAGTCACAGTGGTGGTGTCCTCTGCTGCCATATGTCCAGTGCTGCTGTATAAGTCCAGTACAGTGCAGTGGTGCTGTGTTGTTCTACATCAGTCCAGTGGTGGTGTCCCTGTGCTGCCACAAGTCCAGTGATACTGCCGTATAAGCCCAGTGATTCTGCTGTATAAGTCTAGTGATACTGCCGTATAAGTCTAATGGTACTGCCGTATAAGTCCAGTAATACTGCTGTATAAATCCAGTGTTACTGCCGTATAAGTTCAGTGTTACTGCCGTATAAGTCCAATGTTACTGCTGTATAAGTCCAGTGATACTGTCGTATACTGTAAGTCCAGTGATACTGCCATATAAGTCCAGTGGTACTGCCGTATAAGTCCAGTATCAGTCCAGTGGTGGTGTCCCTGTGCTGCAATAAGACCAGTGATACTGCCGTATAAGTCCAGTGGTACTGCCGTTTAAGTCCAGTGATACTGACGTATAAGTCCAGTGGTACTGACGTATAAGTCCAGTGATACTGCCGTATAGGTACAGTGGTACTGCCGTATAAGTCAAGTGATACTGCCGTATAAGTCCAGTGGTACTGCTGTATAAGTCCAGTGATACTGCCGTATAAGTCCAGTGGTACTGCCGTATAAGTCCAGTGATACTGCCGTATAAGTCCAGTGATACTGCCATATAAGTCCAATGATAATGCCGTGTAAGTCCAGTGGTACTGCCGTATAAGTCCAGTGGTACTGCCGTATAAGTCCAGTGGTATTACTACTGTATAAATCCAGTGATACTGCCGTATAAGTCCAGTGGTACTGCCGTATAAGTCCAGTGATACTGCCGTATAAGTCCAGTGATACTGTCGTATAAGTCCAGTGGTACTGCCGTATAAGTCCAGTGGTACTACCGTATACGTCCAGTGGTACTGCCGTATAATTCCAGTAATACTGCCGTATAAGTCCAGTGGTATTACTGCCATATAAGTCCAGTGATACTGCCATATAAGTCCAGTGATATTGCCGTATAAGTCCAGTGGTACTGCCGTATAAGTCCAATAATACTGCCGTATAAGTCCAGTGGTACTGCCGTATAAGTCCAGTGGTATTACTGTTGTATAAGTCCAGTGATACTGCCTTATAAGTCCAGTGATACTGCCGTATAAGTCCATTGGTACTGCCGTATAAGCCCAGTGATACTGCTGTATAAGTTCAGTGGTACTGCCGTATAAGTCCCCAGTGTTACTGCCGTTTAAGTCCAGTGGTATCACTGCTATATAAGTCCAGTGATACTGCAGTATAAGTCCAGTGGTACTGCTGTATAAGTCCAGTGGTACTGCCGTATAAGTCCAGTGATACTGTTGTATAAGTCCAGTGATACTACCGTATAAGTCCAGTGGTACTGCCGTATAAGTCCCCAGTGGTACTGCCGTTTAAGTCCAGTGGTATTATTGCCGTATAAGTCCAGTGATACTGCCGTATAAGTCCAGTGATACTGACGTATAAGTCCAGTGATACTGCCGTATAAGTCCAGTGGTACTGCCGTATAAGTCCAGTCCAGTGGTGCAACCATATAAGTTCAGGGGTACTGCCATATAAGTCCAGTGGTGCTGTCCTGTGCTGTCTATTATTTACTCCAAATGAAGGGGTTATTAATATTGAATCCAAATAATTTTTACAGGGTTTGACCTGTGTGGTTAGTTATATAACTCCGTCCAAATAAAAGGGTTACTATTATCCAAATTATTTTTACAGGATTTGCCGTGTGTGTGTGGTTTAGGGGTACACTTTCCTCGGCCACCAGCCTTGTGCGTGTATTACATCTGGGCAAATTCCAGCACGTCCCATGTTTTGCACATACAATTAATTTGGTGGTGCAGAATTTTTTGAGAAATGACAGGGGCGTGCAGGAGATGCTGTCGGTGGTCTTAAATATTGCGGGCCACTTTCGACATTCAGCCACTGCGTGCCACTCCTAGATGGGCCAGGTGTTTGTGCCACACACTTGTGTCGCTTAGCTTAGTCATACAGCTACCTCATTGCACCTCTTTTATTTCTTTGCATGATGTGCTGTTTGGAGCCTAGTTTTTTTTAAGTGCCATCCTGTCTGCCACTGCAGAGCCACTCCTAGATGGGCAAGGTGTTTGTGCTGCACACTTGTGTCGCCTAGCTAAGTCATACAGCTACCTCATTGCACCTCTTTTACTTCTCTGCATGATGTGCTGTTTGGGGCCTAGTTTTTGAAAAGTGCCATCCTGTCCGCACACTTGTGTCGCTTAGCAAAGTCATCCAGCTATCTCGGTGCAATCTTTCGGCCTAAAAACAATATTGTGAGGTGTTCAGAATAGACTGGAAATTAGTGGAAATGAATGTTATTGAGGTTAATAATACCGTAGGATCCAAATTACCCCCAAATTCTGTGATTTTAGCTCTTTTTGTGTTATAAAAAAAAAAATCATCCAGTTCCATAACCAAAACCAAAACCTGAATGGGTGGTTTTGGCAAAACCAATCAAGATCCAAAACATGAGCGAGGATCCAGATACAAAACCAAAGCACCTAAAGTGCCCCCCGCACATCTCTAATATATATAAATATATATATATATATATATATATATATCAATCAAAAGAAAGGTAGAGGGCGCAGGTGTAAGTAAAAAAGTTTGCAATTCCATTTATTAAGAAACAATGCTCACATACAGCTCAGCTTTAATTGGTGAACTCAATCCTCCGTACAACGGCCAAGTCTCGTAACCGCTCACTCTCCTACTCGCTCGTACGTTAGATCTCAAGAGTCGCGGGTGCCACTCGTTGTTTCACCGGGACCCAGACACAGTTCCAGCAATACGTCTCTCGCTCCACAGGCCACGCCCCCAATGCGGTTCATCGATGGACTTCGTCAGGGGGTGTGGCTATGGTCCGTCTCACCATTAATTTATACCTCCTTAAATACTTTTACTTCATTATCAATTTAACTAATATAATCTACATGGATTTAAAACATCACAGCTCTCACATCTATTACAGCTATATCTAAAAATTAAAATAACATAATTTAAGAGACTCATATACAGAATGATCTCTCCAAAAAAAGCACATATATACAAACATGGATTTAAACAATCTTAAAATTCATTTGTACACCATACATAATCACTTAGATAACTACCACATATCAGTAATTTATAATAATAACCAATCTTGGTACCTATACACAATAACTATCACATATTGATCACTAAAATGAGTATTGGGACTTTTTACACATCGTACGTTGATACAATATAACCTAAAAAATAGAAAGTGCAATAATGAATCATTCAAAGAACGAGAAAGAACCAGAAAGCAGCAATCTTAGGGAGGAATTCCAATTCAAACCCTATTTACATTTAACCCCACATGATCTCAATACCAATATCTGCACACGTGTTACCCGTAAAAAATCCGCTCTCTAGTGGGGCAAAGGAATCAATGATCCAACTACAATGCCACACAGAACGGATTCCCCGGGCCGCACCTAATGCAGAAAAGGTGTAATGTCATCATTTTCATTTAACCCTAAAGGACTAATTGTTTCTAATGCGTGAATCCAAAAAAACTCCCTTTTACTTAACTGTTTAAGAATATCCCCTCCTCTCTCATCTAACCTAACATGCTCGAGGGCTTTAAAACTAAATTTACTCAGATCACCTCTGTTGCTTTTTAAAAAATGTCTTGGGACGCTGTGCTCATCGCATTTCCTTACTATACTGCGTTTGTGTTCTAGCATACGAATTTTTAGCTGACGCTTGGTCTTACCTACGTATCTAGCTCCGCATTCGCATTCTACCATATATATCACACACGTAGTCTGACAGTTAATCATTTCTTTTATATCCCAGTATTTAGTTTTATCCCTATTCCAAATCCTCTTTCTTTCTTTACTCACGAAGGAACACATTTTACATCTACCACAAGGGAAAAAAACATTTGTTTTCTTCAACCATGAATTCTCCTTTATTTTTGACAAATTACTCGGTGCTAGCAAATTCTTTAAACTTCTCGCTTCCCTAAAAATGACTTGAGGTCTTTCTGGTAACAACCCTTTCAACACCAGATCTACTGATGAAACTTCCCAATGTTTTACAAGAATGTTTTTAATTTCTTTATTCTTAGTATTAAAACCTGTGACAAAAGGTATTAAAGTGTTATTTCTTTCACTTTTATCCTTATAAGAAAGCAGACTTCCCCTATCAACCTTATCAGCTTTCTCTTTACATTTTTCTACTAGTTTCAAAGGATATTTCTTATCAAGGAATCTTGTTTTGTACAGTTCTATTTGTTGTTCATACATTCATTTTTCCGTGCAGCTACGTTTAACCCTTAAGAATTGCGAATAGGGTATATTCGCAATCCAGTTCTTATCATGGCAACTATTGAAGTGCACATAATTGTAACTATCGACCTTCTTTATGTAGGTATAAGTATTTATAGTACTTCTTGGACTCCACTCCCCTGTGTCAATAACCAAATCAAGAAATTCTATTTTTTCTGTTTGGAAATTTGAAGTGAATTTTAGATTATAATTATTACTATTTAGATAAATCATAAACATATCAAACTTTTCCCTACTAACTACCCTTCCACACCACTAATATATCATCTATATAGCGATGATATGAGTAGAGGAATTTGGAAAAAGGATTATTATTATAAATCACTTCATTCTCCCATTTTCCTAAATAAAGGTTGGCAAAACTCGGCGCGTAGGGCGTACCTATCGCGCTACCGCACTGCTGATTATAGAATTATCCTTGAAACTTAAAATAATTGTTCTTAAGTACAAATTCTATACACTGAACCAAAAATAACCTAATTTCTTCTGTAAGAGATTCATCAAGACTAAGGAAGTAATAAACTGCTTCAAGTCCCTCTTTATGGGGTATGCTGGTGTACAACGACTCAACATCGATTCTGCACCAGCAATAACCCTCCTACCACTTCATATCACCCAAAATTCTTAATATATGGGTTGTATCTTGCACAAAGGATTTTAACTGGGGGACATACTACTTTATATATATATCGACATATTCAGAAAGCCTAGACGTGGCAGATTCTATTCCCGATATTATAGGTCGAAGTGGGGCGGTATACGGCGGTATGGTATACCGCCACTTCTTCCACTGACCCGTAAATGAGCACATGAAAGTGCAGCAGGAGGCGAGGGAAGTGGCCATCCTGCTGCACATGGTGCTCCCTGTCCCTGTGCGGCGGCCGGCGGCTGTGTAGAGCACTGTAGTAGCTCACAGCCGCTCACCGCCGCCAGCCACCCGCCGCTCACCAGCCACCCGCCGTCGCCGCTCACCAGCCTCCCGCCGCCGCCGCCAGCAGCCCACCGCTCACCGCTGAAAGCAACAAATGAGGTAATGTTCCCCTGCTGTCACTTCTCTCTCTGCTGTCACTGTCGTCACTCTCTCTCCCTGTTGTCACTCTCTCTCCCTGTCATTACTGTCGTCACTCTCCCTGTCGTCACTGTCGTCACTGTCTCTCCCTGTCATGACTGTCTCTCCCTGTCATCACTGTCGTCACTCTCTCCCTGTCGTCACTCTCTCTCCCTGTCATCACTGTCGTCACTCTCTCTCCCTGTCGTCACTGTTGTCACTCTCTCTCCCTGTCGTCACTCTCTCTCCCTCTCGTCACTCTCTCTTCCTGTCGTTACTCTCTCTCCCTCCCTGTCGTCACTCTCCCTCCCTGTCGTCACTGTCTCTCTCCCTGTCGTCACTGTCTCTCTCCCTGTCATCACTGTCTCTCTCCCTGTCATCACTGTCTCTCTCCCTGCTGTCACAATTTCAGCTCATTCAGTGTTCTACAATGTGAATTTTGGCTCATTCAGTGTGCTACAAGGTGAATTTCGGTTCATTCAGTGTGCTACAAGGGGAATTTCGGCTCATTCAGTGTGCTACAAGGTGAATTTCGGCTCATTCAGTGTGCTACAAGGGGAATTTCGGCTCATTCAGTGTACTACAAGGTGAATTTCGGCTCATTCAGTGTGCTACAATGTGAATATCGGCTCATTCAGTGTGCTACAAGGTGAATTTCGGCTCATTAAGTGTGATATAATGTGAATTTTGGCTCATTCAGTGTGCTACAATGTGAATTTCAGCTCATTCAGTGTGGTACAATGTGAATTTCGGCTCATTCAGTGTGCTACAATGTGAATTTCAGCTCATTCAGTGTGGTACAATGTGAATTTCGGCTCAGTCAGTGTGCTACAATGTGAATTTCAGCTCATTCAGTGTGCTACAATGTGAATTTCGGCTCATTCAGTGTGCTACAAAGTGAGTTTCGGCTCATTCAGTGTACTACAATGTGAATTTCGGCTCATTCAGTTTGCTACAAGGTGAATTTAGTCTCACTCAGTGTACTACAAGGTGAATTTTGGCTCATTCAGTGTGCTACAAGGTGAATTTCAGCTCATTCAGTGTGCTACAAGGTGAATTTTGGCTCATTCAGTGTGGTATAATGTGAATTTACGGCTCATTCAGTGTGCTACAAGGTGAATTTCTGTTCATTTAGTGTGCTATAATGTGAATTTCGGCTCACTCAGTGTGCTATAATGTGAATTTTGGCTCATTCAGTGTGCTTCATTGTGAATTTCGGCTCATTCAGTCTGCTATAATGTGAATTTTGGCTCATTCAGTGTACTATAATGTGAATTTCAGCTCGTACTGTGTGCTATAAAGTGAAAGGGGCACCAGTAGTAGGTAGTATAAGGGGTTCTACTACATGGGACACAGACCCTTTTGGGTGACCATGCCCCCTTTTTGGGTGACCACACCCCCTTTTCTGGAGCGACTTTTGCATACCCCCCACTTCAAAATTTCCACTTCGACCACTGTATATGTATATATATATATATATATATATATATATATTTCTGCTGTAGCCCGGCACTCACCCCTGGTCTCACGGATTTTCTTGCTCCGGTGCCATCCACGGTGTTGGATCACCTATGTAGAATGGTTGAATAGGCGGCACTCAAGAGACTGAATAAGATGCAAATACTTTATTGCGTCACAGTCCGACGCACATTTCGGGACACAGCCCGTCATCAGGGACAATCACAGTGCAATACCACAAGCCACATATAAATACCCCTGGGTACACAAGACTCTCATTACCCGATTGTGCTCACCTGTCAGACGCCCATCCGCCGCGAGTCCCACCACTGCATCGGTAGACGCGCTGGGCTGATGACGTGATCCGGCCGCGTCACTGCAGGGAGCCAGTCGGGGTCCGATAGTTAGTTACCATGGAAACTCCCGACCACACACGCCTACTGGACGTCCCGTTTCCGGCATCATTGCCAAGAGACCAGTGGACACCGTATGCATGCATAGCTTGTCAGAGGAGGCGTATCCTGCAGCAGAGCCAATCAAAATCCAGCCTTGGATCTCCATGGAAACCCGTGATGCTAAATCAAGCCACTATACACAAAAAGAAAAAAAGAGAATCATTTAAAAAATACTAAAAACAGGTCCACATGAACACTGTATAGTATAAGCATTACATTATATATTATATAATACCAGTATATTAACCCGGAATAATGAGGCATTAAGGCAGTAAAATTGTTTATAGAAAACACTGTAGCCCCAGGGTTTCATTTAACCCTCTGGGTGCGACTGTGTCCAATACAAAAATCCACCTACTTTCAAGTTGAAGCAGTTTCTTATCACGATCCCCGCCTCTAATAGAAGGGGGGATATGGTCGATGATTTTAGATCTAATCGATGATACATTATGTCCTTCCTTGATACAGTGTCTGGCCATCGGTTGGTCACTTCTACCTGTTTCTATAGCCGCCCTTATTGCAGTCCTATGCAGAGCCATCCTTTCCCAGAATTGGCGCTTAGTTTTGCCTATGTAGTATAAGCCACACGGGCAAATTAAGACATACACCACGTACTTTGTAGTACAGGTTAGTGAATAATTGATAGCATATTTTTTACCTGTTCTGGGATGGGAGATGGAACTTCCAGGGAGCATAGAACTACATGCGGTGCACCCCAAACACCGAAAACACCCTGTTCTTTGAGATAAAAAAATGCCTAGGGGTTTGTTGTTTCAGGGAATTGGTGACATCCAATTTGACCAAATGGTCTTTCAAATTCCTGCCTCTTGTAAAGCTAGGCATAAGTCTAGTGTTAAATAATGCAGGTAGTTCTTTGTCACTATTGACTATTGGCCATAAAGTTTTCACTTTCTTGGTTGTCCCCTCACTCAATACTGTATACTTATTAACCCATGGTATAACTGAGGATTGTTGAACCTTAGTGGTGGTTGTGAGCAAACTATCCCTAGAAAGCCGCATTACCTTATTCTTACATTGCATAAGATGTGATCTTTTATACCCCCGAGAGCCAAACTCTTCAATCATCTTATCTAGCTCAACTCCTACCTCATCAGGGTCACTGGTGATTCTCTTAGCACGTAGCATTGGTGAATAGGGCAACCCCCTTCTTAAAGGGAGAGGGTGAAAACTATCAAATTGTAAAACTGTATTTCTATCTGTACTTTTTATGAACAGATTAGTTTTAAATAAACCATCAACCAACTGTATATTGACATCCAAAAAGTGTACCTGTACATTACTAGTGGTAAAGGTGAACCTGATTACCCCATCTGATTAATTTTGACCATTCAGGATTACTTCCAAATCATCACGTTTTCCTCTCCAGATTATTAACAAATCGTCAATAAATCTGCAGTAGAGAGCCACTTGAGGATGCATGATGTTACCTACGTAAAACAGACGATGTTCAATCATACACATATATGCGTTAGCGTAGGATGGGGCCACATTCGATCCCATCGCTACGCCAGAGCGCTGTAGCTAAAATTTGCTGTTATACATAAAATAATTTCTCGTAAGGACCAAGGTTAATAATTGTATAAAGAACTCAACAGGTGGGCCCTTATAATGAACGCTAGTACTAATCAGCTCTCTTACTGCCTGTATACCCTCATTGTGTGGTATACATGTATACAGGCTTACCACATCGGCACTGCACATCCATGTTTCTTCCACACTAGGTTCAAGCCTGTTTAATTTATTAAGTAAATCAGTGGTGTCTTTAAGGTATGAATCCGTGTGTTGGACAATGGACACATGGATTAAGGAGCGCATCAAAATATGTGGAAATAGGTTGATACAAAGATCCCCTGGCAGAAATAATTGGTCTGCCAGGGGGATCTTGTAAGCGTTTATGTACTTTGGGCAAAGTATAAAATATTGGCACAATTGGGTAATCTACTGATAAAGCTTTTTTTAAAATCACAGCCTATCCATTGTTGTGTCTCAGCTTGTACCAACACTAGATCTAGCTCTTTCTTATACCCAACTGTAGGGTCAGATATGAGGGGTTCGTAGGTGGCTGGATCAGACAATTGCCTCATACACTCTTGGTTATAACTAGTGAGGTCCTGAACCACCACTGCACCCCCCTTATCAGCATTACGAATCACGATATCAGAACGTCTAGCAAGACACTTTAAAGTCTCATATTCATCTCTTGATAGATTGTTCTGATATTGTTGTTGAGAAGATGAGAGTCCTTCTTGATCCATCAACCGAGAAAAAGTTCTTATGGATGCACTGGTGGTAATTGGATCAAAACGGGATTTGGACTGTATAGCCTTAAGCTGTGCAGGAACAATATTATTGTCCTCGACGAGATTGCCACCTTTTGCGTTACCAACACGTTCCTTAAGCCTTAACAAACGATTAAATTTGTAAGAGTCTACCTTCCATTTGAACGCCTCATGTTTGGTTGATGGAAAGAAAGATGGACCCTTGGACAACAGTTGGATTTCAGACTCTAATAGGGGGACGGAGGATAAATTAAAGACAACATCTTTCACTTTCGTGGTGGTCGACCGGCTTTGCCTTTCATTTTGCCTCCCCCGCCTCGTGTGGTTCCTCCGGAGTTTTTATAGCCGTTCTGGTTTTTACCCCTAAAGGGCCTATTTGACTGGGGGTGCCCGATGTTGCAGATTCAGATTCACTCACAGAGGTACTTGAATCCTGGCCCTCCCTGTAACGTGGCCGGGTTCTCCATTTCTTGTTGTTGTTAAATGGACGATAATCCCCAGTCCATTTAGATGTACTCAACCATAGGTATACCTGATTTGTTTCATAGTCTTGTTTGACTTTTGCTAATTTCTCCTTTTTAAATTTATTTAAATCATTTTTGTACTGCTCGATCTGTGTGCTCAATTTTCCCATCCAGTCCACCTGTGTATCAGAGGATAGTTGGTTTTTATGCGCCAATTCAAACGCTGTGATCTTTTCTTTTGCAGCATTGAGCTCCTTGTTGGACTCATCAATAACCAGGAGCATCAGATCTAGCGAGCATTTATTTAGTATTCCTAATTATCTGAGGCAAAATTGAATACTATGTCTACCTATGGTAGGTGTGTTATGTACACGAAAGCCACGGGGTATTTGTTTCTCCCGATAATAGTCTGATAGTGTAATGCAGTGGTAGAGAAAATCTATTTCACGTCGTTTCAGTTTGTATAATTCTTTATATAGGCCATCACAGCCTGGGTTGGTCATCTCATCACTGAATTGTCGGGTGTGTAGAATACTTTCTGCTTCAGCCTCAGAGTAACTGAATACTTCACCAGTATTAATCTGCGCAAGATTACAACCGGGTTCATCTTGGTCGGCACCTCGTGTCGACATGTTGAATGCTGTTAAATGCTCAAATGCAAACTATACAGTGAAACAATTGCTGGATGCAAGAGAAATGCGTCCCCGTTGTGGATAAAGTACAGATGTATAAGAAATGGGGGGTGCCCTGGTGAGTTCGACCGAATAATTGCCGGAATAGGCTAGTATCTTGCTCCATGTATTTGTGCTGTAACCCGGCACTCACCCCTGGTCTCACGGATTTTCTTGCTCCGATGCCATCCACGGTGTTGGATCACCTATGTAGAACGGTTGAATAGGCGGCACTCAAGAGACTGAATAAGATGCAAATGCTTTATTGCGTCACAGTCCGACGCACGTTTCGGGACACAGCCCGTCGCCAGGGACAATCACAGTGCAATACCACAAGCCACATATAAATACCCCTGGGTACACAAGACTCTCATTACCCGATTGTGCTCACCTGTCAGACGCCCATCCGCCGCGAGTCCCGCCACTGCATCGGTAGACGCGCTGGGCTGATGACGTGATCCGGCCGCGTCACTGCAGGGAGCCAGTCGGGGTCCGATAGTTGGTTACCATGGAAACTCCTGACCACACACGCCTACTGAACGTCCCATTTCCGGCATCATTGCCAAGAGACCAGTGGACACCGTATGCATGCATAGCTCATCAGAGGAGGCGTATCCTGCAGCAGAGCCAATCAAAATCCAGCCTTGGATCTCCATGGAAACCCGTGATGCTAAATCAAGCCACTATACACAAAAAGAAAAAAAGAGAATCATTTAAAAAATACTAAAGACAGATCCACATGAACACTATATAGTATAAGCATTACATTATATATTATATAATACCAGTATATTAACCCGGAATAATGAGGCATTAAGGCAGTAAAATTGTTTATAGAAAACACTGTAGCCCCAGGGTTTCATTTAACCCTCTGGGTGCGACTGTGTCCAATACAAAAATCCACCTACTTTCAAGTTGAAGCAGTTTCTTATCACGATCCCCGCCTCTGATAGAAGGGGGGATATGGTTAATGATTTTAGATCTAATCGATGATACATTATGTCCTTCCTTGATACAGTGTCTGGCCATCGGTTGGTCACTTCTACCTGTTTCTATAGCCGCCCTTATTGCAGTCCTATGCAGAGCCATCCTTTCCCGGAATTGGCGCTTAGTTTTGCCTATGTAGTATAAGCCACACGGGCAAATTAAGACATACACCACGTACTTTGTAGTACAGGTTAGTGAATAATTGATAGTATATTTTTTACATGTTCTGGGTTGGGAGATGGAACTTCCAGGGAGCATAGAACTACATGTGGTGCACCCCAAACACCGAAAACACCCTGTTCTTTGAGATAAAAAAAATGCCTAGGGGTTTGTTGTTTCAGGGAATTGGTGACATCCAATTTGACCAAATGGTCTTTCAAATTCCTGCCTCTTGTAAAGCTAGGCATAAGTCTAGTGTTAAATAATGCAGGTAGTTCTTTGTCACTATTGACTATTGGCCATAAAGTTTTCACTTTCTTGGTTGTCCCCTCACTCAATACTGTATACTTATTAACCCATGGTATAACTGAGGATTGTTGAACCTTAGTGGTGGTTGTGAGCAAACTATCCCTAGAAAGCCGCATTACCTTATTCTTACATTGCATAAGATGTGATCTTTTATTCCCCCGAGAGCCAAACGCTTCAATCATCTTATCTAGCTCAACTCCTACCTCATCAGGGTCACTGGTGATTCTCTTAGCACGTAGCATTTGTGAATAGGGCAACCCCCTTCTTAAAGGGAGAGGGTGAAAACTATCAAATTGTAAAACTGTATTTCTATCTGTACTTTTTATGAACAGATTAGTTTTAAATAAACCATCAACCAACTGTATATTGACATCCAAAAAGTGTACCTGTACATTACTAGTGGTAAAGGTGAACCTGATTACCCCATCTGATTAATTTTGACCATTCAGGATTACTTCCAAATCATCACGTTTTCCTCTCCAGATTATTAACAAATCGTCAATAAATCTGCAGTAGAGAGCCACTTGAGGATGCATGATGTTACCTACGTAAAACAGACGATGTTCAATCATACACATATATGCGTTAGCGTAGGATGGGGCCACATCCGATCCCATCGCTACTCCAGAGCGATGTAGGTAAAATTTGCCGTTATACATAAAATAATTTCTCGTAAGGACCAAGGTTAATAATTGTATAAAGAACTCAACAGGTGGGCCCTTATAATGAACGCTAGTACTAATCAGCTCTCTTACTGCCTGTATACCCTCATTGTGTGGTATACATGTATACAGGCTTACCACATCGGCACTGCACATCCATGTTTCTTCCACACTAGGTTCAAGCCTGTTTAATTTATTAAGTAAATCAGTGGTGTCTTTAAGGTATGAATCCGTGTGTTGGACACATGGATTAAGGAGCGCATCAAGATATGTGGAAATAGGTTGATACAAAGATCCCCTGGCAGAAATAATTGGTCTGCCAGGGGGATCTTGTAAGCGTTTATGTACTTTGGGCAAAGTATAAAATATTGGCACAATTGGGTAATCTACTGATAAAGCTTTTTTTTAAATCACAGCCTATCCATTGTTGTGTCTCAGCTTGTACCAACACTAGATCTCTTTTTTTCTTTTTGTGTATAGTGGCTTGATTTAGCATCACGGGTTTCCATGGAGATCCAAGGCTGGATTTTGATTGGCTCTGCTGCAGGATACGCCTCCTCTGACGAGCTATGCATGCATACGGTGTCCACTGGTCTCTTGGCAGTGATGCCGGAAACGGGACGTCCAGTAGGCGTGTGTGGTCGGGAGTTTCCATGGTAACCAACTATCGGACCCCGACTGGCTCCCTGCAGTGACGCGGCCGGATCACGTCATCGGCCCAGCGCGTCTACCGATGCAGTGGCGGGACTCGCGGCGGATGGGCGTCTGACAGGTGAGCACAATCAGGTAATGAGAGTCTTGTGTACCCAGGGGTATTTATATGTGGCTTGTGGTATTGCACTGTGATTGTCCCTGACGACGGGCTGTGTCCCGAAACGTGCGTCGGACTGTGACGCAATAAAGTATTTGCATCTTATTCAGTCTCTTGAGTGCCGCCTATTCAACCGTTCTATATATATATATATATCTATATATACATAGAGATCCAATACAGCAGGCGGCACTCAGAGACTTGAAGTAAACTGTAAAAGTGCATAAATGCCCCGCAGGGCGTGCTTTATTGTGACGTTTCGGGGACCTCTCCCGTTCCTCAGACAAAGCAATGTGATAAACAGTGACTTTAAATAGACAATACAATCATAAGCTTACCCCCTCCTCGTTTGTGTCAGCGGCTCCCTGGTCCCTCTGGCCGCCATCCTGCAGTGGACACTTCCGGCTACGGCTCCCCCCTTCGTGCCGGAAGTGACATCACCCTTCCGGCTCCGGGGACCATGGCAACCGGCTGCAAACAAAAGAGGATTACATTAATCCCTCACTGTGCAAAAAAACATGTTATTAAAGAGCCTGGGTTGCATCTTACAAAATACACCACCTGTATGGGGTCTTGCTGACACCCTCTAATTAGTGAAAAAAACGTGCATGACAAGACAAGATCTAGGGGGTAATTTCGACCCGATTGCTCGCTGCAGTTTATTGCAGCGCAGCGATCGGGTCGGAACTGCTCATGCGCCGGCACCGCAGTGCACCGGCGCATGCCAGACAGACAAAGGCCGTAGTTGCTTACCGATCGCCTCTGAGACAGAGGCGGTCGCTGGGTGGGAGGGGGCTGGATGGCGGTGTTTGGCCGCCATTTAGGGGGCGTGGTCGGACCTTTGGGCGGGGAGGGCCGCGGTGGCTGCGTGACGTCACACGCACCTGGTGCGACTCGTGGCAGTGAAGAGGTTCTCCCGGCCAGCCGCAGTAGCTGCGCTGGCCGGGAGTAACTCCTGATATGCAAAAGCATCGCCGCTGTGCGATGCTTTTGCATTTCTGCGGGTGGGGGGCGGCACTGACATGCGGGGCGGACTAGCCCTGTGCTGGGCGTCCTCCCCGCATGTCTGAGTGCCTGATCGTAGCTGTGCTAAATTTAGCACAGCTACGATCAACTCGGAATGAACCCCCTAGTGCACTAGCAGCACACAAACACAGTGCACTAGCCTTACCAACCTGGTATAAAATATAATTGAGTAAAAAATGTTTTTGGAAAGAATTATACTTAAACATGACATTTGTGCAAACAAACGAGGTGTAAAAACCTTTCCGGTTAAAGTGTACTTAGGTGGTTATTCCGAGTTGATCGCAGCCAGCAACTTTTTGCTACTGCTGCGATCAACTAGTCCACGCCTATGGGGGGAGTGTATTTTAGCTTAGCAGGGCTGCGATCGCTTGTGCAGCCCTGCTAGGCTAAACAAATTTCAAGCAGAACAAGACTAACCCTGGACATACTTACCCTGTTCGACGATCTCAGCGATGCTGGGGCCGGCTTTGATGTCAGACATCCGCTCTCTGTTCTCCTGGACACGCCTGAGTTTTCTTCACCACTCCCCGAAAACTGCAGGCAACGGTCTGGTGACGCCCAGGAACGCCTTCTTTCTGTCAATCTTCTTGCGGTCGTCTCTGCGACCACTTTCTTCGTTGTCCGTGACGTAACCCGGCGACCCTTGTCGCCGGGCAACGACATGCGTGCGCAGTGCGGCCACCGCGCATGCGCATTCCAGACCCGTTCGCACCGCAGCGACAAACCGCTGCGTGCGAACAGGTCGGAATGGCCCCCTTAATACTGAAGAACTAAGCAAAATACTGCCATCTTGTGGTAAAATTTAATAACATACTTCCTATCAACTTGGGAGGGGAATGTGCCTTCTTGAATGTATAAGTAAAAATACCACATTTACAATATGTTCTGTAAACTGAGCTAGTAGAACAAGGCTAATCATATACAGTATATCTTATTAGTAAACCAACTTATTTTATAAAAAATGACTCAACATTAATGATTCATTCAATCCTTTGGGGGCTACTCAATCCAGACGGAAAATCCATCTGAATTCTAATTGTAATAGCAATTTCCCCCTGTCACCCTCCCCCCCCCCCTTCCCCTGTACGGGTGCTGGTACTTGATCTATGGCCTTGTATCTCAAGCTGGCAAGATTGTTTTTGTGCATTGCGAAATGGCGTGCCACTGGTTGTTCGCTGTCTCCTGTGGTCAAAGCTGCTGTAATAGCTGTTCTGTGTTGGGTAAGACATACTTTAAGTGGGCATCTGTCTTCCCAACATAGTACAGCCCGCATGGACACATGATGACATAAATAACATATTTACTTGTACATGTTAGTGGCCACCCGATCTTGTACCTTTTGCCTGTATGTGGATGTGGTATAGAGTCCCCTACATCAGAAAGGAACAGGTGGTGCACCTAAGCATCTAAAACAGCCATTTTTTCTGCTGAGAAAATGCTTTGGTGTCTGACTGTCCAAAAAGCCAGAAACATCCGTTTTTACTAACAGATCTTTCAGATTCTTGCCCCGAGCATAGCTGGGCATTAACCGGCTTTTATGGGAACAGCCCAGATCAGGGTCTGTGTTGACTATTTGCCATAACTTCTTGGCCTTTTTAAGAGTACGTGGGCTCTGAATGTTATACTCATTCACCCATGTTACAGTGCTATACTTTTTGGAAACCTTAGGCTTATTACTTAGTTGGTAATTTGTTAACGCTCTCTTCCGTACTTTCAGAAGTTCCCCAGTGGAATAACCTCTTTCTTGAAATTTTTCTACCATTCTATCTAGTTGCTTTTCCCTAATGGTGGGGTCACTGTTGTCTCTACACACCCTCAATAGCTGTGAATAGGGGAGTTCCCGAATGGTGGTTTTAGGGTGAAAGCTATCAGCGTGCAACATTGTGTTGCGATCGGTAGGTTTGGTGTATAACGATGTCTGAATCTGGCCCTCTTTAATCTCTATGAGGATGTCCAAGAAACAGATTTTGTTAGTATCTTTCATGATGGTAAACTTGATCGGACTGTTAGATGTGTTCTGCATATCAATAATCTCTTCTAACCTGCCCACATCTTGCTTCCAAAAAATTAGCAAGTCATCTATATATCTGTAATATAGACATATAGAATTGGAAATAGACGAATCCTCAAAGAACAACCTTCTCTCCACCTTCCACATGTAACTGTTGGCGAACGAGGGTGCGACCGAAGAACCCATTGCACACCCCGTGAGCTATTTGAAATATGCGCCATTAAACATAAAGAAACGATGTTCTAAAGTAAATGCTAGAAGAGTGAGAAAAAGATTAATGTCAGGACCTTGGTACAGACTGTTCCCTGTAATCAGTCTTCTGACTGCTTCTAGACCCTCTGTATGTGGGATGGATGTATATAAACTGGTTACATCTAAGGTAACCAATGTGGTGTTGGCAGGAACTGTTTGAATCTGTCTTAGTTTAATTAATAATGTACCTGAATCTTTTAAATAAGAAAAATGTGTTCTGGATGCACGGTTGCAAAAATGCATCCAGATACAAAGATATTGGCTCACACAGAGACCCCCGGTCCGAGATGATAGGTCTGCTCGGGGGACTCTGTGCATCCTTGTGTATCTTAGGTAATGTATAGAACACAGGTATAATCGGATAGGCAGTAGATCATTTGTCACAAACTATCTTAGACAACAACCCCTCCTCCCGGGCTTGTTTTAAAATAACGTCCAATTCTTGTTTGTACGCTTGTGTTGGGTCTTGATCTAATCTACAATATGTTAGGGGGACGCTTAATAACCGGTTACATTCGGCAATATAGGCTGTCGTGTCCTGTAGTACGATAGAACCCCCCTTGTCGGATGCTTGCAGAACAATATCCTTTCGGTTTTGCAAATTAGTAAGAGCTCTTCTCTCTTCCCTTGTCAAGTTGTGTCTAGTAAATGGTTCGACCACATCCATACTGTCCTCCAACAGCCTATGAAAAGTTTTTAGAGAGGCATTTGATGACTGAGGCTCGAATTTTGATCTCGGACCCAGATGTTATATCCTTTCTGGTATCTTCTCCGCAACTATAACACCAGGATGTTTAAAGAAGTGCTCCTACAGCTTCAGGGACCTATTTAATTTGTATGTGTCCAATTTCCATCTAAAACGGTCAGGTCTGTTGGTCGGAATAAAAGAAAGTCCTTTACCTAATAACCATTGTTCTTGTTCTGTCAGGACATGTGATGACAAATTAAAGATAGCATTTACTTGTTTTTTACCATCTTTCTTCCCTGTCTGTCTCCGCGATTGGCCCCCCCTGCGCGTTGGCCTTTTACCCGAGTTCCTGCCCGGGTGCTTACCCCTAAAGGGGTCGTGGCTGTAAAGGTGCTTGTAGTGCCTTGTGGCAAATCTTCTGATTCACTAGCAGATGTGCTGGAGAACCTTACTCCCTGTTGTCTCCGAAATTGTGTATTGTGCCTTTTATTCATAGGATTCCTTGTTTGTTGCAGCCATTGGTATACCCGATGTTCAGTGTAGTCGGCCACAGCCTTTTTGTGTTTTTCTCTTTTATATTTCAACAGATCATTTTTATAAGTCTCCACTTGTAGCTTGAGTTTGGCTAACCAGCCTGTGGTCTGGTCCGTGGAAAGCGTTGCCAGATGTTCCTTCTCAAATTCCATGATTTTGTTCTGGGTGACATTCCATTCCCGCGTCGATTCCTCAATCACGAGGAGTATGAGATCCAGCGAGCATTTGTTTAGGATTGAAATCCATCTTTTACAAAAGTTGACATTGTGCCTCCCTATTGTGGGGATATTGTGGACCCTAAAGCCCCGCGGAATTCTGTTTGGCCCGATGGTAATCTGAAAGTGTCCTACTGTGGTATAGGAAGTCAAGCTCCCTTTTCTTTAATTTGAACAGTTCTTTGAAAATGTCCCCAATGGACTCTATAGGTTCATCAGAAAATGCTGAGTCCTTGTGCAAGATGTTCGCTGCATCAATGTCAGAGAAACTCAGTGTTTCGTAGTTATCACATTCGATAAGACAAGATGTGAAATCTCCATCTCCCTCCGCTGTCGCCATTTGTGTATCCACTTGCGACATGTATTGCACTGTAACTGTGAGTCTTGCAACAAAAGTGCTGGTGCTTGTATAAAAGTGCCAGTGCACTTAGGGGGTCATTCCGAGTTGATCGCTAGCTGCCATTGTTCGCAGCGCAGCGATCAGGCTAAAAATAGGCATTTCTGCACATGCGTATTGGCTGCATTGCGTACGCGCATCGTATGGGTACAAAGCCCGTTGTGATTGTGCACAGGTTGTAGCGAAGTTTTCAGTCGCACTGACGGCCACAAGAAGATTGACAGGAAGGGGGCGTTTCTGGGTGTCAACTGACCGTTTTCAGGGAGTGTTTGCAAAAACGCAGGTGTGTCTGAAAAAACGCAGGGGTGGCTGGGCGTTCGCTGGGCGGGTGTATGACGTCAAATCCAGACACGAATAGGCTGAAGTGATCGCAAGCGCTGAGTAGGTTCAGAACTACTCTGAAACTGCACAAACATTTTTTGCAGAGCTCGGCTGCACAACCGTTCGCACTTCTGCTAAGCTAAAATACACTCCCCAGTGGGCGACGGCATAGCATTTGCACGGTTTCTAAAACTAGCTAGCGAGCGATCAACTCGGAATGACCCCCTTAAGTGCAAAAAAGTGCAAAAAAACAAAGTGCAAGTGCCAAGTGAAGTACTGTAGAAGGGTAGAATTTGGTACCAGGTGCCTTGAAATGGGACCAACGATCTTACCCACCGCAGCAGAGCGTTGTCCTGAATATTTAGTAAACAATTGTTTTCCGGCACTCCAGTCCTGCGATAACTAGTAATGTGCACCGGAAATTTTTCGGGTTTTGTGTTTGTGTGACTAAGCTAAGCGACCCTAGTGGCCGACACAAACACCTGGCCCATCTAGGAGTGGCACTGCAGTGTCACGCAGGATGGCCCTTCAAAAAAATACTCCCCAAACAGCACATGACGCTAAGAAAAAAAGAGGCGCAATGAGGTAGCTGTGTGACTAAGCTAAGCGACCCTAGTGGCCGACACAAACACCTGGCCCATCTAGGAGTGGCACTGCAGTGTCACGCAGGATGGCCCTTCAAAAAATACTCCACAAACAGCACATGACCCTTCAAAAAAATACTCCCCAAACAGCACATGACGCAAAGAAAAATGAAAGAAAAAAGAGGTGCAAGATGGAATTGTCCTTGGGCCCTCCCACCCACCCTTATGTTGTATAAACAGGACATGCACACTTTAACGAACCCATCATTTCAGCGACAGGGTCTGCCACACTACTGTGACTGAAATGACTGGTTGGTTTGGGCCCCCACCAAAAAAGAAGCAATCAATCTCTCCTTGCACAAACTGGCTCTACAGAGGCAAGATGTCCACCTCATCATCATCGTCCGATTCATCACCCCTTTCACTGTGTACAGCCCCCTCCTCACAGATTATTAATTCGTCCCCACTGGAATCCACCATCTCAGGTCCCCGTGTACTTTTTGGAGGCAATTGCTGCTGGTGAATGTCTCCACGGAGGAATTGATTATAATTCATTTTAATGAACATCATCTTCTCCACATTTTCTGGAAGTAACCTCGTACGCCGATTGCTGACAAGGTGAGCGGCGGCACTAAACACTCTTTCGGAGTACACACTGGAGGGAGGGCAACTTAGGTAGAATAAAGCCAGTTTGTGCAAGGGCCTCCAAATTGCCTCTTTTTCCTGCCAGTATACGTACGGACTGTCTGACGTGCCTACTTGGATGCGGTCACTCATATAATCCTCCACCATTCTTTCAATGGTGAGAGAATCATATGCAGTGACAGTAGACGACATGTCAGTAATCGTTGGCAGGTCCTTCAGTCCGGACCAGATGTCAGCACTCGCTCCAGACTGCCCTGCATCACCGCCAGCGGGTGGGCTCGGAATTCTTAGCCTTTTCCTCGCACCCCCAGTTGCGGGAGAATGTGAAGGAGGAGCTGTTGACGGGTCACGTTCCGCTTGACTTGACAATTTTCTCACCAGCAGGTCTTTGAACCTCTGCAGACTTGTGTCTGCTGGAAAGAGAGATACAACGTAGGTTTTAAATCTAGGATCGAGCACGGTGGCCAAAATGTAGTGCTCTGATTTCAACAGATTGACCACCCGTGAATCCTGGTTAAGCGAATTAAGGGCTCCATCCACAAGTCCCACATGCCTAGCGGAATCGCTCTTTTTTAGCTCCTCCTTCAATGTCTCCAGCTTCTTCTGCAAAAGCCTGATGAGGGGAATGACCTGACTCAGGCTGGCAGTGTCTGAACTGACTTCACGTGTGGCAAGTTCAAAAGGTTGCAGAACCTTGCACAACGTTGAAATCATTCTCCACTGCGCTTGAGACAGGTGCATTCCCCCTCCTTTGCCTATATCGTGGGCAGATGGAATGGCCTTTTGCTGCTCCTCCATCCTCTGAAGCATATAGAGGGTTGAATTCCACCTCGTTACCACCTCTTGCTTCAGATGATGGCAGGGCAGGTTCAGGCGTTTTTGGTGGTGCTCCAGTCTTCGGCACGCGGTGGCTGAATGCCGAAAGTGGCCCGCAATTCTTCGGGCCACCAACAGCATCTCTTGCACGCCCCTGTCGTTTTTTAAATAATTCTGCACCACCAAATTCAATGTATGTGCAAAACATGGGACGTGCTGGAATTTTGTCAGATGTAATGCACGCACAATATTGCTGGCGTTGTCCGATGTCACAAATCCCCAGGAGAGTCCATTTGTGGTAAGCCATTCTGCGATGATGTTCCTCAGTTTCCGTAAGAGGTTGTCAGCTGTGTGCCTCTTCTGGAAAGCAGTGATACAAAGCGTAGCCTGCCTAGGAACGAGTTGGCGTTTGCAAGATGCTGCTACTGGTGCCGCCGCTGCTGTTCTTGCTGCAAGAGGCAATACATCTACCCAGTGGGCTGTCACAGTCATATAGTCCTGAGTCTGCCCTGCTCCACTTGTCCACATGTCCGTGGTTAAGTGGACATTGGGTACAACTGCATTTTTTAGGACACTGGTGACTCTTTTTCTGACGTCTGTGTACATTTTCGGTATCGCCTGCCTAGAGAAATGGAACCTAGATGGTATTTGGTACCGGGGACACAGTACCTCAATCAAGTCTCTAGTTGCCTCTGAAGTAACGGTGGATACCGGAACCACGTTTCTCACCACCCAGGCTGACAAGACCTGACTTATCCGCTTTGCAGCAGGATGACTGCTGTGATATTTCATCTTCCTCTCAAAGGACTGTTGGACAGTCAATTGCTTACTGGAAGTAGTACAAGTGGTCTTCCGACTGGAATGACGATCGACTCCCAGCAGCAACAACAGCAGCGCCAGCAGCAGTAGGCGTTACACTCAAGGATGCATCGGAGGAATCCCAGGCAGGAGAGGACTCGTCAGACTTGCCAGTGACATGGCCTGCAGGACTATTGGCTTTCCTGTGTAAGGTGGAAATTGACACTGAGGGAGTTGGTGGTATGGTTTGCAGGAGCTTGGTTACAAGAGGAAGGGATTTAGTGGTCAGTGGACTGCTTCTGCTGCCATCCAAAGTTTTTGAACTTGTCACTGACTTCTGATGAATGCGGACCAGGTGATGTATAAGGGAGGATGTTCCTAGGTGGTTAACGTCCTTACCCCTACTTATTACAGCTTGACAAAGGCAACACACGGCTTGACACCTGTTGTCCGCATTTGTGTTAAAATAATTCCACACCGAAGAGGTGATTTTTTTTGTATTTTGACCAGGCATGTCAATGGCTATATTCGTCCCACGGACAACAGGTGTCTCCCCGGGTGCCTGACTTAAACAAACCACCTCACCATCAGAATCCTCCTTGTCAATTTCCTCCCTAGCGCCAGCCACACCCATATCCTCATCCTGGTGTACTTCAACAGTGACATCTTCAATTTGACTATCAGGAACTGGACTGCGGGTGCTCCTTCCAGCACTTGCAGGGGGCGTGCAAATGGTGGAAGGCGCAAGCTCTTCCCATCCAGTGTTAGGAAGGTCAGGCATCGCAACCGACACAATTGGACTCTCCTTGGGGATTTGTGATGTAGAAGAACGCACAGTTTTTTGCTGTGCTTTTGCCAGCTTAAGTCTTTTATTTTTTCTAGCGAGAGGATGAGTGCTTCCATCCTCAAGTGAAGCTGAACCACTAGCCATGAACATAGGCCAGGGCCTCAGCCGTTCCTTGCCACTCCGTGTCGTAAATGGCATATTGGCAAGTTTACGCTTCTCATCAGACGCTTTAAATTTTGATTTTTGGGTCATTTTACTGAACTTTTTTTTTGGGGATTTTACATGCTCTCTACTATGACATTGGGCATCGGCCTTGGCAGACGACGTTGATGGCATTTCATCGTCTCGGCCATGACTAGTGGCAGCAGCTTCAGCACGAGGTGGAAGTGGATCTTGAGCTTTCCCTATTTTAATTTCCACATTTTTGTTCTCCATTTTTTAGTGTGTGGAATTATATGCCAGTATCAATAGCAATGGCCTACTACTATATATACTGCGCACAACTGAAATGCACCACAGGTATGGATAGATAGTATACTTGACGACACAGAGGTAGGTAGAGCAGTGGCCTTCCGTACCGTACTGCTATATATACTGGTGGTCACTGTCAGCAAAACTCTGCACTGTACTCCTCCTATATAATATACTGGTGGTCCCCAGTGCCCACAATAAAGCAGTGTGAGCACAGATATATGCAGCACACTGAGCACAGATATGGAGTGTTTTTCAGGCAGACAACGTATACTGGTGGTCACTGGTCAGCAAAACTCTGCACTGTACTCCTCCTATATAATATACTGGTGGTCCCCAGTGCCCACAATAAAGCAGTGTGAGCACAGATATATGCAGCACACTGAGCACAGATATGGAGTGTTTTTCAGGCAGACAACGTATAATACTGGTGGTCACTGTCAGCAAAACTCTGCACTGTACTCCTCCAATACAGCTGCTCCCCAGTCCCCACAATTAAGTAGTGTGAGCACAGATATATGCAGCACACTGAGCACAGATATGGAGTGTTTTTCAGGCAGACAACGTATACTAGTGGTCACTGTCAGCAAAACTCTGCACTGTACTCCTCCTATATAATACAGCTGCTCCCCAGTCCCCACAATTAAGCAATAAGCACAAATATTATTAATAAACGGAGAGGACGCCAGCCACGTCCTCTCCCTAACATTTCCAATGCACGAGTGAAAATGGCGGCGACGCGCGGCTGCTTATATAGAATCCGAATCTCGCGAGAATCCGACAGCGGGATGATGACGTTCGTGCGCGCTCGGGTTAACCGAGCCATATGGGAGAATCCGAGTATGCCTCGGACCCGTGTAAAATGGGTGAAGTTCGGGGGGGTTCGGTTTCCGAGGAACCGAACCCGCTCATCACTAGCGATAACCGGCTCTGGTGCCCTCCTTTGGGGGTGCAATCCCCAATAACATAGAGATCCAATACAGCAGGCGGCACTCAGAGACTTGAAGTAAACTGTAAAAGTGCATAAATGCCCCGCAGCGCGTGCTTAATTGTGACGTTTCGGGGACTTCTCCCCTTTCTCTGACAAAGTAAGGTGACAATCCGTGACTTTAAATAGACAATACAATCATAAGCTTATCCCCTCCTCGTTTGTGTCAGCGGCTCCCTGGTCCCTCCGGCCGCCATCCTGCAGCGGACACTTCTGGCTACGGCTCCCCCCGCCGCGCTGGAAGTGACATCACCCGTCCGGCTCCGGGGACCATGGCAACCGGCTGCAAACAAAAAAGTATTTTGCTTAGTTCTTCAGAATTAAGTACACTGTAGCTGGAAACGTTTTTACACCTCGTTTGTTTGCACAAATGTCATGTTTAAGTATAATTCTTTCAAAAAATTTTTTTAACTCAATAATATTTTATACCAGGTTGGAAAGGCTAGTGCACTGTGTTTGTATGCTGCTAGTGCACTAGATCTTGTCTTGTCATGCACGTTTTTTTCACTAATTAGAGGGTGTCAGCAAGACCCCATACAGGTGTTGTATTTTGTAAGATGCAACCCAGGCTCTTTAATAACATGTTTTTTTGCACAGTGAGGGATTAATGTAATCCTCTATTGTTTGCAGCCGGTTGCCATGGTCCCCGGAGCCGGATGGGTGATGTCACTTATGGCGTGACGGGGGAAGCCGTAGCCGGAAGTGTCCACTGCAGGATGGCGGCCGGAGGGACCAGGGAGCCGCTGACACAAACGAGGAGGGGGTAAGCTTATGATTGTATTGTCTATTTAAAGTCACTGTTTGTCACATTGCTTTGTCTGAGGAAGGGGAGAAGTCCCCGAAACGTCACAATTAAGCACGCCCTGCGGGGCATTTATGCACTTTTACAGTTTACTTCAAGTCTCTGAGTGCCGCATGCTGTATTGGATCTCTATGTTATTGGGGAAAGTACACAGGGTGAGTGGGGGGTGCATGGTTGGAGAGAAGTGGACACAGGGTGAGTGGGGGTTGCGGGTGGGAGAGGACACAGGGTGAGTTTGGGGGCAAAATGGGATAGGAACATACTGGGTATTGTAAATTAATATTAAAGCCTGCTGCCTACCAGTCCGCGGTGGCAGGTACAGGGACTCCGGCCGCAGCAGTGAAGATAGCCAGCGCACCACATGTGGACGCCCGGCGGGGTGGTGGCAGGGACAAGACCCGGGCGCAACCCACGTGGGTGCCTGGTAGGGCTCCGGTGGCAGGGAAGGAGAGCCGGGTGCACCGTATGTTGGAACTGGGCAGGGGCGGGAGCAGCATCCTGTAAGAGCAGCAGGCTGGCCACTTCCCTCGCCTCCTGCTGCACAGTTTTTAATTTTAGAAAAAAACAACACTTTCTGATCAGTGGACACGAAGTGCCGGTAAAACATACCGCTGCATACTGGCCCACTTCGACCACTATATATATATATATATATATATATATATATATATATAATTTATATCTATATATATATATAAATATATATATATTAGTGATGAGCGGGTTCGGTTCCTCGGAATCCGAACCCCCCCGAACTTCACCCTTTTTTGCACGGGTCCGAACAGACTCGGATCCTCCCGCCTTGCTCGGTTTTCCCGAGCGCTCCCGAACGTCATCATCCCGCGGTCGGATTCTCGCGAGATTCGTATTCTATATAAGGAGCCGCGCGTCGCCGCCATTTTTCACTCGTGCATTGGAGATGATCGTGAGAGGACGTGGCTGGCGTCCTCTCAGTTTCTATGTTCAGTGTGCTGCAAATATCTGTGCTCAGTGTGCTGCAAATATCTGTGCTTAGTGTGCTGCAAATATCTGTGCTCAGTGTGCTGCAAATATCTACGTTCTCTGCCTGAAAACGCTCCATATCTGTGCTCAGTGTGCTGCAAATATCTGTGCTCAGTGTGCTAATTGCTTTATTTGTGGGGACTGGGGACCAGCAGTATTATATAGTAGGAGGACAGTGCAGAGTTTTGCTGACCAGTGACCACCAGTATACGTTCTCTGCCTGAAAAACGCTCCATATCTGTGATGCATTGTAGTATATAGTAGGAGGACAGTGCAGAATTTTGCTGACCACCAGTATATATATAGCAGTACGGTACAGTAGTCCACTGCTCTACCTCTGTGTCGTCAAGTATACTATCCCATCCATACCTGTGGTGCATTTAAGTTTTGCACAGTATATATATAGTAGGAGGACAGTGCATAATTTTGCTGACCACCAGTATATAATATATAGCAGTACGGTACAGTAGGCCACTGCTCTACCTACCTCTGTGTCGTCAAGTATACTACCCATCCATCCCTGTGGGGCATTTAAGTGGTGCGGTGTATATATAGTAGGAGGACAGTGCATAATTTTGCTGGCCACCAGTATATAATATATAGCAGTACGGTACAGTAGGCCACTGCTCTACCTACCACTGTATCGTCAAGTATACTATCTATCCATCCCTGTGGTGCATTTAAGATGTGCGGTGTATATATAGTAGGAGGGCAGTTCATAATTTTGCTGACCGCCAGTATATAATATATAGCAGTACGGTACAGTAGGCCACTGCTCTACCTACCTCTGTGTCGTCAAGTATACTATCCATCCATACCTGTGGTGCATTTTAGTTGTTGTGCGGTGTATATATAGTAGGAGGGCAGTGCATAATTTTGCTGACCGCCAGTATATAATATATAGCAGTACGGTACAGTAGACCACTGCTCTACCTACCTCTGTGTCGTCAAGTATACTATCCATCCATCCCTGTGGTGCATTTAAGTGGTGCGGTGTATATATAGTAGGAGGGCAGTGCATAATTTTGCTGACCGCCAGTATAAAATATATAGCAGTACGGTACAGTAGGCCACTGCTCTACCTACCTCTGTGTCGTCAAGTATACTATCCATCCATACCTGTGGTGCATTTAAGTTTTGCACAGTATATATATAGTAGGAGGACAGTGCATAATTTTGCTGACCACCAGTATATAATATATAGCAGTACGGTACAGTAGGCCACTGCTCTACCTACCTCTGTGTCGTCAAGTATACTATCCATCCATACCTGTGGTGCATTTCAGTTGTGCGGTGTATATATAGTAGTAGGCCATTGCTATTGATATATTACTGGCATATAATTCCACACATTAAAAAATGGAGAACAAAAATGTGAAGGGTAAAATAGGGAAAGATCAAGATCCACCTCGTGCTGAAGCTGCTGCCACTAGTCATGGCCGAGACGATGAAATGCCATCAACGTCGTCTGCCAAGGCCGATGCCCAATGTCATAGTAGAGAGCATGTAAAATCCAAAAAACAAAAGCTCAGTAAAATGACCCAAAAATCTAAATCAAAATCGTCTGAGGAGAAGCGTAAACTTGCCAATGTGCCATTTACGACACGGAGTGGCAAGGAACGGTTGAGGGCCTGGCCTATGTTCATGGCTAGTGGTTCAGCTTCACATGAGGATGGAAGCACTCATCCTCCTGCTAGAAAACTTAAAAGAGTTAAGATGGCAAAAGCACAGCAAAGAACTGTGCGTTCTTCTAAATCACAAATCCCCAAGGAGAGCCCAATTGTGTTGGTTCCTTCCCAACACCGGACGGGAAGAGGGGGCGCCTTCCACCATTTGCACGCCCCCTGCAAGTGCTGGAAGGAGCACCCGCAGTCCAGTTCCTGATAGTCAAATTGAAGATGTCACTGTTGAAGTACACCAGGATGAGAATATGGGTGTTGCTGGCGCTGGGGAGGAAATTGACAAGGAGGATTCTGATGGTGAGGTGGTTTGTTTAAGTCAGGCACCCGGGGAGACACCTGTTGTCCGTGGGACAAATATGGCCATTGACATGCCTGGTCAAAATACAAAAAACATCACCTCTTCGGTGGGGAATTATTTCAACAGAAATGCGGACAACTGGTGTCAAGCCGTGTGTTGCCTTTGTCAAGCTGTAATAAGTAGGGGTAAGGACATTAACCACCTAGGAACATCCTCCCTTATACGTCACCTGGAGCGCATTCATCAGAAGTCATTGACAAGTTCAAAAACTTTGGGTGACAGCTGAAGCAGTCCACTGACCACTAAATCCCTTCCTCTTGTAACCAAGCTCCTGCAAACCACACCACCAACTCCCTCAGTGTCAATTTCCTCCTTAGACAGGAAAGCCAATAGTCCTGCAGGCCATGTCACTGGCAAGTCTGACGAGTCCTCTCCTGCCTGGGATTCCTCCGATGCATCCTTGAGTGTAACGCCTACTACTGCTGCTGGTGCTGCTGTTGTTGCTGCTGGGAGTCGATCGTCATCCCAGAGGGGAAGTCGGAAGACCACTTGTACTACTTCCAGTAAGCAATTGACTGTCCAACAGTCCTTTGCGAGGAAGATGAAATATCACAGCAGTCATCCTGCTGCAAAGCGGATAACTCAGGCCTTGGCAGCCTGGGTGGTGAGAAACGTGTTTCCGGTATCCACCGTTAATTCACAAGGAACTAGAGAATTGATTGAGGTACTGTGTCCCCGGTACCAAATACCATCTAGGTTCCATTTCTCTAGGCAGGCGATACCGAAAATGTACACAGACGTCAGAAAAAGAGTAACCAGTGTCCTAAAAAATGCAGTTGTACCCAATGTCCACTTAACCACAGACATGTGGACAAGTGGAGCAGGACAGACTCAGGACTATATGACTGTGACAGCCCACTGGGTAGATGTATTGCCTCCCGCAGCAAGAACAGCAGCGGCGGCACCAGTAGCAGCATCTTGCAAACGCCAACTCGTTCCTAGGCAGGCTACGCTTTGTATCACCGCTTTCCATAAGAGGCACACAGCTGACAACCTCTTACGGAAACTGAGGAACATCATCGCAGAATGGCTTACCCCAATTGGACTCTCCTGGGGATTTGTGACATCGGACAATGCCACCAATATTGTGCGTGCATTACATCTGGGCAAATTCCAGCACGTCCCATGTTTTGCACATACATTGAATTTGGTGGTGCAGAATTATTTAAAAAACGACAGGGGCGTGCAAGAGATGCTGTCGGTGGCCCGAAGAATTGCGGGCCACTTTCGGCATTCAGCCACCGCGTGCCGAAGACTGGAGCACCAGCAAACACTCCTGAACCTGCCCTGCCATCATCTGAAGCAAGAGGTAGTAACAAAGTGGAATTCAACCCTCTATGTTATGAGCCACGGCTGTGGCTCATTTCCATTTTTGCATTTTGGTTATGTATTTTATGTTATACTTCTGTTCATGTTCCCCGTGGGTGTCATGGGGTGCTCGGAGCTCACCCTTAAGGAGGGGATACTGTTATGAACCACAGGTAGTGGTTCATTCCTATTTTATGTTTATAAAGTTGTCTTGCATGCCAGGATTTCCTGTTGCTCTGTTTTAGAATACTCTTGTCTGCTGCCGCTGGTGAGTCTGTGTAATTGCAGCTTGTTCCCATGTGTTCAGCCTCACCTGGCTGCTAATTGCATCTTGTCAGTTTGGAGTCATGCAACAGGGCAGCTGCATGAGATTATTAATTAGGCCTCTCTGTTATATGCTGGCTGACTGCAATTCACAGATGCTGGTGATATTTCTGGGTATCCAGTCTGCTTGAGTTCTGAGCTTGGTTCCTGCTAGTTCCTGAGCTTCCTGTGTCGATTCCTGTGTCAGTCCCTGTGTCGATTCCTATGTCTGATCCCGTGTCCTGCCGTGAGGCGTTCCTGTCCTGAGGTCCAGTGCCTTTGCCTGTGCCTGGTCAAGTTTCTGGCTTCTTGGGGTCCACCGGTCTTTCGTTTGGGATTCTGCCTGTCCTCCAGTTCTTAGAGTCTGTGTCAGCAACATTGGGAGTTCCTGTCCGTTTGCCAGTATTCGTACCGGTTCCGTGAGTAGCGGCTCTGCTGCGTCCGTCGGCCTAGGCCGCTGTATTCCATTATTATTTCTGTCACTGGTGTTTTGCAGAGGGTTCTGCTTATGCTGTCACCGCCGGTACACAAAAGTATTGTGTGGGCGTGTGGTCAGCATTTCCTTTGTTGTTCTTTTCCTTTGGCGGCAAACCGCACATACATTTAGTTTTAGGCTAGTTAGTAGCCCCTGGCTTTTGGTTGTTTCAGTAAGAGGGCCCCTTGTTATCACCCTGTCTCGGTACACTCTTTGTCTCTCATTAAGACCTGAGGGGGCATCGAAGTTGGGCAGACGTAATCCGCCCTTCAAACGCGGCTGCCATGGGCTCAAGCAACCATAGTCTCGCAAGAGTGTACTGACAGCACGGGCGAGACAACGGAGATAGGGCGCCAGGGGCTATTCCCTTTCCATTCCCCTTTCCCAGCATTACGTTCCAGTGCTCCGGTCCTTGCAATAAGATCTCCTCAGACCAGAGTGCTGGAATCATAACACTATATGCTTCAGAGGATGGAGGAGCAGCAAAAGGCCATTCAAGCCTATACAGCTACCTACGATATAGGCAAAGGAGGGGGAATGCACCTGACTCAAGCGCAGTGGAGAATGATTTCAATGTTGTGCAAGGTTCTGCAACCCTTTGAACTTGCCACACGTGAAGTCAGTTCAGACACTGCCAGCCTGAGTCAGGTCATTCCCCTCATCAGGCTTTTGCAGAAGAAGCTGGAGAGATTGAAGGAGGAGCTAAAACAGAGCGATTCCGCTAGGCATGTGGGACTTGTGGATGGAGCCCTTAATTCGCTTAACCAGGATTCACGGGTGGTCAATCTGTTGAAATCAGAGCACTACATTTCGGCCACCGTGCTCGATCCTAGATTTAAAACCTATGTTGTATCTCTCTTTCCGGCAGACACAAGTCTGCAGAGGTTCAAAGACCTGCTGGTGAGAAAATTGTCAAGTCAAGCGGAACGTGACCTGTCAACAGCTCCTCCTTCACATTCTCCCGCAACTGGGGCTGAGAGGAAAAGGCTAAGAATTCCGAGCCCACCCGCTGGCGGTGATGCAGGGCAGTCTGGAGCGAGTGCTGACATCTGGTCCGGACTGAAGGACCTGCCAACAATTTCTGACATGTCGTCTACTGTCACTGCATATGATTCTGTCACCATTAAAAGAATGGTGGAGGATTATATGAGTGACCGCATCCAAGTAGGCATGTCAGACAGTCCGTACGTATACTGGCCGGAAAAAGAGGCAATTTGGAGGCCCTTTCACAAACTGGCTTTATTCTACCTAAGTTGCCCCCCCTCCAGTGTGTACTCCGATAGAGTGTTTAGTGCAGCCGCTCACCTTGTCAGCAATCGGCGTACGAGGTTACTTCCAGAAAATGTGGAGAAGATGATGTTCATCAAAATGAATTATAATCAATTCCTCCGTGGAGACATTCACCAGCAATTGCCTCCAGAAAGTACACAGGGACCTGAGATGGTGGATTCCAGTGGGGACGAATTAATAATCTATGAGGAGGGGGATGTACACAGTGAAAGGGGTGAGGAATTGGATGATGAGGAGGAGGTGGACATCTTGCCTCTGTAGAGCCAGTTTGTGCAAGGAGAGATTGATTGCTTCTTTTTTGGTGGGGGCCCATACCAACCAGTCATTTCAGTCACAGTTGTGTGGCAGACCCTGTCGCTGAAATGATGGGTTTGTTAAAGTGTGCATGTCCTGTTTATACAACATAAGGGTGGGTGGGAGGGCCCAAGGACAATTCCATCTTGCACCTCTTTTTTCTTTCATTTTTCTTTGCATCATGTGCTGTTTGGGGACTATTTTTTGAAGTGCCATCCTGTCTGACACTACAGTGCCACTCCTAGATGGGCCAGGTGTTTGTGTCGGCCACTTGGGTTGCTTAGCTTAGTCACACAGCTACCTCATTGCGCCTCTTTTTTTCTTTGCATCATGTGCTGTTTGGGGACAATTTTTTTGAAGTGCCATCCTGTCTGACACTGCAGTGCCACTCCTAGATGGGCCAGGTGTTTGTGTCGGCCACTTGGGTCGCTTAGCTTAGTCACACAGCTACCTCATTGCGCCTCTTTTTTTCTTTGCATCATGTGCTGTTTGGGGACTATTTTTTTGAAGTGCCATCCTGTCTGACACTGCAGTGCCACTCCTAGATGGGCCAGGTGTTTGTGTCGGCCACTTGGGTCGCTTAGCTTAGTCATCCAGCGACCTTGGTGCAAATTTTAGGACTAAAAATAATATTGTGAGGTGTGAGGTGTTCAGAATAGTCTGGAAATGAGTGTAAATTATGGTTATTGAGGTTAATAATACTATGCGATCAAAATGACCCCCAAATTCTATGATTTAAGCTGTTTTTGATGTTTGTTTTGTAAAAAAATACCCGAATCCAAAACACACCCGAATACAACAAAAAAATTTCAGGGAGGTTTTGCCAAAACGCGTCCGAATCCAAAACACGGCCGCGGAACCGAAGCCAAAACCAAAACACAAAACCCGAAAAATTTCCGGTGCACATCACTAATATATGTATTTATATATATATATATATATATATATATATATATGCAAAAGCACTCACTCACTCACTAAGGGGATGAAAATTGGGTTGACCTAACGGCACACATACAGACAGGGACTGGTGCACACACAGGTATGGGGACTGCCGCACGCCATACTTGCCTGTGTATGATTGCCATCACCTGTGGTGAAACACCTTTCTTATAAATTAACTAGCTCACCACAGGTGATGGCAATCATACATTACCAGGAAAGTCCAGGAACAGAGCATTTTCTCCCTCATGGAGAGGGTCAGGTAGGCAAGTATGGCGCACGCACAGGAATGGGGACTCGCAGACGCACAGGGACGAGGACTGGTGCACACACACGGACAGGGACTGGCGTACACACAGGGAATGGCGATTACACAGAGATGCAGAAAACGTGACCAGCAGAGATGTGACTGTCGAGATGAGTGCTGCTGTCAATGTGACTTACCACACGCTGCCAGTTAGTGTTGCTTTCCCTCTTCTGCAGTACCAGCCAGGAGGGTGTCTGTTGGGAGTCATATAGTGGTGGGGCTGCTGCGACTGCCTTATAGATTCTGTGCCGGCGATTCACTACCAATCCTGGATGTTCCTTCCTCTTCGGCCCACGGCGGCAAGGACAAGCAGTGAACGCCTGGTGCAGTATAATGACATCACAACGTCATTAAAATTATGCGCAATGGCCAGGATAGCAGTGACCGAGGGGAGGAAGGGGGGCAAGATGTTTTCACCTAAACTGCAGCAGTTGTAGAGGTGTAAAAGGTACTATTAGACAATGTGCTGCAGTTTTTTTTATGCCCTTGAACCACGGGGCCCGTATGAACCTCGGGGCCTGGCAAGACTGTACCCTGTGACCCCCCTGTCGCCGAGCCTAGTCTGCACAATCACAGGCAAATGCTATCTGTCCCATCCTTTCCATTCCAAGCATTTCCATATAGACATCAACTGAGTACAGTCGAACCACTTTATTTGATTGTGCACCTGCCCCAAAACCATCTGTTTATTTTGCCCCTCACCTATTTGTGCAGTTAGACCCTGCCCCTCCCACTGTCATTGGTCCGCTGTGATCATGATTGATATCACACTGACCAATCAAACTGCAAACTATTGTCCCACTCTACAGTGTGCCGCCTGTACTCTTTGCTCTTCTGCCGTGACAATATGTATGTCAGTGGTTGCAAGGCAGAGCCGGCTAGGGGAAGAGAGTAATGCGGACATCGCTGAGCGCTGCTCATTGAGCTGAACATGCCTGTGCCCTACTGTTTACTGCAGCGACGCAGGTAGAAGTTAATACTTTGGCCCAGATTTATCAAGCATTGGAGAGTGATAAATGGCACAGTACCAACCAAATGGTCCCATTCTGTCAGTGTGAGTACGATACCAAATGTACCTTGGTGCATGCGCAGTGCGATCGTGGCACATGTGCAGTCTGCTGATAATCCGTTGTGATCCATTGTGAAAACATCGGCATTGCATGCAAACATTAATTAGGCCCTTAATCTGCAGTTGCTAGTCTTTCCACTCTGAAAAATGCCTTTTGAGATGTTCCCAGCCATGTTAGGAGTGTAGAATGGGCAGACAACAAAGACTGCGCTGCTGTCTGTGTGTAAGATCCATTCCTGCCACAAGGTGGCGCTCCTATGCATTTGTAGACTGGCGCAAATTTTTCCTTGTTGCTACACTGAATGTAATTAATATCTTATTACTGCGTATATGAAGTATAATTATATTGTAGTAATACGTTGTGATGTATTAGGTGAAATAAAATGTTATACAAAATGCTTTTCCAAAACAGAATTGTGTATTAAAAAATCACTTCATGATATCCCAACGTTTCGGGGCTAACATGTTACTCACCTTGACAAAGGGGCATGTTAGCCCCGAAGCTTTGGGATATCATGAAGTGATTTTTTAATACACAACTCTGTTTTGGAAGACTTCGAGTGCCGCTGCGTTCTTTCCTGTTTTTACACACACACACACACACACACACACACACACACACACACACACACACACACGCGCGCACACGCGCACACACACACACACACACACACACATATATATAAAATTATATATATGTATATACATTTCCTTAAGTGTAATTTATTGCACCGTTACTGTCAGTCCGCATGTGCCAGCTATTTTAAATATATATATTTTCTTTCCAAGTGTAGCATGCCATCACATGTTTCCAAGTGCAGCGTGCCCTCACATGTTTGCCACCCCCCCAATTCAGTACAGGGGAGGGGGGGGGGGCGCGCCAAAACATACCTTGCTACAGGCACCATGACACCTTGCTACACCTCTGGGTGGAGGCTAAAGGACACAGTGAAGGTGGCAGGTTGAGAGACACGGAGTGAAGGTTTGGAGGCTTAGGGGTATATGCAATTGCGGTAGAATTCCCGAAAATGTCGAAAAACGGGACATTTTCCCCAAATTTTTTTTTCGACAATGCAATTCAGTACTTTCCGTCAAAAAAACTGACTTTTCAAATTTGACTTTTTGAAATTCGACATTTGTCAAATTCTACATTTCTGCAATGGTACAAATGCGGCAATTCGTCAAAAGTATATTCAATTGAAGTTTGGAAATTCGACAACAGTGCTTTTAGACAGTAAATTCGTCATTTTCAATCCGCCACACTTTGGTGGCGGAATCTAATAAAAATTTTTAAAAACATGTTTTTTTTGGTGTTTTTTTATTGGTAATAGCATATCTATTTATATTAGAAGGGATTAGGTACTTGGTTTGTCTATTTTGGAGGCACAAGTATTATTTATATATTTAAAAAAAAAATTTTTTTAAATTATTATTATTTCTTAAATGGAATGGTAAAAATCAGAAAAAAAATTGCGTGGGGTCCCCCTCCTAAGCATAACCAGCCTCGGGCTCTTCGAGCCGGTCCTGGTACTAAAAATCCAGGGGAAAAATTACAGGGGATCCCCCGTATTTTTAAAACCAGCACCGGGCTCTACGCCTGGTGCAAAAAATACGGGGGACAAAAAGAGTAGGGGTCCCCCGTATTTTTTACACCAGCATCGGGCTCCACTAGCTGGACAGATAATGCCACAGCCGGGGGTCACTTTTATACAGCGCCCTGCGGCTGTGGCATTAAATATACAACTAGTCACCCCTGGCCGGGGTACCCTGGGGGAGTGGGGACCCCTTCAATCAAGGGGTCCCCCCCATCCACCCAAGGGCCAGGGGTGAAGCCCGAGGCTGTCCCCCCCATCCAAGGGCTGCTGATGGGGGGCTGATAGCCTTGAGAAAATTGAAAGAATATTGTTTTTTCCAGTAGTACTACAAGTCCCAGCAAGCCTCCCCCGCAAGCTGGTACTTGGAGAACCACAAGTACCAGCATGCGGGAGAAAAACGGGCCTGCTGGTACCTGTAGTTCTACTGGAAAAAAAATACCCAAATAAAAACAGGACACGCACACCGTGAGAGTAAAACTTTATTTCACACATGTCAACACACACACATACTTACCTATGTTCACACGCCGACCTCTGTCCACTTGTCCAAGTAGAATCCACGTGTACCTGTGAATAAAATTATACTCACCTGATCCAGTGTCCAGATTATAATCCACGTACTTGGCAAAAAAAAAAAAAAACGAACACCCGGACCAAACGGACTGAAAGGGGTCCCATGTTTACACATGGGACCCCTTTCCCCGAATGCAGACACCCCCCCGTGACTGCTGTCACAGAAAGGTCCCTTCAGCCAATCAGCGAGCGTAACGTCCTGGCACTCTGCTGATTGGCTATGCGCGTCTGAGCTGTCAGACAGCGCATCGCAAAGCCTCTCCATTATATTCAATGGTGGGAACTTTGCGGTCAGCGGTGAGGTCACCCGCGGTCAGCCGCTGACCGCGGGTAACCCCAACGCTGACCGCAAAGTTCCCACCATTGAAACTCATGGAGGGAGCTGTGCGATGCGCTGTCTGCCAGCAGACGCGCATACAGCCAATCAGGAGAGTACCACGAAGTAGCGCTTCCTGATTGGCTTAAGAGACCTTTCTGTGACAGCAGTCACGGGGGGGTGTCTGCATTCGGGGAAAGGGGTCCCATGTGTAAACATGGGACCCCTTTCAGTCCATATGGTCCGGGTGTTCGTTTTGTTGTTTTGCCAAGTACGAGGATTATTTTAAAAGATCCGGACACTGGATTGAGATGAGTATAAATTTATTCACAGGTACACGTGGATTCTACTTGGACAAGTGGACAGAGGTCGGCGTGTGAACAGAGGTAAGTATGTGTGTGTTGACATGTGTGAAATAAAGTTTTACTCTCACGGTGTGTGTGTCCTGTTTTTATTTGGGTATTTTTTTCCCAGTAGAACTACAGGTGCCAGCGGGCCTGTTTTTCTCCCGCATGCTGGTACTTGTGGTTCTCCAAGTACCAGCTTGAGGGGGAGGCTTGCTGGGACTTGTAGTACTACTGGAAAAAACAATATTCTTTCAATTTTCTCAAGGCTATCAGCCCCCCATCCGCAGCCCTTGGATGGGGGGGACAGCCTCGGGCTTCACCCCTGGCCCTTGGGTGGCTGGGGGGGGGGACCCCTTGATTGAAGGGGTCCCCACTCCCCCAGGGTACCCCGGCCAGGGGTGACTAGTTGGATATTTAATGCCACAGCCGCAGGGCGCTGTATAAAAGTGACCCCCGGCTGTGGCATTATCTGTCCAGCTAGTGGAGCCCGATGCTGGTGTAAAAAATACGGGGGACCCCTACTCTTTTTGTCCCCCGTATTTTTTGCACCAGCACCTGGCGCAGAGCCCAGTGCTGGTTTTAAAAATACGGGGGATCCCATGTCAGTTTTCCCCCCGGATTTTTAGAACCAGGACCGTCTCGAAGAGCCCGAGGCTGGTTATGCTTTGGAGGGGGGACCCCACGCAATTTTTTTTCGGGTTTTTTACCGTTTTTTTCAAAATCGGGTCAAAATCCGTCAAATCAGCTGTTTTTCGACAGCGGGACTGTCGAATCCGTTTTTTATTGAATATGTTGAATTCCGGCACCCACTTGCCAGAATTCGACGGTCGAATTGTGTCGAATTAAAAAACGGGCGAAAAATTGCCGTGATTCGCCGGTAATTGCATATACCCCTTAGAGACACAGAACAAAGGTGGACAGGCTGAGAGACAGAGTGATGGGTGTGAGGCTGAAAGACACAGATTGAAGGGGGGCAGGCTGAAAGAGTGAAAGGTGGGAGGCAGAGAGGCACAGAGTGAAGGGGGGAGCCTGAGAGACTCAAAGTGAGGTGGATCAGAGCCAGAATAAGGGGGTGGGCCCAGGGGGTACATTACCCTGGCCCACCCCCCCATCCTACGGGCCTCCTGACCCTGCCGTCCACCACGGGCTGTTTATATGCATGCTTGTGCGGTGGCTGCAGCATGGTAGAAGTATTTTAGCAGGTTGTTTTTTTAAATAAAAAGGGGCGTGGTCATGCTTCTGTGATTAGGCCACGCCCCCATCTCTGCCAGAATCCGTAGCTGTCTCTGGGACCCTGCCTGCTCCTTGTGCATCTGTCTCCTGGAGGAAGTAATTACACAGGCACATAAGATACTTTTTTCAAAGTGCAAGAATATTAAAGCACATCTCCCGCTCCTCAGTCTCCTCCAGCGGCAGTGAGTGTGTGTATCAGATGCAGGTTCGTGAGCCAATTACAGCTTGCGGTCCGGAAGCCAATCAGGAGCTGCAGCTGTCGGTCTGCAAGCTCTGATTGACTCACGGGCCGGTGCCCTTAGAAACACTGCTTCACTAGCAGTGTGCCGGGTGGGTGGCGAGTGGCGGGACCACCTGGAGCAGGGAGCCGAGCTGCAATGCGGACGGATATGAAGGCGGATGGATATTCAGCAAATAAGATGACAGTTACAAGCTGATTGGTTGCTATGGGCAACTTCTCCAAATTATCTCTCTTGAAGGTTTAACACATCCCCCCCAATCCCAACTGGTGTCTGCTTTTTAATCCAAGGAGGAGATTTATCAAAGCTTAGGGAGAGATAAAGTGGAGAGAAATAAAGTACCAACCAGTCAGCTCCTAACTGCCATGTAACAGACTATGGGGTCTATTTACTAAGCCTTGGATGGAGATAAAGTGGACGGAGATAAAGTACTAGCCAACCAGGTCCTTACTGCCATGTCACAGGCTGGGATTGAAAACCGACAGGAGCTGGTTGGCTGGTACTTTATCCCCGTCCACTTTTTCTCCATCCAAGGCTTAATAAATAGACCCCATGTTTGATAAAAATGGTCCGGAAAGGAATCTACAAAAGTGAGCAAGTATGATCTAGCAAAGCACAGTGAGCCAGATATATATATATAAATATAAATATCAAGCCACCCAACAATAAACTGGGGTAAGTAGTGAGAGTGGAGCTGCATGTATCTAACACATGTGGTCCTGTGCAGTTCGTGGGTTGAATCGCCTGACACTGCAGCACAGTAAGAAATGTGACTTTGTCATGGACTTGTTTGGCTTATGCAAAGTAATGCACAAGTTCTATGCTTGCCATTCCAGAACAGTTCTGTATGTTAGTTATGTCCATATACAGATTTGAGATGTGCTCAAGTGTAATTCAGCGCTAAATATGTGCAAATCAATTAAAATTTGGTGAATACATATTAGATGCTAATTTGTAAAATGATGTGCAACTTAATTGTCCCAATAATGTCAGATGTGAGCAGGAATTAATTTTGTGAACATAATTAGGACTGTAGCGCCACCTCCTGGAAAGAGGTCTACCTTGTTTTTGCTAAATTCTGAGTGAGCTACAGTACTTAATATTATCATTTACTGAAATACTGTATTTACTATAGTTTTACAATCTCCTATAACACTTAGGGGCATATTTTTTAATTATCAGGTTCTAGACCCGATAAGTATAATTTCTTAATGCCACTATTTGTGGAAATGATGTTAGGGTGGTGGTGGGGGATATATGTTGGATACTTAAAAGGCATACTTAATATTTGTGGGTACCCACAAACCAAGTGTGTTTGGGGGCTATCCAGCAAATAATAATTAATAAATGGCTCTTTAAAATACCTAAGTAAAAAGTGATCTTACTGTAGAATATACTGTAGGTGAACATTGTTTTTTTTTTTTTTTAAACTCTTGTAAAGTTTTGCATTTTCGAATTGAAGGAAGAAATTGAACATCAGCCCTAATTTTTATTGTTTTATTTACATAATAGATTTAATTCAAAGCAGTAGATTCAGTCATATGAAATGCAAATATTGCATGGCTTCATTTCAATTAGTTTGTGATCATATTTGCATAGTAAGATTACTGATCTGGGGGGGGGGTGTAATTCAGACTTGATTGTAGCAGCAAATTTGTTAGCAGATGGGCAAAAACATGTGCACTGCATGGGGGGCAAATATAAAATGTGCAGAGAGAGTTAGATTTAAGTAGGGTGTGTTCACACTCTTGATCTTGTCTTTCAGATTGGATTAGAAGTCACTGACCTAAAAATAAACCCAGTCATCTAGTCAGACCACCACTCCCTTTGGTTCTTAGTTGCAACCCCTCAAATAAGATCTCTGCCCGTGGAGTTGACCAGGTATCGTCCAAGGAGGGGTATGACTCCCCATGCTCTAGCAGCAAATCTGGATCTCTCTGTCATACTGGGTGCCTGTGAAGATCCCTGTTCCCTAGTCCGTTATTATAATAGGGATGTTATGGCTGCAATTGATATTATCGCCCCTGTGTGTATAAGACCTCGTAAACCACAACGTCGAGCTCCCTGGTTCGACGACAGTGTTAGTGAGTTCAAGAAAAGGGGGCGTAGACTGGAGAGACGATGGAGAAAGACTAACCTAGTGGATGACAAAATAAAACTAATAAAGCATAACAAAGAATATCAATCGATAATCACCCGCAAGAAATCACAGTTCCTGTCAAATGAGATCACTGCAGCAAACAATAGGCCAGCTCAACTTTTCCGCACAGTGGAGATGCTTTGCAAGCCAGCATGCTTGCAGACTGATGAAACCCTCTCCCAGGCAAGATGCAACGAGTTTGCAAACTTCTTTGCAGATAAAATATCCACCATCCGGGCTGGATTTCGACAGTGCCATCAAAGGAGTGCCAAACTACAAAGCCTGACAATATAAGCCACCTGCCTTCATGGACCAGCTTTAACCCAGTGGATGTAAAGGACATTGCTGAAATTGCTCGGATTTTGCGTCCCACCACCTGTGATCTGGACCCTTCCTCAACCAAGCTTCTAATAGGTTGTATGGATATAATTGGTCCTGTCTTTGCAAAAATTGTTCAATGCTCTTTGCAGACAGACATTTCCTGCACCCCTAAAGGAAGCAATTGTTAGACCTCTTCTTAAAAAACCTAATTTAGATCCCGACTGCATGACCAATTACAGACAGGTATCAAACCTTCCTTTTCTAGGAAAGGTTATTGAGAAAGTGGTTGCAAATCAACTGGAAACCCGCCTGACAACCCATGATATCTATGATCCATTCCAATCAGGATTCAGGAGAAGACAGCACTGAAACAGCCCAGGTGTGTGTTTTGAATGATCTTCTGATGGCAAGAGATAGAGGTGACTGTTCAATATTAATCCTTCTGGATTAATATTGCAGCATTTGATACCGTGGACCATGGGCTTCTGATTGAGTGACTGATACATTTTTGTGGACTGGATGGCACAATCCTAAAATGGTTCAAATAATTTCTCACAGGCAGGTCACAGAGAGTATCATCTGGATTATACTCATCACCAGCAGTGCCATTGCAATGTGGTGTCCCACAAGGTTTTATACTATCCCCCATGCTTTTTGCAGTATACATGCTCCCGCTGGCGCCATGGGCTTGTCTACCACTGCTATGCAGATGATACACAACTGTACTTGTCCTTTGCTCCGGGCACTGATAACCCAATAGCAACCCTAAATGTCTGTCTAGCTGAACTCCAGGAGTGGATGAGTGCCAGTTGGCTGCGACTGAACCCGGGTAAAACAGAGGTCCTTATGATAGGACCGCAACATCAAAGGACAAGACTGCAGCATAGCCAATCAATTGGACTTACACTCGGGGACTCAGAATTACAAACTACTGATCGTGTGCAGAATCTTGACATTGTCCTGGATGGTGGCTTGACACTTAAACATCAGATATCAGCCACAATCAAATCCTCATTCTTTCACCTGAGGAACATAGCCAGAATCAAGCACTTAATTCCCACAGATGATCTGCCAAAAGTCATCCATGCATTTGTATCATCTCGACAGGGGCGTAAGTTCATCCCAGTTGCCCAAAGGCAAATTGGAGTTTGGTGCCCCCCCCCCCCCTATAAACACATGACTTACCGAATTATATAAATAGTGCTCTCAGCCAGTCTACAGGGACTGGAGCCCGCAGTGAATTGGCAGAACTCCAGCTACACTGTGTGACAATGGTCAGAGGGCCATGGTCAGACTTCATCTGTCTGCAGCATGCAGAATTAGCGTTCACTGGTGGGTCCAGTTTCATAGTCCAGTTTCAGTGGTAGGTGCACCATCGCTGAGCGGTACAACATGGGAGCCGTCATGTCCCCTATTGCAGGTGTTAGCAGGGCTCTTGGGACAGAGATGATTACAGTACCTCTGCAGCAGCATCGGGTGCGCCGCAGACCTCCATTGGAAAAGCAGTGGTCATACTTCGATCCTGCAGTGAACCACACAGGTGCTGCTGTACATGCAGGTGCCCCTTTAGAGTTTGGAGCCCGGAGGCAGGCGTCTCCATTGCCTGTGGGAGTTCTGCCCCTGCATCTCGATTAGACTACTGTAATGACCTTTACCTTGGTCTCCCAGCAAAAGAATTGCACCGCTTACAGCTGGTGCAAAACACAGCTGCCAGGCTGTTAACCGACCAGCCCCGTTCTAGCCACATAACACCCATACTTTACTCCCTTCACTGGCTGCCTGTAAGATGGCGAATCATCTTCAAGATTGGCTTACTGAGTTTCAAAGCACTACATGACCAGGGCCCAAGGTACCTGAAGCAGCTTCTGACCCCATACTGCCCCACTCGAGTACTGTGATCTGAAGATGAAGGATTTTTAGCAGTACCTAGAATCTCCCGTAATTCATCTGGGGGGTCAAGCTTTTAGTCTTGTGGCTCCAACTCTATGGAATTCACTTCCCCGCACAGTGCGAGAGGCCCCAACTATAGAATCCTTCATAAGTAGACTCAAGACTTTCCTGTTTACTCAAGCATACCCATAATTGTCCCTTTAGTATCTCCATGCTTCTGTATTTTATGAAAAGCTGTTCTGTACTTCATTATTTTCTGTACTATATTATGCTATGCATCTGTTAAGCGGGTGTAGTACTACTGACCGGCGGTCAGGAGACCGCCGGTCAGCTTACCGACGCCGGGATCACAGCAGCATACCAACGCCGGGATCCCGGCGGGGAGGGGTGAGTGCAGCAAGCCCCTTACGGGCTCGCTGCACTCGCCACGCTGCACTCGCCACGCTGCGGGCTCGGTGGCGACCTGCGGTCGCCACGGGTTCTATTCCCACTCTATGGGTGTCGTGGACACCCACGAGTGGAAATAGTCCCTGTTGGTCGGCATGCTGACCATCGGGATAGTGAGCCGTCGGGCTGGTGGAGGAGGTCATGTGACTGTCGGTCAGCTGACCAGTGGTCACATGAATACCACCCCTGTTAAGCGCCTTGATTCCTATTGGAGAAAGAGCGCTATATAAATACAATTATTATTATTATTAAACTGAAATTTAAATTGCAGTGTAAAAAATAAAGCAGCCAGTATTTATCCTGCACAGAAACAAAATAACCCACCCAAATCTAACTCTCTCTGCAAATGTTATAGCTGCCCCCTCCCTGCAGTGCACATGGTTTTGCCCAACTGCTAACAAATTTGCTGCTGCGATCAACTCTGAATTACCCCCATGTGCACTGCAAGCATAGCCAGAGTAAGAGGGGGTCACAGGGCATACTGTACCCTGGCCCCCCCTTTATCAGGGGCCCCCCAGCCAGAGTGCACTGACGTTACTAGCTTTCCCTCCTATGTAGCAACAGAATCAGACAGCCAGAATGTGAGCAGAACAGTATGCAGTGCAGTTAGAGACACAGAAGTATCAGGTTTCATGAACTATGGAGCTGTAAGTGACACAAGAATCTCAGCTTCTTCACCTCCCTGCTTGGGTGTCTGAGTCCTGTGTAACTTTTTGTCTAATGAGGGTTTAGAGAGAGACCTCCTGATCCCTGTCCCAGTGTGTAAGTAATACAGAGGCTGCTGCTATTCTTGCATGTGACAAGATAAATTATAGATTTTTTTTTTTGGAATAACAATTTTTATTGGAGTATCCAATTGTACAAATAGGCATATGTATACCTCAATCTTAGAAAAATGTAAAATGCAGAACAGGAAACATACATTCAAATGCAAGATTACAAAGTAGGAGAATACAATATTGTCACCTATACTGTGTAATAAATTGGGTATCATAGTGTTCTAAAACTTTCCCAGAAAATCAAATGGATATCCTTTTTTCTCTTTTATAACAGATTAAAAGAAAAAGGCTAGAGAAAGATAAGAAAGATTTCAAAGAGAAAGACAAAACCAGACAAAAGGAATGGGAGTGGGGACGATTATGTGTTGCAGTGGTCATATTCTAATCAATAATCAGAGTTGTTCTCTGGTATAAATCCAGGAAAGCTGCAAGACGTTCCCAATATATGCATGGGGAAACGAAACAAATGTATAATAAGTGAGGAATAAACTAAAATGTAGACCGTAAACCAAAGCTATCAGATTCAGGTTAATTTTCGTGGTAATGCCCAAGACGTATTGCCAAAAACCTTCATAACATTGTCATGTGACTCTTGAGGCAAAAATTCTAAATAAAGACTCCACTTTTTATAAAATCTACTCACTTTTTTTTCTTTATCATACAATGCTGCTTTTCGATAGAAATACAAAAACGTTATAAGGTCAGTCTGAAGTAGCGTAATCGTGGGGACTGATTTTGAGATCCAGAAGGTGAGTATAAGTTTTTTGGCCAACGTTACCAATAGGGTTAAAAAAGGGAGAACAGACCTATGCAATAATGAGGGCACCCATCCAGAAAAATCTGACAGTAGAAACATTTCCCAAGCAAAGGGTAATCTAACCTTCGTAATCTGTTGAATTAAATTATGAATCTTGTACTAAAACCGTTTCACCTTAGTACAATACCATACATTATGTATAAAATTAGCTGCCGAAGCAGAGCATTTTGGGCAAGTACCAGAAAAATCGGGGATCATATGACTCCTCTGTGCCTGGGAAATATAAGATCTATTAAGAAACTTAAAATGAATTTCCTGTAGTTGTGCAGAACCCAATCACTTATATATAGATGAGAATTGTTTAACAACACGGTCAGGGGTGACAAAATCTGGGAAGTCTCGAGACCACGTTTCCCAGACTGATTGCCACGACTTATGAGAGAAGGAAGTTACCAGATCAGTATACAGATAACGTATCTTGAATGGTCTTTGTAAAATTAATGTAAAGAGAGAAAAAAAATGCAGACGGGTGAGAGGCATCCGTAAACGAGTCATATGAACCTGAAGTTTTTTTACTCTCTACGTAATGTCTCACTTGTAAGAACAAGAAAAATTGAGAATTCGGGATATCATACCTATCTTTCAGTTGTTGGAATGAAAACAGATTTCCCCCTGGGTCAAAAACATCTCGGATCGAAGCTATACCGTTGGATTTCCATGAAAGAAGATGGGGTGACATAAGGGAAGGTGAAAAATCAGGATTCCCCCTAAGAGGCAAATATTTGGTTAGGGAGGGATTCGTCACTAAATGTTTATGGATGACGGACCACGCTCTATAGGTATCTTGCATAAATACATTATGCCGTGCTCCCTCTGGCCATTTGGATTTTGGTAAATGTAGCAGCGCATCAGGGGAATAAGGGGAAGTTAGTGCTTCCTCTAAGGTTAAATTCGAGAATTGAGAGTGGTTTAGGCACCAATCAGCTATATATCTAAATGCTGCAGCACATGAGAAAGTAAAGATATCGGGAAGACCCAGTCCGCCACTTTCTTTAGGTAAAAGTAATCTCGCCCTAGCTATCCTTGGTTTTTTATTGTTCCATATGAATCTTTGAAACATAGACGAACATTTATTTTGATCCGATTTAGTCAGAAAGAATGGCAGCAATTGAAGCAACAAGGATAATTTAGGGAATAATACACTCTTTATCTCTGCCACTCTCCCCAGCGGGGACAAGGGTAAAGACATCCAATTGGAAATAATTTGTGCAATCCGGGTGATAATAGGGGTAAAATTGGCTGAATAGATGTTTCGAATATCGGGGGTAATGAAAATGCCTAAATACTTCAGTTGAGAGGAAATTATATGAAATTGGGGAAAGGGTGGAGCAAAATGGAACGAGATCTGGTCTGGACATGGGTAATACTTCGGATTTCTCCATATTCACCCTATATCCTGCAAACGAGCCAAAAGAGGAGATATGATCCATAGTAGCTGGAATAGAAACAGAAGGGTGCACACATACAATAACATATCGTCTACGAATAGCGATAACTTAACATGTTCTCTTCCCAATTTTATCCCTGTAAAATGGGGGTTAGACTGTAAAGCCACCGCTAACGGCTCCAAAGCAAGTGCAAAGAGGAGGGGCGAAAGAGGGCATCCCAGTCGGGTACCTCGGTTAATTTGGATAGGGTCTGAATTAAAATTATTTGCTATTATTTTGGAAGATGATGTTGAATTGAGCATTCGAATTAATCAAAGTATTAGGGGTGGGAAGCCAAACTTGCGGAGGGTTTCATAGAGGTGATCCCAGACCACAAGGTCGAATGCCTTCTCAGCGTCTAAGTATAATAATATATGGAGTTCATTAATATGAATGTCATCCATATGTTGAAGGACTGACAATACTTTCCTGATGTTAGTAACCGCATTACGGCCCTATGTAAATCCCATATGGTCCCGGTGTACCAAGTCGGGAACCACCCCCCTAAACCTCTCCGCAATTATTTTAGTGAATAGTTTGTAGTCGACATTTAGCAACGAAATGGGGCGATATGAACTGGGGAGGGTAGGATCCCTGCCCGGCTTCGGCAATACCTTAATTATAGCATCGTTAAAATATGAAGGGAAAAAATAATCTGTAAGAAAACAATTAAAAAGATTAGTAAGGGGAAGGGTAACAGATGATTGAAGAATTTTATAGAATTCACCAGTATAACCATCGGGGCCTGGAGATTTACCAAGTTTGAGATTTTTTAAAGCTAAGAGCACCTCCTCCTCCGTTATTGGTTTAACCAGAGCGGCGGCCTGCAGGTCTGTTAAAACAGGAAGAGAAACATTACTCCAAAATTGAGAATTGCATTCATTATCAATAGGTCCCTGGGAATATAGATCCGAATAAAAAGAATGTAAAATAGAAATAATAGACTGTCCCTTTGTGTGTGTCACACCCTCTGCATCCCTCATCGCTAAGATCACAGAGCTAGCCCTCTCGCTCTACAGCAAATTAGAAAGGAGTTTACTATTTTTATTTCCGTATTTATGAAAAATTAACCTGTTAGAACGAATTTTCGCATCCCCAGTTTGCTGTATTAAGTTATCAAAGACCAATTTGGATTCCAAATATCTTGCTTTATGAGCGGGGGATTGTTAAAGCTAACTATTTATCTTATAACATTCACAATAAATGGGTAAGAGACACAGTACGCAATTGGCGTATGAGGTACCGTAAGGGTACGCACTTAGCGTAGCATACGCTCGGCCGTGATCGAGACGCACATGCGACACGCTCGTTCACAGCTTAATGCGTGGTGTCGGGCACGCTATAGGCGGTTGACTACCGTAATGCTACGCTACCAGCGTAGCGGACGCTCAAGACCACGAGGAGATCACGAGCGGCGCAGACGCTCACAGGATGACAATCAGTAAACCTTGAATGTAACGCACCGAAAAGGATACTCTTATACTGTAAACCTTGAACTGAAATACTGTAGCGATATAACGCTGCTTAACCTTGATAATGCTAAAGCTGCTTGAGCGTTTGAGACGCTCCTATTACCTTCTGCAATATAATAAACACACGATACCTTGCTAAGGTTCCAACACCTTTACTAACAAGCTTTTAGTTATATTGAAAAGGGGAAACAGTTTACAAGTCATACACTACAAGCTAACATATAATTCTAACAGAATATCTAGACAGAAATATACAATAGCGTCACAAACTTATACTATAACAGAGAGAGAGGGAATGGCCAATACAAACAGAGAACAAGTTGATTACAGAGAATTACTTACACACACTGGGAACAATCGCTGCGCAGCTTCTGGTACCAGCTCCAAGTCAGTCAATATGAAAACCGTTTGTGGAGAGTGAGAGAGCTGCCCAGGCTGGCTGATCTTATATACACTGCGTACAATACACTACAATGGGACCTATAATCTCATTGTTCATTGGACACAGGAATGTCTCCCTGCATCATAACAAAAGGTCATAGGTTAGTTTGAACAGGTGGGCTGCGACTATATCAAACTGCTCAGGTGGGAGGGAATCTGAAGATTCCCGCCGCATGGGTAATGAATCGCAAATATAGTAAATGTCCAGAAAATACTAATGGCCATAACTATACGCAGGAGCGATTAATCTTTACCTAACCAGCACCGGATTGTTTCTAATAAAATGTTCTTTAGTTAGGTACCAGACACAGCTGTTCAAACCCTGTCTGACCCTTCGTACCACGCAAAGAGGAATTCCTCTGTCCAGCGATCATTTACATTAAAAAACTTACAGTCATTATTAAGGGGAACATTATCTATAAAACATACTATTTGGTTTTATTATTTAACGATTGAGTCGCCCGCTAGACGCACACAAACTCTACCGTAAATGCACATACCACGCGCCAATGCGCACGGCCGTAGAAGCTCCGTTACGCAGCTGCGAGTATCCGCACGCACGGGAGAGAATGTGCACTTGCAGCGGGCACGCGCATAGAGTGGATATATGGCAACGTGTAGCATGATATTTTTCCGACATTGACAGGATGGAGCCTGTCTGAGCTCACAGTAAGCTTGTGTCAAGGCCTCCTGAGCCTCTATAAGTGAGGATTGTCTACGTTTTTTATGATGAGAGGCATAGGCTAGGATCTGGCCTCGGAGAACCGCTTTCGCTGACTGCCAATACAGAGCTGGGTCCGAGGCATGTTCCGAGTACGCCATCGCAAAGTCAGTCCATGCCGCCCGCAGCATATCTTTAAATGAGTTAGAAGATGCTAGGGAGGAGGGAAAATGCCAAAGCTTGTAATTTCCTGATGGGGTCAAAGTGAACCAAATAAGAGCGTGGTCCATTAAACGCAAAGTTTCTATATGTGAGGTAGTCGTCCTGGTCGCTAGTTCTGCAGATGGTAATAAATAATCCAGCCTAGAGTACATATCATGTGGGGTTGAGTAATATGTATACTCTTTATCAAGAGGATGCTGCACCCTACAAATATCTACCAAGTGTAATTTACGTAGAAGATATGAAATACCAAACTTGCGGGTCGGAGGAAGAGACGAAGCATGTGATTGTTTGTCCATAAAGGGATCAATGACCATATAGGTCACCTCCAAGTATAATAGGGGTATCCAGATGTGGGTATAACAGGTTAACTATATTAGTGAAGAATTTCTTATCGTGTGAAGTAGGAGCATATAAGTTACAAAATATATAATGCAAAACATGGATTTCAGCTTTCATTAATACATAGCGGCCATTCGGGTTCAATACCAGCAAGGAACCATTAAAGGGTATTCCTTTCTGAACCAAAATGGCAAAACCCCTAGATTTTGAATGATAGGAGGCAGAGGCCGCCACTTTAAATCCCAGCATAGCTAATTTTTGATGCTCTGGGTCAGTGAGATGCGTCTCTTGCAATAGAGCAATATCAATTTTATGTAAATTTAAATAGGTGAGTAGTTTACGTCTTTTTGCTGGGGAGGGTATGCCTTGTACATTCCAAGAGCAAATTTTAATATCACCCATTATTAAATGAAGGTCGATGCCAAACTGCTGAGATCAGTACCCAAACAACCGCTACAAAACACACACACCAGAAATACTCATAATCAATCAAGAAGAGTAAATGACCTGCACAATACAATCTAATATAAATGTAGATGGAGGAGAGGGGGGTACACATGAGGGTCTGAAGAAGAAGGAAAAGAGATACAATGGAGAGAAAGAAAGATAAGAAGGAAGAAAAGTTCTTCCATAAGGTATACTCATGCAAGTAAGAGTAATAGAAGAGCATACTCAAAAATAGAACAGAGACAGCTACAGCGTACCGCATAACCACAATGATAGAACCATTCAGATTCCAAGCCAGGTAATGCAATCCCAGCCTCCAAAATAATAAATGCAATATAAACATTCTGAAATCACAAAAATCATAAAGAACACATGCCTTAACCAACAGACAGTAAGCATTATCCTGAAAACTTGAAAAATCCCGTGAAGGGGAAAGAACAACATCATTAAATAATATCAGAGGGTGTAACCCCCAAGGATTGCTCCAAGCAGAAACTCTCGGGTCACTAAACCCATAACAGTCCACAGTAGGAACATAGGACCTCAAACGATAGAGACTAGCAGACTATTCAACAGGAGGTGGAGTCGGAAGGAGCAGATGACTCCTCTTCCTTCAGATAATTCATAGCATCCGACAGTTCCAGAAAATCTTTAAAGTCTCTAAAGTCCGATCCTGTGAAAATCCATAGCCGAGCAGGGAAGGTAGAGTGAACTTGCATTGTAATTGCACTAGGCGGGAACAGACTGGGGACATCTCTTTGCGGGCTTTTGACACCTCAGCGGACTAATCTTGAAAAAGCAACAGACGAGTGTCTCTCCAGTCCAAAGATTTAACTTTACGAGCAGCAGCCCAAATCAGAGTCTTGTGTGCAAAGTTGAGGCAACAGATATTAACCTCTCTAGGACGTCTGCTGTCTCTAACTGGGCCGAGTTGATGAGCCCGTTCAACTGCAAAATCTTTTAACGTGTCGTAGAGGTCTAATAATTTCAGGAGGTCAGTAGATAGGAATTTGTAAAGGTCAGGCCCCTTGATAGATTCTGGAAGACCCACCAGCCGCAAATTGTTTCTCCTTGAACAATTTTCCAAATCGTCTACTTTATTAGAGAGGCAGTCAGTTTCTTTTCGTTTTCAAGTTGTTGTTGAACGTCACAAAGGGTCTGATCATGTTCCTCCAATTTATGTTTATTTTCCACGACCTGTAGATCAGTAGAGGCCAGGTGAGATTTAATATCTTTGATGGCGTCGGCAAATTTCGTAGCCTGTTTATCAAGAAGAGGCGAGACGGTCGCAGTTATCACCCTCACTACTTTATCATAACTTAAGGAGGTGCACATATGCGATACTCGGGCAGAGACCGGACCGCCCCCCCTGTTCCGAGTCAGACGCATCCGAAGCCGTAGCCGTGTCTCCTTTTTCCCCCGGCTTGTTTCTCACCGCCCGCACCAGAGTGGCGGGTGTCACAAATTTTTCTATGGTGTATAGTAAGAAAAAGTCACAGAAGTACTTATGTTATGTATATAGGCCTCACGCAATCTTCTATTAGTAAATCACAGCCAAAATGGAGGGCAGGGAGCGTTCCTATAAATCATATAAACTGTATCAGTTCAGACATAGATGGCTTAGGAAGGAGAATCAAATAGCTGATGATCACTGCAAGTTGGTACGCAGCACAATAATGCAAAAAGTGATATAAACCATATAGAGGTAATGGAGGCTGGGAATCCACAGATCAAATCACATAATAGGAATCCGGGCTTCCACCAGGCATGTTACACTGGCATCACATCAGAAGAACAGGCAGGCTGCTATGAAGAGTATGGCAGCTCTAGGACAGGCAAGATGATGCCTGCAGCTCTGCACAGTACCTGAAGTAGGCTGGTGAAGAAATTCAATAGCCACTGCATCATGCGCGCTCCCAAGCCTGGGAGTCAGTAGAGGTCCGCCGGTCCTACATCCGGTAGAGTCCAACTGCACCCAGAGCAGGTAAGCGGGAGCCAGGTGATCGTGGGCGCAGCGGCACCAAACTCCAGGCCTCGGTCCGGTGCTCCGTACAGGCCCCGTAGCATTTCTCCTCTGTGGCGGGCGGCGGGTGCTCCCGGCAATCTACGGCTGATCGGCTGATATCAGTGGCAGCTGGGGGTGCTCAGGGATGTTACAGAGGCAGGGGGGACCGGGTGCTGATGCCCAGGCAGGCGTTTTTATGCGGCTGTAAGTGGAGCTCCAAGATCAGGCAGCCGCTCCAGTCCACGTCCAAGCCACTCCCCCAGATTTTATTTTTCTATATATATATATGTTAAGGTCATTTAAGTTGTCTTTGTTCGACTACAAACTATTATTTTAAATCTATTACATTGTACAACATTGTTTTAAATTTAATATACACTCATTGTGTATATTAAATTTAAGAACAATGTTGTACAATATACAGTATTAGATTGTGTTGGGAGATATAGTGGAAGGTATGCACATAATCTAATGCATCTAATATATACCCTCCACCACATTTCCCCAGGGACCCCCTGCCTTATGTGCCCCGGGCACCCCCAAGGCTTAGTCCGGCCCTGATTGCAAGTGTGGCAGATATAACATTTTCAGAGAGAGTTAGATGTGGGTGGGTTATTTTGTTTCTGGCTGCTTTATTTTTACACTGCAATTTAGATGTCAGTTTGAACACACCCCACCCAAATTTAACTCTCTCTGCACATGTTATATCTTCCCCCCCTGCAGTGCACATGGTTTTGCCCAACTGCTAACAAATTTGCTGCTCTGCCTCCCCTTATTGTCCCTTTGGGGAGAGCATCACTGGATAGGGATCTACTGATCCCTTCCCAGCAGCCTCCATTGTCTTCCTCTCTTGGCTATCACAGATTTGTTCTGCATGTGTGCTGCACTTAAGGGGGAGAGGGCGCTCAGCTGCGTTCCCGCTAAACCAACTCTAATAACCCGAAATCATACTCAGAGGCAATATATGGGATTTAATTATTGGCCACAGTTTTATTTTCATTACCTTATTTCCAGTTGCAGGGTAAGGACAGAGAAACGGTGGGCAAGGCAGAAACCTGTTAATGACCGTTCATTGATCAACCAACCTGGGACATGCCACCGCCTACTTGTAGGCCCTCGGCTATGCCCCCTCCTCTGGAGCCATCCCCCGCAGATCACGCTTGCCTGATGCACAGCCGACTGGCCCGCTGTTGACAGCTGGAGCCTGGCATGTGGCCTCTCAAGGATGGTAAATCTGCCCACTTCAGCTGGCTCCCCCCACTCCCCATGCCTTGCGCACCTCTTCTTCCCGCCACCCTGCTACATACATTATCATATCAACTGTGACAAAATTGCATAAACAATAAAACAAAACTTTATCGACAACCACATTACATTCACCAATTGACCATACCAGTGTATTCATACATGATCCCATTTTTCTTTATACTTTAATTCTCTGTCATCACTATGGCCCTCATTCCGAGTTGTTCGCTCGGTAAAAATCTTCGCATCGCAGCGATTTTCCGCTTAATGCGCATGCGCAATATTCGCACTGTGACTGCGCCAAGTAAATTTGCTTTGCACTTAGTAAATTTACTCACGGCTTTTTCATCGTTCTGGCGATCGTAATGTGATTGACAGGAAATGGGTGTTACTGGGCGGAAACAGGCCGTTTTATGGGCGTGTGGGAAAAAACGCTACAGTTTCCGGAAAAAACGCAGGAGTGGCCGGAGAAACGGAGGAGTGTCTGGGCGAACGCTGGGAGTGTTTGTGACGTCAAACCAGGAACGACAAGCACTGAACTGATCGCAGATGCCGAGTAAGTCTGGAGCTACTCAGAAACTGCTACGAGGTGTGTAATCGCAATATTGCGAATACTTCGTTCGCAATTTTAAGATGCTAAGATTCACTCCCAGTAGGCGGCGGCTTAGCGTGAGCAACTCTGCTAAAATCGCCTTGCGAGCGAACAACTCGGAATGACCTCCTATGTTTCCACTTTTTTATTTATTTATTTTTTAAAGAAAAAAAAACAATTAAAACGATACATATCACACAGTTACAGGATGACAACGACACTTGCCACCAGGCATAATAGGGTGGGTGAAGATGCTGCATGGCGCTGCTACCTGGGTGAATGCTGCCTCCCCCCTGCCTCTGGCCTTTTATCTCCCTTCTGCCTGGACCTTCCATCGCCAGCCTAACTGGCTGCCCCTACTTCCCAAGTGTGAACGGTAGGTCGGGCATACCTGCCCGACCCCCCTTCCTTCCTGCCGTTGGCCCACGGGCTGCCCATTGCCCCTCCCCCCATGCTGCTCCGGGCGCCATTTTGGTGGCCTGCGCTCCCTTAAGGGGGAGAGGGCGCTCAGCTGCGTTCCCGCTAAACCAACTCTAATATCTCGGAATCATTCTCAGAGGCAAGATATGGGATTGAATCATTGGCCACAGTTTTATTTTCATTACCTTATTTCCAGTTGCAGGGTAAGGACAGAAAGACGGTGGGCAAGGCAGAAACCTGTCAATGACCGTTCATTGATCAACCAACCTGGGGCATGCCACTGCCTACCTGTAGGCCCTCGGCTATGCCCCCTCCTCTGGAGCCAGCCCCCACAGATCACGCTCGCCTGATGCACAGCCGACTGGCCCGCCGTCGACAGCTGGAGCCTGGCATGTGGACCCTAAAGGATTGTGGATCTGCCCACCTCAGCTGGCTCCCCCCACTCCCCATGCCTTGCACACCACTTTTTCCCACCAAATGAGGTTCTTAGGCATGCCTGAGGGCTAAAGCCCCTCACCCTGCAACCTACTGAAACAATTCCTGGCCCTCCAGCACCTCCCGTGCCGGGCCACTACCCTTGCGCAGTGCCCCCCACTGACCAAGGTACCACCTACTTTGCCAGCCGGCTCCTTTCACCTCTTATCCATCAGTGATCAAGAAACTGCTGGCCCTCCTGGCATGCAGCCTAGCGCTTTCCACTAAATGGCACTGCTGCGCTCTCTCCTGCGGACTTGTACACCTCCGTTGTCATAAAGGGCCTGGGGCAGTCCCGCTTCCCTACCCAGGATGGGGGGGGGGGCACCTTGACTGCCCCAGTCCCAAACCTGACAAACCTGACAGTTCAGGTATTTGCTTTGCACTGAACTTGTCACTGCTGCGCAGGTGCCCTGCCGCCAGCCCCCTCCTCGCTTGCTGGCACGTGGCTCCCATGATCCTCTGTCTGGCTTGGACATGCACGCTGGCCAGCATGTAGGGGGCCACCATCATGCCGACTTTTTCCCGGCCAGCCCCTTGGGCAGACAGACTGCTTTGGCCCCTGCTGGGCACTCCCTGATTCCTGCATCTCTGCCAGCCGCATGTGCTTCACTTGTCACAAAACTGCTAAGCCTGACCGGGTGCCCTGGCTGTTTCTGGACCTGCCTTGCGCTGTTACTGATCAAGAAGCCACTGTGATAATCTCATGCTGCCGAAGCTTGAGGGCCTAACTCACGAGAAATAGCTAGAAAAGGCAAACTTTTCTATCCTCCTAACATTGAAAGCAAACATCGACGGTTGCCCAACATCAGTTCCTGCTGCATTTCTGATCACTTCTGCTAACAAAACCAGCAGCACGCTAAATGCAGACATCAATGGTTATGAACCCTTGGGAACCAGCTGCCTCTCTGCACCTCCACTGCTGGCAGCCCGTGGCCTAAAGCTTCCAAGCAGTTAGTTAGAAAACCTTCCTAACCTCCTATTGTATGCCAGCATCAATGCTTTGATCCCTTTGTTTTACTGCTCCTCCCTACTTTCCTTGCTAAATTCAGCAGCTTGTGGGCCAGAGCATCAACCGACATGGATTGGCAAATGCTTCTGTCCTCCTTGCTCTTGTGAAAACTTTAACGGTTTGAACCATCGGAATTCGCCGTCCCTCTTTTTAGCTAAACCGCCAGCTCGCTGTCCTATGCATCAAGAGAAATAGATATACACTTTATGACCCCTCATTACTGACTGCAAACCTGGATGGTCGTGAACCTCCGGCATTCACTGTTCCTCCATCCTTCATTCGCAAAAACTGGTTATGAACCATTGAAAGTGGAGGCTCCACAGCCCTACCTCTGCTAGCTACCGGCCGCTGGACCAGCGACCTGACATGAAATGATAGAAAACTTTTTAGCCTTCCGCCATCGCTGTCCCCCCGTGTTTTCTCTGCTCACCCACCCATGGTGATCACTCTGCCTGCAAAATTGATGCTCCCCAATACTGATTGCATTTGCTCCCAGCATAACCTTCCATCCCCTGATGCAGTAACCTACACCTTTTTAGCCTTTCCACCTTTTCTGCGGGTAGCTTGCACTTTCGCCTCTCCATGTCACTCTCAATTCCCCAGTATGCTAAGATTGTCTTGGACCCTCAGTTTCTCTGGCGAGTTAGGCACGCTGAATACATGTAATGTAATGTGGGACAGCTCAAAAAGCCTGATACCTGGCCTCCAGACTTTGCCTCTTCCAAGGGGTTTAATAAACCTCACAAGAGGTGTATCTGATAAGGCTTCTTCCTGAATTACAGCCATAAAATTACTGTAGGTTGGACAGGAAACCCAATCTCTGAGCTTCAAACACAAATGCTTTTGAGTGTGGATAACTGGACAAGCAGGCTCAACACACAGTGTCTTCAATTACTCATGCTATTGAAAAAGGGTTAAAACCCCCACCAGGATGGGGGGTGTCTTTTGAGTGGCTAACAGGGCATAAGACTTTCCTGCACGCCCTCCCTTGTGCTCAGACCGACCTGACGGGCGCATCAACTGACTGGTACTGCCCTGAGCATAGTTCCTTACCTAAGGCGTCAGTCACCAACGCCCCTTCGGGGTAGGACAGGTGCTGGATGCGCCTGACCTCCCGCCCCAAAGGTGAATTTACCCATCCTGGCAAAGGTGGGGCTGCAAATGGCCCCACCGTCCTGCCTAACGCTAGCTCCTTAGCAATTTTCTCGCATACCATCCCCGGCTGCTTCCTTATGGACCTTATGTCCCTGGAGCTACCGGTGGGCATGATCTCTCTGGTTATAGGTACCCTAAAACCATCCTTGAAGCCCCCTGCAGTGAATTGGCTTCCTTAATCTTGGCATACCTGGGCAGCCCTGCCAGGCCCCTACCCACATCCACAGGACTATTCGCTTTTCCTAGGCTGCGGGACCCTTTTGCGGGTGACTACTCCTCTCTCTGTTGCACTCCTTGACGGCGTGGTTCATGACACAAAACGTGCATGCATGATTGTTCTTGCACTGGTCGCGGATGCACGCATAACTAGTCCCTAGTGCCAAAGTCAATGAGCTTTATGCCCACGGCCTTTTCCCTGGCAACCTCATCATATTTTCACCACACCTTTCCCCTGTGTTCCTTGTACACAGGATATATGAAATCGGTGTATTTTAACATGCACATGGCTGCCTCCGGGTAAAAAACAGTGTCACTCAGAGGAAAACCGGGCAAACACAGGTATAACATACAAACTCCACACAGATATAGCTCTGGTCAGGAATTGAACTCACAACTCCAGTACTGAGAGGAAGCAATGGTACCCATTATGCCACTCAGCCCATGCTCAATTGTTTTATAGCTTTCTAAATGCGTTCCTCCCTTTTGTTTGGCCTTCTCCTTTTCCCTCAAACCTGCCTCCGTTAATGAACATATATCCTTGAAAACCCCTTTTTCTGTCCCCTTTCTGGTTAGTATAGACAAATGGTCTGCTACTGACATGAAAGCGCATCCCACAGGGTGCCTGCTTGCACAAAGGCTGGGCCTCATCCTCATTTGACTCCGCCTTGCCCTGCTCTAGTTCTAAGCCCAGCACCACCACAAATTTAACCACAGCATTGCTGACATCCTGCACATTCCGCACATTTCCTGGCATAACAATGACATTATGCAAATTGCTATTATTGACAATGTTCTCACCATTCCTGTGTGTCGTCTCCTCCTTGACCGCGCTGCCACTGGTGATTATTCTATTGGTTGATGCAGTCCCGGCACCTAGCGTCTGGACGTGCTTTGCGCAGTCCGTGAGAAGAGTTGGAGCATCGCCTAGCATAGCCCGTGTCTTCCTGTCCTCGCCTTGGCTCCCCGCGTCGTGGCTGATTCTCGTGGTGACACCTCCGCAGCGTGTTGTAGCATGGATCATGATTTGCGCTGCTCCCCTCCGGTGTCCCGATCAGCATGACGAAAGCTGCCGACACGTGCTGATGCTCCCGTTGCGCTGTGCTGTTGGTCCAACACCTCTGTGGACTACGATGCTGCCCGCTGCCTCCACGATACTCAGACCGCTGCTCCCACTCATGATGCTGGTACCACTACTCCTGCCTCTCCGCATGCCTGAAACAGCTGCACCCTCAACAAACCCGGTGTTGCCTGCTGTAAGCCCTTGCCGGTGAAAAGTGACGTCCGCTGCTTGCCGCTGGTGATGCTCTCCCATGGGACTGTGACCAATGCCGTATGCTCTGAGAGAAGGGCCTGCATGGTTATGCTGCTCCCGATGTACCTGGCTCCTCTATCCCGGCTTCTGGACTATCTGATTCTGTGGCCACGGCCATGCCTTCGTATATGGCGTTAAATCGACCACACCGTGCTGTGCTGTAAATTTTCCATTCCTCTTCTTTGTTCCAGCTGGACGCTTTGCCGGGTCTGGCCTCCCTCTGCCTTAGATCCAGTCTGCTCCTGCTGTTGCAGAATCTCGTCTCTGTGGAAGTCTTTGTTAGGGATGTCCCTAGTCTTTGTTCAGTATGACTTCCTCCCCATACCTGCCCGACCCCCTTCCTTCCTGCTGTTGGCCCGTGGGCCGTCCGCTGCCCCTCCCCCCTATTCCGCTCCGGGCGCCATTTTGGTGGCCTGCGCTCCCTATAGGCACATAAACACAGCGTCAGAACTGCCAGCAAAGTGATAGGAATCGCTACCACTTGGGTGCAGAGGGTGTCATTGCTATGGAGCCCAGAGGCTTAGGAAGCACAGGACCCAAGCTATATGGTTGTTTACCAAGTTTCAGCAATTGCTTGCTAAGCAAACTGGGTCCGCCTCATTACCCGGCCTTAAAAGGGGGACTTGTAGCCTTCATATAATTGGCGGTCTCCACTTCTCCCTCTCAGTAAACCTCCACAATTATTTGAGCTATCTCCTGCGCTCACTCACAGGGGGAGAGATGTATCAAATCTTGGAGAGATAAAGTGCAGAAAGATAAAGTACCAAATAATCAGGTTCTAACTGTAATTTTACTAACTGTGTTTGTAAAATAAGTTAGAAGCTGTTGGTACTTTATCTTTCTCCATTTTATCTCTCTCTAAGTTTTGATACATCTCCCGACAGGCACAAATAAGTTAGCTGGATTTTGCTAAAGAACATTTCTCTAAAATTCCCTTGAGAAGTATGCCTACCTTTAACCATGTGATTAGTAATCTAGGCTCAGCAAGCTGAAAATGTGTTACATACTGAGTCTGATTTACCATAGTGCTCTCATATACAGGGTCGGACTGGCCCACAGGGGTACCAGGAAAACCACCGGTAGGCCCCACTGCATGAGTGCCCACTCCTTCCTCTAGGGATCAGTTTCCAGACTGTGCACTTGCATTATACATGGTAGATATGTTGCATTACACTGCACTAGACTATTGTGTATTTCAAGCCTCTGGGGAGGATGGCCACACCCTTAAGTAAAGGCCCCTATCACTGCATTCCCCCAGTGGGCCCTTCATGCCCCAGTCCGACATTGCTCATATATCATATACAAACTAATTCCTGACCATAAACAGCAGGTCATACTAATTTACGCCAAATATCTAGAACACATAATTGTTCTTTCAAAATGTAATATCCTGCTTTCATTGTTAATTTTGACAAGGATTTCAAATTTAGTTTTAGTCAGTTTTTTTTGCTTTGTTTTAGTTAAGATTTAGTCAGTGGATCTTAGTTTTCATTTTGGTCTAATTATAGTCCTGAAATAAACTGTAGTCAATGAATACTTTTAGTAAAAACTTTCATAGACAAAATTAAAACTGCGAGTAAAATGCTGTTTGTACAGTAGCTTTTTAACCATATCGGAATGCTGACAGAGTGGTCTATGGGCCTAATTCTGAGTTGATCGCAGCAGCAATTTTGTTAGCAGTTGGGCAAAACCATGTGCAGTGCAGGTGGGGCAGATATAACATGTGCGGAGAGAGTTAGATTTGGGTGGGGTGTGTTCAAACAGAAATCTAAGTTGCAGTGTAAAAATAAAGCAGCCAGTATTTACCCTGCACAGAAACAAAATAACCCACCCAAATCTAACTCTCTCTGCAAATGGTATATCTGCCTCCCCTGCAGTGCACATGGTTTTGCCCAACTGCTAACAAACTTGCTGCTGCGATCAACTCAGAATTACCCCCTATGTACTATGCCATAAAAAGAGAAAATGGACGTAGAGATAGACTGTGTGTATCAGGCACCGTGCTGAACCCGGGACTCAGCATAATGCATCACACTCCTTGTAATCCCCCCTGGACTAAAATTGGTTAGTTTCACAGGAGTCTGGGGGGGAGGGCTTAGGAGTCGGTTTCTGCAAACTGACCTTTAGTAAACCTGTTTTTTTTAACTGTTTTCTACATGAAAACATCAATGATGGACTGATGTTCTATCTTGGTCGGAAAGGAGTTTCTGAATTTAGTTAACCTCTGATTCGCAATATTGATGGAAAATCTACAAAATCCCACTAAAATCGACCAACAGTGACTCTAAAATATACCCAAGAAGGATAGAGTATGGTATTACAGAAAGAGAGAAAGAGAGAGACTGAGAGTATCTTAAAGATAGTGTTCTATTTTCACTTCAAGCTGAAGTGTCAAAAAATTTGACTGTCACATCACCCCTTTGCATGTTTGCAAGAAAGATAATGGTATTTGAAAATATAATGGGAAGGATTAACTAAAAGAAAAATGCAGTAAAAACCCTGTTTTCAGGGATTTCACTTCATTTTCAAATATAATAACCCACGTGCGGCCATTTTTGATGTGGAGGGTATGCTCCGAAATCAACTTCTGTCACCTCAGTGATACATTTTGGGATGGTACCTAAAGTATAAAGCCGAAATTGGGGCACTTTTGGAATTTTATATTTTGACCAAAATTGATGGGTCCGTGGATTAGTGAATTTCTTTACAACACAAAATGGTTCAAGCTCCTGTTCAAAAATTATGCTCCCAAATCAACTTCTGTCACCTCAGTGATACATTTTTGGATGGTACCTAAAGCTTAAAGCAGAAATTGGGGCACTTTTGGAATTTTCATTTTTGACCAAAATCGATGGGCCCGGGACTTAGGGAATTTGTCATACGCCACAAAACGGTCCAAGCTCCTGTTCAAAAATCATGCTCCGAAATCAACTTCTGTCACCTCAGTGATACATTTTGCGATGGTACCTAAAGTTTACAGCAGAAATTGGGGCACTTTTGGAATTTTCATTTTTGACCAAAATCGATGGGTCCGGGGCTTAGGGAATTTGTCATACGCCGCAAAAAGGTCCAAGCTCCTGTTCAAAAATCATGCTCAGTAGTCATCTTCTGTCACCTCAGTGATACATTTTGGGATGGTAACTAAATCGATGGGTCCGTGGCTTAGTGAATTTCTTTACAACACAAAATGGTTGAAACTCCTGTTCCAAAATTATGCTCCGAAATCAACTTCTGTCACTTCAGTGATACATTTTGGAATAGTACCTAAAGTTTCAACAAGAAATTGGGGCCCTTTTGGAATTTTCATTTTTTTTTAAAATCGGGTCCGGGGCTTAGGGAATTTCTCATACGCCGCAAAATGGTCCAAGATCCTGTTCAAAAATCATGCTCCGAAATCAACTTCTGTCAACTCAGTGACACATTTTTGGATGGTACCTAAAGTTTAAAGCAGAAATTGGGGCACTTTTGGAATTTTCATTTTTGACCAAAATCGATGGGTCTGGGGCTTACGGAATTTCTCATATGCCACAAAACGGTGCAAGCTCCTGTTCAACAATCATGCTCCGAAATCAACTTCTATTACCTCAGTGATACATTTTGGGATGGTACCTAAAGTTTAGAGCAAAAATTGGGGCACTTTTGGAATTTTCATTTTTGAGCAAAATCAATGGGTCCGGGGCTAAGGGAATTTGTCATACGCCGCAAAACGGTCCAAGCTCCTGTTCAAAAATCATGCTCCGAAATCAACTTCTATTACCTCAGTGATACATTTTGGGATGGTACCTAAAGTTTCAAATAGAAATTGGGGCACTTTTGGAATTTTCATTTTTGACCAAAATCGATGGGTCCGGGGCTTAGGGAATTTCTCATATGACACAACATGGTCCATGCTCCTGTTCAAAAATCATGCTCTGAAATCAACTTCTGTCACCTCAGTGATACATTTTGCGATGGTACCTAAAGCATAAAACAGAAATTGGGGCACTTTTGGAATTTTCATTTTTGACCAAAATCTATGGGTCCGGGGCTTAGGGAATTTCTCATATGCCACAAAACGGTCCAAGCTCCTGTTCAAAAATCATGCTCCGAAATCAACTTCTGTCACCTCAGTGATACATTTTGGGATGGTACCTAAATTTTAAAGCAGAAATTGGAGCACTTTTGGAATAATCATTTTTGACCAAAATCGATGGGTCCGGGACTTAGGGAATTTCTCATATGCCACAAAACGGTCCAAGCTCCTGTTCAAAAATCATGCTCCGAAATCAACTTCTGTCACCTCAGTGATACATTTTTGGATGGTACCTAAAGTTTAAAGCAGAAATTGGGGCACTTTTGGAATAATCATTTTTGACCAAAATCGATGGGTCAGGGGCTTAGGGAATTTCTCATATGCCACAAAACGGTCCAAAGCTCTTGTTCAAAAATCATGCTCCGAAATCTACTTCTGTCACCTCAGTGATACATTTTGGGATGGTACCTAAAGTTTAAAACAGAAATTGGGGCACTTTGGAATTTTCATTTTTGACCAAAATCGATGGGTCCGGGGCTTAGGGTATTTCTCATATGCCACAAAATGGTCCAAGCTCCTGTTCAAAAATCATGGTCCGAAATCAACTTCTGTCAACTCAGTGATACATTTTTGGATGGTACCTAAAGTTTAAAGCAGAAATTGGGGCACTTTTGGAATTTTCATTTTTGACCAAAATCGATGGGTCCGGGGCTTAGGGTATTTCTCATATGCCACAAAACAGTCCAAGCTTCTGTTCAAAAATCATGCTCCGAAATCAACTTCTGTCACCTCAGTGATACATTTTGGGATGGTACCTAAAGTTTAAAGTCGAAATTGGGGCACTTTTGAAATTTTCATTTTTGACCAAAATCGATGGGTCCATGGCTTAGTGAATTTCTTTACAACACAAAATGGTTGAAGCTCCTGTTCCAAAATTATGCTCCGAAATCAACTTCTGTCACTTCAGTGATACATTTTGGAATAGTGCCTAAAGTTTCAACAAGAAATTGGGGCCCTTTTGGAATTTTCATTTTTTTTAAAAATCGGGGCCGGGGCTTAGGGAATTTCTCATATGCCACAAAACGGTCCTAGATCCTGTTCAAAAATCATGCTCCGAAATCAACTTCTGTCACCTCAGTGATACATTTTGCGATGGTACCTAAAGTTTAGAGCAGAAATTGGGGCACTTTTGGAATTTTCATTTTTGACCAAAATCGATGGGTCCGGGCCTTAGGGAATTAGTCATACACCCCAAAACGGTCCAAGATCCTGTTCAAAAATCATGCTCCGAAATCATCTTCTGTCACCTCAGTGATACATTTTGGGATGGTACCTAAAGTTTAAAGCCAAAATTGGGGCACTTTTGGAATTTCTATTTTGACCAAAATAAATGGGTCCGTGGCTTAGTGAATTTCTTTACAACACAAAATGGTTCAAGCTCCTGTTCAAAAATTATGCTCCGAAATCAACTTCTGTCACCTCAGTGATACATTTTTGGATGGTACCTAAATTTTAAAGCAGAAATTGGGGCACTTTTGGAATTTTCATTTTTGAGCAAAATCGTTGGGTCCGGGGCTTAGGGAATTTCTCATATGCCACAAAACGGTCTAAGCTCCTGTTCAAAAATCATGCTCCGAAATCAACTTCTGTCACCTCAGTGATACAATTTGGGATGGTACCTAGAGTTTAAAGCAGAACTTGGGGCACTTTTGGAATTTTCGTTTTTGACCAAAATTAATGGGTCCGGGGCTTAGGGAATTTCTCATATGCCACAAAACGGTCCAAGCTCCTGTTAAAAAATCATGCTCCGAAATCAACTTATGTCACCTCAGTGATACATTTTACGATGGTACCTAAAGTTTAAAGCAGAAATTTGGGGCACTTTTGGAATTTTCATTTATGACCAAAATCTATGGGTCCGGGGCTTAGGGAATTTCTCATATGCCACAAAACGGTCCAAGCTCCTGTTCAAAAATCATGCTCCGAAATCAACTTCTGTCACCTCAGTGATACATTTTGGGATGGTACCTAAATTTTAAAGCAGAAATTGGAGCACTTTTGGAATAATCATTTTTGACCAAAATCGATGGGTCCGGGACTTAGGGAATTTCTCATATGACACAAAACGGTCCAAGCTCCTGTTCAAAAATCATGCTCCGAAATCAACTTCTGTCACCTCAGTGATACATTTTGCGATGGTACCTAAAGTTTAGAGCAGAAATTGGGGCACTTTTGGAATTTTCATTTATGACCAAAATCTATGGGTCCGGGGCTTAGGGAATTTCTCATATGCCACAAATCGGTCCAAAGCTCTTGTTCAAAAATCATGCTCCGAAATCAACTTCTGTCACCTCAGTGATACATTTTGGGATGGTACCTAAAGTTTAAAACAGAAATTGGGGCACTTTGGAATTTTCAAATTTGACCAAAATCGATGGGTCCGGGGCTTAGGGAATTTCTCATACGCCACAAAACGGTCCAAGCTCCTGTTCAAAAATCATGCTCCGAAATAAACTTCTGTCACCTCAGTGATACATTTTGCGATGGTACCTAAAGTTTAGAGCAGAAATTGGGGCACTTTTGAAATTTTCATTTTTGACCAAAATTGATGGGTTCGGGACTTAGGGAATTAGTCATAAGCCGCAAAACGGTCCAAGATCCTGTTCAAAAATCATGCTCTGAAATCATCTTCTGTCACCTCAGTGATACATTTTGGGATGGTACCTAAAGTTTAAAGCCGAAATTGGGGCACTTTTGGAATTTTATATTTTGACCAAAATCGATGGGTCCATGGCTTAGTGAATTTCTTTACAACACAAAATTGTTCAAGCTCCTGTTCAAAAATTATGCTCCGAAATCAACTTCTGTCACTTCAGTGATACATATTGCGATGGTAACTAAAGTTTAAAGCAGAAATTGGGGCACTTTTGGAATTTTCATTTTTGAGCAAAATCGAAGGGTCCGGGTCTTAGGGAATTTCTCATATGACACAAAACAGTCCAAGCTTCTGTTCAAAAATCATGCTCCGAAATCAACTTCTGTCACCTCAGTGATACATTTTGGGATGGTACCTAAAGTTTAAAGCAGAAATTGGGACACTTTTGGAATTTTCATTTTTGAACAAAATCGATGGGTCCGGGACTTAGGGAATATCTCATATGCCACAAAATGGTCCAAGCTCCTGTTCCAAAATTATGCCCCGAAATCAACTTCTGTCACTTCAGTGATACATTTTGGAATAGTACCTAAACTTTCAACAAGAAATTGGGGCCCTTTTGGAATTTTCATTTTTTCTAAAAATCGGGTCCGGGGCTTGGGGAATTTCTCATACGCCACAAAACGGTCCAAGCTCCTGTTCAAAAATCATGCTCCGAAATCAACTTCTGTCACCTCAGTGATACATTTTGGGATGGTACCTAAATTTTAAAGCAGAAATTGGAGCACTTTTGGAATAATCATTTTTGACCAAAATCGATGGGTCCGGGCCTTAGGGAATTAGTCATACACCGCAAAACTGTCCAAGATCCTGTTCAAAAATCATGCTCCGAAATCATCTTCTGTCACCTCAGTGATACATTTTGGGATGGTACCTAAAGTTTAAAGCCAAAATTGGGGCACTTTTGGAATTTTCTATTTTGACCAAAATCAATGGGTCAGGGGCTTAGGGAATTTCTCATATGCCACAAAACGGTCCAAGCTCCTGTTCAAAAATCATGCTCCGAAATCAACTTCTGTCACCTCAGTGATATATTTTGGGATGGTACCTAAATTTGAAAGCAGAAGTTGGAACACTTTTGGAATAATCATTTATGACCAAAATCAATGGGTCCGGGACTTAGGGAATTTCTCATATGCCACAAAACGGTCCAAGCTCCTGTTCAAAAATCATGCTCCGAAATCAACTTCTGTCACCTCAGTGATACATTTTGGGATGGTACCTAAAGTTTAAAGCAGAAATTGGGGCACTTTTAGAATAATCATTTTTGACCAAAATCGATGGGTCAGGGGCTTAGGGAATTTCTCATATGCCACAAAACGGTCCAAAGCTCTTGTTCAAAAATCATGCTCCGAAATCAACTTCTATTACCTCAGTGATACATTTTGGGATGGTACCTAAAGTTTAGAGCAAAAATTGTGGCACTCTTGGAATTTTCATTTTTGAGCAAAATCAATGGGTCCGGGGCTTAGGGAATTTGTCATACGCCGCAAAACGGTCCAAGCTCCTGTACAAAAATCATGCTCCGAAATCAACTTCTATTACCTCAGTGATACATTTTGGGATGGTACCTAAAGTTTAAAATAGAAATTGGGGCACTTTTGGAATTTTCATTTTTGACCAAAATCTATGGGTCCGGGGCTTAGGGAATTTCTCATATGCCACAAAACGGTCCAAGCTCCTGTTCAAAAATCATGCTCCGAAATCAACTTCTGTCACCTCAGTGATACATTTTGGGATGGTACCTAAATTTTAAAGCAGAAATTGGAGCACTTTTGGAATAATCATTTTTGACCAAAATCGATGGGTCCGGGACTTAGGGAATTTCTCATATGCCACAAAACGGTCCAAGCTCCTGTTCAAAAATCATGCTCCGAAATCAACTTATGTCACCTCAGTGATACATTTTTGGATGGTACCTAAAGTTTAAAGTAGAAATTGGGGCACTTTTGGAATAATCATTTTTGACCAAAATCGATGGGTCCGGGACTTAGGGAATTTCTCATATGCCACAAAACGGTCCAAAGCTCTTGTTCAAAAATCATGCTCCGAAATCTACTTCTGTCACCTCAGTGATACATTTTGGGATGGTACCTAAAGTTTAAAACAGAAATTGGGGCACTTTGGAATTTTCATTTTTGACCAAAATCGATGGGTCCGGGGCTTAGGGTATTTCTCATATGCCACAAAATGGTCCAAGCTCCTGTTCAAAAATCATGGTCCGAAATCAACTTCTGTCAACTCAGTGATACATTTTTGGATGGTACCTAAAGTTTAAAGCAGAAATTGGGGCACTTTTGGAATTTTCATTTTTGACCAAAATCGATGGGTCCGGGGCTTAGGGTATTTCTCATATGACACAAAACAGTCCAAGCTTCTGTTCAAAAATCATGCTCCGAAATCAACTTCTGTCACCTCAGTGATACATTTTGGGATGGTACCTAAAGTTTAAAGCAGAAATTGGGACACTTTTGGAATTTTCATTTTTGACCAAAATCGATGGGTCCGGCGGGGCTTAGGGAATTTCTCATATGCCACAAAACAGTCCAAGCTTCTGTTCAAAAATCATGCTCCGAAATCATCTTCTGTCATCTCAGTGATACATTTTGGGATGGTACCTAATGTTTAAAGTCGAAATTGGGGCACTTTTGAAATTTTCATTTTTGAGCAAAATCGATGGGTCCATGGCTTAGTGAATTTCTTTACAACACAAAATGGTTGAAGCTCCTGTTCCAAAATTATGCTCCGAAATCAACTTCTGTCACTTCAGTGATACATTTTGGAATAGTGCCTAAAGTTTCAACAAGAAATTGGGGCCCTTTTGGAATTTTCATTTTTTTTTAAAATCGGGGCCGGGCCTTAGGGAATTAGTCATACACCCCAAAACGGTCCAAGATCCTGTTCAAAAATCATGCTCCGAAATCATCTTCTGTCACCTCAGTGATACATTTTGGGATGGTACCTAAAGTTTAAAGCCAAAATTGGGGCACTTTTGGAATTTTCTATTTTGACCAAAATCAATGGGTCCGTGGCTTAGTGAATTTCTTTACAACACAAAATGGTTCAAGCTCCTGTTCAAAAATTATGCTCCGAAATCAACTTCTGTCACCTCAGTGATACATTTTACGATGGTACCTAAAGTTTAAAGCAGAAATTTGGGGCACTTTTGGAATTTTCATTTATGACCAAAATCTATGGGTCCGGGGCTTAGGGAATTTCTCATATGCCACAAAACGGTCCAAGCTCCTGTTCAAAAATCATGCTCCGAAATCAACTTCTGTCACCTCAGTGATACATTTTGGGATGGTACCTAAATTTTAAAGCAGAAATTGGAGCACTTTTGGAATAATCATTTTTGACCAAAATCGATGGGTCCGGGACTTAGGGAATTTCTCATATGACACAAAACGGTCCAAGCTCCTGTTCAAAAATCATGCTCCGAAATCAACTTCTGTCACCTCAGTGATACATTTTGCGATGGTACCTAAAGTTTAGAGCAGAAATTGGGGTACTTTTGGAATTTTCATTTATGACCAAAATCTATGGGTCCGGGGCTTAGGGAATTTCTCATATGCCACAAATCGGTCCAAAGCTCTTGTTCAAAAATCATGCTCCGAAATCAACTTCTGTCACCTCAGTGATACATTTTGGGATGGTACCTAAAGTTTAAAACAGAAATTGGGGCACTTTGGAATTTTCAAATTTGACCAAAATCGATGGGTCCGGGGCTTAGGGAATTTCTCATACGCCACAAAACGGTCCAAGCTCCTGTTCAAAAATCATGCTCCGAAATAAACTTCTGTCACCTCAGTGATACATTTTGCGATGGTACCTAAAGTTTAGAGCAGAAATTGGGGCACTTTTGGAATTTTCATTTTTGACCAAAATTGATGGGTTCGGGACTTAGGGAATTAGTCATAAGCCACAAAACGGTCCAAGATCCTGTTCAAAAATCATGCTCTGAAATCATCTTCTGTCACCTCAGTGATACATTTTGGGATGGTACCTAAAGTTTAAAGCCGAAATTGGGCACTTTTGGAATTTTATATTTTGACCAAAATCGATGGGTCCATGGCTTAGTGAATTTCTTTACAACACAAAATTGTTCAAGCTCCTGTTCAAAAATTATGCTCCGAAATCAACTTCTGTCACTTCAGTGATACATATTGCGATGGTAACTAAAGTTTAAAGCAGAAATTGGGGCACTTTTGGAACTTTCATTTTTGAGCAAAATCGATGGGTCCGGGGCTTAGGGAATTTCTCATATGCCACAAAACGGTCTAAGCTCCTGTTCAAAAATCATGCTCCGAAATCAACTTCTGTCACCTCAGTGATACAATTTGGGATGGTACCTAGAGTTTAAAGCAGAACTTGGGGCACTTTTTGAATTTTCGTTTTTGACCAAAATTGATGGGTCCGGGGCTTAGGGAATTTCTCATATGCCACAAAACGGTCCAAGCTCCTGTTAAAAAATCATGCTCCGAAATCAACTTATGTCACCTCAGTGATACATTTTGCGATGGTACCTAAAGTTTAGAGCAGAAATTGGGGCACTTTTGGAATTTTCATTTTTGACCAAAATCGATGGGTCCGGGCCTTAGGGAATTAGTCATACACCCCAAAACGGTCCAAGATCCTGTTCAAAAATCATGCTCCGAAATCATCTTCTGTCACCTCAGTGATACATTTTGGGATGGTACCTAAAGTTTAAAGCCAAAATTGGGGCACTTTTGGAATTTCTATTTTGACCAAAATAAATGGGTCCGTGGCTTAGTGAATTTCTTTACAACACAAAATGGTTCAAGCTCCTGTTCAAAAATTATGCTCCGAAATCAACTTCTGTCACCTCAGTGATACATTTTTGGATGGTACCTAAATTTTAAAGCAGAAATTGGGGCACTTTTGGAATTTTCATTTTTGAGCAAAATCGTTGGGTCCGGGGCTTAGGGAATTTCTCATATGCCACAAAACGGTCTAAGCTCCTGTTCAAAAATCATGCTCCGAAATCAACTTCTGTCACCTCAGTGATACAATTTGGGATGGTACCTAGAGTTTAAAGCAGAACTTGGGGCACTTTTGGAATTTTCGTTTTTGACCAAAATTAATGGGTCCGGGGCTTAGGGAATTTCTCATATGCCACAAAACGGTCCAAGCTCCTGTTAAAAAATCATGCTCCGAAATCAACTTATGTCACCTCAGTGATACATTTTACGATGGTACCTAAAGTTTAAAGCAGAAATTTGGGGCACTTTTGGAATTTTCATTTATGACCAAAATCTATGGGTCCGGGGCTTAGGGAATTTCTCATATGCCACAAAACGGTCCAAGCTCCTGTTCAAAAATCATGCTCCGAAATCAACTTCTGTCACCTCAGTGATACATTTTGGGATGGTACCTAAATTTTAAAGCAGAAATTGGAGCACTTTTGGAATAATCATTTTTGACCAAAATCGATGGGTCCGGGACTTAGGGAATTTCTCATATGACACAAAACGGTCCAAGCTCCTGTTCAAAAATCATGCTCCGAAATCAACTTCTGTCACCTCAGTGATACATTTTGCGATGGTACCTAAAGTTTAGAGCAGAAATTGGGGCACTTTTGGAATTTTCATTTATGACCAAAATCTATGGGTCCGGGGCTTAGGGAATTTCTCATATGCCACAAATCGGTCCAAAGCTCTTGTTCAAAAATCATGCTCCGAAATCAACTTCTGTCACCTCAGTGATACATTTTGGGATGGTACCTAAAGTTTAAAACAGAAATTGGGGCACTTTGGAATTTTCAAATTTGACCAAAATCGATGGGTCCGGGGCTTAGGGAATTTCTCATACGCCACAAAACGGTCCAAGCTCCTGTTCAAAAATCATGCTCCGAAATAAACTTCTGTCACCTCAGTGATACATTTTGCGATGGTACCTAAAGTTTAGAGCAGAAATTGGGGCACTTTTGAAATTTTCATTTTTGACCAAAATTGATGGGTTCGGGACTTAGGGAATTAGTCATAAGCCGCAAAACGGTCCAAGATCCTGTTCAAAAATCATGCTCTGAAATCATCTTCTGTCACCTCAGTGATACATTTTGGGATGGTACCTAAAGTTTAAAGCCGAAATTGGGGCACTTTTGGAATTTTATATTTTGACCAAAATCGATGGGTCCATGGCTTAGTGAATTTCTTTACAACACAAAATTGTTCAAGCTCCTGTTCAAAAATTATGCTCCGAAATCAACTTCTGTCACTTCAGTGATACATATTGCGATGGTAACTAAAGTTTAAAGCAGAAATTGGGGCACTTTTGGAATTTTCATTTTTGAGCAAAATCGAAGGGTCCGGGTCTTAGGGAATTTCTCATATGACACAAAACAGTCCAAGCTTCTGTTCAAAAATCATGCTCCGAAATCAACTTCTGTCACCTCAGTGATACATTTTGGGATGGTACCTAAAGTTTAAAGCAGAAATTGGGACACTTTTGGAATTTTCATTTTTGAACAAAATCGATGGGTCCGGGACTTAGGGAATATCTCATATGCCACAAAATGGTCCAAGCTCCTGTTCCAAAATTATGCCCCGAAATCAACTTCTGTCACTTCAGTGATACATTTTGGAATAGTACCTAAACTTTCAACAAGAAATTGGGGCCCTTTTGGAATTTTCATTTTTTCTAAAAATCGGGTCCGGGGCTTGGGGAATTTCTCATACGCCACAAAACGGTCCAAGCTCCTGTTCAAAAATCATGCTCCGAAATCAACTTCTGTCACCTCAGTGATACATTTTGGGATGGTACCTAAATTTTAAAGCAGAAATTGGAGCACTTTTGGAATAATCATTTTTGACCAAAATCGATGGGTCCGGGCCTTAGGGAATTAGTCATACACCGCAAAACTGTCCAAGATCCTGTTCAAAAATCATGCTCCGAAATCATCTTCTGTCACCTCAGTGATACATTTTGGGATGGTACCTAAAGTTTAAAGCCAAAATTGGGGCACTTTTGGAATTTTCTATTTTGACCAAAATCAATGGGTCAGGGGCTTAGGGAATTTCTCATATGCCACAAAACGGTCCAAGCTCCTGTTCAAAAATCATGCTCCGAAATCAACTTCTGTCACCTCAGTGATATATTTTGGGATGGTACCTAAATTTGAAAGCAGAAGTTGGAACACTTTTGGAATAATCATTTATGACCAAAATCAATGGGTCCGGGACTTAGGGAATTTCTCATATGCCACAAAACGGTCCAAGCTCCTGTTCAAAAATCATGCTCCGAAATCAACTTCTGTCACCTCAGTGATACATTTTGGGATGGTACCTAAAGTTTAAAGCAGAAATTGGGGCACTTTTAGAATAATCATTTTTGACCAAAATCGATGGGTCAGGGGCTTAGGGAATTTCTCATATGCCACAAAACGGTCCAAAGCTCTTGTTCAAAAATCATGCTCCGAAATCAACTTCTATTACCTCAGTGATACATTTTGGGATGGTACCTAAAGTTTAGAGCAAAAATTGTGGCACTCTTGGAATTTTCATTTTTGAGCAAAATCAATGGGTCCGGGGCTTAGGGAATTTGTCATACGCCGCAAAACGGTCCAAGCTCCTGTACAAAAATCATGCTCCGAAATCAACTTCTATTACCTCAGTGATACATTTTGGGATGGTACCTAAAGTTTAAAATAGAAATTGGGGCACTTTTGGAATTTTCATTTTTGACCAAAATCTATGGGTCCGGGGCTTAGGGAATTTCTCATATGCCACAAAACGGTCCAAGCTCCTGTTCAAAAATCATGCTCCGAAATCAACTTCTGTCACCTCAGTGATACATTTTGGGATGGTACCTAAATTTTAAAGCAGAAATTGGAGCACTTTTGGAATAATCATTTTTGACCAAAATCGATGGGTCCGGGACTTAGGGAATTTCTCATATGCCACAAAACGGTCCAAGCTCCTGTTCAAAAATCATGCTCCGAAATCAACTTATGTCACCTCAGTGATACATTTTTGGATGGTACCTAAAGTTTAAAGTAGAAATTGGGGCACTTTTGGAATAATCATTTTTGACCAAAATCGATGGGTCCGGGACTTAGGGAATTTCTCATATGCCACAAAACGGTCCAAAGCTCTTGTTCAAAAATCATGCTCCGAAATCTACTTCTGTCACCTCAGTGATACATTTTGGGATGGTACCTAAAGTTTAAAACAGAAATTGGGGCACTTTGGAATTTTCATTTTTGACCAAAATCGATGGGTCCGGGGCTTAGGGTATTTCTCATATGCCACAAAATGGTCCAAGCTCCTGTTCAAAAATCATGGTCCGAAATCAACTTCTGTCAACTCAGTGATACATTTTTGGATGGTACCTAAAGTTTAAAGCAGAAATTGGGGCACTTTTGGAATTTTCATTTTTGACCAAAATCGATGGGTCCGGGGCTTAGGGTATTTCTCATATGACACAAAACAGTCCAAGCTTCTGTTCAAAAATCATGCTCCGAAATCAACTTCTGTCACCTCAGTGATACATTTTGGGATGGTACCTAAAGTTTAAAGCAGAAATTGGGACACTTTTGGAATTTTCATTTTTGACCAAAATCGATGGGTCCGGCGGGGCTTAGGGAATTTCTCATATGCCACAAAACAGTCCAAGCTTCTGTTCAAAAATCATGCTCCGAAATCATCTTCTGTCATCTCAGTGATACATTTTGGGATGGTACCTAATGTTTAAAGTCGAAATTGGGGCACTTTTGAAATTTTCATTTTTGAGCAAAATCGATGGGTCCATGGCTTAGTGAATTTCTTTACAACACAAAATGGTTGAAGCTCCTGTTCCAAAATTATGCTCCGAAATCAACTTCTGTCACTTCAGTGATACATTTTGGAATAGTGCCTAAAGTTTCAACAAGAAATTGGGGCCCTTTTGGAATTTTCATTTTTTTTTAAAATCGGGGCCGGGCCTTAGGGAATTAGTCATACACCCCAAAACGGTCCAAGATCCTGTTCAAAAATCATGCTCCGAAATCATCTTCTGTCACCTCAGTGATACATTTTGGGATGGTACCTAAAGTTTAAAGCCAAAATTGGGGCACTTTTGGAATTTTCTATTTTGACCAAAATCAATGGGTCCGTGGCTTAGTGAATTTCTTTACAACACAAAATGGTTCAAGCTCCTGTTCAAAAATTATGCTCCGAAATCAACTTCTGTCACCTCAGTGATACATTTTACGATGGTACCTAAAGTTTAAAGCAGAAATTTGGGGCACTTTTGGAATTTTCATTTATGACCAAAATCTATGGGTCCGGGGCTTAGGGAATTTCTCATATGCCACAAAACGGTCCAAGCTCCTGTTCAAAAATCATGCTCCGAAATCAACTTCTGTCACCTCAGTGATACATTTTGGGATGGTACCTAAATTTTAAAGCAGAAATTGGAGCACTTTTGGAATAATCATTTTTGACCAAAATCGATGGGTCCGGGACTTAGGGAATTTCTCATATGACACAAAACGGTCCAAGCTCCTGTTCAAAAATCATGCTCCGAAATCAACTTCTGTCACCTCAGTGATACATTTTGCGATGGTACCTAAAGTTTAGAGCAGAAATTGGGGTACTTTTGGAATTTTCATTTATGACCAAAATCTATGGGTCCGGGGCTTAGGGAATTTCTCATATGCCACAAATCGGTCCAAAGCTCTTGTTCAAAAATCATGCTCCGAAATCAACTTCTGTCACCTCAGTGATACATTTTGGGATGGTACCTAAAGTTTAAAACAGAAATTGGGGCACTTTGGAATTTTCAAATTTGACCAAAATCGATGGGTCCGGGGCTTAGGGAATTTCTCATACGCCACAAAACGGTCCAAGCTCCTGTTCAAAAATCATGCTCCGAAATAAACTTCTGTCACCTCAGTGATACATTTTGCGATGGTACCTAAAGTTTAGAGCAGAAATTGGGGCACTTTTGGAATTTTCATTTTTGACCAAAATTGATGGGTTCGGGACTTAGGGAATTAGTCATAAGCCACAAAACGGTCCAAGATCCTGTTCAAAAATCATGCTCTGAAATCATCTTCTGTCACCTCAGTGATACATTTTGGGATGGTACCTAAAGTTTAAAGCCGAAATTGGGCACTTTTGGAATTTTATATTTTGACCAAAATCGATGGGTCCATGGCTTAGTGAATTTCTTTACAACACAAAATTGTTCAAGCTCCTGTTCAAAAATTATGCTCCGAAATCAACTTCTGTCACTTCAGTGATACATATTGCGATGGTAACTAAAGTTTAAAGCAGAAATTGGGGCACTTTTGGAACTTTCATTTTTGAGCAAAATCGATGGGTCCGGGGCTTAGGGAATTTCTCATATGCCACAAAACGGTCTAAGCTCCTGTTCAAAAATCATGCTCCGAAATCAACTTCTGTCACCTCAGTGATACAATTTGGGATGGTACCTAGAGTTTAAAGCAGAACTTGGGGCACTTTTTGAATTTTCGTTTTTGACCAAAATTGATGGGTCCGGGGCTTAGGGAATTTCTCATATGCCACAAAACGGTCCAAGCTCCTGTTAAAAAATCATGCTCCGAAATCAACTTATGTCACCTCAGTGATACATTTTACGATGGTACCTAAAGTTTAAAGCAGAAATTTGGGGCACTTTTGGAATTTTCATTTATGACCAAAATCTATGGGTCCGGGGCTTAGGGAATTTCTCATATGCCACAAAACGGTCCAAGCTCCTGTTCAAAAATCATGCTCCGAAATCAACTTCTGTCACCTCAGTGATACATTTTGGGATGGTACCTAAATTTTAAAGCAGAAATTGGAGCACTTTTGGAATAATCATTTTTGACCAAAATCGATGGGTCCGGGACTTAGGGAATTTCTCATATGACACAAAATGGTCCAAGCTCCTGTTCCAAAATTATGCCCCGAAATCAACTTCTGTCACTTCAGTGATACATTTTGCGATGGTACCTAAAGTTTAGAGCAGAAATTGGGGTACTTTTGGAATTTTCATTTATGACCAAAATCTATGGGTCCAGGGCTTAGGGAATTTCTCATATGCCACAAATCGGTCCAAAGCTCTTGTTCAAAAATCATGCTCCGAAATCAACTTCTGTCACCTCAGTGATACATTTTGGGATGGTACCTAAAGTTTAAAACAGAAATTGGGGCACTTTGGAATTTTCAAATTTGACCAAAATCGATGGGTCCGGGGCTTAGGGAATTTCTCATACGCCACAAAACGGTCCAAGCTCCTGTTCAAAAATCATGCTCCGAAATAAACTTCTGTCACCTCAGTGATACATTTTGCGATGGTACCTAAAGTTTAGAGCAGAAATTGGGGCACTTTTGGAATTTTCATTTTTGACCAAAATTGATGGGTTCGGGACTTAGGGAATTAGTCATAAGCCACAAAACGGTCCAAGATCCTGTTCAAAAATCATGCTCTGAAATCATCTTCTGTCACCTCAGTGATACATTTTGGGATGGTACCTAAAGTTTAAAGCCGAAATTGGGCACTTTTGGAATTTTATATTTTGACCAAAATCGATGGGTCCATGGCTTAGTGAATTTCTTTACAACACAAAATTGTTCAAGCTCCTGTTCAAAAATTATGCTCCGAAATCAACTTCTGTCACTTCAGTGATACATATTGCGATGGTAACTAAAGTTTAAAGCAGAAATTGGGGCACTTTTGGAATTTTCATTTTTGAGCAAAATCGAAGGGTTCGGGTCTTAGGAAATTTCTCATATGACACAAAACAGTCCAAGCTTCTGTTCAAAAATCATGCTCCGAAATCAACTTCTGTCACCTCAGTGATACATTTTGGGATGGTACCTAAAGTTTAAAGCAGAAATTGGGACACTTTTGGAATTTTCATTTTTGAACAAAATCGATGGGTCCGGGACTTAGGGAATATCTCATATGCCACAAAATGGTCCAAGCTCCTGTTCCAAAATTATGCCCCGAAATCAACTTCTGTCACTTCAGTGATACATTTTGGAATAGTACCTAAACTTTCAACAAGAAATTGGGGCCCTTTTGGAATTTTCATTTTTTCTAAAAATCGGGTCCGGGGCTTGGGGAATTTCTCATACGCCACAAAACGGTCCAAGCTCCTGTTCAAAAATCATGCTCCGAAATCAACTTCTGTCACCTCAGTGATACATTTTGGGATGGTACCTAAATTTTAAAGCAGAAATTGGAGCACTTTTGGAATAATCATTTTTGACCAAAATCGATGGGTCCGGGCCTTAGGGAATTAGTCATACACCGCAAAACTGTCCAAGATCCTGTTCAAAAATCATGCTCCGAAATCATCTTCTGTCACCTCAGTGATACATTTTGGGATGGTACCTAAAGTTTAAAGCCAAAATTGGGGCACTTTTGGAATTTTCTATTTTGACCAAAATCAATGGGTCAGGGGCTTAGGGAATTTCTCATATGCCACAAAACGGTCCAAGCTCCTGTTCAAAAATCATGCTCCGAAATCAACTTCTGTCACCTCAGTGATATATTTTGGGATGGTACCTAAATTTGAAAGCAGAAGTTGGAACACTTTTGGAATAATCATTTATGACCAAAATCAATGGGTCCGGGACTTAGGGAATTTCTCATATGCCACAAAACGGTCCAAGCTCCTGTTCAAAAATCATGCTCCGAAATCAACTTCTGTCACCTCAGTGATACATTTTGGGATGGTACCTAAAGTTTAAAGCAGAAATTGGGGCACTTTTAGAATAATCATTTTTGACCAAAATCGATGGGTCAGGGGCTTAGGGAATTTCTCATATGCCACAAAACGGTCCAAAGCTCTTGTTCAAAAATCATGCTCCGAAATCAACTTCTATTACCTCAGTGATACATTTTGGGATGGTACCTAAAGTTTAGAGCAAAAATTGTGGCACTCTTGGAATTTTCATTTTTGAGCAAAATCAATGGGTCCGGGGCTTAGGGAATTTGTCATACGCCGCAAAACGGTCCAAGCTCCTGTACAAAAATCATGCTCCGAAATCAACTTCTATTACCTCAGTGATACATTTTGGGATGGTACCTAAAGTTTAAAATAGAAATTGGGGCACTTTTGGAATTTTCATTTTTGACCAAAATCTATGGGTCCGGGGCTTAGGGAATTTCTCATATGCCACAAAACGGTCCAAGCTCCTGTTCAAAAATCATGCTCCGAAATCAACTTCTGTCACCTCAGTGATACATTTTGGGATGGTACCTAAATTTTAAAGCAGAAATTGGAGCACTTTTGGAATAATCATTTTTGACCAAAATCGATGGGTCCGGGACTTAGGGAATTTCTCATATGCCACAAAACGGTCCAAGCTCCTGTTCAAAAATCATGCTCCGAAATCAACTTATGTCACCTCAGTGATACATTTTTGGATGGTACCTAAAGTTTAAAGTAGAAATTGGGGCACTTTTGGAATAATCATTTTTGACCAAAATCGATGGGTCCGGGACTTAGGGAATTTCTCATATGCCACAAAACGGTCCAAAGCTCTTGTTCAAAAATCATGCTCCGAAATCTACTTCTGTCACCTCAGTGATACATTTTGGGATGGTACCTAAAGTTTAAAACAGAAATTGGGGCACTTTGGAATTTTCATTTTTGACCAAAATCGATGGGTCCGGGGCTTAGGGTATTTCTCATATGCCACAAAATGGTCCAAGCTCCTGTTCAAAAATCATGGTCCGAAATCAACTTCTGTCAACTCAGTGATACATTTTTGGATGGTACCTAAAGTTTAAAGCAGAAATTGGGGCACTTTTGGAATTTTCATTTTTGACCAAAATCGATGGGTCCGGGGCTTAGGGTATTTCTCATATGACACAAAACAGTCCAAGCTTCTGTTCAAAAATCATGCTCCGAAATCAACTTCTGTCACCTCAGTGATACATTTTGGGATGGTACCTAAAGTTTAAAGCAGAAATTGGGACACTTTTGGAATTTTCATTTTTGACCAAAATCGATGGGTCCGGCGGGGCTTAGGGAATTTCTCATATGCCACAAAACAGTCCAAGCTTCTGTTCAAAAATCATGCTCCGAAATCATCTTCTGTCATCTCAGTGATACATTTTGGGATGGTACCTAATGTTTAAAGTCGAAATTGGGGCACTTTTGAAATTTTCATTTTTGAGCAAAATCGATGGGTCCATGGCTTAGTGAATTTCTTTACAACACAAAATGGTTGAAGCTCCTGTTCCAAAATTATGCTCCGAAATCAACTTCTGTCACTTCAGTGATACATTTTGGAATAGTGCCTAAAGTTTCAACAAGAAATTGGGGCCCTTTTGGAATTTTCATTTTTTTTTAAAATCGGGGCCGGGCCTTAGGGAATTAGTCATACACCCCAAAACGGTCCAAGATCCTGTTCAAAAATCATGCTCCGAAATCATCTTCTGTCACCTCAGTGATACATTTTGGGATGGTACCTAAAGTTTAAAGCCAAAATTGGGGCACTTTTGGAATTTTCTATTTTGACCAAAATCAATGGGTCCGTGGCTTAGTGAATTTCTTTACAACACAAAATGGTTCAAGCTCCTGTTCAAAAATTATGCTCCGAAATCAACTTCTGTCACCTCAGTGATACATTTTTGGATGGTACCTAAATTTTAAAGCAGAAATTGGGGCACTTTTGGAATTTTCATTTTTGAGCAAAATCGATGGGTCCGAGGCTTAGGGAATTTCTCATATGCCACAAAACGGTCTAAGCTCCTGTTCAAAAATCATGCTCCGAAATCAACTTCTGTCACCTCAGTGATACAATTTGGGATGGTACCTAGAGTTTAAAGCAGAACTTGGGGCACTTTTTGAATTTTCGTTTTTGACCAAAATTGATGGGTCCGGGGCTTAGGGAATTTCTCATATGCCACAAAACGGTCCAAGCTCCTGTTAAAAAATCATGCTCCGAAATCAACTTATGTCACCTCAGTGATACATTTTACGATGGTACCTAAAGTTTAAAGCAGAAATTTGGGGCACTTTTGGAATTTTCATTTATGACCAAAATCTATGGGTCCGGGGCTTAGGGAATTTCTCATATGCCACAAAACGGTCCAAGCTCCTGTTCAAAAATCATGCTCCGAAATCAACTTCTGTCACCTCAGTGATACATTTTGGGATGGTACCTAAATTTTAAAGCAGAAATTGGAGCACTTTTGGAATAATCATTTTTGACCAAAATCGATGGGTCCGGGACTTAGGGAATTTCTCATATGACACAAAACGGTCCAAGCTCCTGTTCAAAAATCATGCTCCGAAATCAACTTCTGTCACCTCAGTGATACATTTTGCGATGGTACCTAAAGTTTAGAGCAGAAATTGGGGTACTTTTGGAATTTTCATTTATGACCAAAATCTATGGGTCCGGGGCTTAGGGAATTTCTCATATGCCACAAATCGGTCCAAAGCTCTTGTTCAAAAATCATGCTCCGAAATCAACTTCTGTCACCTCAGTGATACATTTTGGGATGGTACCTAAAGTTTAAAACAGAAATTGGGGCACTTTGGAATTTTCAAATTTGACCAAAATCGATGGGTCCGGGGCTTAGGGAATTTCTCATACGCCACAAAACGGTCCAAGCTCCTGTTCAAAAATCATGCTCCGAAATAAACTTCTGTCACCTCAGTGATACATTTTGCGATGGTACCTAAAGTTTAGAGCAGAAATTGGGGCACTTTTGGAATTTTCATTTTTGACCAAAATTGATGGGTTCGGGACTTAGGGAATTAGTCATAAGCCACAAAACGGTCCAAGATCCTGTTCAAAAATCATGCTCTGAAATCATCTTCTGTCACCTCAGTGATACATTTTGGGATGGTACCTAAAGTTTAAAGCCGAAATTGGGCACTTTTGGAATTTTATATTTTGACCAAAATCGATGGGTCCATGGCTTAGTGAATTTCTTTACAACACAAAATTGTTCAAGCTCCTGTTCAAAAATTATGCTCCGAAATCAACTTCTGTCACTTCAGTGATACATATTGCGATGGTAACTAAAGTTTAAAGCAGAAATTGGGGCACTTTTGGAATTTTCATTTTTGAGCAAAATCGATGGGTCCGGGGCTTAGGGAATTTCTCATATGCCACAAAACGGTCTAAGCTCCTGTTCAAAAATCATGCTCCGAAATCAACTTCTGTCACCTCAGTGATACAATTTGGGATGGTACCTAGAGTTTAAAGCAGAACTTGGGGCACTTTTTGAATTTTCGTTTTTGACCAAAATTGATGGGTCCGGGGCTTAGGGAATTTCTCATATGCCACAAAACGGTCCAAGCTCCTGTTAAAAAATCATGCTCCGAAATCAACTTATGTCACCTCAGTGATACATTTTACGATGGTACCTAAAGTTTAAAGCAGAAATTTGGGGCACTTTTGGAATTTTCATTTATGACCAAAATCTATGGGTCCGGGGCTTAGGGAATTTCTCATATGCCACAAAACGGTCCAAGCTCCTGTTCAAAAATCATGCTCCGAAATCAACTTCTGTCACCTCAGTGATACATTTTGGGATGGTACCTAAATTTTAAAGCAGAAATTGGAGCACTTTTGGAATAATCATTTTTGACCAAAATCGATGGGTCCGGGACTTAGGGAATTTCTCATATGACACAAAATGGTCCAAGCTCCTGTTCCAAAATTATGCCCCGAAATCAACTTCTGTCACTTCAGTGATACATTTTGCGATGGTACCTAAAGTTTAGAGCAGAAATTGGGGTACTTTTGGAATTTTCATTTATGACCAAAATCTATGGGTCCAGGGCTTAGGGAATTTCTCATATGCCACAAATCGGTCCAAAGCTCTTGTTCAAAAATCATGCTCCGAAATCAACTTCTGTCACCTCAGTGATACATTTTGGGATGGTACCTAAAGTTTAAAACAGAAATTGGGGCACTTTGGAATTTTCAAATTTGACCAAAATCGATGGGTCCGGGGCTTAGGGAATTTCTCATACGCCACAAAACGGTCCAAGCTCCTGTTCAAAAATCATGCTCCGAAATAAACTTCTGTCACCTCAGTGATACATTTTGCGATGGTACCTAAAGTTTAGAGCAGAAATTGGGGCACTTTTGGAATTTTCATTTTTGACCAAAATTGATGGGTTCGGGACTTAGGGAATTAGTCATAAGCCACAAAACGGTCCAAGATCCTGTTCAAAAATCATGCTCTGAAATCATCTTCTGTCACCTCAGTGATACATTTTGGGATGGTACCTAAAGTTTAAAGCCGAAATTGGGCACTTTTGGAATTTTATATTTTGACCAAAATCGATGGGTCCATGGCTTAGTGAATTTCTTTACAACACAAAATTGTTCAAGCTCCTGTTCAAAAATTATGCTCCGAAATCAACTTCTGTCACTTCAGTGATACATATTGCGATGGTAACTAAAGTTTAAAGCAGAAATTGGGGCACTTTTGGAATTTTCATTTTTGAGCAAAATCGAAGGGTTCGGGTCTTAGGAAATTTCTCATATGACACAAAACAGTCCAAGCTTCTGTTCAAAAATCATGCTCCGAAATCAACTTCTGTCACCTCAGTGATACATTTTGGGATGGTACCTAAAGTTTAAAGCAGAAATTGGGACACTTTTGGAATTTTCATTTTTGAACAAAATCGATGGGTCCGGGACTTAGGGAATATCTCATATGCCACAAAATGGTCCAAGCTCCTGTTCCAAAATTATGCCCCGAAATCAACTTCTGTCACTTCAGTGATACATTTTGGAATAGTACCTAAACTTTCAACAAGAAATTGGGGCCCTTTTGGAATTTTCATTTTTTCTAAAAATCGGGTCCGGGGCTTAGGGAATTTCTCAAACGCCACAAAACGGTCCAAGCTCCTGTTCAAAAATCATGCTCCGAAATCAACTTCTGTCACCTCAGTGATACATTTTGGGATGGTACCTAAATTTTAAAGCAGAAATTGGAGCACTTTTGGAATAATCATTTTTGACCAAAATCGATGGGTCCGGGCCTTAGGGAATTAGTCATACACCGCAAAACTGTCCAAGATCCTGTTCAAAAATCATGCTCCGAAATCATCTTCTGTCACCTCAGTGATACATTTTGGGATGGTACCTAAAGTTTAAAGCCAAAATTGGGGCACTTTTGGAATTTTCTATTTTGACCAAAATCAATGGGTCCGTGGCTTAGTGAATTTCTTTACAACACAAAATGGTTCAAGCTCCTGTTCAAAAATTATGCTCCGAAATCAACTTCTGTCACCTCAGTGATACATTTTTGGATGGTACCTAAATTTTAAAGCAGAAATTGGGGCACTTTTGGAATTTTCATTTTTGACCAAAATCGATGGGTCAGGGGCTTAGGGAATTTCTCATATGCCACAAAACGGTCCAAGCTCCTGTTCAAAAATCATGCTCCGAAATCAACTTCTGTCACCTCAGTGATATATTTTGGGATGGTACCTAAAGTTTAAAGCAGAAATTGGGACACTTTTGGAATTTTCATTTTTGACCAAAATCGATGGGTCCATGGCTTAGTGAATTTCTTTACAACACAAAATGGTTGAAGCTCCTGTTTAAAAATTATGCTCCGAAATCAAATTTCTGTCACTTTAGTGATACATTTTGGAATAGTACCTAAAGTTTCAACAAGAAATTGGGGCCCTTTTGGAATTTTCATTTTTTTTTTAAAAAATCGGGGCCGGGGCTTAGGGATTTTCTCATACGCCACAAAACGGTCCAAGCTCCTGTTCAAAAATCATGCTCCGAAATCAACTTCTGTCACCTCAGTGATACATTTTGCGATGGTACCTAAAGTTTAGAGCAGAAATTGGGGCACTTTTAGAATAATCATTTTTGACCAAAATCGATGGGTCAGTGGCTTAGGGAATTTCTCATATGCCACAAAACAGTTCAAAGCTCTTGTTCAAAAATCATGCCCCGAAATCAACTTCTATTACCTCAGTGATACATTTTGGGATGGTACCTAAAGTTTAGAGCAAAAATTGTGGCACTTTTGGAATTTTCATTTTTGAGCAAAATCAATGGGTCCGGGGCTTAGGGAATTTGTCATACGCCGCAAAACGGTCCAAACTCCTGTTCAAAAATCATGCTCCGAAATCAACTTCTATTACCTCAGTGATACATTTTTGGATGGTACCTAAATTTTAAAGCAGAAATTGGGGCCGTTTTGGAATTTTCATTTTTGACCAAAATCGATGGGTCAGGGGCTTAGGGAATTTCTCATATGCCACAAAACGGTCCAAGCTCCTGTTCAAAAATCAAGCTCCGAAATCAACTTCTGTCACCTCAGTGATATATTTTGGGATGGTACCTAAAGTTTAAAGCAGAAATTGGGACACTTTTGGAATTTTCTTTTTTGGCCAAAATCGATGGGTCCATGGCTTAGTGAATTTCTTTACAACATAAAATGGTTGAAGCTCCTGTTTAAAAAATATGCTCCGAAATCAACTTCTGTCACTTTAGTGATACATTTTGGAATAGTACCTAAAGTTTCAACAAGAAATTGGGGCCCTTTTCGAATTTTCATTTTTTTTAAAAAAAATCAGGGCCGGGGCTTAGGGATTTTCTCATACGCCACAAAACGGTCCAAGCTCCTGTTCAAAAATCATGCTCCGAAATCAACTTCTGTTACCTCAGTGATACATTTTGCGATGGTACCTAAAGTTTAGAGCAGAAATTGGGGCACTTTTGGAATTTTCATTTTTGACCAAAATCGATGGGTCCGGGGCTTAGGGAATTTCTCATATGCCACAAAACGGTCCAAAGCTCTTGTTCAAAAATCATGCTCCGAAATCAACTTCTATTACCTCAGTGATACATTTTGGGATGGTACCTAAAGTTTAGAGCAAAAATTGTGGCACTTTTGGAATTTTCATTTTTGAGCAAAATCAATGGGTCCGGGGCTTAGGGAATTTGTCATACGCCGCAAAACGGTCCAAGCTCCTGTTCAAAAATCATGCTCCGAAATCAACTTCTGTCACCTCAGTGATACATTTTGGGATGGTACCTAAATTTTAAAGCAGAAATTGGAGCACTTTTGGAATTTTCTATTTTGACCAAAATCAATGGGTCCGTGGCTTAGTGAATTTCTTTACAACACAAAATGGTTCAAGCTCCTGTTCAAAAATAATGCTCCGAAATCAACTTCTGTCACCTCAGTGATACATTTTTGGATGGTACCTAAATTTTAAAGCAGAAATTGGGGCACTTTTGGAATTTTCATTCGATGGGTCAGGGGCTTAGGGAATTTCTCATATGCCACAAAACAGTCCAAGCTCCTGTTCAAAAATCATGCTCCGAAATCAACTTCTGTCACCTCAGTGATATATTTTGGGATGGTACCTAAAGTTTAAAGCAGAAATTGGGACACTTTTGGAATTTTCATTTTTGACCAAAATCGATGGGTCCATGGCTTAGTGAATTTCTTTACAACACAAAATGGTTGAAGCTCCTGTTTAAAAATTATGCTCCGAAATCAAATTTCTGTCACTTTAGTGATACATTTTGGAATAGTACCTAAAGTTTCAACAAGAAATTGGGGCCCTTTTGGAATTTTCATTTTTTTTTTAAAAAATCGGGGCCGGGGCTTAGGGATTTTCTCATACGCCACAAAACGGTCCAAGCTCCTGTTCAAAAATCATGCTCCGAAATCAACTTCTGTCACCTCAGTGATACATTTTGCGATGGTACCTAAAGTTTAGAGCAGAAATTGGGGCACTTTTGGAATTTTCATTTTTGACCAAAATCGATGGGTCAGGGGCTTATGGAATTTCTCATATGACACAAAATGGTCCATGCTCCTGTTCAAAAATCATGTTCTGAAATCAACTTCTGTCACCTCAGTGATACATTTTGGGATGGTACCTAAATTTTAAAGTAGAAATTGGAATACTTTTGGAATAATCATTTTTGACCAAAATCAATGGGTCCGGGCCTTAGGGAATTAGTCATACACCGCAAAACGGTCCCAGATCCTGTTCAAAAATCATGCTCCGAAATCATCTTCTGTCACCTCAGTGATACATTTTGGGATGGTACCTAAAGTTTAAAGCCAAAATTGGGGCACTTTTGGAATTTTCTATTTTGACCAAAATCAATGGGTCCGTGGCTTAGTGAATTTCTTTACAACACAAAATGGTTCAAGCTCCTGTTCAAAAATTATGCTCCGAAATCAACTTCTGTCACCTCAGTGATACATTTTTGGATGGTACCTAAATTTTAAAGCAGAAATTGGGGCACTTTTGGAATTTTCATTTTTGACCAAAATCGATGGGTCAGGGGCTTAGGGAATTTCTCATATGCCACAAAACAGTCCAAGCTTCTGTTCAAAAATCATGCTCCGAAATCAACTTCTGTCACCTCAGTGATACATTTTGGGATGGTACCTAAAGTTTAAAGCAGAAATTGGGACACTTTTGGAATTTTCATTTTTGACCAAAATCGATGGGTCCATGGCTTAGTGAATTTCTTTACAACACAAAATGGTTGAAGCTCCTGTTCAAAAATTATGCTCCGAAATCAACTTCTGTCACTTTAGTGATACATTTTGGAATAGTACCTAAAGTTTCAACAAGAAATTGGGGCCCTTTTAGAATTTTCATTTTTTTTTTAAAAATCGGGGCCGGGGCTTAGGGAATTTTTCATATGTCACAAAATGGTCCAAGCTCCTGTTCAAAAATCATGCTCCGAAATCAACTTCTGTCACCTCAGTGATATATTTTGGGATGGTACCTAAATTTTAAAGCAGAAATTGGAACACTTTTGGAATAATCATTTTTGACCAAAATCGATGGGTCCGGGACTTAGGGAATTTCTCATATGCCACAAAATGGTCCAAGCTCCTGTTCAAAAATCATGCTCCGAAATCAACTTCTGTCACCTCAGTGATACATTTTTGGATGGTACCTAAAGTTTAAAGCAGAAATTGGGGCACTTTTAGAATAATCATTTTTGACCAAAATCGATGGGTCAGGGGCTTAGGGAATTTGTCATACGCTGCAAAATGGTCCAAGCTCCTGTTCAAAAATCATGCTCCGAAATCAACTTCTATTACCTCAGTGATACATTTTGGGATGGTACCTAAAGTTTAAAATAGAAATTGGGGCACTTTTGGAATTTTCATTTTTGACCAAAATCGATGGGTCCGGGGCTTAGGGAATTTCTCATATGCCACAAAACGGTCCAAGCTCCTGTTCAAAAATCATGCTCCGAAATCAACTTCTGTCACCTCAGTGATACATTTTGCGATGGTACCTAAAGTTTAAAGCAGAAATTGGGGCACTTTTAGAATAATCATTTTTGACCAAAATCGATGGGTCCGGGGCTTAGGGAATTTCTCATATGCCTCAAAACGGTCCAAGCTCCTGTTCAAAAATCATGCTCCGAAATCAACTTCTGTCACCTCAGTGATACATTTTGGGATGGTACCTAAATTTTAAAGCAGAAATTGGAACACTTTTGGAATAATCATTTTTGACCAAAATCAATGGGTCCGGGCCTTAGGGAATTAGTCATACACCGCAAAACGGTCCCAGATCCTGTTCAAAAATCATGCTCCGAAATCATCTTCTGTCACCTCAGTGATACATTTTGGGATGGTACCTAAAGTTTAAAGCCAAAATTGGGGCACTTTTTGAATTTTCTATTTTGACCAAAATCAATGGGTCCGTGGCTTAGTGAATTTCTTTACAACACAAAATGGTTCAAGCTCCTGTTCAAAAATTATGCTCCGAAATCAACTTCTGTCACCTCAGTGATACATTTTTGGATGGTACCTAAATTTTAAAGCAGAAATTGGGGCAGTTTTGGAATTTTCATTTTTGACCAAAATCGATGGGTCAGGGGCTTAGGGAATTTCTCATATGCCACAAAACGGTCCAAGCTCCTGTTCTAAAATCATGCTCCGAAATCAACTTCTGTCACCTCAGTGATATATTTTGGGATGGTACCTAAAGTTTAAAGCAGAAATTGGGACACTTTTGGAATTTTCATTTTTGACCAAAATCGATGGGTCCATGGCTTAGTGAATTTCTTTACAACACAAAATGGTTGAAGCTCCTGTTTAAAAAATATGCTCCGAAATCAACTTCTGTCACTTTAGTGATACATTTTGGAATAGTACCTAAAGTTTCAACAAGAAATTGGGGCCCTTTTGGAATTTTCATTTTTTTTTTTAAATTGGGGACGGGGCTTAGGGATTTTCTCATACGCCACAAAACGGTCCAAGCTCCTGTTCAAAAATCATGCTCCGAAATCAACTTCTGTCACCTCAGTGATACATTTTGCGATGGTACCTAAAGTTTAGAGCAGAAATTGGGGCACTTTTGGAATTTTCATTTTTGACCAAAATCGATGGGTCCGGGGCTTAGGGAATTTCTCATATGCCACAAAATGGTCCAAGCTCCTGTTCCAAAATTATGCTCCGAAATCAACTTCTGTCACTTCAGTGATACATTTTGCAATAGTACCTAAAGTTTCAACAAGAAATTGGGCCCCTTTTGGAATTTTCATTTTTGACCAAAATCGATGGGTCAGGGGCTTAGGGAATTTCTCATATGCCGCAAAACGGTCCAAGCTCCTGTTCAAAAATCATGCTCCGAAATCAACTTCTATTACCTCAGTGATACATTTTGGGATGGTACCTAAAGTTTAAAATAGAAATTGGGGCACTTTTGGAATTTTCATTTTTGACCAAAATCGATGGGTCCGGGGCTTAGGGAATTTCTCATATGACACAAAATGGTCCATGCTCCTGTTCAAAAATCATGCTCTGAAATCAACTTCTGTCACCTCAGTGATACATTTTGCGATGGTACCTAAAGTTTAAAGCAGAAATTGGGGCACTTTTAGAATAATAATTTTTGACCAAAATCGATGGGTCCGGGGCTTAGGGAATTTCTCATATGCCACAAAACGGTCCAAGCTCCTGTTCAAAAATCATGCTCCGAAATCAACTTCTGTCACCTCAGTGATACATTTTGGGATGGTACCTAAATTTTAAAGCCAAAATTGGGGCACTTTTGGAATTTTCTATTTTGACCAAAATCAATGGGTCCGTGGCTTAGTGAATTTCTTTACAACACAAAATGGTTCAAGCTCCTGTTCAAAAATTATGCTCCGAAATCAACTTCTGTCACCTCAGTGATACATTTTTGGATGGTACCTAAATTTTAAAGCAGAAATTGGGGCACTTTTGGAATTTTCATTTTTGACCAAAATCGATGGGTCAGGGGCTTAGGGAATTTCTCATATGCCACAAAACAGTCCAAGCTTCTGTTCAAAAATCATGCTCCGAAATCAACTTCTGTCACCTCAGTGATACATTTTGGGATGGTACCTAAAGTTTAAAGCAGAAATTGGGACACTTTTGGAATTTTCATTTTTGACCAAAATCGATGGGTCCATGGCTTAGTGAATTTCTTTACAACACAAAATGGTTGAAGCTCCTGTTCAAAAATTATGCTCCGAAATCAACTTCTGTCACTTTAGTGATACATTTTGGAATAGTACCTAAAGTTTCAACAGGAAATTGGGGCCCTTTTAGAATTTTCATTTTTTTTTTAAATCGGGGCCGGGGCTTAGGGATTTTCTCATACGCCACAAAACGGTCCAAGCTCCTGTTCAAAAATCATGCTCCGAAATCAACTTCTGTCACCTCAGTGATACATTTTGCGATGGTACCTAAAGTTTAGAGCAGAAATTGGGGCACTTTTGGAATTTTAATTTTTGACCAAAATCGATGGGTCAGGGGCTTAGGGAATTTCTCATATGTCACAAAACGGTCCAAGCTCCTGTTCAAAAATTATGCTCCGAAATCAACTTCTGTCACCTCAGTGATATATTTTGGGATGGTACCTAAATTTTAAAGCAGAAATTGGAACACTTTTGGAATAATCATTTTTGACCAAAATCGATGGGTCCGGGACTTAGGGAATTTCTCACATGCCACAAAACGGTCCAAGCTCCTGTTCAAAAATCATGCTCCGAAATCAACTTCTGTCACCTCAGTGATACATTTTTGGATGGTACCTAAAGTTTAAAGCAGAAATTGGGGCACTTTTAGAATAATCATTTTTGACCAAAATCGATGGGTCAGGGGCTTAGGGAATTTGTCATACGCCGCAAAACGGTCCAAGCTCCTGTTCAAAAATCATGCTCCGAAATCAACTTCTGTCACCTCAGTGATATATTTTGGGATGGTACCTAAAGTTTAAAGCAGAAATTGGGACACTTTTGGAATTTTCATTTTTGACCAAAATCGATGGGTCCATGGCTTAGTGAATTTCTTTACAACACAAAATGGTTGAAGCTCCTGTTTAAAAAATATGCTCCGAAATCAACTTCTGTCACTTTAGTGATACATTTTGGAATAGTACCTAAAGTTTCAACAAGAAATTGGGGCCCTTTTGGAATTTTCATTTTTTTTTTTAAATTGGGGACGGGGCTTAGGGATTTTCTCATACGCCACAAAACGGTCCAAGCTCCTGTTCAAAAATCATGCTCCGAAATCAACTTCTGTCACCTCAGTGATACATTTTGCGATGGTACCTAAAGTTTAGAGCAGAAATTGGGGCACTTTTGGAATTTTCATTTTTGACCAAAATCGATGGGTCCGGGGCTTAGGGAATTTCTCATATGCCACAAAATGGTCCAAGCTCCTGTTCCAAAATTATGCTCCGAAATCAACTTCTGTCACTTCAGTGATACATTTTGCAATAGTACCTAAAGTTTCAACAAGAAATTGGGCCCCTTTTGGAATTTTCATTTTTGACCAAAATCGATGGGTCAGGGGCTTAGGGAATTTCTCATATGCCGCAAAACGGTCCAAGCTCCTGTTCAAAAATCATGCTCCGAAATCAACTTCTATTACCTCAGTGATACATTTTGGGATGGTACCTAAAGTTTAAAATAGAAATTGGGGCACTTTTGGAATTTTCATTTTTGACCAAAATCGATGGGTCCGGGGCTTAGGGAATTTCTCATATGACACAAAATGGTCCATGCTCCTGTTCAAAAATCATGCTCTGAAATCAACTTCTGTCACCTCAGTGATACATTTTGCGATGGTACCTAAAGTTTAAAGCAGAAATTGGGGCACTTTTAGAATAATAATTTTTGACCAAAATCGATGGGTCCGGGGCTTAGGGAATTTCTCATATGCCACAAAACGGTCCAAGCTCCTGTTCAAAAATCATGCTCCGAAATCAACTTCTGTCACCTCAGTGATACATTTTGGGATGGTACCTAAATTTTAAAGCCAAAATTGGGGCACTTTTGGAATTTTCTATTTTGACCAAAATCAATGGGTCCGTGGCTTAGTGAATTTCTTTACAACACAAAATGGTTCAAGCTCCTGTTCAAAAATTATGCTCCGAAATCAACTTCTGTCACCTCAGTGATACATTTTTGGATGGTACCTAAATTTTAAAGCAGAAATTGGGGCACTTTTGGAATTTTCATTTTTGACCAAAATCGATGGGTCAGGGGCTTAGGGAATTTCTCATATGCCACAAAACAGTCCAAGCTTCTGTTCAAAAATCATGCTCCGAAATCAACTTCTGTCACCTCAGTGATACATTTTGGGATGGTACCTAAAGTTTAAAGCAGAAATTGGGACACTTTTGGAATTTTCATTTTTGACCAAAATCGATGGGTCCATGGCTTAGTGAATTTCTTTACAACACAAAATGGTTGAAGCTCCTGTTCAAAAATTATGCTCCGAAATCAACTTCTGTCACTTTAGTGATACATTTTGGAATAGTACCTAAAGTTTCAACAGGAAATTGGGGCCCTTTTAGAATTTTCATTTTTTTTTTAAATCGGGGCCGGGGCTTAGGGATTTTCTCATACGCCACAAAACGGTCCAAGCTCCTGTTCAAAAATCATGCTCCGAAATCAACTTCTGTCACCTCAGTGATACATTTTGCGATGGTACCTAAAGTTTAGAGCAGAAATTGGGGCACTTTTGGAATTTTAATTTTTGACCAAAATCGATGGGTCAGGGGCTTAGGGAATTTCTCATATGTCACAAAACGGTCCAAGCTCCTGTTCAAAAATTATGCTCCGAAATCAACTTCTGTCACCTCAGTGATATATTTTGGGATGGTACCTAAATTTTAAAGCAGAAATTGGAACACTTTTGGAATAATCATTTTTGACCAAAATCGATGGGTCCGGGACTTAGGGAATTTCTCACATGCCACAAAACGGTCCAAGCTCCTGTTCAAAAATCATGCTCCGAAATCAACTTCTGTCACCTCAGTGATACATTTTTGGATGGTACCTAAAGTTTAAAGCAGAAATTGGGGCACTTTTAGAATAATCATTTTTGACCAAAATCGATGGGTCAGGGGCTTAGGGAATTTGTCATACGCCGCAAAACGGTCCAAGCTCCTGTTCAAAAATCATGCTCCGAAATCAACTTCTATTACCTCAGTGATACATTTTGGGATGGTACCTAAAGTTTAAAATAGAAATTGGGGCACTTTTGGAATTTTCATTTTTGACCAAAATTGATGGGTCCGGGGCTTAGGGAATCTCTCATATGACACAAAACGGTCCAAGCTCCTGTTCAAAAATCATGCTCCGAAATCAACTTCTGTCACCTCAGTGATATATTTTGGGATGGTACCTGAAGTTTAAAGCAGAAATTGGGACACTTTTGGAATTTTCATTTTTGACCAAAATCGATGGGTCCATGGCTTAGTGAATTTCTTTACAACACAAAATGGTTGAAGCTCCTGTTTAAAAATTATGCTCCGAAATCAACTTCTGTCACTTTAGTGATACATTTTGGAATAGTACCTAAAGTTTCAACAAGAAATTGGGGCCCTTTTGGAATTTTCATTTTTTTTAAAAAAATCGGGGCCGGGGCTTAGGGATTTTCTCATACGCCACAAAACGGTCCAAGCTCCTGTTCAAAAATCATGCTCCGAAATCAACTTCTGTCACCTCAGTGATACATTTTGCGATGGTACCTAAAGTTTAGAGCAGAAATTGGGGCACTTTTGGAATTTTCATTTTTGACCAAAATCGATGGTTCAGGGGCTTAGGGAATTTCTCATATGCCACAAAATGGTCCAAGCTCCTGTTCCAAAATTATGCTCCGAAATCAACTTCTGTCACTTCAGTGATACATTTTGGAATAGTACCTAAAGTTTAAAATAGAAATTGGAACACTTTTGGAATAATCATTTTTGACCAAAATCGATGGGTCCGGGCCTTAGGGAATTAGTCATACACCGCAAAACGGACCCAGATCCTGTTCAAAAATCATGCTCCGAAATCATCTTCTGTCACCTCAGTGATACATTTTGGAATAGTACCTAAAGTTTCAACAAGAAATTCGGCCCCTTTTGGAATTTTCATTTTTGACCATAATCGATGGGTCAGGGGCTTAGGGAATTTCTCATATGCCACTAAACGGTCCAAAGCTCTTGTTCAAAAATCATGCTCCGAAATCAACTTCTATTACCTCAGTGATACATTTTGGGATGGTACCTAAAGTTTAAAGCCAAAATTGGGGCACTTTTGGAATTTTCTATTTTGACCAAAATCAATGGGTCCGTGGCTTAGTGAATTTCTTTACAACACAAAATGGTTCAAGCTCCTGTTCAAAAATTATGCTCCGAAATCAACTTCTGTCACCTCAGTGATACATTTTTGGATGGTACCTAAATTTTAAAGCAGAAATTGGGGCAGTTTTGGAATTTTCATTTTTGACCAAAATCGATGGGTCAGGGGCTTAGGGAATTTCTCATATGCAACATAATGGTCCAAGCTCCTGTTCAAAAATCATGCTCCGAAATCAACTTCTGTCACCTCAGTGATACATTTTGGGATGGTACCTAAAGTTTAAAGCAGAAATTGGGACACTTTTGGAATTTTCATTTTTGACCAAAATCGATGGGTCCATGGCTTAGTGAATTTCTTTACAACACAAAATGGTTGAAGCTCCTGTTTAAAAATTATGCTCCGAAATCAACTTCTGTCACTTTAGTGATACATTTTGGAATAGTACCTAAAGTTTCAACAAGAAATTGGGGCCCTTTTGGAATTTTCTTTTTTTTTTTTTTAAATCTGGGCCGGGGCTTAGGGATTTTCTCATACGCCACAAAACGGTCCAAGCTCCTGTTCAAAAATCATGCTCCGAAATCAACTTCTGTCACCTCAGTGATACATTTTTGGATGGTACCTAAATTTTAAAGCAGAAATTGGGGCACTTTTGGAATTTTCATTTTTGACCAAAATCGATGGGTCAGGGGCTTAGGGAATTTCTCATATGCCACAAAACAGTCCAAGCTTCTGTTCAAAAATCATGCTCCGAAATCAACTTCTGTCACCTCAGTGATACTTTTTGGGATGGTACCTAAAGTTTAAAGCAGAAATTGGGACCCTTTTGGAATTTTCATTTTTGACCAAAATCGATGGGTCCATGGCTTAGTAAATTTCTTTACAACACAAAATGGTTGAAGCTCCTGTTCAAAAATTATGCTCTGAAATCAACTTCTGTCACTTTAGTGATACATTTTGGAATAGTACCTAAAGTTTCAACAAGAAATTGGGGCCCTTTTAGAATTTTCATTTTTTTAAAAAAATCGGGGCCGGGGCTTAGGGATTTTCTCATACGCCACAAAACGGTCCAAGCTCCTGTTCAAAAATCATGCTCCGAAATCAACTTCTGTCACCTCAGTGATACATTTTGCGATGGTACCTAAAGTTTAGAGCAGAAATTGGGGCACTTTTGGAATTTTCATTTTTGACCAAAATCGATCGGTCCGGGGCTTAGGGAATTTCTCATATGTCACAAAATGGTCCAAGCTCCTGTTCAAAAATCATGCTCCGAAATCAACTTCTGTCACCTCAGTGATATATTTTGGGATGGTACCTAAATTTTAAAGCAGAAATTGGAACACTTTTGGAATAATCATTTTTGACCAAAATCGATGGGTCCGGGACTTAGGGAATTTCTCATATGCCACAAAACGGTCCAAGCTCCTGTTCAAAAATCATGCTCCGAAATCAACTTCTGTCACCTCAGTGATACATTTTTGGATGGTACCTAAAGTTTAAAGCAGAAATTGGGGCACTTTTAGAATAATCATTTTTGACCAAAATCGATGGGTCAGGGGCTTAGAGAATTTGTCATACGCCGCAAAACGGTCCAAGCTCCTGTTCAAAAATCATGCTCCGAAATCAACTTCTATTACCTCAGTGATACATTTTGCAATGGTACCTAAAGTTTAAAGCAGAAATTGGGGCACTTTTGGAATTTTCATTTTTGACCAAAATCGATGGGTCCGGGCCTTAGGGAATTAGTCATACACCGCAAAACGGTCCCAGATCCTGTTCAAAAATCCTGCTCCGAAATCATCTTCTGTCACCTCAGTGATACATTTTTGGATGGTACCTAAAGTTTAAAGCAGAAATTGGGGCACTTTTAGAATAATCATTTTTGACCAAAATCGATGGGTCAGGGGCTTAGAGAATTTGTCATACGCCGCAAAACGGTCCAAGCTCCTGTTAAAAAATCATGCTCCGAAATCAACTTCTGTCACCTCAGTGATACATTTTGGGATGGTACCTAAATTTTAAAGCAGAAATTGGAGCACTTTTGGAATAATCATTTTTGACCAAAATCAATGGGTCCGGGCCTTAGGGAATTAGTCATACACCGCAAAACGGTCCCAGATCCTGTTCAAAAATCCTGCTCCGAAATCATCTTCTGTCACCTCAGTGATACATTTTGGGATGGTACCTAAAGTTTAAAGCCAAAATTGGGGCACTTTTGGAATTTTCTATTTTGACCAAAATCAATGGGTCCGTGGCTTAGTGAATTTCTTTACAACACAAAATGGTTCAAGCTCCTGTTCAAAAATTATGCTCCGAAATCAACTTCTGTCACCTCAGTGATACATTTTTGGATGGTACCTAAATTTTAAAGCAGAAATTGGGGCACTTTTGGAATTTTCATTTTTGACCAAAATCGATGGGTCAGGGGCTTAGGGAATTTCTCATATGCCACAAAACAGTCCAAGCTTCTGTTCAAAAATCATGCTCCGAAATCAACTTCTGTCACCTCAGTGATACATTTTGGGATGGTACCTAAAGTTTAAAGCAGAAATTGGGACACTTTTGGAATTTTCATTTTTGACCAAAATCGATGGGTCCATGGCTTAGTGAATTTCTTTACAACACAAAATGGTTGAAGCTCCTGTTTAAAAAATATGCTCCGAAATCAACTTCTGTCACTTTAGTGATACATTTTGGAATAGTACCTAAAGTTTCAACAAGAAATTGGGGCCCTTTTAGAATTTTCATTTTTTTTTAAAATCGGGGCCGGGGCTTAGGGATTTTCTCATACGCCACAAAACGGTCCAAGCTCCTGTTCAAAAATCATGCTCCGAAATCAACTTCTGTCACCTCAGTGATACATTTTGCGATGGTACCTAAAGTTTAGAGCAGAAATTGGGGCACTTTTGGAATTTTCATTTTTGACCAAAATCGATGGGTCCGGGGCTTAGGGAATTTCTCATATGCCACAAAATGGTCCAAGCTCCTGTTCCAAAATTATGCTCCGAAATCAACTTCTGTCACTTCAGTGATACATTTTGGAATAGTACCTAAAGTTTCAACAAGAAATTGGGCCCCTTTTGGAATTTTCATTTTTTACCAAAATCGATGGGTCAGGGGCTTAGGGAATTTCTCATATGCCGCAAAACAGTCCAAGCTCCTGTTCAAAAATCATGCTCCGAAATCAACTTCTGTCACCTCAGTGATACATTTTGGGATGGTACCTAAAGTTTAAAATAGAAATTGGGGCGCTTTTGGAATTTTCATTTTTGACCAAAATCGATGGGTCCGGGGCTTAGGGAATTTCTCATATGACACAAAATGGTCCATGCTCCTGTTCAAAAATCATGCTCTGAAATCAACTTCTGTCACCTCAGTGATACATTTTGCAATGGTACCTAAAGTTTAAAGCAGAAATTGGGGCACTTTTAGAATAATCATTTTTGACCAAAATCGATGGTTCCGGGGCTTAGGGAATTTCTCATATGCCACAAAATGGTCCAAGCTCCTGTTCAAAAATCATGCTCCGAAATCAACTTCTGTCACCTCAGTGATACATTTTGGGATGGTACCTAAATTTTAAAGCAGAAATTGAAGCACTTTTGGAATAATCATTTTTGACCAAAATCAATGGGTCCGGGCCCTAGGGAATTAGTCATACACCGCAAAACGGTCCCAGATCCTGTTCAAAAATCATGCTCCGAAATCATCTTCTGTCACCTCAGTGATACATTTTGGGATGGTACATAAAGTTTAAAGCCAAAATTGGGGCACTTTTGGAATTTTCTATTTTGACCAAAATCAATGGGTCCGTGGCTTAGTGAATTTCTTTACAACACAAAATGGTTCAAGCTCCTGTTCAAAAATTATGCTCCGAAATCAACTTCTGTCACCTCAGTGATACATTTTTGGATGGTACCTAAATTTTAAAGCAGAAATTGGGGCACTTTTGGAATTTTCATTTTTGACCAAAATCGATGGGTCAGGGGCTTAGGGAATTTCTCATATGCCACAAAACAGTCCAAGCTTCTGTTCAAAAATCATGCTTCGAAATCAACTTCTGTCACCTCAGTGATACATTTTGGGATGGTACCTAAAGTTTAAAGCAGAAATTGGGACACTTTTGGAATTTTCATTTTTGACCAAAATCGATGGGTCCATGGCTTAGTGAATTTCTTTACAACACAAAATGGTTGAAGCTCCTGTTCAAAAATTATGCTCCGAAATCAACTTCTGTCACTTTAGTGATACATTTTGGAATAGTACCTAAAGTTTCAACAAGAAATTGGGGCCCTTTTAGAATTTTCATTTTTTTTTAAAATCGGGGCCGGGGCTTAGGGATTTTCTCATACGCCACAAAACGGTCCAAGCTCCTGTTCAAAAATCATGCTCCGAAATCAACTTCTGTCACCTCAGTGATACATTTTGCGATGGTACCTAAAGTTTAGAGCAGAAATTGGGGCACTTTTGGAATTTTCATTTTTGACCAAAATCGATGGGTCAGGGGCTTAGGGAATTTCTCATATGTCACAAAACGGTCCAAGCTCCTGTTCAAAAATTATGCTCCGAAATCAACTTCTGTCACCTCAGTGATATATTTTGGGATGGTACCTAAATTTTTAAGCAGAAATTGGAACACTTTTGGAATAATCATTTTTGACCAAAATCGATGGGTCCGGGACTTAGGGAATTTTACTCACATGCCACAAAACGGTCCAAGCTCCTGTTCAAAAATCATGCTCCGAAATCAACTTCTGTCACCTCAGTGATACATTTTTGGATGGTACCTAAAGTTTAAAGCAGAAATTGGGGCACTTTTAGAATAATCATTTTTGACCAAAATCGATGGGTCAGGGGCTTAGGGAATTTGTCATACGCCGCAAAACGGTCCAAGCTCCTGTTCAAAAATCATGCTCCGAAATCAACTTCTGTCACTTTAGTGATACATTTTGGAATAGTACCTAAAGTTTCAACAAGAAATTGGGGCCCTTTTGGAATTTTCATTTTTTTTTTAAAAATCGGGGCCGGGGCTTAGGGATTTTCTCATACGCCACAAAACGGTCCAAGCTCCTGTTCAAAAATCATGCTCCGAAATCAACTTCTGTCACCTCAGTGATACATTTTGCGATGGTACCTAAAGT